>NW_024424341.1:22158203-22352108 GCF_017311325.1 Ursus maritimus
TTTTTTTTTTAATTTTATTTATTTTAGAGAGAGAGCACAGAGGGAGAGGAATAAAGCACAGAGGGAGAGGGAGAAGCAGACTTCCTGCTGAGCAGGGAGCCCGACAGATGGACGCGGGGCCCCATCCTAGGACCCTGGGATCACGACCTGGGCCAAAGGGAGACGCTTAACCAACTGAGCCACTCGGGTGCCCATCTTAAACTAATTCTTAAACAAAAGAAAATGCTTTGGGCCTCCTGAGGCGTTATCAAGATCCCAGGAGCTGACCCACTCTGAGACTGGATGGCAAAATTCTTAATTCCATCAGTCATTTAACACAGATCAAAGTGAGTATTTAAACCAATACTGTCAATATACATGTGACTCAAGACTTCACATCCAAAGTCTTCAGATAAAACTTTCCCAAATTATTTTAAAGTAATAAGCTGAAAATAATTCTGTATTAATGACAATCTTCAATTGACCTTCATGTCTTTTCAGCACTGCCACAGATAGGCTCTATCTCTGACCCAGTCTTAAAACACCCTCTCCTTTTATTATGGGGAAAAAAACACCAACTCTTACTCAGTAATTCTTATCTATACCATTGAGACCATGGAAAATTTTAAATTTCAACAATTTAAAATTCCTAGAAACGTTTTTAATCAAGCAAAATAAGGAAATTAATTCAAGGGCACTTACAGAGTAATTTTAATTCTTTCTCTGAAATGGACTCTGGTGCCTGTAAAGAGAGAAATGCAGGTTTTGCTCCAGTTTAAAAGAGGAATGAACACACGGTACAGCACAAAGCCAATCACTGGGCGATGGAGAGGCTTTCCCCAAGTGCTGGAAGAGCTCTGTAAAAACACCCTGTTTCCTTAGTGAAGGCCATTCTCATTAGGCAGGTAAGTGAGAGATCCCTCTAAAGAAGCCTAGAACCAGTGCAATACCCTCTATCTTTAAACCTTTCTGGCTCCTGGAGTTATCCAATCAAGCCAAATGGAGCCATGCTGTCCAGGAAAGGCACAGTGCGCTCAGCTCAGCAGCTTACCTGGCCGATAGACTGCAACAATTTGGCAACATGATTACCCACAGCAGCAGCATCTTTCTTTGCTTTTTCACGGTAACTGGAAAAGAATAACAAACAGCTGTTTTTTTTTTTTGTTTTTTTTTTTAAGATTTTATTTATTTATTCTACAGAGATAGAGACAGCCAGCGAGAGAGGGAACACAAGCAGGCGGAGTGGGAGAGGAAGAAGCAGGCTCATAGCGGAAGAGCCTGATGTGGGGCTCGATCCCATAACGCCGGGATCACGCCCTGAGCCGAAGGCAGACGCTTAACCGCTGTGCCACCCAGGCGCCCCAACAAACAGCTGTTTTAACAATTTTTAAAGTTAGCGAAATTTAAATATCACCATGAAGCAAATTTCTTTCCTTTTCATGAAAAAATACTGGTGTGGTAACATATAAAATGTGAAATTGTCATGGAAATGCCACCAGCACCAGCTGAAACTGGCTGGGAATCTCCCCAGTGTTGGTGATTGGACTCCTGGAATCTACTAATGCCTGAGCTCCCTCTATAATTAACAGCAGCTTATAAATTACCCTCCTAGAGGGATCCACGATCCATGGTTCTGGGAGGACCTGATTACATATGTTACTGAAGAACGTGATTTATCTCCTTGAAGTTAAATCCAAGGAAAGTTAAATACTTCAAAACTGTCTATCTACAGGGGTGCCTGGGTGGCTCAGTCGATTAAACGCCCCCCTCAGCTCAGGTCATGATCCCAGGGTCCTCGGATGGAGCCCCATGTCAGGCTCCCTGCTCAGCGGGGAGCCTGCTTCGCCCTCTCCCTCTGCCTACTGCTCTGCTACTTGTGCTGTCAAATAAATAAAATTTTAAAAAGAAAAAAAACTGTCTATCTACAAATTTATGTAAAACCTTTAAGTCTATTTATACTTTCATTCTCTGAAGATGGTCAGTGTTAAGCTGACTACCTCCAATGTGAGGTCATATTTCTGTCTAGCCTCAACTGACTTTGCCCAAGTTTTAAATACCTGAAATTTTAGGCTAGGACAACAGAAATGTGTTAGACAGTCGCAGAGGTGAAGAGTGCAATGTCTAGAGAACAGAAATCTTCTGTGTGACATCATCTGGTCCTTAAGGAACCCAAACCAGCGGCCCTGGATTCATCAGCAACATGCCTAGACTACATAAGGGTAATATCCATTGAGACCCATACTTATGACAGTCAATCTGGGTCAGGCTAGTGACACCTAGAGAGCTGGTGTCCATCTACAGTCAAAAACTCTTTCAATTATGAAACACTATGATTAAAAAAATTCATCAAACTAAAGAAGTTGAAGTTTTAAGTTACAGATGAAAGTTCCTATAGGGCCATAGTTAAGAGTATCTGCCTCTTCTTGGTTTTGGCTCAGGTCATGATCTCAGGGTCATGGGACTGAGCCCTGCGTTAAGCCCTACCTCGGCCTCTGCACTCAGTCGGGAGTCTGTTTCAGGTTCTCTCTCTCCTCCCTAACCCTCTGCCCCTACTCTCGGTGCTCACACTCTCTCTCTCTCCCTAAAAATAATAAATCTTTAAAAAAAACAGTACAGAGCTGGGTTTCATGGGTTCAAATCCTGATTCTGCCATTACCCTGCTATCTGACTCTGAATAAATTACCTTTTCTATTTTTCAGTTTTCTCACCTATAAAACTGAGACAATAATAGTATCTCTCTCATGGGGTTGTTATAAACATTAAATTAGTTAATACATAGAGCAGTTCATGGCACAGAGTTAAATGCTCAAATATTAGGTTTTTATCACAAAATATGAAAGAAAAAAATCTGCCCCCTAGTCAGCATATGGGAACTCTCTGTACTTTCTGCTTAGTTTTGCTATAAACCTAAAACTATTCTGAAAAATAAAGTCTATTTTTAAAAATCTACCCTCTAAGTTTTTTTAGCTTATTTTTAAAGAAACTGTAACAGACTTGCATTTGATGTCTGATAGAGTGGTAAAATCTGTTCATCTGTACCATAAACAGATTAATTTTTCAGTAATATAGTTTGAAAACAGTGACTTACACATTTTGCAGTTTTATGTATTTGCTTGAATCTGCGATCATATCAGGAATTGTGCCTCGAACAGGTAAATTTCCCTGACCCTCTTTGGCCACAAATTCTTTTAAGGCACGAGCTAAAATCCAAAATGACGGAGTCTAAAAGAATAAGAAAAAAAATTAGTATTAAATGGCATCTGAATTTGACCCAAAGGTTAAGATGGTACTATTCACTTTTGGTTGTTACCTGTTTGGTGATATTTATGCAGTGATCATCATTAAATATATCTTCAATACTGCTTGGAATCTAACAAAGGAACACAAAACATATACTAAGAATGTGCCCATTTGTATTTCCACTCTTTCCCCAAACAAGTTCTTTGAACTCCTACATTGTAATCAAATACAAATTTCTGATGTGTCTAGACTTTTCTTTGTAAAGATTTTATATATTTATTTGAGAGAAAGAGAGAGAGAGAGAGAAAGCACGCAAGCACAAACAAGTAGAAAGGAGGGGTAGATAGAGAGGGAGAAGCAGACTCCTTGTTTGACTCCTCTCACTAGGCTGGACTCTGGGATCGTGACCTGAGCCGATGGTAGATGCTTAATCGAATGACCCACACAGGCACCCCTGTGCTTAGACTTTTATTGAGAATCGGTACCAGACAGAGATTTGATGAGGAAAGAGAGAACAAAAGAAAGTCCCCTCCTGCTCACTGGTGTCAGCATTAAAGACTGACCTGTTTTCTTTCATTACACATGGATTAAAAAAGTAGCCAATATAAATCTTTTGATATATATGAAGATATAACAAAGATTTCAGACATTACTAGCAAGCTAGATTTGTAGTCCTTCATGTGTTTCCTGCTTGTCAAAAATTTGGAACCCTTACACCCTAAATTAGTAACTACTGGAGGAGACAACAACTCTAACAAAAACTAGACAGTTAAATTAAGTACTTTTAATGCTGGCAAAATCATCATACATTAATAACAACTATAGAAATTGTTGGCTTTGATTCTACAGCTGTGTGGAAAAAAGACATTTCTTACTGGTAACCTTCCAACTAGTCTCTCTGTTTCTACTCCCAGTCCCCTACAGTCTATTCTCCTTACAAGAACGAGATGGATTTTTTAGAAACATAAATCAGGTCACTCCACTCCCTGCTCAGAACACTTCAGTGGCCCCCTCTTGATCCTAGAATTCCTCACCCTCATCTTGCTCTCCCCTCTGTTATGCTCGAATTTTGTTCATAGCACCTAGTGCATTTATCTGTTTGTTTAGTTCACTATACAGAACCTAACTATGAGAACCTTGGGTTTTTTTAATTGGGGTAAATTTTACATTCAGTGAGATGAATCTTATATGTACAGTTCGTTGCATTTTGATTACTATGCATGTCCTTTTAACCATCACCTCAATTAAGACATAGAAAATTATCATCACCCCAGAAAACTGATTGATAAAGCACACACTTTTAATTACTCAGCAGTACTACCTCATTGTCTCCAAAAAATCTGTAATGACAGCTTAAGTGTTTTCCTAATGTGAAAGGCAGCATTTTTTGCCATTTTAAATTATAAGAAAATTCTTTTTTTTTTTTTAAGATTTTATTTATTTGACAGAGAAAGAGAGCACAAGCAGGGGGAACGGCAGGCAGAGGGAGAGGGAGAATCAGGCTCCCTGCTGAGCAAGGAGCCCAACACGGGGCTTGAATCTAGGACCCTGGGATCATGACCTGAGCCGAAGGCA
Source organism: Ursus maritimus (assembly GCF_017311325.1). Lineage (NCBI taxonomy): Eukaryota > Metazoa > Chordata > Mammalia > Carnivora > Ursidae > Ursus > Ursus maritimus. The sequence continues at coordinate 22,162,998 of NW_024424341.1, forward strand.
CACATTTTTTTTTTTTTTTTTAGATTTTTATTTATTTATTTGACAGAGAGACAGCCAGCGAGAGAGGGAACACAAGCAGGGGGAGTGGGAGAGGAAGAGGCAGGCTCCCAGCAGAGGAGCCCGATGCGGGGCTCGATCCCAGGATGCCGGGATCACGCCCTGAGCTGAAGGCAGACGCTTAACAACTGAGCCACCCAGGCACCCCACTGAGCCACCCAGGTGCCCCCAAAGGCACACATTTAATCGACTGAGCCACCCAGGCACCCCTATAAGAAAATTCTTAACTTAAAATACCAGTTGTGTTATTTTGAATTTCCCAAAAACCTCACTGGCAAGACTTCAACAACAAAACAAAGAGCATCTAAAAGGAGTTATCCTCTAAACAATGTTTTACAATGTCATTAAGAACATCTTCCATTATACCCAAACAACTATTGTCAAAAGCAAACTCAGGGTATGATTTAACTTTCAGGCAACACTATTTTGGACCAGCAAAATATCACTCTCATTATGTAATTCCTATACCCAAACTGTTACTATTCACAAATCATGTACTTCGATAATATACATAAATCACTGTATCGCTATTATATGCTGAAGCACTGATACCCCATTTTAACAAGGATGATACAGAATCTTATTAAAACAAGATTCAATCCATACCATAGATATTAATTTCTAACAACTTCACAATTTAGGAAATACTAACTTAAATCTAAAATCAGGGCACCTGGTGGCTCAGTCAGTTAAGCACCTGACTTGTGATTTCGGCTTAGGTCGTGATCTCAAGGTCGTGGGTTGGAGTCCGGAATCAGGCTCTGCACAGCTGGGAGTCTGCTTGGGATTCTCTCCCTTTCCCACTCCCTCTGCACCCACCCCCACAACTCGTGTGCACATGCACACATGTTCTCTCTCTCTCAAATAAATCAATCTTTTTTTAAAAAAAGAAAAAATCTAAAATCAACTATTTCACATGAGGACTTCAGAAAACATCTTTCTTGTATTAATTCCTCAGCAACACTTTTAATACCTGAGTTGTATTTAGTGCTGTGTTCACATTTTTAATAGCTTCTTCAAAATTCTCTTCATCTTCCAGAGCCCCGTTTTCATTCTTTAGAATTCCTGGTAAAATAGAAATCGGTTAGCAAAACATAGCCCTTTTCGTCTCACCCCTTTGCTCTCCCTAATATTATGGAAATAACCTTGTCAGATCTTAAAGGGAGGACTGGATATTGAAACTTAAGAAGAAACAGGCTTATTATTAATCATTTTTTAATTAATATTAGTAACTACCCTTTGTTGAGCTTTTACTCTGTATCAGATACTATTAAATGTACGTCACATTTTAATGTATGAATGAATCCTAACAACAACCCATGAGGTAGGTGTCAGCAGCCCCCAGTTCCTCATTTACTGATGAAGAAACTATCCTTAGTCATTTTAAAAAACTATACGATGAGTGGCTCCTAAACCTCCCCTGAGAAAAAATAAAATACAAGCTCTTGATGGCATCGTCTGATAAAGCTGCTGACGGAAATCCAATAAACAGCTTCAAGCAATTTGCTTTTCAAACTTTATACAACATCCAATTATATCCCATATTACCTTGTCTAATCAAATCTCTGAAGTCTTCTTTTTCTTTATACGTTTTAGGTATTCGTCCATTTGTCTAAATTGGTTAAAAATTTTTAAATTCTAGTTATAAAAAATCAAAACACGGAAATTGAGAGTCCAAAGCTTCCCCCATTCTCCCATCCACGTGAGATTCCATCAGCAAATACCTCAGTGAAATCAGAGGCTGACTTGAAAGAAAACAAAAACTGTGGGCCATTTCTCTACATTCATTACCCACTACCAGTTTCAGAATGACATTCATTGATATTTCATTTTGTTAATAAAAATATCAGTATCAAAAGAGGAACTGCCAAATTTAAACAGAAAAGCACCCACCTCCCCTATAACCACATCAAGAAAAGAATTAATCTCCCACTTTACTCCAATGAAATCCTTTATAAAAAATTGAAAATATAGTCACACATGGAATTTGTGTTTTTAAAAAGGACATACTTCACTATACCACTGTGCTAAATATTTGGCTACGATCACAATCCATGGAGTGTGGCTATGGTCCTAAAAACGAAAGAAAATCAAAGAAAATGTCAATATTAGTTAACATTAATTAGTTCACATTTATTCTTCATCACATCATCTCATTTTTAACAAATCCAACAGTAATTATAATCATCTCCCAGTATATGTAGTATAGTGAATGGAGGGAAAGGAACTGGGTTAATGAAATTGCTTTATAAACTTTTTTTAGAAGCAGTATCCAATTTAATCCTAATATGGCAGGCTTGTACTATGACTGTCCCCATTTTACCACCAAGAAAAGAACTTCAGAGACTGCCACCCAAAGAGAAAGCTCAAATCTCTTGATTTTAGATACCAATCCTAGACTGAGAAAACTCTGTTTTCTGGTTAAATCCCTGTATTTTAATTAATACATGGGCAGGAAAAAAACACATACTCCTTAAATTATATAGTCTATTATAAGCATCATTATTTCTATAATGAAATATGGAGTGCCCTTGGTAACTCTTCAAACACTAAAAATAACTTTCAAGAGGAATTAATTTCAACACCCATCCCAAATTCACACCATTTTAAAAGGTATATCTAATTGTTTACAAAAAGGTCATTAAGAGGGCTGCTGGAACATGTTAATGTCCAATTTCTTGACCTGGGTGTTGATTACACAGTATGTTCAGTTAATGAACTTCTCTTCAATAAAAAAGCTTTTTGAATTTTGGTAGAAAATAAATTTATTTCAAACAAATTAAGTACAATGTTGTTACTATGTAATCTGGGTGACAAGAATATGGATGTGTATAGTATTTTCTCACTGTGGTGTAATTCAAAAACCTTAGGTTAAAAAAAATCTTTTAATCTATCTAATCTAATCTATTTAATCTAATCTAATCTAATCTAATCTAAATGGAAGGTGATATATACTACCAACCTTTTTTTCCATATGATCCAAATCATAAGACTGAAAATGTTCTCTCAGTTCAGGAAATGGTTTATCCAGTCGTAGATCCTCTAATGTATTATCTGGATGAGATTCTATTACTGTGAAACAATCCCAAAAGATACACTTCTTTAGTGATATTTTTGGAATATGCTACATTATAGGGACGTAAAAAATCTCTAATTTCTGAGAGAGCGGGACATCCGGCTTCCGAGTAAGCAGCTTCATTTTGCGCGTGACAAAAGAGAGGTTTAAAAATGGGTGATGTGGGGGCGCCTGGGTGGCGCAGTCCTTAAGCATCTGCCTTCGGCTCAGGGCGTGATCCCGGTGTTATGGGATCGAGCCCCACATCAGGCTCCTCCGCTATGAGCCTGCTTCTTCCTCTCCCACTCCCCCTGCTTGTGTTCCTTCTCTCGCTGGCTGTCTCTATCTCTGTCAAATAAATAAATAAAATATTAAAAAAAAAAAATGGGTGATGTGGAGAAGGGCAAGAAGATTTTTGTTAGAAGTGTGCCCAGCGGGGTGCCTGGGTGGCTCTGTCGTTAAGCATCTGCCTTCGGTTCAGGGCCTGATCCCAGAGTCCTGGGATCAAGCCCCACATCGGGCTCCCTGCTCTGCTGGGAGCCTGCTTCTTCCTCTCCCACTCCCCCTGCTTGTGTTCCCTCTCTCGCTAGCTGTCTCTCTCACTGTCAAATAAACAAATAAAATCTTAAAAAAAAAAAAAAAAAAGGAAGTGTGCCCAGTGCCATACTGTGGAAAAGGGAGACAAGCACAAGACTGGGCCAAATCTCCATGGTTTATTTGGGTGAAAGACAGGTCAGGCCCCTAGATTTTCTTACACGGGTGCCAACAAGAACAAAGGCATCACCTGGGTACTTGGTGAATCTCAAGATAGAGTACTTGGAGAATCTCAAGAAGTGTATCCATAGAACAAAAATGATCTTCGCTGGCATTAAGAAGGCAGGGGAAGAACAGACTTGATAGCTTATCTCAAAAAGCTACTAAGGAATAATAGTTGGCCACTGCCTTATTCATTACAAAACAAAAATGTCTCATGACTTTTTTTTATGTGTACCATATTTAAATTGATCTCATACACCAGAATTCAGATCATGAATGGCTGACAGAATATTTCTTTTGGACAGTCCTGATTTAAATAAGACTGGCTTGTGGTTAAATGAATAGGATCAGCTTTTTGAACTTTGATAGTAATTCTGGTTCAGCAAGTGCTATCACTCTTTTCCCCTTCTAAAAATATGATTGGAATTGATTACTAATGTGCAGCTTCTCACAGAATTGGTAAATGCCATCTCTAAACTTATAGGAGATTGGTTTTATATTTAGATTTATATAACAGATTATATTAATATATGTAAATACTGAGGAAATCCCTTCACTGTCTCAGAACAGCAAGACTTAGCTGTGCTTCAAGTTGTGTTCCCTAGCCTGTTAAAGGCAAGGGCTGAGGACAAGCTGGCAGTGTCCATTTTATCTTTTTGGTCTTAACTATGCCAATTTTTTTTTTTAAAGATTTTATTTATTTATTTGACAGACAGAGACAGCCAGCAAGAGAGGGAACATAAGCAGGGGGAGTGGGAGAGGAAGAAGCAGGCTCATAGCGGAGGAGCCTGATGTGGGGCTCGATCCCAGAACGCTGGGATCACGCCCTGAGCCGAAGGCAGACGCTTAACAACTGTGCCACCCAGGCACCCAACGACTGTGCCACCCAGGCATCCCTTAACTATGCCAATTTAATGAACATTCCCTGCATCTAAGATGTTGCCTTTTGTTCAATGAAGGACATTTTAGTGTGGTTCATATATAATATTAAATAATGAATATTTAACATTTCCCACATTTTATAGATGATTCGTAAGGTCAGATGCTTTTAAAATTCAGTGTGACGAGACAGAGCAGCAGACTTGGCTTGTGGCTTTTTTTTTTTTTTTTTTTAAGATTTTATTTATTTATTTGACAGAGGTAGAGACAGCCAGCGAGAGAGAGAACACAAGCAGGGGGAGCGGGAGAGGAAGAAGCAGGCTCATAGCGGAGCCTGATGCGGGACTCGATCCCGGAACACCAGGACCACGCCCTGAGCCGAAGGCAGACGCTTAACCGCTGTGCCACCCAGGCGCCCCTTGGCTTGTGGCTTCTTTACTAAGTCAGACTAGGTTATATAATTCAGGACTGTTTTCTAAACAGCTATTCAAAGACACAACTGTGGAATTACCATATACGTACGATTGGTAATGGTGCTTTTGCCAACTCGTTAGAAGGGTTAACATTGAGGAGATATATCATCAGCACAAGTTTGTAAATTATGTGATAAGGCTTAAGATAATTAAAAACAAAAATCACAGATCATGAAAAAAAATCTATCATTTCTAAATAGGCATAAGACCTACAGGTTTTTTTCTGTTCCCTTTTTTTTTTTAACACAAGGAACTGATTTTATTTTTTAAATTTTTTTAAGTAAGCTTCACACCCTATGTAGGGCTCGAACTCACAACCTCAAGATCAAGAGTCACATGCTCCACCAACTGAGCCCACCAGGCACCCCTTTTCTGTTCATTATTGAGATAAATTTACATACACATATATCACATTTTACTAAATTCACGAATCATGAGTGGACTACAGTTTTAATAAAAGTAAACTCAAAATTCCTTTAAAGCTGAATTTTCTTGCTATTATAATTTTAAAAGACCAAAATTGATAAAGTATTTGTTTAGATAATACTTAACAATCTACCTTCCCCCTCCTGTGGTCTTCAGTAGACATCATCACCATCTACCTAGACCTCTTCCCTAGAAATCTGATGTTATCTCTGATGTCTTTCTTTGTTTTAAGATTTTATTTTTAAGTCATCTCTGCACCCAAAGTGGGGCTCGAACTTACAACCCCAAGATCAAGAGTTGCATGCTCTTCCGACTGAGCCAGCTGGGTGCCCCTCTCCTCGATTTCTTTCTTCCTTGGCCTCACATCAGTGATTCCACATGTCCTAATATCACAGTTTTCCATATTGGGGGGGGGGGTGGGGGGACGTGAGTGCTTAGAGCTAGGCCTAGTTCTGTCACTTGCTAGCTGTGTGACTTTAGGCAAATAACTTAATCTCACTGTGCCTCAGCATCCTCATCTGCAAAAAGTAGATAATAGTATCTACCTTATAAGGATTTTGGAAAGATTATATGGAATAATCCACATTAAGGCAGGCACACAGCCAGCAACATTAACCCCCATTATTTACCCCCTCTTCTCTATCCTTGTAATATCTGCCTTAGGTCAGGGGCTTAGTCTCTGTCTCTCACTTAGCTACGCCACTGGACATTTCCTAACAGCAACTCCTGCCTCCAATCTTTGCCCCTTCAAATCCATTCATTCTCCACCCTACTTCAGGGTACGCATTGGAAATAAAATCTTCACCCTGTTGCTCTCCCACTTACAACTCTTAAAGGGCCTACCACCACCTGCCAAGAGTTTATCCCCACAAGCCACCCTCTAACTGCCCAAGCAGATACCACTCCCCAGTGATACTACCAACACCAATGGCTATCACTACATTAGCAGAGTACCTGGCTCAGAGCCATATAGGACTACTGAATGAAAATTGAATGATGATTTAAGATTAAAAATTTGTAAGTAGGGGCATGCCTGGGTAGCACAGCCAGTTAAGCGTCCAACTCTTCGTTTTGGCTCAGGTCGTGATCTCGGGGTCATGAGACTGACTTTCACATTGTGTTTCCACTCAGTGTGGAGTCTGCTTGAGATTCTCTCTCTCCCTCTGCCCCTCCTGCTTGTGCTCTGTCTCTCAAATAAATAAATAAAATCTTTTTTTTTTTTAATTTGTAAGTAAAGGTCTAATATCATCCTTGAGCTAATACAAGCTTGCCTATGCGTGACTTCAGTCTCCTATAATAGTTTCCTCGGAGCAGTAGTTAGGTAAATGCCTTGCTTATTGTGTAGAACTGTACCTGAACTGGGGAAGCCTAATGCCTCTATGAGAATAGAATGAAAGATTGGTAGAGAAAAGGTGGTATCACATCTATGTGTCACTGTGACCCACATACCTTGGCTCTCACCCGTAGCAGCCCTACACGCCCTATGTGGGTTAGGAGGCAAAAAAAGCTAGGAACTTGCTTTACTGCTGGGTCTCCTGATAAGATGAACAAGCTATACCTGTCGTATCTCCTGCTTCATATCCTTCTATAATGCTAAGTCAAGTAAATATTAATGACTGTTGATTCTGATTGCCACTCTGAACCTGTAACCAGAGTTGTGCTGTTAAAATTTACTTTGTAATTTAAAATTGACTGTCTATGGGACGCCTCAGTGGCTCCTTCGGTTAAGCATCTGCCTTTGGCTCAGGTCATGATCCCAGGGTCCTGTGATTGAGCCCCACAGCGGGGAGCCTGCTTCTCCCTCCTCCTCTGCTGTTCCCCCTGCTTGTGCTCTCTCTCTGTCTCTCTCTGTCGAATAAATAAATTTAAAAAAATAAAAAGTAAAATAAAACTGACTTTCTAAATTGTCAGGTTTCTAAAACTGTAGCTAAAGCAACCAATGGCAAGCCCCATATGTACAACTGACTTACCTGGATGTTCTTTTATAATGATCCTCATGTAACCAACTAGTCCATATGTCCTACAGATCAAAAGAGGTATTTGTGAATTCCAGAGGACATCCGCTAAACGTAGTAATGTACTGTAAAGGAAAGCACAATAAATTAAGAACATAAGCAAATGGATATAGGCCAAACATGAAAACACCCTAAAATAAAGGAACTTTCTTATTAAGTAATAAATGCAAAGAAATATCTATTACATTTACACAAGCAGGTCATGCATACACTAAAAAACAAGCAATTCCACAAGGTTGCAATCTCACAGAAAGTGTATCTTTTGGACTAGAGGGATATGAAAGCCTCCTCTTTTGTATTAGGGAGAATGTTATTGAAAGACACTCCTTAAACATTTCCATAACAAAGAGGAAAATATTTATAAAACCCTTATCTACACCCCCAAGCACATTCTATAATTCTAACTAGTTTTTTTCACTAAAAAATAACCAATGTTTAATTTAACTTCTCTAAATATAATAAAAGTTTCACATCTCAGTATTTTTCTCTTCCCCATCTTTTTGATGTTGGAGACTTAAAAGCATTTCCCATTAAAGGTTTCTGTGGAGTTTAAGAACTTTAAGAACTACAGGGGCGCTGGGTGGCTAAGTTGGTGAAGCATCTGACTCTTGCTTTCAGCTCAGGTCATGATCTCAGGGTCATGAGATGGAGACCCACACCAGACTCTGTGCTCAGCGGGGACTCTTCTTGAGATTCTCTCTCCCTCTCCCTCTGTCCCCCCTTACCCGCTCTCTCTCTCAAATAAATAAATCTTAAAAAAAAAAAAAAAAAGAGGGGTGCCTGGGTGGCTCAGTCAGTTAAGCGGCAGTCTATGGCTCAGGCCATGATCTTGGGAGTCCTGGGATTGAGCCCTGCATGAGGCTCCCTGCTCAGCAGGGAGTCTGCTTCTCCCTCCGCCCCTTCCCCGACTCATGCACACACACACACACTCTCTCTCTCTCTCTCAAATTAACAAATAAAATCTTTAAAATAAATTAATTTAAAAAATTTTCTAAATAAAGAATTTTAAGAACTATAGTCTTTGCAGAGAAAACAAAACTATGCAAATCTAATAAGAGACTTTAAAATAAAAATGAATTAAGATAAAAATTTACCTTTCAGGAAGCTGAGTAGCAACCACAATGGTAAACCTACAGAAAAATGAAGGATCATTGTCTAGAAGGTTTTCTGGACTCTAAATAGGACACAGGAAAAAAATTCAACAATTTTACAATCAAATTAAACATGGCAGACACAGTCAAGCTATTTTAGAACAAATGAGGCAACATGCTAGACTCCAATGTTAAAGTAATTCAACTCTCAACTAAACATAAATATACAAAGATTCAAAATTCTAAATGCTGGGGTGCCTGGCTGGCTGAGTCAGTATAACAGGCAACTCCTGATCTCGGGGTCACAAGTTTGACCCCCGCGTTGGGTGTAGAGATTACTAAAATAAATAAACTCAAAATTCTAAATTCTTAGGGCTTTGAATTATTTTTAAAAATTACATTTCCACACAGAAATAATAATGTGTATACATATATACCTCTTCCACAAAACTCCCAGATACATCGTTATTTAATTCTTGTAAGAATTCCATGGCAGCTTGAGCTCGGTTCTTTTTTAAAAAAAAGCATTTGACTTGAATTAGAAAAAATTTGGTTAAAATGTAACCCCTCAATTTACAGATCAAGCAAACATATTATAGAACTACCCAAATTTCATGCATAGATATGACAATTCTGCTTTTCATAGTATTTAAGCTGACGCTCGACTATAGTCTTACTTTAAATATTATTTAAATGACTACATTATTTGTACACAACTTTTCTGAGTAGGCAAATGACCAGAAAACCTTGTGTAGCAGGCAGAGATATTCTGGACCAAGTTTAGACTCATTATAACCTCCCACAATTATAATCCTGTATGAGAGGGGTCAAAGAAATAGTCATTTCCATTCAGAACATTGTATTAAGTTGACTATTATGGCTTTGTAAGAATTTAAAAACGGGGGCGCCTGGGTGGCGCAGTCGTTAAGGCGTCTGCCTTCGGCTCAGGGCGTGATCCTGGCGTGCCGGGATCGAGTCCCGCATCGAGCTCCTCCGCTGTGAGCCTGCTTCTTCCTCTCCCACTCCCCCTGCTGTGTTCCCTCTCTCGCTGGCTGTCTCTCTGTCACATAAATAAATAAAATCTTTAAAAAAAAAAAAAAAGAATTTAAAAACGGAACATACAAAAATAAAAGATATGCTGGCTAACTCTTAAAAATCTTGTTAACCATGGGGCGCCTGGGTGGCACAGCGGTTAAGCGTCTGCCTTCGGCTCAGGGCGTGATCCCGGTGTTAGGGGATCGAGCCCCACATCAGGCTCCTCTGCTATGAGCCTGCTTCTTCCTCTCCCACTCCCCCTGCTTGTGTTCCCTCTCTCGCTGACTGTCTCTATCTCTGTGAAATAAATAAATAAAATCTTTAAAAAAAAAAAAAATCTTGTTAACCAGAATATTCCATCCTCTAAACATTTACACCTTATGTCAATCTCAAGGTTTAGCTTTAATACAGAATACAGCATAAAAACACAGACAGTACTTTTAAGTTCTTAAACTACTAAGCATATAAAGATTTGCAAGATCAAAAAAAAAAAAGCTAATTTAACTTTTTTCTCAGAGAAATAATAAGCTCTTTCAAAGCCAAAGCTTTTCAAGCAATCAAAACATAGTGGCATCATTAGATGCTCAAACACCACTATATTCTATAATAAACTGATGGTTTACCTTGCCGATGCTGCTTCTTTGAAGGAAAAAACTAGAACAGAATTTAAAAAAATTAAGGGCTTCTTTGACTATAAAGGGAAGGTTATTTGTAACACCAGGTATATTTCATTCATAGTATAACAATACATTTTGATTCTAGATTTTAACAGTCTTCCTGGAGGAAGATAACAGCATGAAACTTGTAATCAAAGACCAGGCTAATAAAACAATGTTCCCAAAGTGTGTGCCACAGAATACAAATTTCATAGGATGCTCTGAGAGAATAAAAGTTCCCTGGCTTTACAAAGTTTGGGAAACACCACATGTTATAATTCCCTCTTGGAAATTCATCATAAATATAACACATGATATTAAGGTCTTATATTGGAGAAATGTTTAACTTCATTTGGCCCGTTTCCCAAACTCATTTGACCATGGAATCCATTTGCCCATTTAGCTGCTATTAACATTCCCTAGAGCCAGTGTTCCACAGACCACACTTGGAAAGTGCTATATTGAACTGCTTGCTTTTGCAGGCTAACTAAAAGAGACTTATTCAGGTTTCTTCCCACACATACCCTTGTCATGTCTCAAGGCCCCGATCTGAGGTTGGGTACCATTGTGTAGCACAAAATCAGTGGCTCCATAAGAAAAAGAAACCTTATTCTTATCACACACTGCTCCAACCAACCAAGTAAGTAAAGATAATAAGACTTTTTCTTCATAGATACCAATAAAAGGGTGCTGTTGTAGATACGATACCACCCAAAGAAAAGATATCAAAGCTCAATACGAACTAAATTCTGACTTTTCTCATACGTACTCGTTGTTGTCATATACTAACAAATATAATGAGAGATTCCAGCCTCCCAAGTCCTGAAAAGAGCCTGAAATCCAAATGTGGCAATGTTTTGGAGGTCTGTATTAAGATCATCTTTAAAAAATAATATATAGGCCATCTTTAAAACAGCATTTTTATAGAGACAGTGGAGTATACAGAGAGATATACCTGGACTGAGCTCAGAAGAAACACAAATATAAGGTAATTTTTATTATTCTTATAATCCAAAAATATAATTTTTTTTTCAAAACTACAGTTATTTTAAATTATGTACTAACCCCTAGGGATCAATGCAAGGACTTAGGAATTGTCTAGATCTCACAAATCAAGGAATAAGGACTACTCCTTTGCTCTAATAACAATGAAGACAGTAATGATGGGTACCTTTTATTAATGGTCTATCTGCTAGACACTGTGCTAGCACTTTACCTATATTAACTTACTTCATCCTCACCATAATCCTAAACACAGGGATTATTTCCACCTGAGAGTCAAGTCACCTTGACTGAAGAGGTATAGTTGGGATTTAGGCCTTACTCTCCTATGGCGGTGCACTGCCTTCCCTAACATGCATGTGTTTGAAAAGAATAGAACATACTTATTTCCAGCATCTTCTCCGCTGACCTGATTTCCATCAATGATTGTAAATGAGCCAATACCTGAAAGACAAAACAGAGTCAGTCAAGAACACATAATTTCTAGTTCAAAACTGTATGGAGTAAATTTACTACCACAAAACTACATTACCTGGTAGTACCAAGTTTTTAAGAATTTCAGTTCCTGTCGCTGTTGCATTTATTAGGCAAACATGAGCAGATTCTAAAGCCTCTTGCCCATGATCACCCCACAACCTACAAAACAAGACACAAATTCAACATTTCTAAAACTTTCACACAGATGCAACTTTCTTGTTTGGACGGTGATCTTTGATCTTCAAAGTGTTCTTGCACAGAATGGCTGATGTGATAACCATAGTAAACATGTGAGACAGGAAAAGCAGCAGGTGTTATGGGGATATAGCTGAGTAACCTAAGACTCAGGCTGATGCCTTGCATGATTAGAAGGGGGTCAAATCAGTACTAAAAACCTGGGTCTTTCAGCTCCTTGTCCATTACTCTTTTCAAGCCAGATAACTTACAGAACAGATATATTAGATATATTCATTAACATTAAAGAACTGCCTTAAACTTAAAACCTATTCGGTCCTCTATTTCATTTCTCCTTAAATTACATAGAGCCAGTATATTTAAGATCTTAACATAGACTTTATCACTGTGACACCTCCAAGAGAAAAGCTTTACTAAGAAAACTGAATTACTGTCATCTGCAAAGCCTCACAATGACTTCTACAGGAGTGCTTTAAAATATAACACCCAACGCTCATTTTAATAGCATGATTAATAAATGCATACATTATCAAACACAAAGATATAATAAGGATTAGAAATATATGCTTTAACCTGATTTGCACTGGCATATCATTAATGGGGCAAGGTGCATGATCACACATGTATCACGGCATCTGGCCCAGCCTGGTTACCTTCACCCGGAAAGCCTATTATCTTTCCTTGTCAGTATGGCAAGTATGAAAATCATTAGAAAAATGCCGCAGTCTGGAGGACTGACAGGCTTTAATGTGCTTTCCTAGTCACCTGATCTAAAGCAGATTCCCTGTTATTGTGTAGCCAGTATGTCCTCCAAGAGCATATCACAACTCTACCTACTTCATTTGGTTCTTTATTTGAGGAACATCCATCTCTCCATTCCACTCTAAACTCCAGGGGGCCCAGATAACTCCCTACATGCATCACTAGAGCCCCAAATGCCTGGCACACTGCCTTGCCCAGAGTAAGTGATCACTGAGCAATTGTCAAATGAAAGGAGGAATAGCCTAGAAGAACCAGACAGACTGGAAACATCTGTTTTTTCTATAAAAGTAGGGCACGCAGCAGACACTGACAGATTTGGCTGATGGATGCTTGGGTACTCAGATAGTGAGACTAAGAGAATACTGGTGCATCTTTAGGTAACGCGTTTCAAGAAAGAGGCCAGACAAGAAATCAATCTTCTTTGCTCCCATGCTGGCCTAACTATGGAGAGCATGGACTGGTTGACTGCTGCCGGGCTGTACAACTTTGCTTCTAGCTGCCTCCCTCCGACACTCCAAAACCGATAACCAATTCTCACTATGAAAAGTAAAATTTAGTCCTTAACTGGATTGAACTCAGGAAAAATTCTTTTTTGTCACAGTTACTTAGTAACCTAAAATGTCTTCTCAGCTCCATCTTGTATGGTTATATCAAAACACAAGCAATGCTACGAATTTACAAAAGAACACAAGTTGGTTACAAGGGCTCTGTCACCTTGCTTCCTTTCCTGGAAGCTTGGGAGCACAGTGATGTGACTGAGAACAGGCTCTGAAAAAGCCAGAAGGGCCTATGTTTACATCCTGGCTCAAATATACGGGAGATATACAAGTTACCTAAGTTTCGCCAAGACTCTGTTTCCCCATCTATAAAGCCAAGAGATGTCTGCCTTTAATGCTGCTCCCAGAATTAAGAGCCTAAAGCCCCAATACAGAACCAGGCTGTAGGTGCATATGGGAGTTCCAGAGGACATATAGGGACATACCTCTCCCGGCTTGGAGGGGGGAGGCCTCCAAAAAGGATGCGGGCCAAGCATTTGTGTTACTTTCACTGCCTTAACACATAGAAGATGCTCAATAAATAAGGAATGGGGAGTGTACGGAGAAAAGGCAAGGGAGAGGAATTAGCCAAGGACCTGCCTGATGACTTAGACCTGCAGTGTCCACTAAGGTAGCCATTAACCACATCTGGCTACTGAGGACTAAAAATGAGGCTAGCTAGTCAGAACTGGGATGTGCCTGTTAAGTGTCAGATGCCAGATTTCGAAGACGGTATGAAAAAAGAGGTAAAATATCCCTAATAAATTTTTATGTTAAGTGTTAAAATGGTAATATTTTGGATATACTGGGTTAAAGAAACTGTATTAAAATTAATTTCACCTGTTTCCTTTTCTTTTTAATGTGGCTACTAGAAAACGTGTAATTACATGTGCGGCTCACACAAGACTGGCATTATATTCCAATTGGACAGCGCTGGCTCCGGACAATCCCTAATACTCGGCGCTGCTCTGGGAGGCCGGGATGAGGTACACGCGATTCCCCAATTCCGCTAAACGAGGAGTGAACGCGCAGCGAGGCGGGGCCAGCTGCCACCCCGGTGACCCGGCCGACTCTGGGACCGCGAACCTCGAACTGCACACCGCGTGGCGGGCGGGCGCACCCCTCGGAGAAGGGGAGTTCCGACCCTCAAGGAGCACCCTAGGGTCCCATGCCGGGGAGCCCCGAGAACCGGCTCCCCAAACCCAAGACTGCCCGGCCCAGCCCAGCGGGAGGCCTGGAAGAGGCCCGACCGCGTCGCCCGCTCGCTTAGGCCCGGCCGGGACGCAAAGGAGCACCCCGGCCGGCCAGCCCGACTCGGTGAGCCCTGGCTCACCTCAGCTGCCGGTCGTACTTCTGCTCCTTGAGCAGCTTCCCCGGTTGCGCCATGGCCGCACCCGCCGCGCGAACAGCCTAGACCCTGCCGAGTACCGCCACCACCTCCACGAGCACGCAGGCGCACTGAGCGCCCCTTCACCGTCTCTGCCTCCCGCGCGCCGCCCGCAGGGGGCGCCACCACCTCACTGCGCACGCGTCGCCAGTCCGCCTGGGAGTACGCGACCACAGCCCACAGCCAGAACCCTGACCGAGGCGGTTCTTTTCCTACTGCATCCCTACTGGTCTACCAGTCTGTGACTTTGTACGTGCGGTAATCGTGGGGCACTGAGGCTCTGGAATCCGGCAGATTTGGTTTTAAACCACTTACTATTTATGAAATCTGCCCTTAACCTCTCAAATCCTCTGTTTGTTCATCTGTGCAGTGGGGATAAATGGGTCTCCATCACCCGCTCCTATTAGCCTGAAGTGAGATTTTGAATACACACAGAGCCAGACTCACAAAAAATCCTGTGTGGATAATACCTTTCATTATTATGGTCATTATTGTTCACTCATTTCTTCTATCGTCTCATGCAACAAGCCCACGCGAGGTCCTGTTTCAAACCACAAAGTTAGCGCTCCCAGCTCGGATACAAAGACAAATAAGTCCACGGCCCTGTTCTTGAGAAGTTCACAGTCTCCAGAGGGGAGAGGGACAGTAAGTAAGGACAATGTGGCCCTCCTATAAATAGAGGGAAGCTGGGGTCCAGAAAGGTGCACAGAGGAACTCTACCCTCTCCCCTTCTTCCCTCTCCAGGAATGTTTCACATCCTATTGGCGAGGAAGCATGTTTTAAGCAGAAGGAACAGCAGGTGTCATTCCTGGGAGGCAAGCAGGCCTGGTAGGATGGAGGGTCTAAAGGAAGTTTGGTGGGCTGGGGAGTTAGGTGAAGGGTAGGACATGGTCAGAGGAGGCTTGAGAGACAGCAGAGTCAGAGGGGCTAGGTTGTGAGGCCCTTGAGTATAAAAAGCAAGAAGGAATGTAAAGCCCTCTACTTTCTGTAAAGAGCCACTTTTCAGGAAGAGGATGGTTCCCCTGTGGGGGTGGGTGCCAAGGAAGAGAGTTACCCCAAGAGAAAGTGGGAGAGACTAGAAGCCAGAAGAGCAGCAGGGAGAGAAATGAGGATTCTCTCCCTTCTCTCTCCCAGACCCTACAGGTACCTTCAGGTTAATAATTGCCTGAAATAAGATGAAAGTGAGCACAGATCCCTGCCCCCAAGGCACCCTGGGATGCGGATTGGAGGAGGGACAGTTTGATGGTAATGATGCAGTGAGATGATGGATGCAATTCCCCTGGGTGCTGTCCCCAGGATCAGGGAGGGGCACACCCTCTTATAACTTCCCTGGTCCCTACCCAGCACCCATGGAATACAATTGATGGGAAACAAAGGCATGAGGCTCTCCCAGCACATCATGTGCTTATGCTGTTATATTTCCTTCTCCAGTGGGACAGGTGAAATATAAGGGATGATAAAATACACCCAGGGAATGTGAGAAGGTCAAAAGGCAACAGGTGAGAGTTCACTGCTTAGCTTCTCATGCTCTGTGCAGTCATGGACTGCATGAAAGAAAACACATCCCAAATTTGGTGGGGGAAATCATAATGCCTATGAAGAAATGTATGAATTTGACAAAGGTTTGTGTTAGTGGTGTCTGTAAAAAGATACCGCACAGCATTAGTTTCCTAGAACTGCTGTAACAAATTACCACAAACTAGGTGCCTTAAAACTATAGATATGTAGGGGCACCTGGCTGGCTCAGTCGGTAGAGCATGCAACTCTTGATCTCGGGGTTGTGAGTTCGAGCCCCACGTTGGGTGCAGAGATTACTTAAAAATAAAATTCGTAAGTAAAAAAATCTTATTTTTTTTATTTTTTTAAAGATTTTTATTTATTTATTTGACAGACATAGAGACAGCCAGCGAGAGAGGGAACACAAGCAGGGGGAGTGGGAGAGGAAGAAACAGGCTGATAGCAGAGGAGCCTGATGTGGGGCTCGATCCCATAATGCCGGGATCACGCCCTGAGCTGAAGGCAGACGCTTTAACCGCTGTGCCACCCAGGCGCCCCGTAAGAAAAAAAATCTTATATTAAAAAAAAAAACTACAGAAATGTATTATCTCACATTAAAGCTCAAAGTCTGAAATCAAAGTGTGGGCAGTATGTTCCCTCTGCAGCCTGAAGGGAAGACTCCTCAGCCTTTCTAGTTTCTGGCGGTTGGCTGCCAATATTCGGCTTACAGCTGCAACACTTCAATCTCCGCTTCCATCATCACATGGTATTCTCCTCTCACGTCTCTGTCTGGATCTCTTCTCATAAAGACACCAGTCACATGGGATCAGGACTCACGCTAAGGACCTCATCTTAACTTGATCTCATCTGCAAAAACCCTATTTCCAAATACTATCACATTCACAGGTTCTAGAGGTTAGGACTTCAGCAACTTTGTGTGTGTGTTGGGGGGAAGGGAACCAATTCAACCCATAATAGCGTGCGTAGGTGCCTGTGCTGGATGTGTGGAAGTTGGTCAGACACAAACCTTGCCACCTGAGAACTGAGGGCCCACTGAGAACTTTTTCCTATTATGGAGGGCAGAGAATAAGACTAGGTATCAAGCTAGGAAACCATGGCCTCATTCAATGAAGCCATTGGTTTTCAAAGTGTGGTCCTGGACCAGCAGCATCATCATCACCTCGGAACATGTTAGGAATGCAAATTCTAAGGCCCCATCCCAGACAGACTGAATCAGAAGCTCTGGGGGTGAGGCCGAGGGAATTGTTTTAACAAGCCCTCCAGGTGATTCTGATGCACACTCAAGTTTAATAACCACTGACCTAGGGGTGCCTGGGTGGCTCAGTCAGTTAAACATCTGCCTTTGGCTCAGGTCATGATCCCAGGGTCCTAAGATCGAGCCCCACATCGGACTCCTTGCTCAGCAGAGAGCCTGCGTCTCTCTCTGCCTCTGCTCTTCCCCCTGTTTGTGAGCTTGCGTGCTCAATCTCTCTGTCAAATAAAAAAAAATCTAGAAACAAAAAAATTACTGACCTAGCCCAACTCCCCACTGAATAAAACAAGTAGGAAAACGGCCCCGTAACCACAATAGTACCCCCATTTACTGAGCACTATCTTCCAGGCAGGCACTTGCCATGCATCACCTCACTTTGTGTTCACCCAATGCAATAGATACTGTTGCTCACCCCATTTCATTGACAAGAGAGCACAGGCCTGGAGAGGTGAGTACAATTCCAAAGCCTCACAGCTATTAAAAGGTGGTACAAGGATTAGCAACAAACACCCCAACAGATCTGGCCAGATCTATTATTTTACCCATCCTGGTCGGTCTTGGCTGGGGGAGACTGGATCTTTGGGCTCCCAGGCAGTTTGGGGCTAGCTCTGCCCTGGGAGAGCTTACAATGTGTTGGAAACCAGCCAGAAAGAATGAGTCACAGCCCAGGACACTCTCACTGGCCTCTACCACTATCTCTCCCTTCCTGTCCTTGCCTATCTTAGCCCTTCTCAACCTGGTGCTCTTTGGCCAATTTCTTGTCTTTCTTGCTTACCTCTCACCTGAGGCAGGTATGGCTCTATAATGTTCACCGTTGTATCACCCATGCCTGGCCCAGAATATGGCATCAGTAAGTCTTCAATAAATGCATATTGAATGAAAGAATAAATTTTGGAAACTACTTCCACCATACTTCCTCATTTTCAAATCCCTTACTGGCAATATGTATCTCATCAGATTTGGTAATTCCACATTTAGCAATTTGTCCCAAGGAAATCATCAGACACACACGCACAGATGTATAAATAAGGATGTTCACTGTAGTGCTGTTTACAATAGTGAAAACTGGTACTAATCTATACATTAGAGCACTGTGCAGTTAAGTGTCAAGCTCTCCAAGGCTGATCGAGCAGGGAAATGCTT
Source organism: Ursus maritimus (assembly GCF_017311325.1). NCBI lineage: Eukaryota > Metazoa > Chordata > Mammalia > Carnivora > Ursidae > Ursus > Ursus maritimus. Next base: position 22,181,713 of record NW_024424341.1, read on the forward strand.
ACCATAGGGCATTAGGTGAAAAAAAACTGGTCACAAAGCTATATATATATGATTCTGATTGTTTTTTTCCAGCACTAATAATACATATCTAAAAAGCCTGGCAGTTGGTCATGTTAAAATGTTAACAGTGTTGGTTCTTAGGTAGTAATATGACCAGTGGTTTTAATTTTCTTCTCTGTGTTTTTCGGATTCTTCCAAGTTTTCTACAATGACTAGGTGTCACTATTATAATTGCAAAAGGAATGTTTGGGGTTCTAAATGTGCCCAAAAAGCTAAGGAAAAGGGGAAAGAACACAGGTTCTAGGGTCTGAGGAGTACATCCTTGACACCAGGAGTCCCACAGACATTGTGTTACTTGACCATCCTATTAGTCTTCTAGACTCTCTATTCCCATTTTATACATGAGAAGACAGGTTCAGAGAGGTAAAGTAACTTGCCCCAGGTTCCACAGCCAGGTATGCTGGAAGCCATGTCAGGGCTCATTTCATCCCACTGTTTGCACACATATATATACATACTTGGAGTGGAAAAGTTTTTAAAAAATACAGAAAGCTATCATTTTACTTTTAGAGTCTCCAGACCACAGGGCTTCTGGGCCTGGCCGGTGGGCCCTGTGCATAACATACGGTGACAGAGTCATATACAATACATAGGACTCTACTTGTTGGAACAGCATTGGACGTCTGTTGTCTCAACCAATACTCACAGGATCCCCATGAGGTGGGCCGGGCAGGGACAATCCCCTCATCACCTTGTAGAGCAAAGACATTGTACCTTTGAAAGAGGAAGTGCAATCTGGTCAAGGTCACTTGATGAATGAGATATGGCTGTGTAAGCTGTTCCTGCCCTCCTCCCTCAGCCATTCATCATACCCTTCGTACCACCCACCCCCTCCCCGTGCTCCCCCTCCCTCGTAAACAGTGAAATCCTAATGCCAGTGAGACCAAGGAGTAAATTTCAGGGCAGTGGAATCAATTCATTTTTAAAGACAGCACATAATTAAGACGGGAGGCGCCTGAATGGGAGTATAGGCTTTCCCAAGTTGACCTGAATGGGCTGCTGGGGTAACGGGGGCTTCACCTGAAATGGGCAGAAATGGGCAGAGTGCATTGGCTCTTCTCACCTGCCTGAGTGCCCATCACTCCAGAACCAGGAGAAAATTGCTGAAGACAGCATGCAGGAAGGAAAGAATTAGATCAACTTATATTTGGTTGTTAAAGAGGTAATAGTTTCTTCTAGAGAGTACAAAGGAGTAAGCATAGTGTCCCTCCCACCCCAATTCCACACCTTCCCCCACCCTTCCTGTCTCCCAGTCTCCTTTCGGGAGGCAAACACTCTCCCAAGCTTCTCTTAAGTCCTTCCAGAGAAAGTCTTGCATATATGCAAATGACAATCAAATTTAAAATCCACTTCCTCCCCCTCTCCGTGCTTTTAGACATGTCAAATAAGGGACTCAGCAGCACTGGATTTTTATCTTTGCTCTGTCACTCGCTATGTTCCCTAATCAACTTCTCTAAGCCTTACTTTCCTCATTTGTAAAAAAGGGGCAAAAATCCACCTAAGGTTGCTGTGCGGATGAAATTGGATGCAAAACTATACGAGTAATTCCAACTTTTTAATTAAATACTACAAATAAATATTGACTAGGCCTGGGTCACTCTGAAGAGGTGGATCAATGAACTAGATACATTTGACCCCCTCCCTAGACCCTGAGAGTGTTGCCACTCCCCCAGGAGAAGAGTGGCTGCCTCATCTGGCACTGAGCAAGCTTTTTTGTCTCCTTGGTCCAAGGATGACAGTTCTGGCTTAGACCTGGGGTCTTGACAACATTGCATTCTCTGTCACATGCTGATTTGGGGGGCCCCATCCCCTGAATCTCTATCATGAGTCTCTTGCCCCTGCCTGACAGTCATATTTCTAGTAAGGGCACCTTCCAGCTCCTGGGTCAGAGAAGGGCATCTAGGCAGGGCTGGGAAGTCACTGACTGACCTTGACCCAGCCAACCAGTTGTCAATTAATCTCCACAACTCTAACTTGTGGAACTGAGGTTCAGGGACTAGAAGAGGGAAACTGAGATAACCACAGAGATGTAGGGGAGTCAGGCAGACAAGATGGCAGATTCCTTCACAAGGTCAGCCCAGAGCAGGGCCTGAAATAGTCTGCTCTGGTCAAGGTCAAATGGCCCTTCACCTCCTGTCGGGGAGAGGTCCCTGGGTCGGATCATTTGTCTGTCCTTCCATCCACCCATTTATTTGTCTTCCCAAAACTGTCTGCTGAGGCCTAGTCAGAGACAAGGCCTATCCTTGGCACAAGGCCACATCCTAAGATGAATCAGATTGGGCAGCCTGAAGCCAGTGGGTGGAAGACAGAGGATGCACCAGGGAGGAGGGCACAGCAAGGACCAAGGCTTGCAGGTGGGAAAATGTTGGGCCAAGGCAGGCAGTGAGGTCAAGTACAGGGTGGAGGGCCTGAGTTCCCAGCAGGTGTGCCAAAGGTCAGGAAGAGGCAAGAAGAGGAAGGACAAACATTGGACTGTAGAGGGACAGGCAAAGAGTCCTGCAGGGAAGGAGGAAGCAATGGAGAGAAGAAGAGGGTGGGAGGCAGGGTCTTAGGCTTGGTTCTGTGAGGGAGCCAGCTCTTGACCATCTGTCCTCATGCCCACTGGATGCTACTTCCTCCCCATTCCCTCTTTGGGGCCAGGGGTTTGGATTTCAAGTCCTGTCCTCTCTCCTACCCCAGGCTCCTAGACCCCCATAACCACAAGACCCCTGCCCCCAGCACCAAAGAGAAGTGGTAAAGAGCACAGTGTCTAGAGTGAGACCATCTAGGCGTGAATCCCTTGCACGCTGCGCAGATCATTTTATCTCTCTAGGCTTCAACCCTGTCTCTGTGAAAGAGGGCTCCTGGAAGTACCACTCAATGTCTAGGGTAGCTGAGAGAGTTAGATGCCAGGAAGGACCCAAAGCTTGGCCCAGCACCTGCCATAGCGTCTGGCTCCAATTCTAGACACCTGATGGTCAATGCACTTTGCAGTTTAGAGGGGATTCTCCAATCCCAGAGGACTCAGGACCCAGAATGCAGGTCCCCAGTAATGGGATTTGAGGCTCCGGGACAAGCCCCGGGGTGGGATGGGATGTGGAGAAACCAGGGCAGTTCTCTGCACGGTACAGTTTGGAGCCTGTACAAGTGAAAAGGGGGGAGAGTCGTCCCGCGGGGGCGGGGGAGGGGAGAAGGGGAGTAGGGAGAGAGCTTTAGGTTCCCTGACCCCCCCACCTGGACTCAACTCTGGGGTTCAACTGGCCTGCTGGCAGGCAGGGGCGGGGCACCGCCGGCCTCTTTAGCCCTGCTGGGGGTTGGGGGGGCGGGTCCCCCGGGAACTGCTCCTCCCGCGCGCCGCAGCTTTAAGAGGCTGCTCGGCGGTAGCGAGCGGGGCCGGAGCCGCAGCCGGAGCCAGCGGAACTCAGCGGAACAGGCAGGTGCACGGCTGCGGGGACAGCAGCGGCATGACCGGCCACCACGGCTGGGGCTACGGCCAGAACGACGGTAGGTACAGACCCCGCCGGCCCCGACCCTCTGGATCCAACCCCCGACCCTCGAGCCCAGTCGGATTTCCCGGACCCGCAAGCCCCCCACCCTCCGGGCCGGACGGGTACCCCCATCTGGTCCAGTCCCCAGAACCCAGGCCACCTGCCCGGCCCGAGCCCTGGCTCCCCGGCTCCTTGGCCAAAGTCCGCGCTGTGACCCGGCCGGCCCCGCCGCCAGCGAGCCACCCGGCGGCTGAGACCGCGTCCTGCCGCCTCCTCCGCGCAGCCCCTGACTGCAGTGCTGGCCCACACCTGGGCCCCGACACTCACTCACCGGTGGCGGGCACTGGGGGCGGAGGTGGCCCTGGGCAGCGGGGGGCGGTCGGGGCGGAGCGCTGTGCGCGGGTGTCTGTGCGGGGAGCGCGCACGGCGTGTGTGCGGGGACCTCCCGGGAGCCGGGCTCTACTGGACAAGGGCGCGGTGTCCCCGGGAGAGTTTCCCCGCGGAAGTGTCCGAGCTTTTTTGTCGCCAGGTATGTGAGGGAAGGGGGATTTTGGGGTGCACGCGTGTGTCTGGGTGTCTACATCAAGCAGGGTGTCTGAGCACGTCCTGGTGTGAAGCGTGGGAGCGCGTGGCCCACATCAGCCTCCTACCTGGGAAAATAGCTCCCTGATCCTGCCTCAGTTTCCTCAGGATGCAGAGGAAGGGAGAAGAGGCAGAGGTGAGAGCCAGATGGCTTGAATATGGGTCCGGGGCAGGTCAGTTACCTTTTGGGCTATTTTTTACCAAGCTGGGGTGGGGGTGTGGGGTAAGGGCTCCCCCCTTTCTGTCAGGTGAACAATAAGGACCCAAGATCCATGTTGCCAGAGGAAACCCCAAGCAGGGTAGGTGGATGTAGGGAGACAGGGAAGTGCTGGTGAAAGGAACCCTCCTCATCTCCCCTTTTTTAGGGAGAGACTCACTCTTTGAGGCATTGGGGGGGGATCCTGGGCTAGTCTCAGGGTTAGGAGGTTGCGGTGGGACAGAGGGAGCTAGGGAGGTGCTGTGATGTGTCTGGCTCCCTCTGGGACACAGGAGCATACTTTGGAGGGGAGCCCCCCAGATCTGGCCATGAAAAAGCTAGAGACATTCAGAAAAAGGCAACAGAGACCAGCAGAGCTGGAGAGAGAGGCAGAGAAGGGGCAGGTTGGCAGAACCCATAGATCATCTTCCCTCCAGCACCTGCTCTGAACTAGCTCTGGGTGCTTCCTCCAGAGTCAGAGGCCCCTGACTATATCCTTCTGCTAGTCCTGCCCACCAGCTCTGAGCAAACAGTATCCTATATGGCCTGCCCCATGGGCCTGTCACCCTCAGGCCACTGCCCCTCACCCAGCCAGACTTGGGTCATTCAATCCAGGGGCAACGAGGGAGGGAAGGATGGAGGATAGAGGTGCGGGCATGCTGCATGCTCGCAGGACTTCAAAAATAACCCAGTGGGTCTGGGCCACGATTCTGAGTCATCCATTGGGGACACAGCTCTGTCGGCACCTGCTGCTGTTTTCTCAGGAAAACTTAAGAAGCCAAAAACGGGGAGAAGCACCAGCCGGCAATAGCTCTAAAAATAGGTTGCATCTCAGGATGTTCCCCAGGGAGATGCCGAGCCTCTCGGCTGCAGATGGAGCCTCTGGGAGGCAGGTGGTGGGCGCTCGTGGGTGTGCACGCAGGTGTGTGTGTGTATGTGCTTGCACGAGCATGTGTTTTGCTGTAGTCTTTTTTGCAGACCTGGTTTTGCAACAGGGGGTGTTTGTGTATGATGGTGTATATGCGTGTGTCAGGTGTAGTGGGCAGGACCGTGTGTGTGTTTGTACACGTGTATGTGGCTGGGCCCGGCCACTCTGGGCCTGATGAACCCAGAAAACTGTGCACATATGTGTGCACACATGAAAATCTCTACAGATCTGTAGGCATATGCCAGGGGAGAGCAACTGGGGCTGCCCATGCACATGCTGTATGTCTCTACCTGCATCCAAGTTTGTGTGTGTGTGTGTGTGTGTGTGTGTGTCTGTGTGTGTGTGTCTGTGTGTGTACACGAATGGTCCTCAGTTCTCTCATCTATGAAACGGGGATCACACTGGTTTCTGCTTCACAATGTGGTTGAGGAGCAAGCGCATGTCACAGAGCCAAAGCTAAGATGACTTTGGCTTTTGTTATTGTTATCACAAACACCAACACGAACAACGTGCTCAAGGTGTGGGAAGTAGGCCAGATGCCTGGTAGGGTCAGGTCAGGGTCTTCAGAGGCCTGAGGCCCTCTGTGAGCATGTACTGGGAGTTGGGGAGGAGTCACTGCCTAGAGCCACCCCTGGGCTTGTGGCTATATTGTGCTGCCTTCCATGAATTATCTCTCTGGGCCTCCTATCATCTCTGGGAGGAGTTTTCATGAGGCCATTTTGCAGAAAGGAAATGGAGGCAGAGAGGGATGTGGCAGAGCTGGGACTGGAGCTCCAAAGCAGGGGCTGACATCTGAGGGGATACTGGGATACCATCCCCCAGGGGCGTCCTCGGCCTGCAGCCCAGAGATCCAGGCCAGCCCGAGCCCTTGCCCTCTCCCCACCTGCAGGCCCCTCACAGTGGCACAAGCTGTATCCCATTGCCCAGGGAGACCGCCAGTCACCAATCAATATTGTGTCCAGCCAGGCTGTGTACTCGCCCAGCCTGAAGCCACTGGAGCTTTCCTATGAGGCCTGCATATCCCTCAGCATCGCCAACAATGGGCACTCTGTCCAGGTGGACTTCAATGACAGTGATGACCGAACTGGTAAGTGGCCCTTGCCAGAGGCTGGCCCCCCTCCCACTGGGGTCCTCACCCTGCGTGGGGCAGGCTCAGGAAGGGCAGGACGCTGTGGTGGGGAAGGAAGGCACCACCTCTCACCAGCTAAGAAGCCTTGGGCTGAGCCTCAGTCTCCTTATGCATACAATGGCAGCAATAAGACCCTCTTTTCCTCTCTCGAGTCATAGAGAGGAAAAGTGAAAAACTGAAGTGATGTTTGTAGTGCTGGCATACAGCAGATGCTCAAGAAATGTGAATTCCCTTCCTTCTCTTCCATTTACTATGTTAGGTCAGATTTGTTTTCACTCCAGGCCCTGTCACTGACCTGCTGTGTGGCCTAAGGCCAAACCCTCCTCCCTGTGTGATCTGGCCAAGCCCAGAGAGAGAAGGGAGCTAAAGTGTTCTGTGTGCCAGGTCCTTTGCTAAGGTCTTAGGCGGCTCTTTTATTCCTCTAAAGAACCCACCTCTAAGATGGGCAAGCAGAGACTCAATGAGTGGGGGAGTGCCAAAATCAGCCTGGTCCAACTCCAAAGGTCTTGTCTCCAGCCACAACCTCAAGATTCCAACCAGCTTGGGCCGGAGAAAGACCAGCAAGAACTTATGACATCTGTTTACCCTAGGTTGAGAGTCCAGATTCTTTCATAATAAATTCCTAGGCAGAAGCCTCAGGAGTGCTCCTCAGTGAAGAGATTTTATCCCTATGAACAGGCCTATGAGGGGTAGAGTAGAGCAAGGAGGGAAGCTGCTGGAGTTTCTTGTGTAAGGAAGTAACTTGTATTCTGCCCCTCTCCACCTCTCCCCACATACACAATGAAAGCACACAAGGGAACTTAAGTTTCAAGCAGAAAATCAAAAAGGAGAGAAGAGGAGGGAAGCCAGAGAAGAGTAATCTTCGTTGCTTAGCCCTGAGTTCCCTAGTAGGCTAGGAAAAAAGGGAANGAGGACCAGCTATAGTTCTTGTTGCAGAAGGGAAGAAATCTAGCAGATCCTCAGAAGAGAGACAACACTTCCTAGTACTGAATTTTTAATAAAGCCTCTCACCCAGAGCTTTGGGGAGTGACATGGGGCTCTTGACGACCCTAAGTGACAGTTTATAAAGGAGTAGTTTTCATAGGACTGTACCTTCTAACAGCCTTCAGAAGGCATTGAGGGTTCAATTCAGACCTCAGTAGCTTAGTGAAGGCCATTGTTGTCAGGAAGTGGGGAGGGAGTCCAAGGGGTCACGCCTCTGGATCACTGATCCAGTGGCTTACTTTGAGGCCTGGCTGGGGCTCCCTCTCCTACCAGAATACCCAGGCTTAAGGGGGCAGGGAGTCAGCAGAAAGAGAGTGGGCTTTGGAGTGAGACCGTTGGGGCTCTGCCACTCACCAGCTGTGTGACTTTGGGCAGGACACCTGCTTTTCCAAGCCTCAGCCATACATCTGTCCAACAGGGGTAATAATATGTTCCTCTCAAGGACACTATGGGGGAGAGTGCTGAATACACGGTGAGTGCACAGTGAATGATAGTATGTTCTAGAGTCAGGACAGAGGGAGAGGGCTAAAGGTGCCAAGCTCAAGGGGTTAGGTAGGGAATTTACTCCCTGAAAGACCATACCACAGCATCCCAGGTGGGGCATGCTCTGAGGGAGCTCAGCCTGCAGGCCCTGCTGCTCCTGCTTCCCCAGAACTGGACAGCCTGATCGGGCCCCTGTCATGGCCACCCTCCCAGATTCCCTTTGTCAACCCTCCAGCAATGCTATGGACAGACCCTGCTTCTCAGATAAGGCCAGGGAGCAAGGAAGGGCCTTTGGACTCTTCGGTCATTCTCCTCTTCATAGGCCCACAAGGGGCAAGGCCCTGCCCTGGTCACCCATCCTGGAGGGGCCTCAGAGTGGAACTGCCTAGGACTGTCACCTGATCCAGGGGCTCACATTCAGGCCTCACTGGGGCTCCCTCTACTGCCAGATCCCTTTCACCTGGAAATTCAATCAGTCCCAGGAGGCCTTGTGCATGGCCCCAGTTCACCAGGTATCAGGGTGAGAAAGTCACAAAACCAGCACAAGTAGGGACCTCCCAAGAGGCCACGGGAGATGGCCTGGGCCTGGCCATCAGAGTATGGACCTGCATGAGCTGGTTTCTGGACAACACCAGGTCCTGAGACCGCTCAAGATTCTGGGGAGACAGTGTGATCTGGTGAGTAAGGGCTGGGGCTCTGGACTTACAAAGGAGATACAGGCTTATATCCTAGCTCAGTGCCTTTCTGTGTGACCTTAGGCAAACGCCTTGCCCTTTCTGTGCCTCATTTTCCTCCATTATAAGATAGAGAAAACAATAGGTTCTGTCCCTCATGACTTCTATTAGGCTTCTAGAAGGACCAAACAAAAGAATCCTTCCAACCTAGCCCTGGGTCAGGGATCCAGACACGAGAGGCCTCTTATTAGTGGTAATGGGGGCATGGGAGACAAGGTCCCAGCTTCCATGCAAAAGTGGGTGGGAAGGGGGAGGACGGCCAAGTGAACTGGTGTACTCTATCACTACCTCTGCCACCTGCAGGTGGCCAAGATTTCCACCCTGGCCCTGTTAAGGGCCCAGGGGACTAGGTGAGGAAGGACCCAAGCCTAGTTAGCCCAGTGAATTTTCCAAACGAAACCTTTTTCCCCCTCCTGGACACTGGCCTGGTCCTGGCACCACCACCTGCTGGGCCGTGTGGGATCTTTCACATCAATTACTACACACCCCACTTCTTCCTGCAGTGGTGACTGGGGGGCCCTTGGATGGGCCGTACCGGCTCAAGCAGTTCCATTTCCACTGGGGCAAGAAGCACAGTGTGGGCTCAGAGCACACGGTAGATGGCAAGTCATTCCCCAGCGAGGTAAGGGCCCTCTATCTAAATCCCTTTACTGTTTGGGGAAGGACAGGAGAGTCAGGGACTTGATGGGTGCCTGGTGTGGGATTCTGGAAAGGGTGAGGAGGAGCACCCAGGGGGTTTGGGAGAAACACCTTCCACCTCCCCCCAGGGCAGGGTCTTCCACCTGAACTCTGCCCACGGATATCCTGGTCTGTGTGTCCAGAAGCTAACAGCCCTTTAAGGACTGAGCCTGGCATTCAAGGCCCCACACGTAGTGGCTTTGCCTGGCCTCATCTTTTCCTGACCTCTCCCTGTATTGGCCGGCGTGTGATGAATCTCCTGTCCACACCCAGCTCTTTCCAACCTCCAGGCTTTCGCCTCTGCTATTCGCTCTGCCTGGGGTACCTTTCCCCTGGGCTCCATCTGATAACCCTCTACCTATTCTTCAAATTCAGCTGCAGGTACCGCCTCCTCCAAGATGTGTCTACTTCACAGTTCACTGAGGGCAGGGCCTGAGCTAGATTCCTCTTTGGGTCACCTGGGGCTCAGGAGAGTGTTGGGCCCAGAGCAGTGCGGATGCTATCTGCGACCACTGGAGGCTCCACTGGGGGCTCTTCTGGGCCCTCCCAGAGGCCTGGGAAGTTTAACAGCCTTACCCCTCTTGCAGAGGGGCCAGGAGTCCAGCGGGAGTGAGGGAAGCCTGGCTCTGAGCGCCCATGGCCCCTTGGAGGCGCTAAGCACTGGCCTTGCCCCTATAGCTGCACCTTGTTCATTGGAACGCCAAGAAATACAGCACGTTTGGGGAGGCAGCCTCAGCACCTGATGGCCTGGCTGTGGTTGGGGTCTTCTTGGAGGTAAGGGGTGGTTACTGGGGCCAAGAGGGCACGGGAAGCCTAGCACTGCCCCTCATTTCAAACATGGTGGGTGCTGGGCTCACACTACCCTTTCACTGACAGACAGGGGATGAGCACCCCAGCATGAACCGTCTGACAGATGCGCTCTACATGGTTCGGTTTAAGGTGAGACCGGGGCTCCATACCCCTGACCCACAGCAGCCTGGAGGGAGGGAGGGAGGAAGAGGCTGGAGCAGAGAGTGTGCCCAACCACTGCTCTGATCTGACAGCAAACCCCCGCTGAGATGAAGGGTACAGGTTAGCAGCTACAGTGCCCTGCAAATAACTCCTCTTCACTGGAGTCAGTGGCCGCATGGAATGCCCAGCACACCACCTGGTTGGGTACAGGATTGGTAAGATGCTTGTGGTGTCAATGGCCATCCTACAGGCAGCTAAGGGCAGTTGAAGGAAATGGCAGAGAGAGAACACGGAGACCAGAGAGCTCTAGGAGCCACAGCTTTTACATACCAGCAAACAGGTGGACAGGGCCCAGGCCGGACTGGAAGACGGCATCTGGTATCACAGACCTATGCCCACATTTGCATCATTGGGCCAAGGAGAAGCCTAAATCCCGCTGACAGGAAAGAGCGGGGAGGATGCTGGTCTGGTCCTAGCAGCAGGTCTGTGCTGATTCCTGGGTTTGCCTGCCCTGCCCCAGGGAACCAGGGCCCAGTTCAGCTGCTTCAACCCCAAGTGCCTCCTGCCTGCCAGCCGGCACTACTGGACCTACCCGGGCTCCCTGACGACACCCCCACTGAGCGAGAGTGTCACCTGGATCGTGCTCCGGGAACCTATCAGCATCTCTGAGAGGCAGGTGAGTTCTTCCAGAGTACCGGGTGGGATGGGAGGATATGGCACTCAGGGCCCATCTCAGGGAGTGCGACTCTCCCAACAAGCAAGCTACAGCTTATGGTCCCATCATCAAGGCTCCCATCTTTTGCCAATAAATATTTAGATTCTTTTTTTTTTTTAAGTAGGCTCCATGCCCAATGTGGGGTTTGAACTCATGACCCTGAGATCAAGAGTTGGATGCTCTATGGACTGAGCCAGCCAGGCGCTTGCCCCCCCCCGCCCACCTTTTTTTTTTTAACATTTAGATTCTTGGTTGGGAGTTCGCTTGGTTGTTAGTCATTAGGACCTAACCACAGGCTGAGAGGGGAGATCCCTGGAGCCTAGGACCACCCCTATTGTGTTAGAATCTGAATCCTGCATTTGTTGATAAGTGATAGCTAGATGGAATTGGAACTGGAGCTAGGTGGAACAGGGTCCAGGTTCAGAGGCCTTTTAGTGGTTGAATAACTGAGCTCAGGATCCCAAAGAGAGAATGAGTGGGGAGGAGTAGGGACAGGACCTAGGAGCAAGAGGAGGGAGAGGTGGAGCTCATTGGCAAGGTATGCCAGACGCTGTGTCTGGGATCAGAGAGGACCACAGCACCCCCATTCTGCCCTGAGTATCTCTTCCGCCTTCTCAAGATGGAAAAGTTCCGGAGCCTGCTTTTCACCTCAGAGGATGATGAGAGGATCCACATGGTGAACAACTTCCGGCCGCCACAGCCACTGAAGGGCCGTGTGGTCAAGGCCTCTTTCCGGGCTTGAGCCACCCGCCTGCCCAGCCGGCCACTAGAGCACCATTTTCCCAAGGGCTTCCACGTCAGCAGACACCAAACCATCCGAGGCTCCCTGCCTAGGGGGTACTGTGGACCCCTCCTTCAGCTGGCTTGTTCCTTGGCCACCCTGGAGGATTCTTGATGGGACCCTCAAGTCAGGGGACACCCTTCAGCTGGGGACAGGAAGGACAGGCACTGAGCATGGTCCAAGCCTGAGGCTGCCTCTGCTCTCCAAGACCCAAAGGCCCCTGGGAATCTCCTCCTGTCTTCTCCACTGGCAGTGGCAGTAGCCCCACCCTGAGCTCACACTGTGACAGACGAGACCGAGCTCTCTCGGGCAGGCAACTGGCATTGCCAGAAAGACTCAAGCAATAATTAGAGGTGGGCAGGGCTGCCCTCTCAGCGTTACCTCTTCTGCAGGCCTCCGCCATGCACGCACCTCACTGCCGGGCCATTAAAATCAGCACCCAGCCTGCTGGAGATGACATGGCCTTTTCCCTCCAGCCACCTGCTGCCATGGGCAGACACTGGCTACAGCTTCTGTAGTATCTTCCCTCATCACCACCCAGCCACCAAAGCCACCTACATGACAATCCATCCATGCAATGATTAATAAACTCATGAATTCATGCAACAAATGCCCACTGAGTGCCTGTGCTATATCAAGGACGGTTCTAGGCGTTGGGGGAACTGACAGTGGTAAGTCAAGCAGAGTATGCGGGGAGGGACAAGGGAACTGAGCGGGTGAGGGTTATATAGAGGGCAGGGCAGGGGCCATGGGAGCAGAGGCCTACCTCATCTGGTGAAGAAAATGAAATTCCAGCCAGTATTCCAAGGCAGAGAGAAGGGGCCAGCAAGTTTGAAGTCAAGGGGAAGCAGGTGTGCAAGCCTAAAGACGAGAGAACACCCAGAGTGTAGAGTTAGGAAAGCTGCGTCTGAAGGCGGGCCAAGGGCCAGGGGGAGATGTCTGACTCTCTCCTTAGGATCTCCTTAGGATTCACCCCCATTTTATAGACGAGGATGATTAGGCTGAGGGAGGGTAAGTAGGCAAGTGGTAGAGTGGGATTTGAACCTGGACCTATCCCGTAACTCTCCTGCTCTATGCCAGAGCAACTGGGTCCAAGGGAGGGAGGGAGGGGAAGGCATGGCTGCGGCCGCGTGGAGCTGGAACAACAGGCCGACGCCTTTGGCCATGCCAGGAACCTTGGCCAGCCCCTCCCTGGGATGGTGGCACGACCGGCTTGACACCACAGAGGACTTGAGAAATGGGAGCTGGTTTTATAGTAATTATCCCAAGCCTGCCAAGAATCCTCACCCATTAAATCCTTCCCCTTAATTCGTTTTTTTTTTAATTTAAAACTATTTTTAAATCAAAAATGGCCTCCTTATAATCACAGCCCAAGATTTGACCCTTTTACATTTGAATGGGATGCCCCAGCAGGATCCCAAATGCTCCACCAATCCTGGCCTCAAGGGACCAAGGACTGTGACCTCAAGGGACCAAGGACTGTGACCCAAATCGTTACCCAGAGCAAGACTGCCTCCTGGGCCTGATGCAGGGCACATTTGGAGCACTCAAGACAAGATGGGCTCTGTTTATTCCCAAGATCCCAGAGAGCTACCCCCTGGCAGCCAGGATGGCCCTCGAAAAGATCTGGGCTGGTGGCCCAGACCAGTGGCCACAGCATGCTGAATATGTGCCCAGGCTAGGGGCATAATCTTCCCTCCAACCTGGAGGAGCCAGGCCCTGAGTCTCAGAGCATCTCTTCTCCGGGCCTCAGGAGATGGGCTGGCTGTAAAGACCTGGCCCCCTTGAATTCCGTCTGCAGAGGACCTGCTCCCAACCTTGTAGTTACCTCTACAGCTGCTACCTCTGCAGAGGCCTGAGGGGTCCCCATAGGGCTAGCCAGGGACGCCCATCTGCTAAAGTGCTCATCCGAAAGGAGAGTGGCCTATGGCCTGAGCAAAGGTTGGGGATATGGACAGAAATGGGTCTGAGATGAAGGTTGCCAGGTAAGCCGAGAGCACCGCTGTCAGAGTTGATGTCTGGGAGGGTGCCTCACTGATATCCAAGCTGAGAGGTCCTGGAGCAGGATGGAGGCTTTGACTGCAGCTAGGGCTGGCCTGAGGATGGGGTCAGACAACAGCATCTGCCCAGCTGGGACACCTTGGGAGCCCCCCATGTCCATGGGTCACAACATCAACTCTGAACTCACCCTCGAAGGCAGAATCAACTGCTGGTTGGTCACAATTCTGAGAGAAGTGGGAAATGTGATTCTGGAGCTTGGAAGGTTCTGGTATTTGTCCTGCAGCCAGAGGCAGGGCCTGAGGCATGCATCCCTTTCGGAGCCTTTTCTGCTCACAAACTTAGGGCGGATGCACCGGGGCCCTCACACCTGGGTGTTGCACCACATGTCACTCAAGTCCTCAGAAGCTTGTGTTCTCCTCTGTAAAACGGAAATGGTATAACGTGAGTCACATATGTAATTCAAAATTTTCTCGTAGCTCTATTTTAAAAGGTAAAAGAGGGGGCGCTCAGGTGGCTCAGTCAGTAGAGCATATGACTCTTGATGTAGGGGTTGTGAGTTCAAGCCCCATGTTGGGCATAGAGATTTAAGTAAATAAACTTAAAAAAAGAAAGAGAAGAAATATTAGTAAATAATAAAAAGAAGTAAGTGTATTTAATTTGAATAATATATTTTATTTAACTTAATTATGTCCAAAGTAATTATCATTTCAACATGTCATCCGTGTAAAAAAATTAACAAGACATTTTACATTGTATTTCATGCTACGTTTTTAAAATCCAGTGTGTAAATTACACTTATAGTATATCTTGATTCATAGTAGCTGCATTTCAAGTGCCTAAGAGCACATGTGGCCAGTGGCTACCATATTGGATAACATAGCCCAAAACGGATGTTTCCCTTCGCAGGGCCATCTGCTAGCAAGGTGTCCAAATAGGCCCTCTGGCTGGGCTGGTAGCCAGGCAAGGTGGTGGCAGGAATGAGTCAGATCTGCTCCAAGCCTCTGTCCTCCAAAAGGGCAGTTTCAGAACATTTGATGCCAAATTGGCTCCCTCTGTCAGGGCCTTGCACCTCCAGGAAACCTTCACCCTAGCTGGCCCTGCCCCAGGTCACTCTGCAGGACCTTTGCTGTTCTTCCGGGAGAAAGGCCAAGACCCTCAGCAAGGAACTGACTGCAAGAGACCATCAAGAGTGGGGGAAGGTGGTAGTGTCCCCGAGAAGGGTCCTGGCTTGGTTGAGGAGACTTGATTAGTCTGAGAGGGCTTCCTGGAAGAGGGGTCCAAAGTCTAAATAGTTGGCACCCCAGCAGAGGCACAGAAGCCTCAGCAGCAGTGAATATTTACCAGACCGAGAGGAAAGCCTGGCTATCACCCAGCATGCATCAACAAAGAGGAGATGTGTGGCTGGAGACACAGGGCTCCCCAGACTCTGGAGGCCTCAAACGCCAGGGAAAAGTCTACCTTTATATCCAGGTGGCGTGAGGAGCTGCTGGAGATCTGGAGCAAGAGCTGAGGGCCTCCCAGATTGGAAGAAGAGGACTTTCTCTGAGGCTCAGAAAGCACTAGGCATCATTTGGCCTGACTCCACCTTCCAACACAGGCTCAAGTGCAAATTCTGGCAGGTACAATTCATCAGGCCCTCCTGCTGCCCCTCCTCGGCCCTGCAGAATGGACTCACGCCTGGGCCCTGGCAGTTCTTGGCTTGGCAGTATGTGAGTCTAATCTAAATCCCTTCAGCTGCAATTCAAATGTTTTTGTCTTCAGAGACATGGGAGGGTGAGCAGGTGGCTCTTTAGTCCCACTGAGTTGCTCTCTTGGGCCAGGCATTGCAGGAAAGGTACGGGAACACAGGGCTATAGGGTCACCTGGGCTCCCAGGGGTCCCTCAGGTTTTCAGGAAAGAGCTCTTCCTCCTCTCTCAGCTCCTGCTGTGAGTGGCAACTCCTCGGTTGCTCTGGGCATGGTGTCTCCAGAGGGCACACTGTCCTGTCTCTCCAGTTACCCAGGCCTCCCCAGGGAACTGGGAAGCAGGTCCTTGCTGCTGCTGCTGCTACCGCTCCCGAGTATTCAAGAGTAGAGTTTGGAATTTCTTCAGCCCGAGGAAGCCACAGTAGGAATCAATAAGCAGCCCAGGGAATCCCAGAGTATCCACACCAAAAGAATTCCTGTTCTGACCCCACCAGCCATACAGGTAGAACAACTGAGGCCCAAAGACAGAACGGAGTCTGCCGAAGTGAGTTGGTGGGAGAGCTAGGATTTATCACTCTTGGTCCAAGGCTCTTCATTCCTTGGGAGAGTACACAGCAGAAAGACCCCTACACAGAATAACTCCGTGCTTGCCTGTCATGGAGCCCGGCATCTTGCCATTTGAGCTTCAGTGCTCAGTTGACATGGTCGCCTGATGAAATGCAGGTGCCTCTGGGAGGCAGTAACACCCTCTGGGGGAATGGTTTAATCATCTCCTTTTCAGTCTGTCCTGTGAGCTCTTCTCTGCATCTTGGTTCCACATCTGTACAATGTGTCAGTGGGAGGGCCGAGGAGTCTAAGGTAGGACTTGAGGGAGGAGAGAAAGCAGATTTCCCAGAAATAGAGCCAAGCTGTGGCCGAACTGGGGGCCAGATTACAGCTCTGGATCTCAGGATGTGGGTCACCCCCTGTGCCCCTAAACTACAAGGGACCAAGGTGCTGGGCCCAAACCGTCAGGGACAGATGAACCGGAAGAGTCTCCCAAGCCCCCCAGACCTTTGCCCATCAGTGTGACAGGACATTACCTGAGCTGAATTTCCAGCCAGTCCGGGTAATGGGGGCTCAGAGCTGGATTGAAATGGTTTACAGGAAGTAAAGACATTCTGTGTGTTTCACATACCCAAGTCCATGAACTATGACCCATACAACAACGACATCTGTACTTTAGAAGTCAGTGCTTGGAAATGATTTCTCTCCTAGGACAGCAGAACTCTAATGGTTTAATTTCAGGCAGAGGCAGGTGAGCTGAAAAGATGTTTTGGGGGCAGCCAAGCCTTTGAAGCCCTGGCCCCAGCACTAAATCTAGAAGCCTGTGGTTTCTGGGGGCAGTAGAGGGGACGTGGAGGGGAGCTCCTCCCCCCTGTTGCAGCTTGGGTCTACTAGGTGCAGAGCTGCTCACATGGGCCCTATGACCCCAGGTTGGGGGTGGGGGAGCCCTGCATCAACCGGGCTACTTTAGCTGGTGCCAGTGGTGGCTCCAGCAACTCCTGGGGGCTCAGATCAGGGCAGCAGGAGCCAGCTCTACAGTCTTTGGGGCGCCTGTCTCAATCTCAGTGCCCTCTGAGATCAGAGGTCATGATGAGGGAAGAAAGTCAGGTGTCTGGCAGCAGGCAAGCGACCAACCTCAGCCAACTTTCCTAAGCCCATACCGTAAGCTGAGATCCCTAGAGATGGAACCTCAGTGCCTGTGGCCCACAAGACTTGGCCATGTCAAGAAATGTCAGGCTTGGGATTATTCTTTTTCTGCCCCTCTCCACACTGACACCCAGGAAAACTGGGGTTGCAGCCATGGGAACAGAGATAGGAATGGCCAATGTTTAGGGATCTGCTAGCAGACCCAGAAACCCTTACCCCAAAACCTTTTTATTTTAGCAGACTTTAGAAAAGTTAAAAAAAATAATACAGTGAATATACTGTAGAGTGGTCACCAGACCCCCCATTTTGTCACATTTGCTTTCTCTCTCTCTTCCTCTCTCTCCATATGTATACATTTTTCCAGTGCATTTCCTAAAAATGAGGGCATTCTGTTATGTAACCACAGTATAAGAATCAAAAACAGGAAATTAACATTGTTACATTCCTATTATCTCATCAACATGCCTTATTCATATTCTGCCAGTTGTCCCAATGTCTTTTGTAACAACAATGACAAAAACTCCCAGACCATGTCCTAGATCATGTACTGCATTCAGTTGTCCAGTCCCCTTAGTGTCCTCTTCCCTAGACATTTCCTCCATCTGTCTTTGCCTTTCTTTTTTTTTTTTTTATAATGATTTTTTATTATATTATGTTAGTCACCATACAGTACATCCCCGGTTTTCGATGTAAGGCTCGATGATTCATTAGTTGTGTATATCACCCAGTGCACCATGCAATATGTGCCCTCCTTACTACCCATCACCGGCCTATCCCATTCCCCCACCCCCCTCCCCTGTCTTTGCCTTTCATGACACTGAAATGGTCAGAGAGTACAGGCCAGTTAGTAGCAGGATGTCCCTCAGTTGGGTTTGTCAGATGTTTCCTCAAGGAGACTCGGGTTATTTGCTTTTCATAGTCTGAACACACCTATGGAACCAGCATCCAGATCAGCAAAAGTATGTTTCCAGCACTCCCAAAACACCCATGTCTTCATCAAGTTCCTACCTCCCAAAAGTAATCACCATCTTGACCTCCAATAGCATAAATTACATTTGTCTGGTTTTGAACTTCAAATGAAATCATTCATTTCAGAAACCTTCCTAGTTTCTGGCTTTTTGGCTCATACTATGTTTCTGAGATTCCCAGAGCCGACTTTTTTTTAGAGCCTACTTTTTATAATAATAAATGCAATATAATAATATAATATAATATAACATAATATAATATAATAATAAATGCAAATAAATAAGCCTTCAATGAAAAGCAAAGAAAATACAATTTACCTACATGCCTGATTTCAAAAAATCACTTAAATGCCTTAGTTGTAATATAAAGAGCAGCCCTTTATATTACATGTTTATTTATACAAATAACATAATTTTCAATAAAGTAATGCATGTATCAGAATGTAAATGCTAGCTCACAAGGATGTGATGAGGTCTTTTGAGGCTTGTGCCCATATACAGAAGCCTTGTAACATGGCATCTACAAATTCATTCCAAGCAGAAGGACATGAGTATTGTAGCCATCACGGTGTGATTTTCCTAGATGGTGAACAACTCCTGTACTTTTTAGAACAGACATGAAAATATCCCATCTACTCATTGATTTGAAAAATGCATTTATCCACTATACAATATTTTATAAGTCATCATATTTTAACTCATAGGAAGTGAAATTTTGTCTCTCAAGATTATGAACAGAACAATGCACAAATTAGGGGCGCCTGGATGGCTCAGTCGTTAAGCGTCTGCCTTCGGCTCAGGGCGTGATCCTGGTGTTCTGGGATCGAGCCCCACATCAGGTTCCTCTGCTGGAAGCATGCTTCTTCCTCTCCCACTCCCCCTGCTTGTGTTCCCTCTCTCGCTGGCTGTCTCTCTCTCTGTCTAATAAATAAATAAAATCTTAAAAAAAAAAACAATGCACAAATTAGGCATAATTGGCAAAATTCCAAGTAACATAAAATACAATAATTCATTATATATTAAAACTGTGCAGGGACGCCTGGGTGGCACAGCAGTTAAGCGTCTGCCTTCGGCTCAGGGCGTGATCCCGGCGTTATGGGATCGAGCCCCACATCAGGCTCCTCCGCTATGAGCCTGCTTCTTCCTCTCCCACTCCCCTGCTTGTGTTCCCTCTCTCGCTGGCTGTCTCTATCTCTGTCAAATAAATAAATAAAAATCTTAAAAAAAAAACTGTGCAATCATCACTCTGTGTTTCCAAATAAAATGGAACCAGGTCATACGGAGTGAATAAGTCACGGGGATAAAACAGAATATAGGGAATATGACAATAGCTAAATCGTGGAAGGAGCCGAGATGCCCTGCAACAGATGACTGGATTAAGAAGTTGTGGTCCATATATACAATGGAATATTACTCAGCAATCAGAAAGAATGAGTTCTCAACATTTGCTACAACATGGACGGCACTGGAGGAGATAATGCTTAGTGAAATAAGTCAAGCAGAGAAAGACAACTATCATATGATTTCTCTCATCTATGGAACATAAGAACTAGAATGATCAGTAGGGGAAGAAAGGGATAAAGAAAGGGGGGGTAATCAGAAGGGGGAATGAAACATGAGAGAATATGGACTATGAGAAACAAACTGAGGGCTACAGAGGGGAGGGGGGTGGGGGAATGGGATAGACCGGTGATGGGTAGTAAGGAGGGCACATATTGCATGGTGCACTGGGTGTTATACACAACTAATGAATCATCGAGCCTTACATCGAAAACTGGGGATGTACTGTATGGTGACTAACATAATATAATAAAAAATCATTATTAATAAAAAAAAAAAAAGAATATAGGGAATATGGTCAATGGTATTGTAGTGTGATATGATATGTAATAGTATAATATGATGACAGATGGGTCTACTCTTATGGTAAGCATAGCGTAATGTAGGAATTTGTCCACTCTGCTGGACACTTAAAGCTAATGTAACATCGCATATCAACTATACTGCAATTTAAAAAAATAATTGGAAAAAAGGAAAAAGGTTGTAGGCTCCAATGAAGATAAACTGATTTTTCCCCTGTCTGAACATCCAGGTGAGACACTGGAAGGTAGGGCAGGACTCAGACAAGTCTTTGCTGTGTGAAACTGCCCTGTGGGACTTCTAGCACCTCTAACAACCCCGAATGCCTGGAATCTGCCCAACCATGTGACAGGTGCCTCCCAGATGCCCTAAATGCTCTCTGAGGTGGACCCACAAGTCTAGGGGACAAAAGAGGAGGCCATCTGGAGGTCAAAGAACCACAGGGAGAGGCACCTGAGTAGGAAACAGGGTAGAGGGTTAGGCATGGCCTGAAGGAGGTGGGGCCCAGGTGAGAGCACCAATGGGGGGTTCTAAGGTAGGGCCTCTCCATAGCCAGCAGGCTGGTCTCTAGGGATGGAGGGTTGCAGACCCCGTGTGAACTTTGCTGACTATCGCCCCCCCTCCTCCCTCGGAGGATGCCACCGGGACCTACACTTTCCTGGGCCCTGCATGGTTATCTGCTCAACTGCTCTGGGCCCCAGGGACTGCACCTCCTAAGACATAGGGGGCCCCATCAGCCGCAGCCCCTGCGGGGGCCTCCATGAGCTGAAAACCCACCTAAGCCACATACTGAAAGGATTATGGGATCCTCATATAGGTAATTAAATATAAAAACAGTGCAAGATGTTACTGAAGTGATAGGTAACTATAAAGAAGGTAAACATAATTCTGATTTCTCTCATCATACTTTTGTTTTAATAAAATATTAACTAACAAATTATTTTAAGGTACCTTCCTTTGGACCTCCTCTGAGACCATGCTCCATGGGCCTGTGGGGTGACCCACCAGTGAACACAATCCATGAATTGACTTTTTTTTTTTCCTGAATTGACTCATTTAATTAACTCATTTCATTAACTGACCCAGGACCTTTCGAGGTGGGTACCATTCTTATTCCCATTTTGCAGATGAGATACTGAGGATCAGATTGATTAAAACACTTGCTCCAGGTGACATAGTTGGAGCTGGGGCCAGGATTGACCTACCTCTGAGCTAAGCCTGTGCCACCACTCTCTAGGCGCCTTGAAAGGCACTAGTCAGCCTCCCCACTGATGACAGTGTCAGCTCCTGGTACAAGCATTGTAGAGGGATGCATATGCATGCATACAGACACAGACAGACAGACAGACAGACAGAGACACAGACACACACACACGCACGCACGCACGCACGCACGCACACACACTCCCTCCACCAGCTCAGGGAAGCAAGAGGTTCAGGTGCTTCCTGCAGTGTGTTTACGCCCCCTTGTGGCCACGTGTGAGGCTGTAGCTTGGTCTCTGGTCCATCCTAGTCAATATCCAGCAGCAGGGGCCCAGCCTAGCTAGCTATGCCAGAAAAGAAACTTGTGGGGGGCGGGGGGGAGGTTTAGGAGGGGGCTACTACCTGTTAAAATATTTAAAGTACTTTTGCTGCTGTTTGTGCTCCTGCTTTGCTGAGCATCCTAAGCTCTTGCTTCCTCTGCTGTTCAGGAGCTCCAGGCCTGGATGGAGCAGGCAATTGGTCAGTGCCACCAAGCACCACTAGACTATTGGGAAAAGGGCATGTGAAGGCCTGAGGCAATAGCCTCACTGTTCACCAAAGGTACAGAGGATAGAGGAGGGCATTCTAGGCAGGGGAACAGCAGGGACTTTGCCCTGGAGGTGGTTACATGACACTGAAGGTAAGCGTGAAAAAAAAGCTGAATTAAATTTGACCCAGTCTCCAGCATAGCCTGGGGATGGGGGTGCCCTGATTACAGTGATGGGTCCTAGTTATTCAGACAGAAATAGCTCCAGAGCCAAGGAAAGGAGGACAGCTCTGCTTCAACACCCCCACATACTCCTTTCTGCCCCCATTCCATGGTCACTATACAGCTAGGAGGAGGGATATGACCCTACAACATACATGGGATGACTGCTCCCGGTCAGCAGATGATGATACGGAGACTCTAAACTTGACTGAGGTCCCTTGCCCAAGTCATGTATCCAGTCGACGACAGTGCTGGGGTTCTTATGTCTGCCTGACCCACACCCCAGCCTCTGAAACCACAGGGCACCCTGTGCTAGGGGAGGCTCTTGCCTTTTGGAAAAGCAGGCATAAAAAATGCTCAAAAACTTCATAAATGAGCCCTGAGGCCACAATGCCACCCTGGTCCTTAGGCAGAGAAGAAAAAATACCCAGTCTGTGGATTCTCAGCCTTCTCCAAGAAGTAGGGTGTTAAAGTGGAGGTTTTGATTGTTGCTATTGGCTGATTAAAGTATATTTGCTTTTCCATGAGTGTGTTTGCAATGCACTAGCCCTGCATGCCCACTAAGAGACCAGGCTCAGAAAAGACACATACATTGTCAGCACCCATGGAGATGAAGGTCCAATTTAAATTAGTCTTTACCTAAAGATGCCTAAATAAGGGGCGCCTGGCTGGCTCAGTCAGTAGAGCATGTGACTCTTGATCTTGGGGTTGTGAGTTCAAGCCCCACATTGGGCCTACACCTTACTTTAAAAAAAAAAAGGTAGTCTAAATAAAAAGACAGTATTGTGAGAGAGTAACTGTGTTCCCTCAGGGGAATTCTTCCTCTGGCTTCAGAGAAGCTGAAACTGGCCCCTTAGGCTATTGAATGTGGATAAAACGTTTCTGGAAGAGTGGCTTGGCTGTGAGTCCAGAGAGTAGGGCTTGGACTCTTCTTAGCCACAAGCATAAAAGTGGGACCTCTGGAAACCTGGGGGAGTCAGTTCAGGTCTCTGGACTTTATGTTGCACTTCAGAGAATGGATATATGGGCATCTCATGAAGTACATGGGTTCTCCCAGATGTGATTAGATTTTATAGCAAAAAGGAGGTTCAAGGTGAAATATTTGGAATTGCTGCAATAAAGTTGGATGAATTCCTTTTATTGCTTAGATTTCTCAGTGCCTTGACTAAGTCGCTGTTCATTGTGAATCTCTTCCAGGGGTGGGTAGTAGAGATGGGACTCTTTTCTCTTGGAACTTTTCTGGGATGGTGCTCCACGGAGCACACTTTCAGAAAGCATGGATGAGATGCTTTCTCCTGTTCTTTCCAGCCCTGGCCCAAGGGCTGAAGCAGGGGCAGGTAGGCCTGGCCATAAAGTTCAAGCCCAAGACCTTTGTCCTAGCTGTTTTCTCTTCATGGAATGCTCTCTGGCAGATAGGCCAGGCTCCCTCTCTAACCTCCTTCAGATCTCTCTCCAAAGCCTATCTTATCAGAGGAGCCTTCCCCGATTTCCCTATATAAAATAGCCCTCTGGTCCCCACCCCTCTCTGAAGCTGCCTCCCTTGCCCCAAGACAGCCCACTGGGCCTTCTCCTTTCCCACTCCTACATGTAAGTGTGTAGGACAGACATTATTGGGGATTTTCCTGATTATTAAATACGTGCTGCATGTTAAAAAAGGGGGGGAAAGTGTATAAAGAAACAAACGGAAAAGGAAAGAATGTGAAAGTTTCATGACCCAGAGATAAGCATTGTTAACTGTTTTGGCACATGGCCTGCTTCTCAACTTTTCTCTGCACGCAAAGAGGCATGCACAAAGGGAAGAAGAGAAGTAGGAAAAAAATGCGTAAATAGGGGCGCCTGGGTGGTTCAGTCCTTAAGCGTCTGCCTTCGGCTCAGGGCGTGATCCTGGCGTTCTGGGATCGAGCCCCACATCAGGCTCCTCAGCTGGGAGCCTGCTTCTTCCTCTCCCACTCCCCCTGCTTGTGTTCCCTCTCTCGCTGGCTGTCTCTCTCTCTCTGTCAAATAAATAAATAAAATCTTTTTAAAAAAATGCATAAATAAATAATTGTTGCTATCACCCCCCCCACACACACACACACATTGTAATCTGGTTTTTCATCTGATGGTCGGCTCTGTCCTAGCTAATAGCTCCTTCCTGGCCTTTTCAGCCCCACGCTTGGGTCCTGTTAGATGCCGGGAACCCCTGCTCAGGTGGTACTGTGCCCCCCAACCCTAAGCCTAGCTCACTGTGTCCCTCAAGGAATTGCTCCTGGGCCTGAAAGGGGTGCTCCAGGTGCTTGGGGTGGGAGCTCCACAGGAGTGGCACAGAGCGGCTGCTGGGCACCCTTAGTTTCTTGGAGAATTTCACAGGGCAGCACAGGTCATGCCACAGTGCCACTGCTTGCTGATCGAGCCTACTCCACACCCTGCAGCTGCAACAGAAAGCACGAGAAAGCAGGCGCTTCTGAGGGGCTCCAGGGCTGTCTTCCAACTTCCTCTTGCTTCCTCTTACCCATACCAAACCCCTAGAGCAGTTATTTTGCCCACATTTACTTTCAAGAAAGGACATGACTCATTGGCAACTTGAAGTGCCAGTGACAACTACCAGGCCCACAAAACTGCCCCTTTCAAGCAAGTAGTTCCACAGAGGCTTAGAGAGAGGAAGTGAACGGCCCAGGACCACACAGCAAATAGATGCAAGAGCTAGGCCTCAGGTGTAGGACTCCAGGATGATGGAAATTTCTGGGCCTGCCAGTGAGTAAGTCTGAGTCGAGATGGCTGTGGGATGGTGGTGGTCAAGGGACTGATTGCTTGGGGGTCACAGGAGATGACCTCTGGCCTAGGTCATCACAGCCTTGGGTGCAGCTGATCCACCAAGCAGGTGAAAGAGATTGATCTGTGTTTGGAAGAGCCTTCAAGACACAGAAACACCAGTTGAGTTTCCCCCAAGGGGTCTGTGCATCTGCCTCCAGTGAAGGGCAATCTTTAGCTTTGGCTCTATGAGCTAGAAGCTTACCACAATGACTTTGAGCCTTCCTGATAACCTGGCAAGCTCTGTTACTTCAGAGCGGGTTTGAAAAGAGGGCTGAGACAAGACTTGTATTTTTAAAAAATTCCCAAGCCTTTGTCACTAGCATCCCCAAGACTTGCTAAATATGTCCTTCAGTTTGCTGCTCTGTAGGGACTGTTAACCATTCCCTCTGAAGGAGACGGGGCCCTGTGGGGGGGGGGTTGTGAGTGTGCATGCATGCACACATGTGTCCATGTGTATAGTTTGGGAGAAAACGAAACCAGGAAAAGCCACCTGCTTGGGCAAAGGTGGTGAAGCTGAATTACTTGATTTGGGATGGCACCAGTCTGGGCGACAATTGTCTGAGAGCACAGATGTGCTCAGATCAGTAGGAAGGCTTTTCTGGATTTATTCAGATGTGTTGAGGAGCGCTGATGCTCCGAACCACTCCACGGATAAGCACACCTGCTTGCTGGCAAAGAAGAAAGATACCTGAGGTTTTTACAGACTTTCCCAGATATCAGGCCTAGATATTATAATTTTGGCAGTTGGAAAAAAAACTGGCTGTACCATCTGAGTTCCCCCGACACAACATCATCCTCAGATCTAGCTTTCCTAACATTCCATAGAAGCTCTTGTCTGTGTAGCCAGAAAATCAGGGAATTTTTCCAGACTCATCCAAGGGATCTAACTCCCTACCCAGGTCAGGCTGTTTTTTAAAATACAGTTTTTCTGCTGCTGCTGCTGCTGCTGCTGTTGCTCCTTCTCCTTCTCCTCCCCCTCCTCCTCCTCCTTCTTTTTCCTGATTATACAAGATAAGCCAGATGCAGTGATATATACATATGTTTACCGTAGAAAATTCATAATGTTTACCTTTGTCTCTTTTTTTAAAAAAGATTTTATTTATTTATTTATTTATTTCATAGAGAACATGCAAGCAAATGTGGGGAGAGTAGAGGGAGAGAGAGGAGAGGGAAAGAATCTCAAGCCGACTCCACGCTGAGCACTGAGTGTGGAGACCAAGGTGGGGCTCAATCTCACTACCCTGAGATCATGATCTGAGCAGAAACCAAGAGTCAGACGCTTAACCGACTGAGCCACCCAGCCACCTGGACCTCTGACTGTCTCTTTAGGATGAATTGAAAGAAGTGAGTAAGTGGATCAAAGGTCAGTCCGTTGGGTAGCCTAGACGGCAGTGCCTACTCACCAATATGAAGTACCAATCATGTTTTAATGTTCGTCAGGTTGATTGACAAAAACCAGTATCTCATTTTAATTCATTTGCTCCGTTCTGGCTGAGGCTGAATATTCTTACATTTCCTCAGAAAATGACAGCTGATCTGCTGCTTTTCCTTTTTCAAGGAGAGATAAGTCCTTTTCTTTCATTTTTCTTCTTATAAGACCTTGAAACAAAGAAGCACTGGGAGACTGGCTGGAGTTCTTGGGCTGGCCATCATATGTCAGTGACTGAGCTAGCTATAGCCTTTAAATGAAAGTTCCAGTGTACACAAAATTATCAAGGGTACAGTTTTACTTTGGAATTGTTGTGTGTGTGGTAACTTAGAAAAACTCTGTGGTTTCAGAGTTAGCAGAGTGATGTAATTTTTCTCAGGAAAGTGTGGTGGGGGCGGCCAGCTGTGTGTCTCCAGCAGTCACCTCAGGCACCCATAAATGCCTACAAATGGAGTAATTAAGCTATGTCACCCTTTGTCACCCCAAATGAATTATCTACATGAAAAATAAAAATAAAATTGCACCCATTTCTTTAGAATGCCTTAGAGTTATTTTTCATTTCAGTCTGAAACAGCCTTCTCAATATCCAGGAAGAGAGATATTGCAAATTCGGACTTACTGGTAAAACTTCCGGAAAGGGCCAAGGGTGAGTGGCAGTATAAATGTCATATCAGGAGCAAGTCTGACAGGAGCAGTTTGACGGCAGGCACATCCTTGGGTCCAGGTGGGCTGGCCAGTCTCTCCAGGTAAGCTGGCATGTCTTCCTTCCTGAAGACCACATTCCCAGGGCTCTCTAAGTGGCCTTTCTGGTCATCTCCTAGTTTTCTCTGCCTCCAGGGAAGGACTGCACTTGCCTTACCACAGTTAGTAGAAGAGTTTGAGTAAAGCCATTAGTAAGCAAGCAGGGGATAACTAGAATCCCACAAGGCGAGGGACTGAGGGATTATCTGGTGTCTTTGGTCCTCAGCCTTTCTCAGCCTACCAACCACTAACCATTTCTGGAAACTGTCAGTGACCAGACCAATGTAATTGTCTTTCGAAGACCAATGTAATTGGTCCCTGGGGGAACCAATGAAGACTTTAGAGCAGGAATTTGAGTTTTAGAAGGGTCACTGACTATTCTGTAGAGGAAGAGCTGCTAAATTGGAAGTTGAAGGCAGGGAGACCAGATGAGAGGATGAATAGGGCAGTGAAGTCGCTGAGACAAATGCCTGGATTGGAGAGATACTTGGGAGATAAGATGAACAGGATTAGATAACTGACAGGCGAGGGGGTGGAAAGAGGGAGTAGTCGAGACTCCCAGGCTTCCAGGGGCACCCGGGTGGCTCCTCAGTTAAGCCTCCAAGTCTGGGTTTGGGCTCAGGTCATGATCTCAGTGTCCTGAGATCCAGTCCCCAGTTGGGTCTCCGAGCTCAGCGGGAGTCGGCTCGGGATTCTTTTCCTCCCCTCTCCCTCCGCTTCTCTCTCTCAAATAAAGATAAACAAATCTTAAAAAAAAAAGAAAAAAGAAGAAGAAAAAAAAGACTCCCAGGCTTCTGGTTTAGGCTATACGGGAAGATGGTGGGCCCATTACTGGGTTAGGGTAGCAGAGGAAGAGCAGGTTTGGCAGGAAAATGAGTCCCCTGCAAGATGTGTTAGAGGCTTACATAGGGCCTCCAGAAGGAGGTGTCCAAGTGGTTGAATATAAGGCTGTGGCGCCTAGGAAAGGGGTCTGGACCGGTCGGCAAAGCAATGGAGAGGAGCCGTGAGGTATTATTAACAACAGTAAGGAACTGAGGAGGCTGCGGGGTTTGTGGTGTGAGTGTGGAAGGTCACGTGGTGGAGTTGCCAGCCGGGCGCTCAGCCCACTCACCATTAGAGCCCAGGAGACTGGTGGGGATGGGTGGGGAGGAACCGGATCCTGTCCCTCCCGCCCTGCCTACCCTCTCGTCCTCCTCAGCCATTGGTCAATTACTCTGTCCGTCAAAGGCCCGCCTCCGCAGGTAAACCAATAAGAGCCGGCGAGAGGATGCTTCCTTCTCCGTCTGGATCTGCACAAGGGGCCGCTTCAGGGAGGTGAGGCGGGAGGAGTGGCAGGCGCAGCACTGTGCGCAGGCGCGGAACTGACGGGACGGACCGGGTGGCAGTGGCGCAAGCTGGTGAGAGGGGAGCTAAGGTCCGAGGTAGGGAAGGGGGCGATCGTGGAATGGGGACTCCTCGAACCTCGCCTGGCGTCGCCTGCGCCTGGCCCTCCCCGGCCGGCAGGATCGGATCAGGTGATGAGGTGGGGAGATGAGTTGAGGTGAGGTGAGGGGGCGGTCCCGCAGCCACGGTCACCCCACCGCGCGCACGCGCCACGTGGGCTAGCGGACTTGCCAAGGACCCTGGGTTTCGGACCCGGGCACCAGCAGGAGCTGCTTTAGCCCTTGGAGCACCCCTGTGAGCTAGGCGCCTCGCCTGAATTTGCCTGTTTTGCAGGCTGGGAAGCTGGGGCTCAGGGACGTGGCCGCTCCGGGGCTTGAGGGAGATACGGCTTGGTGGACCCCGGAGACCGCACTGTTATCTATGAGGCTGTGGGTCAGAGACTTGAACTTAGGACCTGTTTGGTTTTTTGAGCGACGCGAAATTGTTGGGATCCCGGCTGCGGCGGACTGACTTGGGTCGGACACCTTTGCCTGGTTGCTCTGCAGGGCCCCGGAGGGGTGGGAGGGCCAGGCTCCCTCTGTACTCCTTGACCTACCGCCCCAGCCCCAAGTTCAGCGGGGTGGGTTGTGGGGGGAGGAGGACTATCCTCAGTTCTGAGAGCTCCCAGTGCCCCAACAGACAAACTTGCGGAGGGCAGGTCTCCTGAACGGAATCCGAAAACAACGTGGGAAACGCTCCTCTTAGGTCACCCGAGAAAATAGAAAATAGAGCATTTTTTTTTCTAAGAAAAAGTGCCACCAGAGTCTGTTGAAGGTGCTAGGAAACTGTCCCCTTCGTGTCCTTGTGGAGGCAGATGTGAATCTTTTGGAAATTAGTTTGGCAATGAGTCTACACCCTTTGACCTACTGATTCCTCCTTTGGGAAATAAGTAGGTTAAAACCTAAGTGGGGAAAAGGTTGGTGTGCAAGGCCGTGCAGTTTGGTGTTTCATAAATGTTAGCCAGTGGAAACGACCTCTAAATCTACAATAGAGAACAGTTAAGTAAATTGAGATTGTTTGTGCCAAAATGGGGTATTGCACATGCATGAAATGTAATATCATGAGTAAAATGCTCTTAAAAAGAAAACCACAGTGTAACTTGTGGTTTCAACTATATAGAAATGTATACAGAATGACTAGAGGAGTCACCTAATGATAAAAGTAATAACTACCTTTTTAGAGCAGAAGGGTCATATTTCATTAAATCCTCATAAAACCTCATGAGGCTAGTATTCTCATCCCACTGTCAGACAGCTGGAGCTCAGGCAGGTGAAGCAGTGTGTCTGATGTTAGACAGCTGGTGTCATACCTGGTGTGCTATTTGGCCTTTGGAATGTGATGTCTAGCCAGTAGTTGAGGGTCTGTTGTGTACCTCATATAGGGCTGGGCCCTGGAAAGCCACTGGTGAGTAAGAGAGCTTAAGGTTCCTGATTTCATGGAGCTTATAGAATAGTGGAGAAGCAGATTTTTTTTTTTTAAGATTTTATTTATTTATTCATTCGACAGAGATAGAGACAGCCAGCGAGAGAGGGAACACAAGCAGGGGGAGTGGGAGAGGAAGAAGCAGGCTCCCAGCAGAGGAGCCTGATGTGGGGCTTGATCCCAGAACGCCGGGATCACGCCCTGAGCCGAAGGCAGACGCTTAACCGCTGTGCCACCCAGGCGCCCCGAGAAGCAGATATTTAAATAAACACTTACAGTCTGCTGGGGAAAGTGAACATGGGAGCTAGGCCCTGAGCTCTGGCAAGGGAAAGATTTGGGAAGGAAAAAGAAAAAGGGCCCCTGGGTCAGCTGTGAGGAATGAGTGAGCCCTGTGGGGAAGCCTTCAGTGGCTCTCTAAGAGTGGAGAGCATATAAAAACCCTGTTTCTCCATTACCTGGAATGTTATTTACGTGTTGTAATGGGAGATAGGGAGACTTACTTAAGTATTTTGAATTTAGTCAAGTCTTTTGACGTTTATCTTAAATTGTTGGTAGCAGGATGGTAGCAGATTTTTTCAGAAGTCATTGTTTTTAAGAAATTAAATTTGAGCTTTCTTCAACTCTTTCATTTTCAGGTCTAAAGAAAGCCCCTTTTCCTGAAGGAACACATTTGCTGCTATAGTTTCATAATGTCAAATACTTTGCCCTTCTGGATCTTAAAAAATTCTGCAAGGAACAGCATTGCCACGTTACAGGGGGGCAGACGTTTATATTCAAGGTGTGCCTCAAATAGAAATAAATCAAGATGGAGACTCTTTTCCCAGGTACCAGACACCGGAAAAAGCAGTGTCCCGTGCAGTTTCTTTGCTCTGCAGAAAGCCTACAGACACACATCAACAGAGGAAGATGATTTTCAATTGCAGCTCAGCCCTCAGCAGGTAAATGAAGTGCTGCGAGCCGGTGAGTCGGCCCACAAGATTCTTGACCTCGTCAGTGGCGTCCCAAATTCGGTGTTACGGTTTGAGAGCAACCAGCTGGCTGCCAATTCCCCAGTGGAAGACCGGCGAGGTATCGCCTCCTGCCTGCAGACCAACGGGCTGATGTTTGGCATCTTTGACGGACACGGTGGCCATGCATGTGCTCAAGCAGTGAGCGAGAGGCTCTTCTACTACGTGGCCGTGTCCCTGATGTCCCAGCAGACCCTGGAGCAGATGGAGGGAGCCATGGAAAGCATGAAGCCCCTGCTGCCCATCCTGCATTGGTTCAAGCACCCAGGGGACAGTATCTACAAGGATGTCACGTCAGTGCACCTCGATCACCTCCGCGTCTACTGGCAGGAGCTCCTTGATCTGCACATGGAAATGGGACTCAACATTAAGGAAGCATTAATGCACTCCTTCCAGAGACTGGATTCTGACATCTCTCTGGAAGTCCAGGCGCCCCTGGAAGATGAGATGACAAGGAACCTTTCACTCCAGGTCGCCTTCTCTGGGGCAACAGCTTGCATGGCCCATGTGGATGGAGTTCACTTGCATGTGGCAAACGCTGGTGACTGTCGGGCCATCCTTGGGGTCCAGGAGGACAATGGCATGTGGTCTTCTCTACCCCTCACCTGCGACCACAATGCCTGGAACCCGGCTGAGCTGTCACGGCTGAAGAGGGAGCACCCTGAATCAGAGGACAGGACGGTCATTGTGGACCACAGGCTGCTGGGCGTCCTCATGCCCTGCAGGGCCTTCGGGGACGTCCAGCTGAAGTGGAGTAGAGAGCTGCAGCACAGTGTCCTGGAGAGGGGCTGCGACACCGAGGCCCTCAACGTTTACCAGCTCAGCCCCCCGCACTACTATACTCCACCCTACCTGACTGCCAAGCCCGAGGTCACCTACCATCGGCTGAGGCCCCAGGATAAGTTCCTTGTGCTGGCCTCGGATGGCCTGTGGGATGTGCTAGGCAACGAGGAAGTGGTGAGGCTGGTGGTGGAGCACCTGGCCGAAGCGGGTCGGCACAAGCCGGACCTGGCCCAGAGACCTGCCAACCTGGGGCTCATGCAGAGCCTGCTGCTGCAGAGGAAGGCCCAGGGGCTCGGCGCAGCCGACCAGAGCGCGGCCACGCGTCTCATCCGACACGCCATAGGGACCAATGAGTACGGGGAGATGGAGCCGGAGCGGCTAACTGCGATGCTGACGTTGCCAGAGGACTTGGCGAGGATGTACAGGGATGACATCACTGTCACGGTGGTGTATTTTAACTCAGACTCAATAGACGCGTATTACAAGGGGGCCGAGAGGCTCCCATATGGCCAAGGTTAACTTAAATGCTTTGCGAAGACATTTTTCACTTACTCTTAAGCTGGCTCTTCAGACCTTACTGTTTAAAAGGCAGGCAGATGTAGCTTGCTAGAAATAGACTGACGTGAGGAAAAAAAACAGCCTGGTTTAAAAACAGTAGCAGTGATTTCATGTCCCCATGTGTTTTAGTCACCTTTTCTACGTAGAGAAGGCAGAGCATTGAGAGCGTATGGGCTTGGGCCCATAGCCAAAGTTCTTTATAAAGACACTGTTGTTAAACTGTCAGCCTGAGCCTTCAAATGGTAAATTTAATCATCATTCTGAGAATATGAAGAACTTCAGGGTTTTCTGAGGTTGTGCCGCAAAACCGGCAAACTTGGCAGTTTTCCTTGATTCACAATCATGGACATCTAGACTATGAAGGGAGGTTTTCTTTATTTTTTATTTTTAAATTACTAAGACCTAGGTTTACAAAGCATATTCTAGAATACTTTCCTATGCAATATTCTAACTTGTTTATGTGATTATGCTTGTGAAAACATTTTGCGATGCCGCATCCTCGTTGTGTTTCAGTTCTAAAACGGAGCCCTCAGACTTGCAAACAGGCCTGCTGTGAGCATGCTTGGAGTGACTCCTCTTGGTTTTCTGCTGAGGGGATGCGGGGTGGCTAGGCCTCTGGGCCAGCTGAGTTCCCTGTGTGGCTTGTGATCCTTTCTGC
The DNA here is from genome assembly GCF_017311325.1 of Ursus maritimus. Classification (NCBI taxonomy): domain Eukaryota; kingdom Metazoa; phylum Chordata; class Mammalia; order Carnivora; family Ursidae; genus Ursus; species Ursus maritimus. The sequence continues at coordinate 22,214,371 of NW_024424341.1, forward strand.
TGTGTCCCACCCCTTGAACCTTGAGCCATACCTGGAGGTAACTTCTAATTCCTGGCCTTCCCTGCGTTAATAAAATACCCTCCGGGGCTTAGCCTCTGGGGGGTTATTTAGAGCACAGCCTTTCTGATTATACCTCTCAAGTGTTCCGTGAGTTCCACCTAATCCTCCTACCTCTGTTGCTGCTGACTGCGCAGCGCTGTCTGGGAGGAAGGCTCCCTCCTCGGACGGTTGCAGGGAAGGAGAAAATGGGATTATGTGGTGCGATAGTCGTGACAGGTGAGTGGGCAGGACTGGTAGATGCAATGGATTTGGGCTTAAGACTCAGCCTGGGCCGGGACAGGTGAAAACATGAAGGACTCGAGAAGTCACTAACCAGGTCTGCCTATGTACATCCTGAGAGGCGGTGGGGAAGAGAGAGGAGTGAGATTTGTCAGACGGGACACTTGCCTCGAGACTGTGGGCTGAACCGCCGTGGCTACTCCTCGGGGCCCAGACCATATTTAGTTTAAGAGTCGGGGCAAAAATAAAAATGTGACCCATAATGGCTTCTGTGGGCAGCATAATCTTTGTGTTTATTTCAAATTAAACCATGTGCATCCTTTCTCGGGGAACGAATTTCATGTTCTTGTGAGTTACCGTGGCATTTAAACAACAGGAAATGTGTCCCTAAACGGAAACACAAATATAATCCCACAAAGCTAACAGTTCTGTCTTCCTGCACTACGTTGGTTGATCCCTCTCCTCATCTCTACCTTGTGCCATCCACTGAAAGAAAAGAGAGTTTGACTTTTCATGTCTCAGTGACATTCATTCACTTCCCCTGTTTTCCAGTGTAACTGTTCAGTGATGGGGCTTCATCTCTCCGGTGCTTCAGCCTGGGTCCTTTTATTCCGAAGCCATTAGTGTTCCTTTTCATCTCCTAGATCTTAATTGAGAAATGAAACGTGAATCACTACTATTGTGCTTGCATGCGGGTTTGTTCTAGAGCTGAAGACTGTCTGACATCCTTTGTTCTTGATTCCAGCTAAACCCTGGCACACCTCGGAGCATTTACTGGGATTACAGACTGTCCGAATCCTGTTTTGGAGCCTAGTGTGGGTCATAAAATGCTTCTGATTCAGTAACTCGTGGGACAGCTGAGAGGATGCAGACTTCCTGTCTGCTTCTCCAAGCATATCTGTGTTCTCTCTCTGCTAATATATTGCCTGCTTTCTAACTGGTATATTGAAATGGAGGAAAGGCCGGTTAATTGTCTGCCTTTTTCCGTTGTGGACTCTCTCAGCTCTTTCCCTGAATGCTCCAAGGAAACTGGTTAAGCTCCAGCATGTCTGTCTCCCCGACCGCATTTCTGGTGTCACTGGCCTTTCTGAGACACAAGGGCTATTGCTTGAGGACACTGGAATTTGAGAGGGGGTTGGTGGTACTTGTCAGTCTTCCAAAGCATTTATCATTCCTTTTATGTAAAGCTTTCAATTTTGAGACCTCTAAAATGAACTAAAAAATAAGATTGACCATTTAGTATTTTGGATGTCACTTGAATAAAGTATGCTTTGGTTCTTTAAATTGCGTCTTAGTTTAGGTAAGACACTTAGGTAATATTGGCATAATTTAGATATTGTTTTATGTATAAATAATGCAACTCTGCTGATTCCAGGGATTGGTCAAAATAGAAAAGATGGTATAGTTCTAAATTCAAATTAGTGTGCTAGGTCGAGTTACTTAGATTCAGTGTTCTGAAGTATTATTTGTAACATTAAAGCTAATTTGTTATTTTTTAAAAAGCTGATTTGTTATAATGAAAATGTGAACTTCGAGGTTTAATATATAAACATAGTTTTCCCAGAAGTATGATTGGCCTAAAAGATCGTTAGTATTGGACTCACTCAGTAAAAGTTCGGGTTAGACCCAATTGAACTGGCACCTTTTGTACATAAATGAAATATAAACAGCTTGAACTTGAGTCAGCTAAAGAAGAGAATAATTAATTGTATGGAACAAGAAAATGTGTTCAGAACGAGTCTGGCTTGACTCTTTTGTCCCTCAGTTCCTGGTAACCTATCTTCATTTGACAGTCTTGGGAGGCCTCCACTTCCCAGATTAAACCAGAGGACCCTGGAACTGAGCCATCCTGGTTTCATCTTGAAGTGGTGCATTTGTCTCTCAACATGACTCCTTCCCCTGGCAGAAAAAACGCTGGGGTAGCTTTGGAGCTGGGGTGTAAAGGCTGGTGGGCCTGTCGTCATGCGAACTGCCTCGCATCGCTGCTCGGGACCGCGGGCGGTTGTGCCATGGTTCCCTGAGCCGGCTGAGGCTCTGTCCCTTATACCTGGGGCACCTGATGTGTAACTTGCTTCCCGGAAAATATTTCTTATCAAGCATTGACTTGGAGAAATGATTAACCCTGTTCTTTAATATTTACTGACATTTGTATTTTAAGCTGTACAGCAATGTTCTTATTTGACATTGATTCTCTATTAGAGATACTTAAATGAAACTTGTAAATAAAAGGCAAAATGAAATTTGGTTTCTTGTGGTTTGAATAGTAATTTCTCTCGTCCTTAGGGTACTAGATGAGACCAGTCTTTGATTCACCACCTTTATCTGGCCATGGAAGATTTTAGTCTGTTCAAGGTCTGCCCCCCCACCACCACAAAGAAGTTTTCTCTGCAAATTTTTTATGGGTGCTGACCAAACACGGGAAGTCCTCATTTACTGTTAACCATGTGCGCAAGACCCGAAATGAAGGAAAAGGAAGGGAAGGCTTTTGTTGTAAGGGTCTCTGCACACTCACTGCCAAGGCCGCTGGATTTCATATTATTTAACTGAGCTTATAAAACCAGCTTGTGTTAAATGCAGAGCCAGCCCCGCCCCATCCCACCCCCAACTCCCTGAGCTCTATCTCCCTGCCTCCGGAAAGGAAGCTCCTAAGGACTGTCCCTATGGGTGCTTAAAATGCAATCCAACTATTAAGTCATTAACACTTCAGTGTGGGCTAGGGTGGTTCTTCTGGGCTTGGAGAGGAGCAGATTTGGGGGAGGGAAAGGTGGAAAAGGGAGTGTCTGAGGTCTGATGAAGATAACTGGAGGAGCTATTTCCCTCTTTAACATCATAAAACAAGCCCAGAAACTGAAAAACTTGCCCCTGGCCCCATGGTAGTGCTAGGATTTGCACCAAGTCCACAGTCCCTCCACTTGTCCCAATACTGGCCCCTTCAGAAAGGGAACATAACGCATGAAAACTCTATCATTTTGCAGTTTTGGCCCAGGGTGGGTGGGGATGGGAGGGAGAAGTAGGTGGTGCTGAAAAGAAGCTAGATATACTTAACACATGTGTTCCGATATTCCATCATTTTGGAACAGGATAAAAATACAAGGGAAATGGAGAATTAAATTTTGAAAGTTGAGCTTTTTGGACTCCTTCCAGGGGCAAGAAATAAATTTATGCTGTTTCCTTCATATCTAGAGTTTTTGTTTTTATTTTACTTGATGCTACTAATGGCCTAAAGTGGTTCCCAGGCTGGTGGCCCTCTGAATGGTGGGTGGCCGGTGCTCCAAGCAGCTCCCTCTGGAGCGGGTGAACCCTTACCGGACTTCCATGGGTCAGAGTGTCTTTGTTCCACTCGCGCCTGACCTTATCTGTTCTGTATGGGAAACTGCCTGGCTGGGAGGCGCAAGGGGGGAATAAGTAGGCCATGACACACTCTTTTCCCTCATGCCTGGTAAAGTGGTCTGTGGAGGGACTTTCCAAAACCTGCTCTGGCCCAGGTCTTAACTCTTCCTGCCTTTCCAGGATTCTGGAAAGCCCTTGCTGGCCCAACCTTGTCTTCCCTACAGCAGATGAACAGAAAGAATGTCTGCTACCAACCACTGCTCTGTCCAATCTACCCCACACAGACCCTCCGTGCCCCGGGTGCAGGCACACGGAGCTGTCCGGGGATGGCCCCTCCCAGCGGGTGGTTGAGAGGTGTGACTGGACAACGGCAATGGGCCAGATAGAGCAGGGAAAGGAGCAGGGGGAATGAAGCACAGAAATGGGTCTGGTCCAGTGGGTCCGGAGACAGGCTCTGGGGTCTTTATGGAAGTAGGGGAGAATGCAGTGAGGGCTGAGAGGGGAGGTAGCAAATGTGGCTGGGTGGGCAACGGGGACCCCTTCAGGCAGTCTCCGGGATAGGAAAGTGAGCGAGGACAAGCAGCACGCTCAGGAAGGACTGTGGGCGTGGCTTGGTCTTCATCAGCATGGAGGTGGGGTGGAGGAGCACCTCAAATCCCACTCCCATGACTTCACTTCCCTTGCAGTGTTGCAACCAGGTGCTTTGGGGCATTTGTCCTTGTTTTTCTCCTCCCCACTCCATTGCTGTAACATCAGGCCTGGACCCCTGTCCTGCTGACTGTAAAATGAACCAGGAAGGATGGGGGGATGGACAGAGGGATGGATGATTTAGGGAGGAGCAGATGAAGAGCAACCAGCCAAAGAGAGGTCAGAGGAGTGGTAGGGAAACTGAGCAGTGGTGTGAAAAGGTGTGAGGAAAGGGGGTGAGGAGTGTCTGGTACCAGAAAACCCGTGGGTGTGGGTAGATGGATGTGCACAGGTGATTGTAAAAGCATCACTAAGTAGAGGTGAGGGGTTCTCACTTGGGACTTAGGATACAGAATGGGCCTGGATGGTGAGGTGGAGGTGAGGGCTTGGCTCTGTGAGAAGCGGCTGGCTGAGCTGCTGGGATGGCCCTTCCTCCGAAATAAAGTGGCGCGGTGGGTAGGGGAATGGGGAATGTCATCGAGCCCATAGGTCCTTGGCTGTGGGAAGGGAGAGTATCCATGGGTTCACTTGGGGCTTCAGGGGCTTTGCTGACTCCAAACTCTGGCATGGAGGGACGGAGGAGCTGGGTCTTTTCTGAGCTCTGCATGGTGTTTGGTCCTCAATCCTGAAGATGACGTGACAGGAACACCAATGGGGAGCCCTCAGCTGGCACCACCAGTCCAAGCCCTTTGCTATGGGAGTCGGCCCAGACAGGAGGCTGCCTCTAGATGTCACCATCTCGCCATGTTGGTGCCAGCCATTGCTGGAGTGAGTGGGAGGACAGTATTCCAGACATGAGACCCTGAGGCACAGCCCTGACAGAGCAGGGACTCCCTGGGACTGCAGTCTGGGACATCCTTCAGGGAGCCTCACCAACCCTGGACAGCCCTGGGGCTGGAATGAGTGTGGCGTGGGAGAAGGACCCCGTCCTGTGATCACTTAACCCTGCTTTTTGGGAACGGGGCTGTTGAAGTTCCAAGACAGCAGAGCCAGATGGTGGGTTATAGGTGGTGGGGGATTGGTTGCCACCTTTTCCAGTCCCCCCCACCCCCGTGTGGGTACTCCCCTCTGCGGACTGCCCCACACCTCTGAACCCTACCCACCTCCTCTTCCTGCTCCCTGCAGCCAGGCCCCACAGCCACCCGCCCAGCTCTGGAGACGATTCATCCTGCCCCATCCCCTGTCCTGGCCCCAAGAGCGGTCAAAACCACCATGACCTCTCCTCCCCTCACAAACAACACCTGCCCCCTCCAGTCACCTCCACCCAGCACACAGCAGCCAGCGTGATCTCGGTCAGACTCAAATAGACTCGTCTGCTCCAAACCTTCCAGGCTCCTCCTGGCCCCTGGGAGAAAGCTCCGAACCCTCCCCCTCAGCTTCCTCCCACTCCTCCCCAGGTGGGCAGCCCCCCNNNCCCCCGTCACACAGGAAGAAAGGAGAGAGGAGAGAAAGAGGACTTTCCTCCACAAGCTGAGATCATCTCTTCCAAGAGTCAGGCTGCCCCCTGGTGACCCAGGGGGAAGCCTGGAACTCTCTGCCTGTTGCTCCTTGTCGCGATTTTAAGGATGACCACAGATTCTGTGCCGCTCCGCCCATCAAGCTGTGGGGTCCCATGCTCCCCTCTTGGATCTGCTCGACTTAGGAACTGCGACACTGGGGTTGACACTGGTGCGCAGCAGTCTGGATAACTGGTCAATCTCCCAGCCGGTTGTGATGGTTAATTTTCTGTTAACCTGACTGGGCTAAGGGATGCCCAGAAAGCTGGTAAAATATTATTTCTGGGTGTGTCTGTGAGGGCGTTTCCAGAAGAGATTAGCATTTGAAACAATAGACTGAGTAAAGAAGTGGGTGGGCATCAGCCCAGGGCTGGAATACAGCTAAGAGGCAGAGGGAAGAGAAAAATGTGCTGTCGGTTGAGCTGGAACACTCATCTTCTGCTCTGGGACATCGGGTGCTCCTGGTTTTCGGGCCTGTGGTTTCTGACTGGAACTTACACCATTGGCTCCTGTGGTTCTTAGGCCTTTGGCTTTGGACTGGAACCACACTGCTGCCTTTCCTGGCCTCCAGCTTGCAGACAGCAGAGTATGGGACTTCTCAGCCTCCATAAGCACGTGAACCAATCATAATAAATCTCACAACCATATGAAGCAAGTATGATGAACCCATTTTACAGATGGTGAAACTGAGCCTGGAAAATTGAACCAATGTGCTCAAGGTCACAAAACTAGTAAATGTGGAGCTGAGTTTCAAACCGTGGTATCTGACTTCAAAACTTCCCTTTCACTTTCATGTGATCGCCTAAGCAATCATGCGATTCTGTTGAATATCTATTCATCTGATTAAAAAAAAATACGAACATGCCCTACCCGCTCCCTCAAATTAAAGCCTGGCAAGAAGGAGTGAGCTGTTTGTCCCTGGAAGCGTTCTAGCAGAAGCTGGATGTGAATTGGATGGACCATGAGGGGTCCCACCCTGAGGCTGGGCCTCTTCTGCCTGGGGTGGGGCTGTGTGGATGCAACTCGGGACACTCTGTGTGTGGCCTTTACTTGTGTTCCCAGTCAGCCTGGCCTGTGGGGCTGGGAGGGCAAGAGCAGGTGGAAACTGGGGGAGGAGTTGCTTGTCTCAAGCAGGTAGGAGGGACCGGCAGATCACAGCCTGCCCTGCTTTCCTGACCTCAGGGCTGTGGACTGGTCTCCAATTCCCCTCCCTGCTGTGCGCTTGGCACCTCTGGCTTGGGGGAGAGCCCAGAACTATTCAGCCACACAGCGAAACCTGCTGTCCTGCCCAGCACCTGTCAGAATGTATCAGAGAGAGGGGGAGAGAGAGGGAGAGGACCAGGCAACTGCACAAAGGGGCCTGGACAAATATGGCCATGGCACTGGTGTCAGTAAGAAAGAGAAAGTGGACACCGCTGACATGTCCTTGCTCAACATACTGGACAAAGAGATTCTGGTGCGTCCATAGGGTGGACTTTAAAGTGACAGTGAAAAAAAGTGATGGTGGAAGATCTTCATTATGAGAAGGGAAATTGCTAAATGGAAATACTGTAAGTGGGGGGTGGGGTGGGAAATCACATTATGAAACAGAATGTACAGTGTGACCCTAAGTTGAAATCCTCCCCCCACCCATCCCTCACACACCCCTCCACCAGCTCCCTCGTGACTTAGCCCACGGGCCAGGGGCTGGCAGTGGAGGAGGGGACTGTGACTATATTGGGAAGGGGATGAGATCACCCAGAGGCAGGCTGATTTAGAACCGGGTAACTTTTTCCACCCGTATGGCTCTCAGAGGCCTCTGCACTGGCTCATAAACCTTGGCGCCAGCCTGCAGGGTGGAGGGGAGCCATGTTCCCCTCCCCAGGGGTAGAGATGGTGGCTGAAGCTGGATAGGGGACAGGTGCTAGGCCGAAGTTGAGAAAAAATGACAGAGTGGGCCCGGGGGTGCCCAGGGCCCTGCTGGGACCCTACAGAAGCTTTGCTCCCAGCAGAGCTGAGTGTTCTGTCACCACCAGGGAACTTGTGGGCAGAAAGTGCATTTTGTAGGTGCAGGAATATCCCAGAGGGTGGCCACCTTGTGGCAAGCTGAGCCAGGTCCCCTCGGGCCCAGCTGTATCACCCTGTTATGTCTTGAGATTCCTATTTGCCAGGCTGGCCCTCATCACCGAGAGGACCCCACCCCCACCCCCATTCCTGGCCAAACCCACAGCGAGGGTAGCTGTGAAAGAAAGAGGCCTGGGCTGGGAAAGCAACCAGGTTCCAATTCCAGCTTAGCAAATAACTGAGTTCAGTTCAATTCCCACCCTTGACCACGGTGCCCATCAGACTCCCTCAAACCTGTGCTCCAGCCTTACAGAAATATCACAGTATGTCACAGCATGTCCCAGTCCTCTGAGATTTTGCCCAGGCAGTTGTCCCAGCCTGGCTACCCTTCCCTATTTCGGCTGCCTTTGTCAACTCCCATCCCTTGAGCCAGGTCATGTGCCATCTCTCCCCCAGTCAGTGTCCACCACACTGGCTCGTCCATGTCCATCGGGGCTGACCCTGAAGGCAGGGGCTGGCTCCAGGGAAGATGCTAGTACATGTTGGGTGAAGGAAGGGGAGGGCCCCTGGAAGGGATGAGGGGTCAGGGGGGGACCAGCTGTGAGCCCAGCACTGTCCTGTGCCGGGGCCTTGAGTGGGACCTCGGGGCCTGAGTGTCCTCACACTCCACAGCAAACAGCAAAAGATTATGGTTTGAGGCACCCTGACCTGGACTTTGTAGGCGAGGAGCAGGAGCTGGACAGAACCAGAATGAGCCAGAGCATCCCCTCCTTAGTCTGAGCCCTGGGCAGCAGGGCTGGGAATGGAACTCTCCAGTTGGATGGAGTTTTTCCTGGAAAATCCCCACAAGCCCTTCCAGAAATGTGCTTTTGTGCCTGACTCTGACTCCTTCAGATTGGTGGGTAAGAGGCCTGTTGGCAGCTGGGCTATGCAGACAAGGCCCTTGCCTTCTCTGGACCCCTGGGCTTGTGCTCCAGGACAGCTGAAATGGAGATTCACACATCTATTGAGCACCATCTGTCAGCTTCAGAGAGTTCTCTGAACTGTCCTGAGAGGCAAGGATCAAGGTCCCTATCATTTGAGAAGGACGCTGATGCTTGGAAATGCCAAGGGGCTTGCCCAGGCTCCCATGGCCGAGTTAGGATCTGAAGCCCACCTATCAAGGATCGGCCTGCGTATGGCTCCAGTCCCCACACCCCATTCAGGATTCCTGAAAGGGTAAGGTGAGCCCGCAGGCCAAGGATGCCACTTCCAGCTCAGTCCCACTTGAGCAAGCCTGGCCTGGCTTCGTGACTGCCACTCTCAGAATAACCCTGGTGGTTCTGGGCATGGATCACTGGCCATCACCTGGGACCTATTTCTGTCCTTCGGGTAACAAGGAAGTCTCACCTTGTGCAGTAACCACTTGGGGAAAGAGTGGAACATGTGAACCCCCAGCCCTAGTTGACCTTGCTGCCCTGCTGGGAAATGACCCCAGAAGGGAAGTGGGAAGCCTGGCTTAGCCACTCTCCCTTTTTCTCCCTTTCCACCACTTCCCAGAACATGGCTTTCTACCCATCTCCTCTTCCCCCCTGCTTGGCAGCCCACACCCCCCACCACCACACTGTGACCAGGAGGCCGAGAGCATCATTTCTCCTCATGACCCAGTGCCAAATCTTCTGCATCTGAACAGCTGGAAAATTCTTCCTCACGTCTAACTGTGGAAACAAGCCCATTTCCTTAGGTTCCAACCGGAGGGTTCTAGAATCCAGGTGCAGGAGCCATCTGGGGATCCAGCATCTAGAACTTGACTTTCGGTGCCTGGGGCCCTGAAATCCTACAGGGGCAGGGATTGATGGCATTTGAGATGACAGAAGCTGGGGGCATACCACAGACATTCTGAAGTGTCAAGTACAATCTCAGGGGTCCAGAATGCACAGAAGGACACCCCAGCCGAGTCTGAGGGGCTCCTTTCTGCTGAAACCAGGTGTGTAGAGGGGGGAGTATTATTACCCGCACTCAGCAACATAACATAAATGCATTTTAAATAAAAAGACTGGAAGGAAACCTGATAAAAATGTTCCTGTAACGGCAAAAACAAGAATGACCATAGCTGTAATGACAACATAAGTAATAGTAGCTATTCCCATATTCTGAGGGCCAGTGACGTGCCAGCCCCTGCGCTAAGTAAGGGCTTTGCTCGTATTATCTCAGTTAATCCCCGCAATGTGCTCTTCTCTTGGCGGCGGTAGCCAGTGGCCTGCGGGGTGAGCTCTAGAATGAGGTTGGTTTTGGCCAGGTCTGCAGCTTCCCTGGAGGTGGATGCACAAGCCCTCAGCCCAACACACAGGGGATGCGATGCTCCCCCCCCACCCCCGCAGTGCTGGGTGTCAGAGGGCGGGGCTGGCCCCCAGGGGCTGCCTTCCAGGAGCCAGCCAGGCCCACTGAGCAGACCGCAGCCCCCACTTGGCCCTACTCCTGTAGGCGTTGGGGCTTGAAATAGTGGCCGTTTGAGAGCTGACAATCAGAGGGCAGCTAAAAAAAGTCCCCTCAGTCTGGGCTCTGTCGCACACGGCTCTTAGGGCCTATTTTGGCGGAGAGGGTGCCGACGTGCCAATGGAAAATCCATGAGGCGGGAGTCTCCAAGGTGGGGGACCCGTGTGCCTCCCTCTCCCCATCCTGGCCGCCCACCCGAGCATAAGTGCGTGCACACGTGCACACGCACACATCTGCAGCCCCAGCCTGGAATTCCTAACTACTGGACTTTGTCGTTCTTACAGCAGCCTAGGAAAGGGATGAGGAAACTGAATCTCAGAGAGGAGAAGCAACTTGCACAAAGTCACACAGCCTAGACGTGGGCAGGATGGTGGCTGACTGGGCTTCTGCAGCTCACAGTACAGTGCTCTTCTCCTAGAGGCAGCCCCCACCTACAGCCTTACCCAGGAACCCAACACATTATCTTCAGAAACTCCAGGGTCGTGTCTTACGGTGGGACTGGGTAGGAAGCTGAGGATAATCTGCGGGTCTGATGACCACATGGGAAGAAGTCCCACTGGAAGTCCCACTTCCGCTGAGACCTTGCCTGGCTGTGGGAGAGGCAGCTGCCTCAGGCCATGTCCCAAGTGAGCCCATCCCCCCACCCAGTCCCTGTGACCATCTCATTGCCCCCCTACCCAGGCCCCCAAAGCCTGGCAGCCCCTGCCAAGTTTCCAGAGAATGTGTCAGATAACGGGCTGCTGCTCATGACTCCCTCCCACCCGGCCACCATCTCTGACCTTGCGGCCACCACTGAGTAGGTAAGAATAGCCACAGCCCCTGCGACTGGGCGTGCACAGAGGAACAACATAGTGACATCTTCAGGAAAGTACCAGGCCCCCTGCGCTGGCAGTTCTGGCCCCATACAGCTCCCACACTCTCCTGGCCTGAAGTCCCACAGCATCTTAGGACACAGCACCAGGCCTCGTCCTCTGCCTCTGCCACTGCCACCTCAGTGGATGGGATCTAGAAGGCGGCACGCCACCTTGTCGAGGCCTGCCCTGAAGTCTGCCCTCCACTGAGGAGCTGTGTGACGTGGAGCTGCACACTTGTCCTTCTCTGGGTCCATAAGCAGGACAAGGTGGCACAGTGGCCCCCTGGAGCCTGGCAAACATCCAGCAAGGCCTCTCCTGGGGCTAGAGCCCCTCGTTGTCCTGGTAACCACAGCCTGGCCTGGCTATCAAATATCCCCGCGAACGCTGACCCTTTCACTTCCCAATAAGCAATCAGCGGGTTAGGGGGAGTGGACGGGTTAGGCTGTGGGAGTCCCTGGGATCCGATCACAAGGCAGGGGGGCATGTTGTGACTGAGTCCCCTCTGTGAGTCTCCCTATGACACTCCTGTGGGTGTGCTACACTGTGTCGCACGAGTGTGCGAGGGTGGCGGCATCACTCAGAGGGAAGAGGCTGTTGTCATAGAACCCAGGGTGAGCGTCACTGTGACACCCAGAGTGGGGAGATGTAGGCAGCTTTGTGTCCAAGTTCCTGAGTCACTGTGATACCTGGGGCGGAGGCACCCTCCCCTGCCCCCACCACCACGTCAGTGGCCCCTGCAGCTCCCACAGCCTGACTCACTGCTGGCTCAGACCTGGCCCCGGCCCCTCCCCCAGCCTCCTCAGCCCTCTGCTCCCAGCCCCCTCGCCCTCCTCATCTTCCCCTCCAGCCTACCTCCTGTCAGCCTCACCCCCCACTAACCCCCACTGATCCTAGTGGTCTTGTGGAGAGGGGCCAGTGATGCTAGGGAGGGGAGGAAGGGTGGCACTGGGGTGAGTTCCTGGCACAGTCACATATTGTGACACCATGCAGACCAGGCTTTAATGTGAACTTACACACCCACAAACATACACACACACACGCATACACACTCACATGCATGTGTATGCACCTGGTGGAGTGACAGGGCCACCAAAGGGTCTCTAAGCTCAGTCTCTCAACATTAGCCCTGCCAGGTAGGCCCCCATTACCCTTGAAATCCTTTGGTCCTCCCACACATCTTAGGTCCTATCATTAGAAACATGCTATCCCACAGCAGCAGGAGCTCTGGAGGTATGATCAGAGGAAGAACTGCCCTAAGGCCTAAGCTAGCTAGAGTTCTGGGGTGGGTACAGGTAAGTGTGGTGGGATGGGAGTCTCTGAGGTCCCCAGACTGTTTCTTGATGAGTGAGGGCCAGACCGACCTCTGGGCCTCTCCCTTCAAGAGCCCTAATCTCTGGGGCTGGAAAAAGTTTAAAAATATCCTCATGTTTACATTCTTTCCAAGCCCGCCTCCCAATCCTCAGTGCTGGGTCCCTTTGATCTGGCCCTGTGCCTCTGAAAGGGGCCTGGGAGAGGGGGAGAATGAGCTCCCCACTGGGGCAGACCCTGTGACTCCCTGAAGCTCCAGACCAGTCTGAATCCTGTGAGACCCCTCAAAACCCCCCCGGAGAGAGCCGTAGCGCTGGCAAGGAGCCAAGGCTTGCCCAGGGTCACCCAGCAGGGCCATGTGGGGGCTAGAGTTGGGGCTCCCCTTCATACTCCCTCCCAAAAGCCTGGGCCTCATGGCGCCCCTGGGGAATGTGAGAGTAGGTGGCTGTAGGTGTCTGCGGTAGGCACCCCACAGTCTGTGCACCAAGAAAAGCCACGTGGACTCAACCCCTGCTGTGTGCCCAGAGCTGCACTAAACACTGTGTGGGGATCATCTCACGTAGTCCTCTCAACAGCTCCGTGTGAGGCCCATTTTATTAACAAGTAAACCAAAGCTCAGAGAGGTGAGGTGACTCATCTGGGAACACACAGCAAAGATGAGGTAGAGCATAAATGGATCCCATGTTCTTCTATCCACCTTAGCAGCTAGGCCCTGCCTGCAGAATGAGGCCCACCTCCCTAGTGTAATCTCTTCTAGCACTCACTGACCCATGGCCAAGTCCAGAAATCAGTGCCAGCTCTGTGTTTCTCCTTCTGGGACCCAGGAGGAGCCATGCCCCCTCTCTGACCCTCACTTTCCTCTATAGAATAGGCTGGGGATCATGGACAGACTTCTGTCCACAGACTCTCAGGGAAAGTGAGCCTGCGTCTCTGGGGATTATGGACCTTACAGTCAGTGCCAGAACTGTCACAGTCAAAGGGTGGCCTGGGGCCTGGAGGCCAAAGGAAAAAAGCCCTCAAACAGGGGCAGGTGCCTTAATTTGCCCTGTCATCATCCACTCTTTCCTTCATTGGTACCCCACCAACCTGCTTACCAACCCATCCCCCTATCCACCCATTTACCCATCGACAATCCACCAACCTGCCCACCCATCCGCTCATTCATGCATCCACCCACCCATCTACCTATCCATTCATCCAGAATAAAGACCCAGAGAGTGGGTGACGCCAGGGTCCCAGCTCAGGTGCTGCATCCCACTGGCTGGATGGACTTGGGAAGATCCCTTCACCTCTTCGTGACTCACTTTCCCAATTTTACAAGAAGGAGCTGGCCTGATGATCTCTAAGGCCCTTCTCAGCGATCGCGAGAGCAGATCCCGCTGAAGGCTGTGGACACTTTGGGAGAAGTAATTCTAACCTCAGCCAGACAGTCGCACCTTGCACCCTACTTCCAAGACTCTCAGCTGCAGCCCTTAACCTCTCTGAGACTCCACTGGCAAATGGGTCCAATAATCCTGCCCTCACAGGTTGCTGGGAAGATTAGATGAGATGCCACCTTTGAAGAGCTTTGCACCCTGGAGATTTCTAAGTGGATCCAGGCCAAGTAGAGGATCCTGGGAGAGGGACAGGAAGCTCTGCTTGGGGGCGCCTGGGTGGCGCAGTCGTTAAAGCGTCTGCCTTCGGCTCAGGGCGTGATCCTGGCGATCCGGGATCGAGTCCCACATCAGGCTCTTCCGCTGTGAGCCTGCTTCTTCCTCTCCCACTCCCCCTGCTGTGTTCCCTCTCTCGCTGGCTATCTCTCTGTCACATAAATAAAATCTTTAAAAAAAAATAAAAAAAATAAAAAAAAAAAAAGGAAGCTCTGCTTGGACCTCAGTAGTTAGCAGAACCTCACGTTGGGGTGTGGGCGTGTGTGTACATGTGTGTGTGTGTGTGTGTGTGTGTGTGTGCTGGGCCCAGGATGGCTGGGACTGGCCTCACAGTCCCTCCCTGGGCTGGGGATCCTCTGTGAGTCTCTCAGACTCTTCAGCCCAGCCAGGATGCCCACTCCATCTCTCTTGGTTGGGCTTGGCCTGCATCCCACAGAATCTGCCAGGAGCGGAGAGATTATCTCCTAAAAATAGGGCCTGGGCCCCACAGAGGTTGTTTTTCTCCCTTCCCCGTGATTTACCATCATCAGCTCAGGGTGCCTGGGACAGCAAGTCCCACCCTGGCTTCCCAGAGACGGTTGGGATGGGTGCATGGGGGATCAGCATGCATCTAGAGTCAGTCAAGGGTCAGGGATTGGAGGTCGGCCTGGAAGTGTGGTTAGGGCTCAGCAGGGCACCAGGGTCATGGCTTAACCTTGGGTCAGGGGAAGGGGTTCATCTGGGGCAGGGGCAGCTTCAGGGTGAGCCATGGGGTTTCCTGTCTCTCTGATTCCCTCTTCTCTGACTTTCTGCAGATCCCGCCCCCCCCCACACCCACCATCCTGTATATGAAAACCAGAGGTGCGCTGGGGCCTGCGCTGGGGCAGAGGGACCCATTCCCAACCTCACCTCTCCTGTTCCAGCCCTATTAGACCCTCATGATTCCAGTGCAGACCCTTCTTAAGACTGTGGGACCTCTGCCCACCATGTGCAGGCGACTCACGCAGATAGAGCAGCGTGTTTGCACACGAGCACGGCACATAGACTCACAGGTGCCCTCCTCTAGCAAATATGTCCCGGAGAACACAAAATGAACTCTCAAGGACACCCTCCTCAACTCGACCCCTCCGGGGTCTGCAGCCAGCCATGGTCTCCAAATGCCCATAGAAATGATCCACCTTGCTCCAACGTCAAGTTCTCCCCAAGAACCGATATTATACCCCCATGCCCTCCTCATAGGGGACCCAGGCTTGTCCCTCAAGCCCCTAGACCCTTTCTGCGCAGAAGGAGATGGGAAAGGAATGAAGGTTGACATGGGTAATGTACACATGCACATGACTCTGAGATGCAGGCACAGCCCATGCCCTGCTCTCCGAGGCTTTATTGGTGGACAAACGTGGCCCTGTGTGGAACACTCCCACAGGCAGCCCATAAAGTCAGGGTTTAGGCTGTACAGACTTGTCTGGTGATGTTGCCTCCAACCCAGGGCAGGTGAAGGGGCTCCTACTCTGTACTAGGCCCCCGTGATCGGCAGTGCTGGGCCCTCTCCCAGGGGACTCGGAGGCAGAGGCCAAGTTCCCAGCTGGGGCTGCCTGGACCATTCAAACTGCCACCTTCAGGGGCACGCTCTCCACTGGCTGATCTAGGTCCTTCTTCCTCGCCAGGGTCAAGTGAGTGAAGATGAAGATGAGGAAGATGCCTGAAGGGCCCAAGAGGGATGGATCAGCTCTCAGAAGGAGCCGTGGGGCTTGTCCACCACCCTGCTATTGGTAGTGGTTTAAAAGGAAGCAAGGTTTCCTAGACAGCATTCGCCATGCTGGGTGCATATGACTGTGGTCCTGGGGCCAGAAAAAGCCTGACTGCTTGGCCTGCGGCTGTCCAGAACACCCCAGCCTCCAAAGTCCCCTTCTCTGGGACACAGTTCAGTGGGAGTCATCCGGGAGCCAGTGAGCTGTTTCCATAGACTCAGAATAAGGCACATGGTAGCATTGTGCTAGAACCACCACCACCACCAACAACAACAACAACAAAACAGCCAGGGAAAAATCTAGAGGACTAAAGAAATCAAGGGGATAAAGAGGGAGGCTTGAACTAAAGGGATTAGGCTGGAAAGACCTGGGCTCTGCCACATTCTGGCTGTGTGACCTCAGACAAGTCACTTAACCTCTCTGAGCCTCAGGGACCTCATCTGGAAAATGGGGAGATGTCACAATCCACCTCACAGGGTTGTGAAGAGGATTCAATGTGATAATCCTATATTACACAGTCAACGTGTAATAATGTAACAGTAAATGCTGTTATCAATGACGACGATGGCGGCTACGATTGCACGAAGCAGGAACATGATGACTGGGAGAGCTGTGGGGACCAGCCCTGGGGAGCACTGTGGGACCGGGCACGGTGCACCTGGAGGCTGTAACTCCGACCCTCCGTCTCCCTCCCCCACTCAAGAGCCCAGCATCCATTACCTATTGCCATCAAGGTGCCCACGAGGATGCCCACTGCCGACAGCTTCGTGGGCATGCCCTTCATGCGGCCCACCTTGCGCACGCACTGCCCCTCCACGTTGCAGCGACACACAATCACTGGGGGACAGGGGGCCAGGGAGGAAGGTAAAGGCAGTGGGGGCGGGCCCTAAAGCAAATCGGAGGCTCCAGCACAGCCTGCTCATATACGTTTACGTGCACACATGTGTGTTTACGTGTGGGGGGTGGGTGCATACTCCTCTGTGGTGCCTCTGTGCACAGGCATCTGTGTGCCTGGCCACAGATGTGCAGGTGTGCACGGGCATTTGTAGTCCCTGTGAACCTGCCTGTGTGTATGCCCGGCCCCTCCCCCTGCATCCCAACCGTTTCCCCGGGAACTGCAGGCACACAGCGCCCTGGCCTCACCTCGGATCAGGAGCTGCCACGTCCGGGCATCGTGGCTGACAACTACTGGCACGACGTGCTCACGTGGCTCCACCCAGTGCAGGGCCAGGGTGAGGTAGGCATGGGAACCTGTGGGACAGCAAGCAGTGACCAGAGTCTCTGGCCTGGACAGGCCTGAGGCCCAGCTCTGCCCCCACAGCTCAAGGGCGTCTCATTTCCAAGAGCCCCACCACTTCCCACCTTGGCCACCGTCACCCGCATTTCCCCACCACACACCGTTGAGAGCCTGGAGGTGCCAATCCCGCCGCACCGTCGGGTTGGGGCCAAGGGCAAAGCTGTAGGGACCATGCCCACCAGCCAGGTCAGGGTCCTCGCCAGGTCCACTGATAACCACGCCATGGTCCTGGCGGGGTGTGCAGAGATGTCGGGTGGGTACAGGGTTCAGGGTTGGGGCCCAGGCAGAAGGAGACTTCAGAAAGCGGATCACGAGGGTTGCAGAGGTGCTCAGGGTCGGCTCGTCTGCGGAGGAGGCAGTGCCAAGCTAGCCCTGGGCCCGTAGATCTCACCCTGCTGAGTCTCTGCCACACCTGCTTTACCCTACCCCTCCTCCCCATCCCCAGCAGCACCCTCGCACCTGTCTCTTCCTCACAGTGCACCTTGCCCCCCCTTCACTATCCAAATAGTTGCCAGGCCTTTCTGGATGCCAGGCTCGCCCTCACCCCCCATCCCAACCACCGGTGCCAGGGCCCAACAATGCAGAGATGCTCTGACTGTAGGGCAGCTCACTTCGGCTGTCTGTCGTGCACCACATGACAGTCCAGCCCAGAGCTGAGACCGATCTCCCTGACATAGCCAGCTTTTCTTCTGGTCACTGTGGCATTCAGAGCCCTCCATACCTGGCTTCAGTGTCCCATTCAGGCTTACGTACTGGCTTGCCTGCCATAGACATGGCCCCTGGCACTCCTTCCACCTGCCTGGCCCCACAGCCTCTGCTTCTAGCCTATGTCTGAAGCCAACACCTGAGAGGCCCTCAAGGGCTAAGGGGCATGGTTGGAGGATTGTAAGTGTCCAGTGAGGAGCGTGCTCTGAGAGGGGAAGTGGATGCCAGGCATCTCAGAGACCGACATTGGCCCCAGGTTTCATTCCTCTTGTGTGCCTGGGGCAGAGTGGATGCCAGGAGGGACCCTGGGAAGGAAGCTCAGCCCTGTCCATCTCTCTGTCTGCCCAAGGCTTACTCTCCCTGCCAGAGGCCCCACCACTGCCCGGCCATACCTTCATACCGGGCCTCCACGAGCACTGTGTACATGTCCCCAGGCTGGGCGCCTTGCAGGGGCCGGGCTATGTGCACCTCGCCAGAGACCTCCTTGATGCAGAGCCAGCCCTCTGAGTCATTGACCAGGGAGAACCTGAGGTCCAGAGAAGACAGGGGGCAGGGAGGCACTGGGACCATATATGGGGTCTTACTCAGAGTTCCCCCCCCCCAGGGCAGTGTGACCTGCTCAAGTTCCACATCCTCTCTGTGACTTGGGGGTGGCAGCACTGCCCAGGGTGCCTAGTTTCTCTCCCCAGCTTTAGGGACTTGTTGAGGGACAGGGCTTGAATCATGGATATCGTGGGGAGGGAACGATCAGAGTCTGGGTGGCTTGACTCAACTCCACTAGTCTCAGGTCACCCCATAAAGGGACAGGATGGGGCCAGGAAACAGACTTCGTCTGTGCTGCAGTCTGGGGGAGAGATGGGGGACGGCCTATTCAGGACACCATGGGAAGCAGCATTTGAGCGTGCATGGAGCCCTCTCTTCTCCATGCCCTCTCCAACTCACTTAGCTCTCACCCACCCTCAGGAATCACAACGTCAGCATTAGGCATGGTTTGAGGAACATTCCAGGACATAGGTCATGTGAGTCCCTTCTGAGGTCCTGGGGGTCATCCCTGGGGAGCAGGGAAGGTCTAGCCCAGCTAAGGGCTGGGCTTCTGGCTCACCTGAGGGGACTGCTTATGGGGTCTGAGGGTTGGATGGTCAGCAGGAGGGAGCCAGCTGGGGTGCTGACTGGAACAATGGCCTCGTAGCTCTCCTGGTCCAACTTTGGGGGTGGCACCAGCTTTTCCACCAGCACGGTCACTGTGGCTGTGGCTCCAGGGCCTGGGCCTGGCCCCACCAATTCTGCCACGCTCCGAACCACTACCACTAGCTTGTGGCTCGAAGCTGCCTCATAGCTGAGGTTCTAGAAGCAACAGGGTCTGGGTCACTGTCTGGGCCAGGGTATGGAACATTGGTGCATGCATGTGGGTATATGTGTGCCCCTTCCCCAGCCCCAGCCCCTTACCTTGAGGAGTCGGAGTTCAACATGACTGGAGTCTGGCTCCCAATCCAGGCCGAAGGTCCCCGCCACATCCCCCGCCTCAATGGCAAAGTCCATGAGACGGAAGGCAGGTTCAAGGTCAGCATCAGTGGCCATGAGCGTGGCGACCAGAGTCCCTGGTTCTGCGTCCTCAGGGAGGCTTACAGGCTCAATCTGGGAGAGGTGGGGAGGGGCCATGAGCCCCTCATCAGTACCTTCCCAAGGTCTCCTCCCCTGTTCCTGCTTACCTGGGAAATGGTGAACTCGGGGGCATGGTCATTGATGTCTGTGATTGTGACAGCAACCTCACATGTGCTGCTGAGGCCTGAGGCAGGAGAGGGCATGTTGGAGAGACCAGGAAAGGAACAGGGAGGGAGAGAGCCCGGGTCGCCATCGGGGCACTTACTGCCCTCAGCTCCTCCTCGGTCAGCGGCCATCACCCGAAGCAGGATGTTCTGGGCGGCCCGGAGGGGGGCATCCCCCAGTGTCACGCTGCCTGAGGTGAAGTCCAGCTCGAAGGCCCTTCCATCTGCTCCCTCCTCGGGCTCAGGGCTCAGCAGCTGATACACGATATGGGAATTGGGGGAACCGGGGGCATCCATGTCCTCTGCCGACAGCGTAGTCACCTCGGTGCCTGTGAAGACAGCACCCACCTGGGTGGGATCACAGCCCAATCTGGAGGCCTCACTCCACCCACTCCTCTTTTGTGCCAGACCAAACCTGAGCTCGTGGGAAGGGAGGGACATTGATAGAGGGGCCGCAGGTTGGCCCCATCCCAAAGAAGAACAAAATGGGATGGGTCACGAGGACTTTAACCCCCCTGCATCCCCCCACAAGGCCCATAGCCCACCTGGGGGGCTGAGCTCAGGAATGCTGACTGGGGAGTCACTTAGGGGGCAGACAGGTGCATTGTCGTTCTCATCCGCCACTACCACGCGCAGCTCCAGAGGCTCTGTGTAGTCCTCACCGCGGGTGTTCTGAGCCTGCACCTGGAGTAGGTACTGAAGTGGGCAGTGGAGGGCTTCAGATGAAGGCCAAGGGCAGTTCCAGCCTGGCCTGGGTCTGCATTCCCTTCTGGTGGCCAGCTGCAGCTCTTCCGGGTGCTCTTCCACTGCCTCAGTGCCTGTGAGGGATGCAACACCCCCAGAAGCCAACCGGACAGTGACCAGGCACCCCTCAGCCTGCCCTCCTGGCTTCCCCCTCACCTCACCTCAGCCTGGGCTTCTCGGTCCAGCTCCTCGGTCACATAGAGTGTCCCCTCTGCATCCACATCAAAGGGTCCAGGGGGCCGGCTCTCCAGGTGGTAACGCACATCTCTCCCACTCCAGTGTACCTGGCAGTGCGGCACAGCATGAGGGCACCCCGGGATGAGGGGCAGGAGCAGCCCATGTCAGCTCTTATGCGTCGACTCTTCCTGGGTGGGGAGCCTGCTGTGGGACGTCAGGCAAGGTGCTCTCCTCCCTGGAGCCCAAGGTAGGATCCTTTTGTTTGGGACACTTGTTGTTATAGCAAGTCCCTTGTGGCCCTGGCCCTCGCCTGGTCCCTGCCCAAGGCGCCTGAATGACCAGGTTGTGTTATTCTCTGCCCACTTGGGCTGGACCTGATCCCAGGGCATTCCTCGAGGAGGTTTGAGACATTCCAAGCCTGGGTGACAATCCCCATGGCAGCAGGGCGGTGGCAGCTGTTCTCCCTGAGGAAGACTGGGCCAAGGTCAGGTCAGGGCCCAGAGCCACGGTGGCCAGAAGATAGCAGGTGAGGGGCTGTGGTCCCAGGGCCTTGGACACCTTACTCCATCATGGGAACTGATGGGGACAGTAGAGGGAGGAACACAGGTATGGGAGGAGCAGAGGTCAAGCTGGGTCTCAGGTCCACCCCCCAAATCTTGAGACTCTGACCCAGTTGTACCAGCCATTGGGCTACTTCAGCCACTGACAGCCACTCACTCACCTGGGCAATGTGGTGTGGGTATGGAACTTTGAGATTCTCTGCCAGGTGGATAGGATCCAGGGGCACCCAGGTGTTCTCTACTATGGAGACATCTATGGTGGCTGTGGCCTGGTGGCCCGAAGCCTGGTCACCCATGTCCTTGACCTGTACCAACAGCCGGTAGGGACCTTCCGCAGCCTGGTCTAGGCTGGTGCTTCCTAGAAGGAGCAGGCTGGTCAGCTGAGCAGGAGTCCAGGGCATCCTTCTCAGTGAGGTAACAAACACAAAGCCAAGCATACGGCAGGTGGTCAGGATGCCCTCTGGGCCCAACGGTGAGAAAAACTTCTAGCACCAGAGTGAGCACCCAAGCAGGACTTGAAGTCTGCAAAGTCATTTCCAGATCTATCCACACAATGAATGGCTGATGGACTGGGTGACTAGGATGAGGGTAGGGGTCCGTGGGTGGATGGGGAGATGAGTAGATAACTGGCTGGATGAATGAATGGTTGACTAGGCAAATGGGTGGGGAGTCAGGCGTGTGGATGGATTAGTTTGGATAGGTATTTGAATAGATGGGCTGCATACGTGGCTGGGTGGTAGATGGGTGAAAGTGTGACTGGTGGATGCATTGTTAGCTTTTCTTTCCATCCCCATCCTGTGCCCCTGGCCTGAACTCCCAGGTCCAGGTCTCCCTTACAATCAGTCCAAAGGTCTCCCAGCAACATCCTAGGCTACAACCCCTCAGGTCTCTCCTATCCTTGCCCCTCAGGCTTGGGTGTCCAGAGTGTAGGTCTGAGGCTACTCTGTTCACACCATTTTTTCTCTCCATGCATGGTTCAAGCCTTTTGCCTTGCCACTCTCCACCTAGAATACTCTTTCTTCTTCATCTCTCAAGCTCCAACCCATCCTACTATTACAGCTCACATGCCCCTTCCCCAACTTTCCCTGACCCTCTCCCCTCATCACACCCAGCTCAGGCTCACCCTCAGGGCTGAGGGCCAGAGCCCCCAGCCGAGGCTCCAGCTGGAACATGTCTGGGGAAGGCTGGGCTGGGGCTTGGTTCAGGATGTAGAATCGGAGATCTGAGTTGGCTGTGCCCGGCTCATCCTTGTCCGAAGCCTCAAGGAAGAGGAAGGGGATGCCTGGTGTGTGTGGAGAGGGCAAACCATAAGGGGTGCAGGGGGTGGGAAGAGTTTCCCATGCCTCCCCCATCTCTCCCTGGTACTTCCTTCCATATGCATCATCATATTGGGACGCTGGAGGTGAGCCACAGATTTTTCAGCCCGCTCTGGAGGGGAGCAAACGGAGGCCAAGAGTGGATGGGACTGGAGGACTCTCAGTGGGGTGGGGGAAGTGGGATGGCACAGAAATGGGAAGGGGCAGCTCGAACCCTGTCTGCCTGTCCTTATGCCAACAGCTGCCCATCTCTTTACTCTCTGTTTTCTCCCGCCTGACCCATTGTTCCCTGGTGGCCCTGGGCACTCACCAGGCCTGGTGCCCTGGCTCAGCTGAACTCTGTAGATGAACTGAGAGAAGTGAGGCACCTGGTCATTCTCATCCTTCACACACACAAGCACAGGCTGCGGGCCCCACAAAACACGTCCATCCTCAGTCTCCAGGGTGACCTGGCAGGGAAAGCTCGTCAGCGCCCTGGCTGGCCTTCACTGTTCTCCCCGATGTCTGGCCCGGTCATACCTTTAGCCAGTACTCCGCTCGTTCCTCTCGGTCCAGGGCCCTGGTCATCAGCAAGAAGCCAGACTCTGGATCCACAGCAAAGGGGCCCTCAGCTGCCACGTCATGGGTCCCCGACAGCACAATCTCACCCTCAGTCTCCTCAGGGGGCAGTGGCAGCTGTGGGGGAGAACAGAGGTAAAGGCAGTGGGAGCCAGGCCTGGGGGGCCTCCACCCAATGGCCCCATTTTATATGTGGGGAAACTGAGGCTCAGAGAGGGTTAGCACTTGCTGGAAGTCACACAGCCAGTAAATCACAGGACCAACATTTAAAGCCACAGCTCTTTCCCCTCTACTTAATACTCCCCAGTACTTCCCGCCCTCCTTTCTAAAGCTCAAAACTCCACCACCAATAGTTTATTAAAGCCCTACTTCCTTCTGGAATTGAAATTTTGTTAGTCATTCACACTATATCACATACTGTCCGGATTGAAAGAAAGACAGAGCAAGAAAGAGATAGAAAGGCTGGAGGTGGGGGAAGCGGGACGTGGGGGGAGGGGAGCCCATCCAGCTCTTAGATTCACCTTGATCAGGTACAAGGGGAAATTTCCACCATAGTTTTCTGGGACTTCCACATACAATTCTGCAGACTGGACCTTGGCGAAAACCTGGGAGAGGATTCTCACCTTGCCTCCAGGCTTTACCTTCCTGTCATGGGTGCCTGACAAGGAAGGGGAATTTCTGCCCCTTCCATGGGCCTGCCCATACCTTAGCCCATCCACCCCCTGGCCTTTGACCTCCTGATCCCACAACTGGTCTATAGCCAGCTCTGCACACCCTCGCACAGCTAGTCCCTTCCATGGTCAGTGCAACTGGTCCAGGTGGAATGGGAGACAAGGGTGCCAACGCCCAAGGTCAGGATCTGAAGGAGCCGAGTGGGGCCCCGCTCACCTGGGCTACGGAGAGGAAAAGCAGCAACAGCCAGGCAGGGACCATGGTCAGGACGGGCCTGAGGGACGTGGCAGTAAGGATCCAGCCAGATCAGTGGGCAAGGATTCCCTCCCACTACTTCCTCCCTTCATCCCCACTCAGCCCAAGCCATGGCTTCCCCAGGCCCCACAGGGTGCAACTGTCCCTTCATCAGTTGGACCTCTGCTACCTGTCACTATGGGAAAGGCAGCCAGGCCTCCTCCTGTCCCCTGTCCTTCTATACTGTCAGAGCTGCCCCTCCCCAGCCCACCCACTTGGACACTGCCCTCCACGCAGTTCCATCCTTGTCCTCTGCCTCGGCCCATTCCATACCAACAGCCCAAGGGACCTCAAGACAGACTGGCCTCCTCTTCCTCTTAGAGGAGCCTGTGGCTCCCCACCGCCTGCAAGGTTGAAGGGCATCCAGCTCCTCAACTAGGCCCACCCAGGCCCCCAGGCCCAGCCATCCTGCCTCCTGGTTCTTGCCCCCACAAGGGTCTCCATGGGAGTTTCACCTCCATACCTTCGGGTCCTTCCTGACATAGCCTCCCCAGCTTGTACGGAGATCCTAAAGTGCTAATTGCCCAGCAGCCCCCAATATCACAAAAGTTTGAAGCTGGAAAGTCCCTGATGACTCTGAGGGTCACTTCCTGCAGTCGCCTCATGTTGTAGGCAAAGCCTGAAGGGCAAGGCCTGACCAAGGTCACACAGGACCTGACCACAGGACAATGCCTCCGGGAACAGAGGACCCATGGCTCAGGGTCTTGGGCCCTGATTTTCCACCCACTGCCATCCTTCAGACAGAGTCCCCTCGGGGCAGGAGGCCTGCCCTCATCTTGGTATTTGCCGGCACTCCGCATGGAGCTGGCCATGCAGAGCATGGACACCCACTCCAGCCGCTCCTGGGAATTCCTCCCTGTACAAGGGCTGGACAAGCCAGTGCTTCTCCTTCCCCTACCACCAACCCCAGCCTCGGCCCTCCTCATCCCTCCATTCCAGGACCCTCACCCTCTGGCCCCTAAGGCAGGCTCCCTTGGTCCAGCTGCCAGGCGAGAGAGCTCTTCCCCTAGAGTACGCTGGCCAGGCCGGGATGGGTGGGGTAGGGCTGGGCGGACGCTTGAGCAGGTAGGCGGTCCAGCCATGCTTGCTCAGGAGTGGAAAACACTACTGGGCCCACAGCAGCAGGCCTGGCCCTGCCCAGCCCCCCAAGTTACTCATTGACTTTGGAAAGCTGGGGGCTGCTCAGCATCCGTGACTGCCAGCCCCAGGAGGTGCGGAGATCATTGGCCTGGCACTTTTCCCGTTCCTATACAGCCCAGGGTGGAATTCTTGGGCCTCTGGGCTTGGACATTACTTCTTTTTCTGTGGTCCCCGACTCACTCGCACTTCTCCCCTATGCACCAGCATCTGCAGCTCTATCTTGGCCGCTCTGTTCCTTTTGTCTGGAATCCCCTTCCCTCCCTTCATCTGTCCGGTGAGCGCCGACTCAGGCTACAGTACTCAGCTCAAATACTCCTTTCCCCCATGGCACCTGGGAGGCTCAGTCGTTAAGCGTCTGCCTTTCGCTCAGGTCAGCGGGGAGCCTGCTTCTTCCTCTCCCACTCCCCCTGCTTGTGTTCCCCACTCTCGCTGGCTGTCTCTCTCTCTGTCAAATAAATACATAAAACCTTTAAAAAAAAATATTCCTTTCTCCAGGAAACCTTCCCTGGGCTCCCAGGCTTGTTCAGGATTCTCTTCTGGGAGTATGCTCTACTCCATGCCATGTGTTACCTCTATCAAAGCAGGAAAGACGCCAGACTGTCATCGTCTATCTCTTCCATTAGCCTGGGACCCCTCCAGGGCAGGTCTCAGGGAGCCAGTGGTGACTTTGCCCTCCCTTTGCCCTGGTAGCTTCTGACTGGATCAAAAGCAAGGAGCTGGAGGTTGCACATGAAGGGTAAATGAGCATGACCCGAACTGGGTATTTGGGGTTCCAGACCACCCACCATGGGACCAGTGGGTGGGAGGCACAGCAGCCTGTGAGATCCCCTGAGGCTCCCTGAGGGCTTATGCTGACTGCTGACGCGGACAGGGCTGGGACCACGGACTGTCTCATGCCTCTGAGGAGGAAGAGCAGTTTGAGCCAGCTCAGGTGACCTTGAGGGATCACAGGGCTTGGCAGAGGCCCCTCCCCCACAGAGGGCAGCCAAGTGGAGCCAGAAGCTTCTGGGGCCTGGGAGTCCACGACAAGGGGGTGTGTGTGGGAAGGGCCAGGGGTGCCGTTGCCAGTTCATCCTTGTCCTTGGAGTTTCCCATGGTCTTCCCTGAGTCCTTTCCACTGCATATCTGGAGGGTGGGCGGGGACCCCTCAGCTGCTTCCAGCTTTGTCTGGCACAAGCCCAGGGTGCCTGCGTCAGGGTCACTCAGGCACCCCAGACACCCCAGCCTGGAGCTGGGCACTGTGGGGTTGTTGAAGGGGTCTCACATGCGTTGAGCTCCTACTATGCACCCAGCAATGCTCTAAGCACATACCTTCATAATTCCCCCAACTCCACTTGGACAGGGCACTGTCCCAGAGTTGCATATTGGGCACAGAGACATTGAGTGGCTTGCCCAGGGTCACACAGCCAATAAGTAGCAGGGCCAGGAAGGCCTACATTCTTCCTCAGACCTCAGGACCTTCACCTGTTCTGAGAACCATGCCTTCCACATGCCTCTAAGTATGTTGCAGGGTGGGAGTGGGAGCAGATGCAGCTTTGAGCAGTTAACATTGTCCTGGGGGGGCATGTGGGTGAGTCAAGACAGGTCCATGGGGCGCCTGGGTGGCACAGCGGTTAAGCGTCTGCCTTCGGCTCAGGGCGTGATCCCGGCGTTCCGGGATCGAGTCCCACATCAGGCTCTTCCGCTATGAGCCTGCTTCTTCCTCTCCCACTCCCCCTGCTTGTGTTCCCTCTCTCTCTGGCTGTCTCTATCTCTGTGAAATGAATAAATAAAATCTTTAAAAAAAAAAAAAAGACAGGTCCTGCATGTGGAGGAGTGGCCCTGACAACACTGCAATCAGTGTTCTAACCAGATTGCAAGAGCTCCTAGAGGTCTGTGGAATAAATAAACTGAACCAGTGAAGGAAATGTATGGATCCTTGCCCAGAACCTTCTCAGAAACTGTCCCAAGGCTCACCGCAGGCTGCCTTCAGACTCTGGAGACCGGCAGAATTATATACCAGTCCCTACTCATCCACTTCTGTCTGTGTGACCTCAGGTAACTGCTTCAGTTCCCCACCTGCCATTGCCAAATGAAGATACTCCTTCCTGAAACATCATAGGGAAAGTCCCAGAAGTCACCTGTGCCTGGTGTGGGTGGCGGGGAGACAGGCACACCTCCAGCTATCAGCAAACGTACGCACATTCCCACACAAATGCAAGGCTTCTCATTCGGGCAGAGAGGGCTCCGGGGAGCGGTTCCCACCAAAACCAATTTAGCCATTGTTGAGCATGGGATGCTCTGGCCTGGCGTCTCCCAGAGGAGAAAACAGTGAGACCCTGGCTCAGTAGCCCAGCCCCAGTCACTGGTCTCCTCCTTTCCCAGCTAGGGAGTCTCAGAAGTCTTCCACAGCTCCCCCCTTAGCAACTTTCCAGCCCCTCAGGAGGAGGTGGGACGGAGACACAAGTCCAGAAGCCAGACCCAGGGTTCTTGTTTGGCCATGAGACGAGGCAGGGCATGGTCCCTCAGACAGCCTCAGTTTCCCTTATAGTGGGGTGACTGAACCCTTAATCAGCTGGACAGTGCCGGGCCGCAGTGCAAGAGAAAAATCTGGATAGTGGGCTGGGAGGGGCTCTTGTCTCCTCCTGCTGCTTGGATCTCCAATCAGCTCAAAACCCACACCTGCCCCTCTGGTCCAGCTGGCTAGATCGGAGCCCAAATATTAGGACAGTCAAAGCCACACACTAGGGTAGGGCAGTGAGGCCCCATCCCTCAACCTCAGGAACCCTTCCTGCTCTTACAGCCCCTATCGGGAGACAACACAAAGTCGACAGCCCTGATCTATCAGGAAATAGTCTTTATTACAAAAATTTGCATGTAAACAAATAACCACTGCACTGAACAGCCTCCCTCCAGAGCATGCACACCCCAAGTGTGGAGAAAGCTAGAGTCCCGTCCCCACACACGGGCCTGCCCCGCGGGCTGGGCTTAGGCTGCTGCTTGGGACAAACACCCTGGCCTGTACACGCATCGCCGTGGGCCCAGTCCTTGATTGCCACTGGGAGCTGCCTGGGCAGCACCGTCTGTCTGTCCACGACCATGAGGTGGGGTATGCCGAGAGTCTGAGTCAGCCCTGAGGCACCTAGGGCAGTTGGCTGGGCCAGCCCACCAATCTGCCCATTTGTATGCACAACGCAGCATGTGCCTGTGGAGTCTAGAGTACTGAGAGATCATGGCAGGACTTGGACTTGGCACGAAAGGCCATCTTGCGGCTGTTGCGTGCTACGATGCGGCCCAAGAAACGCTTTGCCTTCTTGCCAAGACTCTCTCGCCGCCGGGTACCCGCTTGTCGACGTGCATTGGCCTCTTTGCTGTCCCTGCGCAGGCGTATCTGGCGCACAACACCCTCGAACAAGGCCTGGACATTGTGGTGCAGCGCCGCTGACGTCTCAATAAACTTGCAGTCGAAGACCACGGCACAGGCCCGGCCCTCTGGTGGGGACAGGCACATTCCAGTGAAACAAAGAATGAGTGGGTGAGAAGCCCACTCAAACCCTAGCTACCCCATAGCAGCTACCATTCAGGACTCTGGGGGTCAGGGAAGGAGCCCTGGGTGGTCCCCAGAAACACAGACCCCAGCTCCTGTACAGAGGATCCAAGGCATTGCTGGGTCACCCAACTGGCAGAATGTGCCCGCCTTTAAGGAGCTCACAAAGGCCCACAAGAGTAAACTCATTTACTGAAATAATTTGAAGTCTAATTTTTAAATGGAAATGCCGTACTAGTCAACACAAGAGAAGGAGAGCTTTGTTGGGCACCTTAGTATTTCATGGTTTGATGTTATATTATGATGAACAACCAGTGAAATTGGGAGGAGGATGTCACCAAGTCACTGCTAGGTTCCTCTGGGGGACTCAGTTCTAGGGGCCACAGAGGAGAATGCTGAGTCCAAGAGGGGCGGATCCTCCCCAGGGTCAAGCCCACACCGAGACTGGCCCCGGCCCTGAATCCATGCTCTGACCTCCTAGCCCAGTTCCCTGCACTCTCCTATTCCTCATCTGTCAGGCCAGGGCCAAAGGCTACAGGAGAGGAGGGCCCCGAGGTGGCCCAGCTCAGTGCCCAGCAGCTTCCTCCTCCCCCAGGGCATCTGGTCCTTCCCCCAGCCCTCTCAGCCCTCTGGGAGTCCTGTGGGAGGGCAGCAGCTTTCCCCCTCTCCCCCTCAAGTTTTCTTCCTGAACATTTTTAGCCACTTATGATCCCTAGGGACTTGAGCTGAGCCAAGATTGAATGGACCACAGCCCAGTCAGGATGTCCCTCCCTTTCTGACCCACTCCCTGCTCACCGTCCAACGAGACCTCTCGAGAGCGCACCAGGTCGCTCTTGTTGCCCACTAGGATAATGGGCACGTCGTCCATCTGCCGTGCTCGCCGCAGCTGGACCCGCAGCTCTGAGGCTTTCTCGAAACTTCCCTTATCCGTCACGGAGTACACGATGACGTATGCATCCCCCATAGCCATGCAGTGACCAGGTAGCCAGCGGCTGCTATCCTGGGGAACACATACACATGCGTATCTACCCAATAGTTCTCATGCCCAGGCTACAAGGCTGTCCCTCTCAGCAGGCCCCTATCCCCAGGTCACCCCTCCCACCCTGCCGCCTACCTGTTCCCAAATGTCATAGACCATGAGTGATGCCTCTTCTCCATCCACCATGATGGACCGATCATATGTGTGCCCTAGGCAGGAGACTAGGAGTCAGGTTACCTGCTGGCTGCCAAAAGCCACCCTCCCACACCATGTGCCAGGTTTCCTGTTTTCGCCACACCCACCAACTCCACCCTAGAGACCCCCTAATCTTTCCCTCCACTGATGGCCACTATTTGACAACAGAAATGACAGTGCTGGGAAGCGGGACATAGAGGGCATGGTGCGCCTGACCCTCACCTAGACACCTTTTCCCCAAGCTGGCAATGTCCTGGGTTGCCACTCCAATGTTCCCCACTCTCCTGTTGCATGGGCCCCAGGGTAGCTCTGACCACAGTAGCCTGAGTTAGAATAGTGACTGTCACATTCTTTGGGAGTATTGGTCACCTAGGGCTCTTCTCCTAGAAACTCCCTCTGGCTGTGTTCCTGCCAGCTCGGCAGGGAGGGATGTCCTATCCCCAACCTACAGAGTTTTCTCAGGTCATTTCTTCCCCTACCAAGGGCTGGAAGTCCCTTCTCCCTCAGTTTCCCCATCTGTGAAATGGGTAGGTAGAGACATGATTCTGACAGTGCCTTCAGAATCCCATGGTCCCCAGCCCTGTACTACTCAGTCCTCCCCAGGCATCTCCCATCCCTTTAATAGTCCCAGCCCCTCACCTGCGGCCTCTGCTTCAGGCCCATCCTCTACACCACCGAAGATTCGCGCCAGAGCGCTCTTGCCCACGCCAGGCGCCCCCAGCAGCAGCACCTTGTAAACACTCTCGTCTGAGTCGCTGCCCCCCGAGCTGAGCGACTCGGAGGAGCCCTCAGGCCAGTGGAGCGTCGCACCCTGGGCCCCGGTCCCGGCCGCTGCCAGAGCGCCCGGAGCCAGCGCCGCCTGCAGGTCGCGCTCGTCCACAGGCATGCTTCGGCGGTGCATCGGAGGCGCCGGGCCCCAGGGTGTGCTGCCCCGACGGCGCTCGCGCTCCCGGCCCCCGCCGCGGCTCCCGCCCGCTCCGCTGCCGCCGCCATTCAGAGTCATCGCGCCCGACGCCGTCTGGGGAAAGGGAGTGGGGACGGCGGCGTGAGCCGCGGTGCGGACGGTGTGAGAGGCGGCACCGGGGGCGCGCCTGCCCGACGCCGGGGTCAGACCCGACGCTCGGGAAGAGGACCTGCTGCCGTCCCTCCCGGCCGTGGAGGTCCTGGCGCCCTGACTCGTGAGCCACCCTCCCGACTCGTCCATCCGCACGCCGGACGGTGCGACCACCCGCACCGCGCTCCGCCGCGACACTCACCCAACCGCACACGGACACGGTCAGAAGGAGGTTCCAGGCCCGGGTACAGTCCACTCGCAGACCGTGGCTCGGACACCAGACGCTACCGCAGCCGCCGCCTCCTCAGTCGGCTCTGGGTCTCGGCTCCAGGGCTGCCTATTTAAGAGTCTGCCCGCCCCCGCCCCCACCCCCGCGCTCGCCCACGTCCCCGCTGCTGCGGGGGCTGACGTGTCAGTCCTCCTCCCCCTCAGGGGAATCCCCCGCCCCCCTCCCAGGACCTCGCACCCCCACCCCAGACCCCGCCCCACCCGACTGGGCTGACAAAGCCCGGGTCTGAGCGTGTGTGGGGGGAGGCAGGGAAGGAGGGACCAGGAGGGGGACTAGGTTGAATGGTGTGGGGGAGGGGTTTAGAGTTGGGGGTACCATCATGGGTGGGGTCAAGGGGGAAAGCCGGATTAGCCAACTGTGCCAGCTCCCCTCTGAGGAAGAATTAGTTCTGGTCCTTTAACAGTGAATTCTCCCTTTGCTCTCCCCCAGCACTGGCCTGTTGCCCAAGCAAGCTGACCAGTTCAGTCTGGACAGACTTCACCCTTCTCTGTTCAGGACACCCACTCCCCACCGGTCCATATGTGAGCTAGAACTGAAGGGTCCTAAATCTGGGCTTCTAGCCTCGGTGCCAAGTCCTCCCTACTCCCTTCTCTGCCCTGGGGAGTTGAAGGTTCTACTGATGAGCATGTCCTTTAGGGTGAGGGTTAGTGTCACCTAGTGAGCCTCTGGGAGCAGGAGGAGAGCTTTTGGGGGGAGGGGGTGAAGGAAGGGAGGTGTGCTAGCAGTGTATTGCTGGTAGAGGTGCATGCTTGATTCTGGGGGAGGGAATATAGGCCCAGAGAAGGGAAAGGATGAACTCAGCACCACCTCACCTCCCAGCACCCTCCAGACAGCTGCCAGCAACTCTGCTAAAAATACCTAGTCCTGGCCCTCCCTGGCCTTCCCTGGCCCTTCTGCTCCTGGCCTTTCCGCTCCTGGTCGTTCTGCTCCTGGGCTGGAGGTTGCCCAAAGTTGGGGAAATCCTGGCAGACAGGTGTCAGATGGCAGCAAGGGTGGCTAGGGGTGGGACTGGACCACAGTCAGGACAGGATCCAGCTGCTGTACGAGTCTTCAAAGTCTCTCTCCTTCCCTCTAGCCCCAGATAGGCCTGTAGTTTAGGGCCTATGCAGGGCCTGGAAGTTCAGACTCCCATCTAGGAGGGGCACAGGTGTAGAGTACAGTTGGGGCAGGGCTAGAGCTGGTGGGTGGGATGAGCCACCATTTGGTGCCCCCACTGCCCAGAGCTCGCCTACTCCTTAGAACTAGGGTGGGTGCCAGGGCACAGAGGGGAGGAGATGTTATGGGGGAGCTTGGTTTCTAGACCTGTCTCTGCCTCCAGGCTCCTGGGTCTTGCCTCCTCTCCCAGCCTCGGGGTGCCCAGCTATAAAACGACCTGTTCCCTCCCTTGCTCATGTCTGAGATGTGTGAGGATTGGGGGCAGGCAGGCTATGAGGTACTTTGTGACAGGGATCTGCTATCAGACTCTGACGTTTGATTGTGATGTGTGTGGCGGGGGTGGGGGTTCCCATTCATGGTTCAGGTGACGTCACCGATGGAGATCCTGGTGGGCTGTTGTAGGTTGCTATGGAGACCTGGGTGGGGTTCTCTGGCTGCTCTATCAGTTTCCTTGGCAACATCTGAGAGGGCCTTGGAGTGAGGAGGGCCTGGCTAGGTAAGTATGAGGGGGTTCACACAGGACCCTCTAGTCTTGAGGTCCTCAAAGTAGGCAGGGGCTAGACTGAGGGGTGGCCTGGCCACTTGTGTCCTTCCCATGGCCCCAGGGTCTTGGGCACCTGGGCAACCCCACACTGGCTCTAGCTTCCTGGATGAGATCCAGCGGCAAGAGGGAGTTGTGGGTGGAGCCTCCTGCCAGGACACAAGTCTCAAGAGCCAGCAAACCACTTCCCATCAGGAATCCTGGCCTGGGCTGTTTATGACCCCTCCTACCCACCTCAGACCTGATCTTACCCCTGAAAATAACCCCCGAATGTCCAGCAGAAGGTAGGTATGTGGTGTAGCTGTGACCCTTCCCAGCAGGGAGCTGTGCAAGGAAACAGGGCTGGGTTTCCCCTCCAGTAATCTGAACCCTTGACTTCAGCAGTGTTTCTTCATTGCCAAGGGAACTGCATCCACAATGGGCCAGTCAGGCCCCAGGCATTCCCCAACAGGCCAGACACACTTACCACAAGCCTAGGTATAGCCAAGGGCCCCAGGAACCAAGACCAGGTCGTGACCTTGAGACGTCCCCACTCCCACCTCCTGGTCCTCCCAGCTCTGTGGGCTGAGTTTGGCTGCCCAGAAGGAACAAACGGAGTCTGGAACACACCTAGGACAGCCCAGACTTCAAATCCCAGCTCTGCCACTTGCTATTTCTGCCCATTTATCTTGGGTGAGCCTCAGCTTCCTCCTGTGTAAAACAGGGATAATGTCTGTATGGGGGGTGTTATAAGATGTAAATAACATGAAATGCAGAGGCAAAATGGTTGGCACAGCCCTGGCCTATAGTCATATCTCAGTAAAAACACTTCTACCATACTTGTTTGGATGGGACAGGTTGAGTGAATCTGTGGCCCCCTCTTGGTTCTTCTTTTCTGCTTCTGTTCCATTCTCTCCAAAACAGTGGTCTGTCCAGGAGGGGGGCAATACCCATACCCTTCCCCTCCCCTCCAGACCCACTTTCTCTCTGTGGGACCCCACACCTTCCCCCTCCCTCCAGTAGCAAAAGGTTGCAAAGGGAACTTGGCTGGGTTTCAGTATCCCCAGCCCTCCTCACACAACAGCCCCTATGCCCCAGTTCCTTTGTTCTAAGGCTTATTTCATTCAGGGGCACCTGGCTGGCTCAGTAAAGCATGTGACTCTTGATCTCGGAGTCATGAGTTTGAGCCCCACACTGGGTGTGGAGCCTACTTAAGAAAAAAAGTAAAAACTAAAAATAAATAAGGCTCCATTCATTCATTCATCTCACCAACCTGTATTTAGTACCTACTGTGTGTCAGGCCCTTGTGCTGAGGGCACGATAATAAGCACAAATAGACCTAGCTGGGCATGTTCATACATGTCATCTAATCCCTGGGTCAATCTCTCCAGCTATGATTTGTTGTTCTCATTTTGTAGACATGGTAACCAAAGCCTGAGAAGTCACGAGCCAGAAATAGCAGAGCTAGACACACCTGACAGAGGGCTTCAGAGACCTCAAACCTCACCCCTAGCTCATACCCATGTACAACAGCTGGAGTTCCAGAAAGTTCCCTGGGCATTAGCCCAGGATTCACAGATGGTGTCCCTGCATGCAGCCAGGAGCCACACACAGATGAGTCAAGAATGACAAGGGGACTATATGATATGCCTACTGTGACATGAGCAGCTTGATGTCCCTTGCCCACCATAGCCTGGCTGCCATGACTCAGGGACACCTACTTCCTCCATAACCTCCCACCCCCAGCTGAACACAGATACCAGACACCTTAGGCAGACTGGGGTTGTCAATGCAGAGGTACACACACGGTGAAGCCCACAGCTGGATATAGGTGGTTGGGAATTCTCCCTGGGCCTGAGGGGCCCTGGTTGGTCACCTTGCCTTTCTGGAGCATGGGTTCCTCATCTATGGAAAGGGGGTACAGTGCCTGGAAGATCACCTGAAATGGGTGCATCTCCATTTTAAATCTCCACAGAGCAGTCCCAAGTGATTGTCACAACTATGCCCACATTACACATGAAGAAACTGGGGAACGTGGGCTGATGACTTCATCTAAGCGTGGGCAGCCAGATCTTGGTCACTAGGTGGCAGAGCCCCTCCTTCCTGGAACTGGGGGCTGGCAGCTGTGGGGGGAGGGTGGGGGCGTAGGCCCTTCTATCCTGCAACAGCGCCCCCTGCCAGCTGAGGAGGAGCCAAACTGCTTAGGTTCCTCTTTACTCCCTGGCTGGAGGTCTTGGGGAGTGAATTATTTCAGAAGCTTGTTTCCTCATCTGTGACATAGGGATAATAAAGGGTAGCAACTGCCACACAGGGCTGGGTGGAGGACTGACCGCCTACGTAGTATATGCAAAGCCCTCAGCTAGTGCCCACTCTCAGGACAGGCTCAATGTTGTCAGCAGACCCTCAAAAGATCTGCAAAGAGCCTCTGGAAGTCTCTGACAATCACACCTGAGCCTTCGCAGGGATGAAGTGGCCAAGGCAAGGCTTCTTAATATCCTTTTTATCCTCAGAGAAAGAAACTGAGGCAAGGAATCATGGCATTATAGTTCCTAACTGGCTGATCCCAGATCCAAGCCCCATGATCCATGCTGGTGACCGACCGTGCTCTGGGCACAGGGCTGGGGGAGGCAGAAAGCCCAGACCTCACCACCTGAAGTGACACACATCTCTGGGGATGTTGGTGAAGAGGGTCCTTCAGAGTCCTTTCAACAGAGAAATTTGCTGTCACTGCCCTGACCAGGGGAACAGACCAAGCATCACCAACAGTGAGACAAGCAGGCATCACACAGCTACTGGTGGATGCTAAAGGATATATACGAAATTCTTGGCCAAGGTTCTCATTAATAAACTCAAACCTGAACTCAACCAACTTCCAGTTAATAGGAAACATAGCAGACAAGGAAGCAAATCAGATTGCAGGGCTTCTTCAGGACAACTCATCTGACTTTCAAAAAAAGTCAACGTCAAAAAAGATCAAAAGACAGGGAGTAGGGAGACAGTTCTAGAAAAGGCTAAAGAGAGATACCAATGCAATGCATAAAGTTTCAAAGGAGCCTGCTTTTTTTTTTTTTTTTTTTAAGTAGGCTCCACACTGGGCATGGAGTCCAATGCGGGGCTCGAGCTTGTGACCCTGAGATCAAGAGTCAGACGCTTAACCAACTAAGCCACTCAGGCACCCCAAAACCTGATTAAAAAAAACAAAACAAAACAAAACACCAATTATGAATGACATTTTGGGGAAATTCATAGACAAATTGATATTAGACGGTGTTAAGGAATTTTTCATTTTTTGGCCAGGTAACAGTACTATGGTTATACAGGCTTACTCTTAGGAGCCCAGGATGAAGTACTTAGAAGTGAAGGGTCATGTGTCTGCAGTTTACTCTCAAATACATTTAATAGTACACATACACACATAATTAAGGCCAATGTTAACAACTGTTGAATATAGATGATGGGTATACCAGGTGCCTTCACTACACTACTCTTTCAATTTTTTTGTATACTTTGCAACTTTTCCTGATTAAACCACTGGAAGAAATTTTAAAAATGCACTGCATCTCATCAACCCAGCCTGTATAGGAACTTGCACTCATGATCACCATCTCCTCCCAAACCCGGAATGACCCAAGATGAAAGATTCTGAGACAGACTGGGAAATCAATATAAATTAAGGGTTTATTACAAAATGCAAAAATGTTAGTTTCTCATTGTCAGTGATTCAAGAAAACAAGGCCATGAGCCCTGTGTGACTAGGGGCAAAAAGCCAGGCTCAGGAGCGGGCTGACAGGCACTGGTTCACAACCTCCAGCAGGTGGGTATTCTCTAGGGCAGCTGCTACCCGTTCCTTATCTGCAAGCTGCTTGTTCACTGGAGGGGAAAGAAGGAATGGAGAAGGAGGATCAAAGCCAGGCTCTGGCCAGCCTGCCAGCTAGCCCCACTTCTAACCCTTGCATATACGCATACACACTTGCACCAACCTCCTGTCACCTCCTTCCCAGGGCCCCAAGCCTCAACCAAGCTACCCAAACCACCTGAGCCCACACCTATCCCACGCTATTGGGATCCCTCCCACCTGGCTGCTCATGTCTGCTGCCTCCTGGACTATCAAGTCTGAGACACCCTGGTCCTGTATACTTAGGAGAGAAAGGGTAGGAATGGAAGAACATGATAGGCACAGGAGACTTAAGCCAGCTTCACTCTAGGCTGACACCTCCACTAAGGTGTCACCCACCCAGCCCTCCTCCTTCCATCTTGCCCTACAAACCACCATGGCAAGGGGAAGCCTCAGGGCCAATGCCTCAACATCAGCCCACACTCACCTGCATGCTCCGAGGCATGGGTCCCTGGTGTAATGTGCACATCCATCTGGGAGGGAGATAGGTGGGGCCTGAGCACTGATCACCTGTCTACCCCTTGTCCCCATCCCCCCACTCATCACCTTCCACTGATCCTTCCACCTAATTGTGACTGTAGACTCTGGACCTTCCATGATGCCCCAAACCCATCCACAGCCACTCCATCTCTACCCAGAACTGGCTCCTACTGTTGACTTAAAGGCCTGCCTGTGCCCCATCCATGCTCCACATCTATCTACAGTTTCATATTCCTCTTCCTGCCACACTCACTACTTTTCTGCACTTTCCAGCTCAGGCTTTTATACTTGTTGTCCCATTCAATTGGAAAGGCTCCTCCCAGTTTCATTACTGCTAGTTGGGCTCCTTGCAGGCCTCAGTCTGATGTCCATGTTCATGCTCTCCATGTCTTCCTCAGTAGCAGAAGCTCTCCCTTGTCCTACCTCTGGGGCTCAGTTCCAATTTACCTTGAAACGCTGGGGAAGGGACCGAAGAAGCTTGACTTTGATGGATAGACCAATAAGGGTGGCCATGCTGCAGTGTGGAATCGTGGGTGTGAAGGCCACGGCCACCGTGCTCTCGGGATCGCTCACCTGGTTGGAAGAATGAGATCTCAGGAGAAGGCACTCCCTTCTTCTTAGTATGCTGCTTCAGGCAACTCGTCTAACCTCTATGGGCCTGTTTCCTTATCCATGAAATGGGCACAGCAATCCACCTCCCCAACTCCGAAGATCCCCTGACGAGTCCGTGAGCTGACAGAACGCGTCTCCTGGTGCAGATGAGCTTTTCTGACTCTTCCGAGCCATCTGCCCCCTCGGACGCTGGCAGTGACTCACCTGAACCCGGACTTGATCTACTACGTTCAACTCTTCCAATGTCAGCGGATGCTCCGGGTCATTGATGGAGCGAATCAGATGTGGAAAGTAAAGGAAAAGGGACTCTGTGCCTTGGCCCTCTCAGAACCCTCCGTCGGGAATGCCCGGCCCTGACACAGCTCCACTAACTACTGGACATCATCACTTCAGCCCCCCCTCCAGGCCCCCGCGAACCCGCCCGCGCGCGGCACTGGCGGATATCGAAGATCTCGCGCGCGTCGATGCTGTCTGGAACCTGCTCGTCCTCCTCGCCCGCGGTCACCGGTCGTTCCCCTGAGCGCTCGTAGATGAGGGGGTTAGCGTTCTCCAGGAGGCCGCCCCCCATCCCGCCGCCGCCCACCATCGCGAAACCGCTGCCGGCCGCTATAGGCGTGCACTTCCGCTCTTGCCCGAGCACTTCCGGGGAAGGGGCAGGGGGCGTGGCGTGGCGACGGGCTCGCTTTAGGGACATGCTGCACCGCCCGTACTCGACCTGGGGTTTGGGGGGAGTGGCCCTCCGTGCCCTCTGTAAATTAACCCGGGAAAATGCAGACTGCCCAGGCGAATACACAGAGAAGCCACTCGAGCGGTCCGGGCCGTTCGAGCCCGTAGTTGCTGGACAGCGGAGGCCACGGCTGGCTCTCGGGGACACTAAACACCGGCCAGGCGTATCTTCCTCCAGGAAGTCTGTCCTCAGGCTGGGCAGGTCCCCGCGTACCAAGGGTTCTCTGTCTTGGCACTGTTAGCTGCATTTCGGAGCCTCCCGGTGACACCTGCATCGCCCGTTCCACCTAGGGCCCCAGAGTGTCCTGCCGAGTCCCTAGCACACGGACCCGCAGGCGCTCTTAAAATGCTTGTCAAATAGATCAATGACCTTGAGCTCGATCTTTGTGGGAGGTGGGGAGAGGGAAAGCCACGGGATTGGGTTGGGGTTGCCCTTTAGATAATGCCACCGTCACGGGTGCATTTCAAAAGGCAGGCTGTGGCTGAATTGGGAGGAGGCCCACGGAGACCCTCAGATTAGGAAAAATAGGGCATAAGGGGCCTTGAGGTGCACCCAGAAACTGAGTCCTGAAAGCAAGGAGGAGCTCTCAGGATGAGCAGTCACACCTCCCTGCCTTTCCTCATGCGGTTCCCTTCACCCTGAACGAAGATCATTCCCATTTCTACATCTGTGGGCATCCTGATCGTGCATCTCCTCACAGATGCTCTCCCGGGTCCCCCAGTCACAGCTTATCGCTTCCACTCTCTAGCCCTGAATACCCTTATCAGGACTGTGACCGTGAGGACAGTGAACGCAGTGACTCCAGTTTTGAGGAGAGAGTCGTTGGTATTGCGGAGGGACTGCCAAACTTCCTCGCAGCCCCTTCTGAGGAAGCCCAAAGGGGCCCGGGTAAAGAGGAAGTGGCCACGCCAGTGCCCGCCTGTCACTGTTTTTGCCAGTTCAGGCTCGCCTGGCTTTCCCTTCCCAGCTTGCCTTTCCCTTCCCAGCTCGCCCCGCCTACCCCCAGCCCAGTCCAAACTCTGGACCTGGTCGAGACACTCCCTGAACTGCCGCTGGATGGGCCCCTGGGAAGTCTTTGAAAAATAGCAGTGTGCTGCGAATAGACCATGCTGCTGGACCGACTTCGCCGGTGGCTGAACGCCGTGGTCTGTGGGCTCCTACCTTTCCTCGTCCTGGGCCTGGGTGAGGCTCCCTGGAGCCGGGGCAAGGACTGGGGATGGACTCGCCAGATTCTGCAGAGGCAGGACCTGAGGTTGCGGGAGGGAAGGCCCCAGGGAGGTGGGTGAGGGTGGAGAAGCACAGTATGGGGAAACTTGCACCTGACCCAATGCTTCGAAACCTCTGGGTGGGTCCCCTGAGGTGCAGAGAGAGTCGGGGCTGACCGAGGTCACACAGTACATAGGGAGGGGCAAGCGAGGCCAGGAGCTCAGAGTGCGGCCTGGCGAGGCAGGTGGGAGTAGGGGTCCTAATGCAGGACATTTCCTTCTTAGTGTTTGTGGTAGAGCTAGCGCTGCCTGTGAAAAGTAACAATAACTATCTT
Source organism: Ursus maritimus (assembly GCF_017311325.1). Lineage (NCBI taxonomy): Eukaryota > Metazoa > Chordata > Mammalia > Carnivora > Ursidae > Ursus > Ursus maritimus. The sequence goes on from NW_024424341.1 coordinate 22,254,420, forward strand.
CTTGCCACTGTTTGGCTCTGAGTGAGGCACCCTTGGCCAGAAGCGTGTCCTGGCCCCTGCTGAATGCCCTTCCAAAGGGGCCCCATTCAAGATTACCGGCTCTTCGGGAATCTGGCCGTGCAAGCCCCCACCCCTGCCTCCTAAAGCCTGTCTGTCTTATCCTTCTGTTCACCCCATCCACCCATCTGGGGCGAGGGCACCTTTTGACCTCCAGAGCAAAAGTGATTGCACTTGGTGTCAGCTTCCTGGTTCTCCTGGCTGTTACCAGTGGCTCAGGCTATTCCGGCACCATGCCTGGGGCTTCCGCTGCTCCTGTGCCCCCTCTTGCCAGTGTGATCCCCTCACCCCACATGACCCTACCTGTGAGACCTGACTACCCTCACCCTTCCCAGGCCAATCTGCCCTGGAGACATCCACATTAATCCCTTCCACATGGCCCACCCCAAGGGGCTTCTGCCCTTACCAGCTGCTCACCAGGCTCTCAGAGGTCACTGAGACCCTCCAGCAGGACAATTTGCTAGGCCTTGCTGATACCTCCCTTTAAAAAATGTTAATATTTCAGATTGGACCCACATTCGAAAAGAAAAAACGGAAAGCCATAAGAGGACACAGGTGATACGTCTGATCCTCTCCTGTCCCATCCCGTCCTGGCTCCCTCCCCCAGAACTTTCTACACAGTGCTCAGGAGTTCACCCAAGAATGGATGTGTGCACACATCCTTGGTTTTCATCACTTCCTGACACAGGGGCGACCTCCCCACATCTGTACATGGTAGAGCTTCCTCATAGTGTTTCATGCAAGGGTGTCTGCTCAAGGAGGAAGCATCCTTGATGTAACTGGCCTCTGATCAGGGACATTTCAACAGTTTCTGTCCTTTGCCATAACAACCTTCAGGCACTGGAAGCCAGTGGCCGCAGTGAGTTACGTGGACAGATATTCCACCTGGCAAGGAATTGTGTGTAGACAGCATGTTACTGGGGAGAAGGGTAGGCCTTTGGCTTGGAAAGACATTGCTCAGTTGCCCTCTGTGGAGCCTGTGAGTGGCTGCTGACTCTGGCCTTACCCACACTGTGGCATTAAGCACGTGCATCAGTGTTGATCCAACAGGTGATCTGAGCAGGGAATAGTCGGGCGAGCTGGGAAGGGAAAGGCGGGTCTGGCAGGAGAGTGGGACTGAACATGCAAAAACCAGTGACAAACAGGCACTGGCATGGCCACTTCCCCTCTACCCGGGCCCCCTTGGGCTTCCTCAGAAGGGGCCGCGAGGCTTTGGCAGGCCCTCCACAATACCAACAACCCTCTCCTCAGAACTGGAGTCACTGCGTTCATTGTCCTTACGGTCACAGGCTTGATAAAGGTATTCGGGGCTGGAGAGTGGGAGCGATAAGCTGTGACTGGGGGACCCGGGAGAGCATCTGTGAGGAGGTGCATGATCAGGATGCCCACAGATGTAGAAATGGGGATGATCTTCGTTCAGGGTGAAGGGAACCGCATGAGGAAAGGCAGGGAGGTGTGACTGCTCATCCTGAGAGCTCCTCCTTGCTTTCAGGACTCAGTTTCTTGGCTCTACCTTCAAGGCCCCTCATCATCCCCTGTTGTCTTTGATCTGTAGGTAGTATAAATCCCTGAGGCTGGTTTTTTTTTGGGGGGGGGGGGGGTTACTTTTTATTATGGAACCAGGCTCAGATAGGCCAAATTCTTCAGAAGTAGAAACTGGACTGTAGAAGGAAAGCTCCAGGCAGGCAGGAGCCCGTGGAGATGACATACCAGGCGCAGTGGGAGCCTGACTGCTGACCTCCCTGCACCCCGAGGGATAGAGAGGGTCGGGGCTGCCCGCAGCCACACAGCACCAAAGGGTTTCCGGTCTGCGGTAGAACAGTATAACACACCCACTGAATCCATGACCTGCCTTTAATGATTGTCAAGACCTGAGCAGCCTGGTTTTGTCTAGACTACCATCTCTCCCTTGCACCATTATTTGAAGCAAATCCCAGACATTATATCATCTGTAGATGTTTTTGTCCTATTAAGAGAAAAGGAATATATACGCATATAACAATATCATGATTTCTTAATGCAATCAAGTATCTAGTCAAATGTTCTTGTTTTGTATTATCTCATAAGCGATACTTACAGGTTTTTTAAAAATCAGGATTCAAATAAGGTCCTTACTTTGAAAATTGGTAGATGTGTGGCTTAGAACAGCTTTGAGATATAATCCACATAGCATACCATTCACCTGTTTAAAGTATACAATTCAATGGTTTTTAGTGTATTCACAGAGTTCACCACATCGATTCCTCCTTTCCCCCACCTTGAGCCCTAGGCAACCCCCAATCTGCTTTTTGTCTCTATGGATATGCCAGTTCTGGGCATTTCTTATAAATGAAATCATCCAATGTGTGATCCTTTGTGACGAACTTCTTTAACTGAGCGTAAGGTTTTTAAGGTTCATCCATGTCATAGCATGTTCAGTACTCTTTTCTCCGTATTGCTGAATGATATTCCATTGTATAGATATATACATTTTATTGATCCATTTATCAGTTGATGGACATTTGGATTGTTTCCACTTTTTGGCTATTATAAATAATCCTGCTATGAGCATTCACGTGCAAATTTTTGTGTGGAAGTATGTTTTCAGTTCTCTTGGGTTTACCTAGAAGTAGAATTGCTGGGTCATATGGTAAATCTATGTTTAACTTTTTTTTTTTTTAAGATTTTATTTATTTATTTGACAGAGATAGAGACAGCCAACGAGAGAGGGAACACAAGCAGGGGGAGTGGGAGAGGAAGAAGCAGGCTCATAGCAGAAGAGCCTGATGTGGGGCTCGATCCCATAACGCCGGGATCACGCCCTGAGCTGAAGGCAGACGCTTAACCGCTGTGCCACCCAGGCGCCCCCCTATGTTTAACTTTTTGAAGAACTGCCAGATTGCTTTCCAAAACAGCTGCACCACTTTACCTTCTCACCAGCAAGGTGTGAAGTTTCCAGTTTTTCTACATGCTTATCAACATGTGTTATTATCAGCCTTTTTTATGTGAATCTCTTTGAATCTTCAGTCTTCCTCTGCCTCTCTTTTATTTTCCTTGTGATTTTGTTTTTATATCGAAGAAACCAGGTTATTCGTTCTGGAGAGGATCCCAGAACTTGGGCTTTGCTGATTACATCCATATGGTGTCGTTTAACTGTTTCTCTACCCCTGGTATGCCTGTACACTTGTATTCATATATTTATATTCTAGAGGCTTGGTCAGATTTCAGTTTCAGGTTCTGCTTTGTGTTTTGGGGCAAGACTACTTCATGGGGGCTATGGACTTCCATCAGAAAGCATACGTCATCTGATTGTCTTGCTTTGACATAACAGTCAGATTTCAGTGAACATTTCTCTTAGCATGAGAGAGCTGAACATTTCTTCCTTGGCGTAGGACCCGTTTATTTGTATCTCTTACTCTGTCTGAACATATTCCCTCACCATTTCATATTCTTTCATCAAATATGCGCAGCTGACACATTTCTTACTCCTTTGTAGAACTTCTTTGTGTGTTAAGAATATCCTGGGCTCCTTGTGTTAGGCAACTTTCAGTTACTTCCTCCTTCCCTGATCCCCATGGTAAGGCAGGTGGTGCTTCTTACCTTCTAGTTACAGTGGTGCCTCATTTTCGTAGCTCTCCTCACCATATCATCACTCTTGGTTTGAAAGATGCTTTCTTTATGTCATTACTTGCCACCTAGAGCATGAGATCCCTAAGGACAGGAGCCTGGGGTGTCCAGTTCCCACAGTTCTCCTACTGCCTCATGTGACACAGTCAGCAGAAAGGACACTCTTACCCCTTCAAGCTTATGTGACCATTTGTTTGAAGCTCCTGGGGTCAACCATGGTGCCAGGTCCCAGGAAGCCTCACTGAGTGTAGTGGAAAAGGCTGGGGCCAGACCCAGCAAAGAGAGTTGAGGGAGTGGGTAGGAGTGGGGGGAGGGTGGACACACAGGGTTAAAGGCAGGAAATTTGAAAAGCAAGTGTTTGTAGACCAGAGTCCCTTGAGCTGAGGACAGGAAGCAGTGGGCAACATCAGTAGCCTGGGAGGGCAGCTGATGGGTAGACTCAGCCTGATGTCCATTTCTCTGCTCACAGGCCAGGAATCTGCCAGCCCCATCCGGACCACACACACGGGGCAGGTGCGGGGGAGCCTCATCCATGTGAAAGACACTGATGTGGGAGTCCACACCTTCCTGGGAATTCCCTTTGCCAAGCCGCCTCTAGGGCCCCTGCGATTTGCACCCCCTGAGCCTCCTGAACCTTGGAGTGGTGTAAAGGATGGGACCTCCCACCCAGCCATGTAAGCAGGGAGTCCAAGGAACTCCAGTCCCTGGGGTGGAGGGTACTCCGAGCCCTGGGCCAGGCTGCAGTGGTGATTTCATCTAACCCCCCTGGCCAGTCTCCCCTCTGAGTTTGGTGGATCCCCACATGCATTTTTCCCTTGAGTTTGCAGACGCTTGGAAGGGTAAAGTAACTTGCCCAGGCTCCAGGCTTGGCACTTAAAGCAGAGACACACATCTGCCTTGCTTCTAGTTGTGTCAGGTGTTCTCTGCCATCAGGGGAGGCTTGGGTTGGCTCCATAAACCCCGTAGGAGCCCCTGACTCCAGCAGCAGATACTGAGATCCCTGAGGAGTGGAAGACCTCCGCTGTGTGCAGTTAGTGGGCCAGTGACAGGGCCCGCTGCCATCGGCCAAAGGACATGTGTATGTTCTTGCAACTGGAAACTCTGTGGGAGCGATGAGGTTCCCTGAGAGCCTGACTTGAGATGAGGGCTGTCCCACTGCCCTTCTCATGAGAAATTAATATCCATTCATTTGGGCAGCGCACGTATGTGGGCTGCTCCCCTGTTCCACATCGTCTGGGTACAGGAGTACGGTGGTGAACGCCAGCACATGCAACCTATGGCTCTCGCAGAGACCCCCAAGAGTCAAGATTTCCCAGACTCAGGAGGATTGGTATCCAAGGACTTCAGAAACTTGAGGCCTCCCTGGAAGACTGGGCTCCATCCCAGCTTCCCCAGAGCCTGCAGCCTGTGACTTGGTGCAGAGGGGTTTGGTGCATGTGTGAGCAAGTTCTCGGGGGAAGTGGGACTAAGGGTGGCAGGGAGCAAATTTGGGCCCAGGACCTGGTTTTAACCATGGTATGGCCCCACTAGGTGTCTGCAGGACATCACTCTCATGAAAATACTGGCTCTGGAACTGCTGAATATGACCCTGCCTTTCACCTCCATGTCTGAAGACTGCCTGTACCTTAGTGTTTACACACCTGCCCACGCCAGTGAAGGCTCCAATTTACCTGTGAGTGCCAGGCCCCCGCTGGCTGGGGTGTGGGAGCCATTTCTTCTGCAAGAAAATTAGAAGGGACAGGATCAGCCTGGGCCCCCCTACAGTGTGCACCCTGTTGAGAAGCCTCTCACTATTGGGTCCAAGAGAGTATTTCTTATCCAGCATGAGTGGCTGACCCTTGGGCATGAGGTCATAGAACCCTAGCTGCTCCCAGAGGTCAGAAGCTGTGGCCCTGGGCTGGACCCAAGACTCACCCAACCAACTCATGCGCAGGAGACCCACTCAGGTGCTGTATCTGTTGGACCAATGAGAGTGGAGAAACTTTTAATTAATGTGCATGCGGGTTGATGCCCTTTTTCTTTTCACCTCAGAGAGAGTTCTGGGAGAAATGGAGCCAGGCTTTGGTACATAAGGTGGGACCCAAAGTATGAGAAGCCCAGTTTTCCTGATAGAAATTGGATCATCTTCAGCCCAGGTCATGAAGACACCACCCTCTCCCGCCTGAGCTCTACGCATGTGGTTAGGCAGACAGAGCCAAAGTGGTGGATAGTCCAGGTAGTAGCCCCAGTGCAGTTTGGGCTGGGTGGGAGCCACATGGTGTCTGTGCCTCGATTTCCCCAGGTGTTGGTGTGGATCCATGGTGGTGCACTTGTGACGGGCATGGCTTCCATGTATGATGGCTCTGTGCTGGCGGCCTTTGAGGATGTGGTGGTGGTCACTATCCAGTACCGCCTGGGTATACTGGGCTTCTTCAGGTGAGACTGGGGCTGGGCAGGGCAGTGCCGGCCGGGTGAAGCCAGGACAGCCCCATGACCCCTGTCCTTGCCACCTCTCAGCACTGGAGACAAGCATGCACCCGGCAATTGGGGCTACCTGGATCAAGTGGCTGCACTACGCTGGGTCCAGCAAAATATTGCCTATTTTGGAGGCGACCCTGGCCTCGTCACCATTTTTGGCGAGTCTGCGGGTGGCACAAGCGTGTCCTCCCATGTCGTGTCCCCCATGTCACAAGGACTCTTCCATCGTGCCATCATGGAGAGTGGTGTGGCCCTTTTGCCCGGCCTCATTGCCAGCTCATCTGATGCGATCTCCGCAGTGAGTACCCCCAACTGTGGGAAGCCAGACTGCGGCCTCGTCTCTTACCTCTCACCCTCCATTACTCTGTTAAATGACGATAACAAGGGGCCCCCTCATGGGCAGGACTGTCTAGGCAGGTGGGCCGGCCCCTCTGCTGAGACCTCCGAATCCACACATAATACCTTGTGAGATTTGGGGTGCATCTGCCCCCAGCTGGGACCTTGGGCAAATCCCTCTCCCCTATCTGGAAGGATGAGCCAGCCCCTGCCTGGTCTCTTTACAGATGGCGGCCAACCTGTCTGCCTGTGGCCAGGTTGACTCAGAGGTCCTGGTGGGCTGCCTGCGGGACAAAACTGAAGAGGAGATTCTAGCCATCAACAAGGTTGGGCTGAATGGACGTGTGTATGGAAGAAGGGTGGGGAGCATGTCCTTTACATTCTCTGGGCAAGTTATTCCGTCTCCATGCCTTGGTGTCCTCACAGCCCTGGGTGGGAAGAGGTCAGGTTATGCTAAGCCAGCGGCAGGACCTCTTGGGGGAGAGGATGTGAGCATCCTGGATGAGCTGGGAAGGGGTGAATGGGACTCAGAGTGCATCAGAAAATGTCTGGGACCTCACTTTGTGGGCCCTCTCAGCTCTTCAAGATCATCCCTGGCGTAGTGGATGGGATCTTCCTGCCCAGGCACCCCCAGGAGCTGCTGGCCTCCGCCGACTTTCAGCCTGTCCCCAGCATCATTGGTGTTAACAGTGATGAGTACGGCTGGATCATCCCCTTGGTGAGGCCCAGCCCCAAGCTCCCAGGTGCCGGGGGCCCACCAGGGTGCAGGGCTCAGGGTGTCGTAGCTCTAGGTCCATCCTACCCTCAATTGGAGATTCCCCTACTACCCAGGTCATGAACATCTCTGAGGCCCAGAAGGAAATGGACAGAGAGACGGTGAAGGCCATTCTGCAGCAAGTGTTGGGAATGTTGGTGAGGCTTCTGGGGTCCTGCCCCAATGGAGGGGGACTCCTCTTCTGCCCAGAGGCAAGGGAAAACCCATTCCCAAGATATCTTACCCATGCATTGTCCCCCATGAGCAAAGGCTGGGGTCACCCCAGAGCTCGGCCCCTTCCTCCCATTCCCTATACCATCCCAGGGTCTGTCTCCCCAAACATGACCCTGCTGCCTCCCTGCCGCCAGCCTGCCTAACGTGACTACTTCTGATCTACCTGGGGTAGACGTTGCCTCCTGAGTCTTTTGACCTGTTGATGGAGGAGTACATGGGGGACAGTGGGGACCCACAGACCCTGCGAGCCCAGTTCCATGAGATGATGGGGGACTCTGTCTTCGTGATCCCTGCACTCCAAGTAGCCAATTTTCAGCGTGAGTACATCTATAACTAAGGCCAGAGCAGTAAGGGGGCAGCTCAGAACTGTGGGTCAGAGCTGTAGGTGAGGTCTGTTGGTATCTAGGTCCCAACCCTTATCTATGTATTGGGTCCCTAGGAGCCAGGCACGTGATGTCCCTCATCTCAGTAAATCCTCGAAGCTGGTCTAAGAGATGGGCATTTCCCCCATTTTACAGATGAGGACCTTCAGTGACTTGCCCAGAACCACACAGCTAGGAAGTTCTGAGGTCATGTTTGAACCCAGGTCCTTCCCACTGCTCTTGCTCCAGCCAGGGTCTCCCTCACCCCATTGTTCAGATTCCAACCAGCTTTGGACCTAGCTATCTTGTCACCATGGGTGATGCAGGAGAGCCGCAAGTAAGGGACCACCATGTCATGGCTCGTCCACCCCACCCCCTAGGCTCACACTCCCCGGTCTACTTCTACGAGTTCCAGCATCGGCCCAGCTTCTTAAAGGACATCAGGCCACCCCATGTGAAGGCAGACCATGGCGATGAGTTACTCTTTGTCTTCGGAACCCTCCCTTGGGGAGCCAACGGTGAGTGTTCCTGGGCAGGGTCCCTCAGAGACTCCTCGTTCCCAGAATGTGGGATGGGGTCCCTGCGTGAGGATGATTGCCCGCACTGTACAGATGAGCAAACTGAAGCTGAGAGAGAGGATGGGATCAGGTGCCCAAGATCTTACAGCTAGAGAGGCTGAGCTAGAATTGGAGTCTAAGACTCTTCAGACTGGGGCCTCTCCTCCCTCCATCTCTCCCCACCCCAACCATGGATGCCTGGGATGGGTGCAGATGAAGGTGTTTCGCAGGCATATTTGTTTCTTAAATAGCTTTCTGGTGTCAGAAGGAAGAAGGGAGCCTTCTCAGTCAGGAATGAGCCTAGTTGGGGTGAGGAGAGGGCCTGGCGCCCCAGGGCTGTGGGAGGAGTGGGCAGAGAGCCAGGCCAGGGAGGGCACAAGAGCACCCAAGGAAGAGCTGCATGTGGGCTGGTGAGTGTGGTGGGGGCTGACCTGTGTGCTGGACTGGGGTTGGCCCTCACGTGGACCCTTGTCCTCTTGCTCTCTGTAGTTGAAGTCACAGAGGAAGAAAAGCTGTTGAGCAGGAAGATAATGAAGTACTGGGCTAACTTTGCTCGAAATGGGTGAGATGTCACGCCCCACCTCAACCTCCGGGGGGGGGGGCTTGAGCCCATTCGAGGCCCCCCTTTTCTGTTGTGACCTCCTTAGGGTACATGTATCCTTAATTGCCTGGTGGCTCCTTCCCCAGCTCCAGGGCCCAGACAGACAGGGAGGGGTCTTGTGGGTGCTGGACGCTCCATCCATCTCCAGGTGACCTGGAAGAGGGGGGACAGTGCTATGTTACCCATAGAGCCTCCCTCTGACGGGAATGGAAAAAACAGTCCAGGTTGCCCTGCCCCCTGGTGACACTCTAGTGGGAGGTAGTTTCTTTCCTAAATCTAGAAACGTCCCCCTGTCATTCCCCAAGCCCACCTGGCCCACTTGGTGCCTTGGCTGACCCCAGTTGGGGTGCCAGGTCTGGGCTCAGCGGGGCTCAGAGTGACTCTCCCCCCGCCCTGCCGGGAGGGTATGTCTACAGGAATCCCAATGGCGAGGGTCTGCCCCACTGGCCCGTGTTTGACCAGGAAGAGCAGTATCTGCAGCTGAACACGCAGCCTGCAGTGGGCCGGGCCCTGAAGGCGCACAGGCTTCAGTTCTGGACAAAGACCCTGCCCCAGAAGACACGGGAGCTGATGGAGGCAGGGGACAAGCACACAGAGCTGTAGCTCTCTGTGTCTGGGGGTGTGGGGCCAGAGGGGTGGGCTCGAGTGCAGGTGGGGGTCTGCCGCATGTACCCACACACACCCACTGAGGAGCCAGGAGCTTTTCCTTCCTTCACATAGCCATTCATTCATTCTGCCAGCCAGCCAGCCAGCCAGCCAGCAAATATGTATTAAGAACCTACTGCATCATGTTAGTTGCCAAGCCCCCCATAGATCCTCTCATGTTAGACACACTCAATGAATCCCCCCATGAAGCTGTGAATGGGCAAACCGCAATGGAAATATACACAGCGCTGAGCCTCAGGCCCATTCCCTCTTCCTCCCCCCTACCCCACCCCCACCCTCCCTCTCCTCTCCCTTTGAAGGAGGGTGCTCTGGGAAATGTTACCCACACCTGGCTCTCAGCAAGCCGCACACGCTCTCATATCTGTAAGGAGCCAGTAAAAAATCTGGATGCCAGGAACCCAGGAGCTCTAAGATCTTGGCCACTGAGGCCACCAACTACTGAAGATGTAGAAGTCCCTGTCACCACCATTTGTCCCCTAGACTAAATGTCATCTACCATTGACATTTAAATATCCATCCGGTCACTTACCTGTGTCCTGTGAGCTGACCAACTCCATTTTTTGTGAGAAGTAAGGCTGAGCTTGTCCATGAGCCCCTGGAGCCTGGGCGAGCTGTTCAGTGGCCAGGAGAGACAGGCGGGTCCCTCGGCCACCTACCTCCTGAAGTATGCCTTTATTCTCAGTGGTTCTGTGACACAGGGACAGGGGGCAAACTTCCCACAATTGTAGCGCGTCCATGCAGATGTTTATCTGTGAGATGTTTCCTGGAAGTAAGATTGGGAAGAGAAGAAAGTTCAGGAGAAGAGACTCTTGTCCCCTTGCTTCCAAAGGTCTCTCCATCCAAGGAGGTCTCCTCTTGCCTTTTAGAATTCTCCTTACCATCCATCCCCCCACCCTCTGCTGAGCTTCCTCCAACTCACCGTGGGCATCCACATTAGTTTTCCTGCTTACCCCATTGCTTTCCCTAAACTTTTCCTTCCCTTCCCTTATCCGACCCCCCGCGACGGAAACCCTCTCGTTATGCAGTACTTGATCTCAGCATGCAAAAATACCAAATTGTGTTCACTCTGCCTCTTTGTTCTCACCAAAGCGCTTTTTCTCTGTCTCTAAGAGACTGTATCCTTCTTTCATAGACCTAGGAGTCCTGCTATGCCCCACCTTTGACCAACTTGCCCTCTCCAGGCACTAGATTTTCCGGAAAGGAAGCCCCCTTCTTTCCCTCCACTTCATGTAAGCCCAACCATAGAGCCTCCCGAAGTGGGGTCTGAAGGATGGAGACTGGCCACCAGATGGCAGACAAAGATAACCTTAAACCTGGGCAGTCTTGCCCTAGAGAGAGGAGAGGGGCTTTCCTTTTACTGGACACTGACTGGTGCATAATGCTTTTGCATCCTGAGAGCATTTATTGAGCACCCACAGCATGCATGCCTCTGTATGTTTTTCAGTCCTGCAGATGCACAATATACTTTCCAAAAGTAGGTTCCCAGTATTAGTTTTTTAGTCATTTTTTAAACAGCCTGATTGTGGAATAATTTGCATGTAATTAAATTCACCCACTTCAGGTATACAGTTTCACAAAGTTGGCTAAATGTATGAGACATACAACTACCATCACATCAAATTTTAGAATGTTTCTCTTTTTTTAAGATTTTATGTATTTATTTGTCGGAGCACAAGCAGGGGGAGAAGCAGGCAGAGCAGGCAGAGGGAGAAGCAGGCTCCCCGCTGAGCAATAAGCCCGATGTGGGACTTGATCCCAGGACCCCATCCCAGGACTCCATCCCAGGACCCCAAGATCATGACCTGAGCTGAAGGCAGATGCTCAACTGACTGAGCCACCCAAGCGTCCCTCAAGTTTTAGAATGTTTCTCTTGCTCCAAAGAGTTCCTTCATGCCCCTTTGCAGTCAATCACTGCCCTGACCCTGGTCCCACACAGCCACCAAATTGCTTTCTATTGCTGTAGTTTGCCTTTTCTAGAATGTCATAGAAATGGAATCATTTATTACTGGTTTCTGTCACTTAGCATAATGTTTCTGAGATTCAACCAGTGGTTTCCTTTTATTGCAAAGTAGTATTCCATATATGGTATGCTATATTTTTTCCACTCACCAATTAATGGATGTTTGAATGATTTCTATTTTTTGGCTATTTTTATTAAAGTGCTGTGAACATTTTCAGACAGGTCTTTGTGTGGACATATGTTTTCACTTTTTTAAAAGATTTTATTTATTTGAGAGAGAGAAATAGAGAGCACATGAGCAGGGGGAAGGGGCAGAGGGAGATGGAGAAGCAGGCTCCCTGTTGAGCAGGGAGCCCAATGCGGGGCTCGATCCCAGGACCCTGGGATCATGACCTGAGCGGAAAGGCAGACGCTTAACCGACCGAGTCACCAGGTGCCCAATATTTTCATTTCTTTGGGGAAAATAGCTGAGAGTGGAATTCCTGGGTTATATGGCAAGTGCATGTTTAATTTTAAAGAAAATGCCAACCTGTCTTCCAAAGTGACTGTACCATGTTTGTGCCCCCACCAGCCATCTATGTGGGTTCTAACTGCTCCATAGCCTTGTCAACACTTGGTCTTATCAGTCTTCAACCGTTGATTAATTGTAATGGTGTGTAGTGGTACCTTACTGTGCTTGGTTCCCCATTTCCGTGTCTTCCTCTGTCTCTCTCCCCTCCTTGCTCCTGCTCTCCTGCATGTACCTATGGATCAACGTGCAAGGAGAGGGATGGGCCCCACCGGGGAGGCTGCCAAAGACAATCTGGGAAGGTGCACTGGTTATTTGTTCACAGATGGTAGTTTGACCCTGGGCCTCTCCAGCTTGGAGTGCCAACTGGAACCCCAGGAGGGAATCTGGCATCCTGTCTAGGCATGACCCTCACGCAGCTCCTCACTGAGGTAGCACTTCTGTTCAAATCAGTAAATATTTGCCAGTGCCCTGCACTCCCCACATATGCCCCCCACCATCCCAACTCCTAGCCAGCCATGCGCCTGACACTAAGGCCCAGAGATGAGTCCTGCCCTTACCTGGGGTAGAGGCTGTGCCAGAGAGACAGACACCCTGACACACCCCTGGCCTGAGGCAAGAACAGGCTTCCACTGGCTCTGGTTCTGTGCCTTGTGTTTTCACACTGTAACCTCAGACCCTGTGAGGTACTTCCTAGGATCATCACTGTTTCACAGTTGACAAAACCAGAGCCAGGGCTCTGGATTCAAAATCACACAGCTAGCACTCGGCAGGGCTCAGATTCGAATGCAGGAGATCCAGCCCTTAAATCACGCCATCCCGGGATTTGGAGTAGGATTTGAGTTGTGAATAAGAAGCTTCCTGCAGACCTCAGATCCTCCTGCCGGGAGCCTGAGGGCCTCTTGAGGGCAGTGCCCTGCTTCTGCCCTGTTACTTGAGGAGCCTCAAGAGAGGGGGCCGACATGAGAAAATCACCCCCCAAATATACCCTGGGCATCCTCAGTCCTGGGGCCCCATGGCAGGGCCGCCTAGGCCCCAGGCCCTAAGCCTTCACAAGAGTATCAGCCAGCCACAATGGAAAAGAGCTCACCAGTCCTTCAAGACATTAAACAGAGAGTTACCACGTAACCACAATGCCATTCCTGAGTGTATGGAGCCAAGAGAAAACATAGGAACGCACAGAAACTCATACATAGGTGTCTGTAGCAGTATTACTCAGAACAGTCACAAGGTAGAAACAACCCAAATGCCCATCACTGAATGAATGGAAAAACAAATCGTGATACAAATTGCCATCCAGTGAAATATTATTATTTGGCTATAAAATGGACCAAAGTACTGATATAAGCTACAACTTGAATGAACCTCATAAACATGATGCTAATGGAAGGAAGCCAGACACAGGGTCACGTGTTGCATGGTGATTATTATGTGTAATATCCTGAATAGTTAAATCCAGGGAGGCAGAATGCAGATGAATGGTTATCAGGTTATCAGGAGATGGGGGGGTGGCGCGTAGCAATGGGAGCGATTATTTAACAGGTACCGGATATTTTGCTGAGGTAATGAAAGAGTTTTGTAACTAGAGAGATGTGGTAGTTGCACAAAATAGCAAACACACTAAGTGCCACTGAATTATGTACTTTAAAATTGTTAATTGTATGTTATATAAATTTAACCTCAATTAAAAAAAAAAAAACAAAAAAAGAGCATCACCTTCAGGTGATCCAACATCAGGGCTCAGGCACCCCCTTGGCCAGGGGGACTGGACACCAGCCCCTGCCCCAAGCCGTGGGTTCCCTCAGAACGGTAGCACAGTCATTGGCCGCCACTCCCTCAGATCAGTGGTGCATGTCTCTTGCAATGAGCACACAGGGTCTGGTGGAGTTCACTGACTCAGGAGAGCTGGAATTTGAGCCCAGGGCTGCAGAGCTCCAAAGCCCAGGCTCTTTCCCTCCCCCCGCCCGCCCGCCATCCCCCCTCCCGCCCCCGTCCCGCAAAATATCCCATCATCCATGCCCCTGCAGTGCACTCTCTGAGCCCTCCTTCCCCCATGTGGGTGGAGGTACTGGGTCTTAGGGCTGGCCACCAGCCAGATGGCAAGGTCCACAGAGGTTTTTGTAACATAACCCTTTAGAGATTGGTTGTGCCAAAGGGCAGGGCCTTATTATACCTTCCACCACTTCCGCCCCCACTTAGTTGTGAGGAGCATGGGGACAGTGGTAAGAAGTGGGTCCAGGGTCCAGCTCTGGGTGGCCTGTCTGCTCCTGGCATTCCCTGCTACAGCCACTGGTAAGACGTACTGGCAGAGACCGCAGAGGTGGGAGCTTCAGGGTTGCTGGGAGGACTTGGGTGGAGCGGGTGAGAGTGAGGTAGGGACGGGGAGGGCTGGGCAGCCTGCTCAGGGAAGAAGCCCTCAGTTCCAAGAAATGCCAGAGCTTGAGTGCATCCTCTCCAGGCAGGGGCTCTGCCCTTGTGGTCCTGTGTGATCTCCAGAGCAGGCCTGCCAGAGGACGGGATTGTCATGTTTTCAGGGCACCCAGGATTTGATTAATCTGCAAGACACAGACACAGAAGTGGGTCACAAAAGGTTTACTCACAGTTCCTAGAAACAAGCATGCAGGGAAGCACGCGTCGGTCAGAAGGCAGAGAGGAGAGAGGAAAATGAGGGCAAGAGGCGGCTAAGCCAGTGCTGGATTGGCTAATTTGAATGTTCTCAGTGGGCTCCGGAGCATGGGGCTGTCCCTCTTTATCCGGTATCTGGCCCTGGGGTGATTAGGGCACATGGTGGGGGGAATCTGAGAAGCCTAGAGGAGGTGGCTGGGAGCAAGGGCTCTGGAATGGTTGGTTTGCATCTGAAAGATACCTTTCAGTGAGTTGTTCGTGATCTCTAAGAATTGGCTAGCCCTGGAACCCGCAGTCCCTCCAGATCCGCAAGGCTCCCCTGTCAGAACACCAAAATAAAGAAAACGAAAAGACATCATTATCACGCTTAATTTAGCAGATGAGAAATCTGAGGGTGAATGGCTAGATGAGAACAGCAGGTCTGTGGGTCCCAGGAGAGCCTAGTTTGCCCTCGGGGGATTGGTTTGGTCTAGAGGAGAGTGGCAGACCTGCAAGAGGGGAGAAGAAAGTGGAGGGTAATCACAGGGCCCATGTCACAGGCTTGCTGGGAAGGTTAGTCATAGCGCTGTATGCAAAGTGCCCAGAGCAGGGCTCACAGAGTAGGTGCTCCAAGAACCGATGTTTCGTGAGTCCATTTGCCTCCCCACCATCACCTGTGGAGGCTGCAAACTCATTCAGTGGCCCTCTGTCCTGCCCTCAGGGCCTGAGGTCACTCAACCTGAAGTGGACACCCCCCTGGGCCGCGTTCGAGGCCGGCAGGAGGGTGTGAAGGGCACAGACCGCCTTGTGAATGTCTTCCTGGGCATCCCGTTCGCCCAGCCACCTTTGGGAACTGGCCGATTCTCAGCCCCGCGCCCAGCACAGTCCTGGGAGGGTGTGCGGGATGCCAGTACTGCCCCTGCGATGTGAGTAGCCCCTTGGAGGTGGACAAGCTTGTAGGTTGCAGGGGTCTAGACGTCGGGGCTGGTGGGCTGAACCACTGGCCCTTGGGCTCATCTCTGGCTGCAGGTGCCTGCAGGATCTGCAGAGAACGGACAACAGTAGATTTGTGTTGAATGGAAAGCTCCGGCTCTTCCCTATTTCAGAGGACTGCCTGATCCTCAACATCTACAGCCCAGCTGAGGCCACTACGGGGACCAGACGGCCGGTGTGCAGCACCGAGGGCCCTGTCTGCACAGCCTGTTCTGCCTGGCCTGTCCTCTCCCCAGCCCTGTTCTCACACTGCTTCAGGGGTCCCAAGAATACCCTGGGTTGATGGGAGGGCAGCTGGTGTCCCAGGAGCTGGGGGTCACTGCCCCATGGCCTCTCTGCAGGTCATGGTATGGATCCATGGAGGCTCTCTGATGTCCGGCGCTGCCACCTCCCAAGACGGGTCAGCCTTAGCTGCCTACGGGGATGTGGTAGTGGTCACAGTCCAGTACCGCCTGGGATTCCTTGGCTTCCTCAGGTGAGGTGGCCAGCCTAGGGGAGGGTGTTGCTGGCACTGGGGCGAGGCCAGTCTGTGAGGGCAGTTGGGGAACTAGGGTAGGGGTCCAGAGCTTGAATGCAGATTTCTCAGGCAAGCAGGGTGGCTGGAGACCAACGACCCCCCCCATGCCATCTGGGGCAGAGAAGGAGGCTCCCCATCGATCCCCTCTGGGGAAGGGGCTCTACCAGAGCCAGAATTTGTAACAGAGAACTTGGTCCTTTGGACAGGAAGTGTTGACTCCTGGTCTGGGGCCAGGATCCCAGCAAGGGGTGGGGGCAAGGAGCACTAAGTTCTGGCTGGCTACCCAGCTAGGCACACCCACACCACGTGCTGGGCGGGGGGTTACTAAGCATGCCTCATAGCCAGGCCAGATTTGGGGAAAAGGGAAGGATCTGCCATCCTGGTGGCTGGTTCAAAGCAGATCTGCAAAGGCTGAGGAAAAGCCTCCAGCCTACGCTAACCACTGCCTCCCCCTTCCCGCTAGCACTGGGGATGAGCATGCGCCTGGCAACTGGGGCTTCCTAGATGTGGTGGCTGCTCTGCACTGGGTGCAGGGGAACATCTCCCCCTTTGGAGGTGACCCCAACTCCGTCACCATCTCAGGCAACTCTGCTGGCTCCTGCATCGTCTCTGCCCTGGTGAGTCACCACAGGGGGCCGCTGGCAACAATATCCCCATGGCCCCAGACCTCCCAGCCTTTCTGCCCTCCCCTGACAGCCCCCTGTCCTCTACACGGCACCCAGGTCCTGTCCCCGCTGGCTGCAGGGCTCTTCCACAGAGCCATAGCACAGAGCGGAGTCATCGCCATGTCACTGACCCCGGATTCCAACCCAAGGGTCCTGGCTCAGGTCTGCATTTCTTTCATTCTCTCAGCCCACATGTGCCGGCCACAGCCCACCCTGTGCTTGCCCCGAAGTCCCATTGGGGTGTCACTGGGAGGGAGCTCCTTGTGGGCAGAGAGGGACCCACTGGCATGAAAGAAGCACACTGCGTCTGGAAGCTCCGAAGAGCACTAGGGCCTCCCTTCCCACTGACTCCCCAGCCCAGCTCAGGCCTTGGCACCCCATGTCGTCCCCTCGTCGCCACACTGGCTCTCTGAACCCTGTCTCATTTCCTTACTCACTCTATAAAACTTGACTGAGCCCATGGCTCTGGGAATATACTTAACTAGGTAATGACGCTGTTCTCAGAGGGGTAAAGGGGACTTTGCTACCCGCACAAATAATGACAATACGATGTAATGGGGGACACACAGGGTGCCTGGGGACCACCCAAGCTGGTGGGCAAGGAAGCCTTCTCAGGGTTGGTGGCAGGTCTCTGGCCAGTCCCAAGGCCCCTCTCTGACATCACTGCCCCAGCTTTCCTACAGATACACCCCTTGTGTATGGGAGGCAGAGGGCTGGGAGGTGGGGTTGATAGGGGAGGGAGAGGCAAGGCTCTTGTCTGTTCCCAGAGCTTCGCAGACTCCCTGGGCTGCAGCTCTACCTCCTCGGCTGAGATGTTACAGTGCCTTCGGCAGATAACAAATGAGGAGCAGATCCTTAACAAGAAGTTGGTATGCCTACTTCTCGGGGGGCGGTGGCAGGCAATGGCGCAGAGGGGTCCATCCACCTCCTGTGGGAGCAGAGAAGCAATCAACAGTCTGGGGTGAGGCTTGGGACAGCCACCCCTGAGGGGAAGGGGTGGAGGGCCCAACTAGGCCTGGGAGCATAATGCAGGGCCACCTCTTCTAGGAAAGAAGGCTGCTTGGAAGCATCCGTGGCCTGGTCTCCCTATTCCTCCTGGTCCTCCAACCCTGGTGACCTCTACCCCTCTAAGGCTCAGCCACCAAGGCATGCAGCCGGGTGACCCCTGGATGCCATCTTTTAAGGCATGGGCCTAACTGGGAAGACCATGCCTTGCTTTCTCCTGCAGAACACTACAGCTTCCTACACCATTGATGGTACCTTCTTTCCCAAGAGCCCCATGGAACTCTTGAAGGAGAGGCACTTCAACTCTGTGCCCTTCCTTGTGGGTGTCAACAATGACGAGTTTGGCTGGCTCATCCTCAGGGTGAGTGTCCTCTGGCTCTTATGCTCTCAAGGCCCTGCCCCAGCCAATCCTCTGCCACCCCAACATCATCACCGCAGCCCATGAGCTGACAGTTCCATTCGGTAGGTAAAGAAGTAAGGCTCAGAGAGGTTTATGGGACTTGCTTAAGGTTACCCAGCTTAATTTTCCCAAAGCAAAAGCTTGGGGACCAAGCTTCTGCACAAAGTAGCCTTCTGGGCAGCACTGATTTGCAGCATATTCTTGCCTTAGTGTCTGGTTTATACATCAAGCTCTATGAGACTGGTTAGTATGACTCTGTGCCTGAGAGACTAATTACCTGAGACTTTCAGGTTTCAGACAACATCAAGCCAGTGGGGGACATCATGGCCCAAGTGCCTTCCAGTCCCTTCCAGATGCATAGAACTCCCCACATACAGTGTTAACATCATGCTTTCCTTCTGAGCATCTTTCCTATCATTCTCCCTCCTCTACCCATCTTCAAGGTGATTGACTTTAATAACTGCAAAACCTTGCACAAAGGGAGGGTCCCATAATAATATTCCTTAATTTCCACACTTGGGCACTTTCTAGGTTTTACAACCAAAGCTAACAGGGCAGTGAACATCTGCACGTCCATAGCTTTTGTCCTTTGGTTTCTACCTTTGGAATGGCTCTCCAGGAAGGACATTTGGGTGTTTCCTGGATGACAGGCTCATGCAGTCTTGACACTCAAAGACAAAACTTGTAGAAGTTTCCAGGCCAGGTGTGTGTGTGTGCGTGCTGTGTGTGTGTGTGTGTGTGTGTGTGTGTGTGTGTGTGAGCGCGTGTGTAATGGCAGAAGAGTGTTAATGGGAAACAGTGCCCTGGACTCTGCAGGCAGCCTGGGCCCCACACTGTCAACTTAGAGCCATGAATTGAACGGTGAGAAGGAACCAAGCTGGTTGGCTCCCAAGCCCCGGGCAAGATTGCCTGGTTCAGAATGCTGGTGCCTGGGACTTTGTAGCCAAGGATATTTCTCAGGAATTGGGTGGCTCAGGGGGCTGCTCACCTCCTCACTGGTGCAGGCATTCTCTTCACTTCCTTTTATCCATATGGGCACAACTGTACATTTTTCAGCTGACTAGATGTTTACTAAATGTCCACGGTGAAAGCTTTAGCCATGGAAAATAATCCATACCCCTTATGGAGACCTCTCCACCTCTTACGCATTGCCACTGGCATAGCACTTTGTGAAATTGCTATGCCAATTTAAACTGCAGCCAGCAACTTGAGTCTACAGGTTTTATTACAACTTTACCAGCATTTGCAGACCATAATTTTTAAAATATCAACTTCATTGAGATGTAATTTACATACCATAAAATTACCTTTTTAAAAGGTGTATAATTCAGTGGGTTTTAGTATATCCACAAAGTTGTGCAACCATCACCACTATCTTATTCCAGATCACTTCATCACTCTAAAATGCAGCCCGTACCTGTTAGCAGTCACTTCCATCCTGCCTCCCCAGCCCCTGGCAACCACTAATGTGCTACTTCCTGTCAAATCTATGGATTTGCCTATTTTAGACATTTCAAGCAATCTCTACACCCGAAGTGGGGCTCAGACTCAAAATCCCAAGATCAAGAGTCACGTGCTCCACCAACTCAGCCAGGCAGGCACCCCCTTAGACATTTCAAATAAACAGAATCCTACAATATGTCTGACCTCTTTCATCTGATAGGATATTTTCAAGGTTCATCCGTGTTGTAGCGCGCATCAGTGCTTCCTTCTTTTATAGGACGGAACAGTGCCTTGTATGGAGATAGTATAATTCGTTTATCCATTCATCAGTTCATGGGCATTCGGGTTGTTTCTACCTCTTTGGCTATTATGGGTAACCTACTATGAACATTCATGTACAAGTATATGTTTTAATTTCTCTTGGTTATATACCTCAGAATGAAATTGCTGGGTCCTATACTAACTCTTAATTATTTGAGGAACTGCCTGTTTTCCAAACTGGCTGCACCATTTTACATTCCCACCAGCAATGGATGAGGATTTCAATTACTCTGCATCCTCGCCAACACTCGTTACCTCTCATTTTGATTATACCTAGTGCGTGTGAAGTGGTATCCCGTGTGGTTTTGATTTGCATTTCCCTAATGACTTACGATGCTGAGCATCTTTTTATGGGATTATTGGCCATTTTTATATCTTCTTTGGAGAAATGTCTTAAAATTTTTTCCCCATTTTTAAATTGCATTGTCTTTTTATTGTTGAGTTGCAAGTGTTTCATATATTCTAGATACGAGTCCCTTATCAGATATATGATTTGCAAATCTTTTTTCCCATTCCGTGGGTTGTATTTCACTTTGTTATAGTATCCTTTACAACACACACAAAAAATTCATTTTCATGACGTCTGATTTATTTTCTCTTTTGTTGCTTGTGCTTTTGGAGTAATATCTAAGAAGTGATTGCTTAATCCAAAGTCATCAAGATTTACCTCTATGTTTCTCTCAAAGAATTTTATAGTTTTAGGTCTTATATTTAAGTCTATGATTCATTTGAAGTTAATTCTTTATATGGTTTGAGTTAGGGATTCTTTTGCATGTGGTTATCCAGCTGTTCCTGAATTATTTGTTTTAAAAACTTTTCTTTCCTTATTGAATTGTCTTGGTGCCCTTACTGAAAATCATTGATCATAAGGGTAAGGGTTTATTTCTGGACTCTCAGTTCTATTCCATTAATTTATATGTCTATCCTAATGTCAATACCACATTATCTTGATTACTACAGTTTTGTAGTAAGTTTTGAAATGGGGAAGTGTGAGTCCTCCAACTTTGTTCTTCTTTTTCAAGATTGCTGCATTCCTTTGCTAGGGTTGTCATAACAAAAGACTACAATCGGCGGTGGGGGGTTGAAACAACAGAAATTAATTGTCTTACAATTTTAGAGGCTGGAAGTCTGAAATTAAGGTGTTAGCAGGATTGGTTCCTTCTCAGTACTGTGAGAGAGAATCCATGCCTCTTCACTAGTTTCTGGTAGCTTCAGGAACTCCTTGGCTTATGGATGGCATTCTCTCTCTGTCTTCACATTGTCTTCCCTCTGTACCATCCATCTCTGTGTCCGAATCGTCCCTTTTTACAAGGACGCTAGCCATATTGGACTACGGCCCACCCTAATGATTACCTTTGTAATCGTCTTAACTTGACTACCACTCCAAAGGCCCTGTCTCTAAATAAGGTCACATTCTGAAATACTGGGGGTTATGACTGCACATATGTTTTTGTGGAGATACAAATCAATCCCTAACAATTGTTCTGGTTATTCTGGGTCCCTTGCATTTGCATATGAATTCTGATCAGCTTGTCAATTTCTGTCAAAAAAAAAGTGGCTGAGATTTTGATAGGGATCACGCTGAATCTATAGATTGGTTAGGAAGTATTGCCATCTTAAGATGAAGTCTTTCAACCCATGAACATAGGACGTTTATCCATTTACATAGGTCCTCTTTAATTTCCCTCAACTATGTTTTCGAGTTTTTAATGTACAAGTCTTGCACTTTGTTAATGAAGTGGATTCCTAAGTATTGTATTTTTGATGCTATTGTAAATGCAGTTGTTTTCCGCACATCATCTTCAGATTGTTCGTTGCTGGTGTAGAGAAACACAACTGTTTTTGTCTATTGTTCTTGGCCATCATTTTTAAGATGTTTGCACCTTTAGCTACTGTGGCCTTTAGTTTAGTCCTTTACTTTTTAGTGCAGTTAACAGCCCCCTTTGCGTATACACTCGTTGTGTTTACTCATCTGTGGGCTTTCTGTTCCTATTTTCACAAAGATTAACAAAGAGCCTTGTAGTCATGAAACTAACTTCAATAGCTAATGTTTCCACAGGGTTTACTGTATGTCAGTGTCCTTACATTTGCTACTTCAGTCTTCATAATCCAATGAGGCAGGTTATGGTATTCCTGTTTCACAGATTAAGAAACTGAGACAGAGAAATTTAAGTAATAGGCCCAGGTCATGCACCTAGAAAGTGGCAGAGCTGTGATTTGAACCCAGAGACTGTGCCCTTAAAACTGTAACATATAGGGGATGCCTGGGTGGCTCAGCTGTTAAGCATCTGCCTTCGGCTCAGGTCATGATCCCAGGGTCCTGGGATTGATTGAGCCCCACATCGGGCTCCCTGCTCGGTGGGAAGCCTGCTTCTCTCTCACACATTCCCCTTGCTTGTGTTCCCTCTCTCGCTGTCTCTCTCTGTCAAATAAATAAATAAAATCTTAAAAAAAAAAAAACCTGTAACATATAAAGCAACATTTCACTTTAAAGACAGCATTTTAACTTCCCCTGCGGGCCCTGCTACAACACCTGGTCACACTTGGCTCTGTTCACAGGGCCGTGAACATTCGCCTGCTCATGGTTGCGAATCGGGGGGTGGGCGGTGATAAGGCTGTGATGAGAGGATCTTGATGTCCCCACAGGCCTGGGGTTTCCTGGATAAGATGGAACAGTTGAGCCCGGAGGATATATTGGCCATAGTGAGACCCTACTTGGCCAGTATGGTGAGTCAAAAGGGAGGAAGAGATAGTCCAGTGAATATCCTATCCAGATTAGTAGGGCACCCTCCTCTTCCTCCTGCCTCCATCCCCCATAGCCACCCCCACACTGCCAAAACCCTTGGTTCAACTGTTGACTTTTAGTTCCACCTAGAAATCCCCTTGGACATGAGTCAGTGTGGTTCCCAAAGGAAGATCATCATCATCATTGTCATCGTAGACTGCCCCTTAATGAGCCCATAGTATGTGCCAGAGACTGTGCTGTGCTGAGCCCTAGGACAGGCATTCATCTCCTTCAATCCTCGTTATAAGCCGGTGAAATAGAAATTTTCATTATTCCCATTTTACAGATGAGGAAACCGAGGCTCCTGGTCTCATGATAAGTAAAGGGCAGAGGCAGAGCTTCTGCCACCTCTGTCTGATCCCAGAGCTTCAGCTGTTAAGATCATCCTGTCAGATGTGGAGCCAGTTGGACCTGAAGTCCAATCCCAACCCTGGCTACTTGTCCACAGTTAGCCTTTAAGCCCATTTCTTCATCTGTAAATGAGGATATACTTCCCACCCAAGGAAACTGGATGCTATGTTTGAAAAGTCTACTGGGGAGCTAGTATTCAGAAGGTGATCAATCTGTGCGTATTTCCCTCCCTTTGGAACCCCCAGAGCCCTCCCCATTCAAACAACCTCATCACTGTTCTCTGAGCTCTGGGGGAGCTCCTATGATTTGTTTGTTCATTAACTTCCTGGTTAACTTCAACCAGGCAATCATCAAGACCAGAACCCTTAGCTAGGAACTTCACATAGGTGGCCAAACAACCCTGCCACAGGCAGGAACCGACTTTCAGAGAGGCTCAGCAACCTATCTGAGACCACACAGCCAAGCAGCAATCACAGAGCTGGCATTTTGGCTCCAGATCTGACCCGATCCTGCCCAGACACTATCTAGAACCCCCAAGGGAGGCAGGGGAGCCTGGCACATGAGTCCTGGATATGAAAGAGGCCATGCTGGAGGGTACGGGGCTTCTTGGGAGGGTCTGCTGGGGCTGTGGGACCTGAGTGGGCCTGAGCCTGGCCTCCTGCCCCAGGGTGTGCCCCCTGAGGTGATGCCGAGCATCATAGATGAATACCTAGGCAGCGATTCCAACGCAGAAGCCAAACGCAACGCCTTCCAGGACATTCTGGCTGACATCATCATAATCTTGCCCTCCTTGAATTTCTCTAGAAACCTCCGAGGTAAGCCTATCCCTGTTCACCTGCCCCACCCTTCCCATTTTGGCCCAGGACTGGGTTATCACAGGCAACACGACTCTACACCCTGCTGCTGCCCCCACACCCCGCTTCCTCCCTGGGACGCAGGGTCACAGTAATGAGACGTGACTCTGGCAGGTCACTCTGTGGGTGAGTAAACCAAGGCTGAGAGAGGTGCAGTGACTTGTCAAACATCAGACAGCAGGGTTCACCACCAATTCCAAGGGATTCATTTAACTCATGAGTGATTTTTCCCACACTCAGCACTTCTCCTGGGAGAAAAGTCTTGTGTCCTCCTAGCCTGGTGGCTAGTCCCTGACACAGCCCTAGAACAGCTCCAAGTTCCTATCTTTGTGACCTTGAGCAAGATGCCTGGCCCCTCTGTGCCTCAATTTCCTCATCTGTAAAATGGCGACAGTAACAGAATCTAATTCATATGTTGTCAGGGTGAAATGAATGATTATACATAAAGCACATGGAATGGTGTGCGACAGCCAGCAAGTGCTCAGCAAATGCTTGCTGATAATGATGTTGTCATCATCAGTATTGTTACTGGTATTGGTGTTACTACCAGCCGGGCCTGCCAAAGGGAGGACTAGATCAGGCTGAGGGTACCTAACTCTGAGGCAGCCCTCTCTCTGCAGATTCTGGAGTCCCTGTCTTTTTCTATGAGTTCCAGCATCGACCCAGTTCTTTCATGAAGTTCAAGCCGGAGTGGGTGAGGGCTGACCATGCGGCTGAGATAGCCTTCATGTTCGGGGGTCCCTTCCTCACGGACGAGAGCTCCCTGCTGGGTGAGGACACATAGGCCGTCCTTGGGCTGCAGGCGTCAATGGGCTAGGGTGGGGCTTGTAGGCACACATGTCTCCAGTCAGCACAGGGGACCCTTGGGTTCTCTCCAGAACCCACCTGACCCTGATCCAGGTCTGTTCCTCCCATAGCCTTTCCAGAAGCCACAGAGGAGGAAAAGCAGCTGAGCCTCACCATGATGGCTCAGTGGACCCAATTTGCCCGGACGGGGTGAGTGACAAGCAGGCACACCCGGCTTTGGGCCTAGATGACTCAGATCTTCCCCCTGGGAACAACATGCCTTCATTCATTCCTCCCACCCAGGGACCCCAATGGTGAGGGGCTGCCTCCATGGCCCCCCTTCAACCAGTTGGAGCAATATCTGGAAATCAGCCTGACACCAAAAGTTGGCCAGAAGCTGAGAGAAGACCGAATGCGGTTCTGGGCAGAGACGCTTCCTGCCAAGATCCAGCAATGGCAGCAGATGCAGAAGAGCAGGAAGGCCCAGGGGGAGCTCTGAGGGGTGGCAGAGTCCCAGCAAAGCAGCGTCTTCCTCCCTCTGCTAAGAAACTTTAACTTAAACCAAGGTGATGTATACACATGTCCCTTAGGAATCAGCCCCTCCATGACTGGCACTGTGCTCTGTTGAAGTGTCACCAGTTTCCTACTGCAAGGGCCTTTGTACAAACTCCTCCCTCTTCCTGAAGGGCCTTTCCCTCTTGCTTCACGGCCAGTCCCAGCTCATTCTTCAAGCTCCCCAGGGGACGCCCCCTCCTCCAAGAAGCCTTCCCTGCCTTCTCTGGGCCTGAGTTTGTGTCCATTACAGCATAGCCCACTCCAGGCTAGCACTGTCTGTGTCCGTGTGTCTTTCCATCTCTCTGAGAGTGGCAGTCAGCCTGACCCCACTCTGCGTCTCCCACACAAGAGTTGGGCAGGACCTGGAGTCAGGGATGTTTGATGAGTGAGTAAAAGAGAGTATGGGAACGGTGGTGCTAGACATGAACCCAGGCTCTTCAGCCACCAAAGCTATGCTCAGTCTTGCACAGATGTCCTCCTTAGCTAGGAGGGTGGATGGACAAGGCAGTCCTGGGATAGAGGAGAGTCCTGAGACCTCAGGGGATCCAGCCTAGAACACATCTTAGCCCCCCAAGAAGCAATCGCCCCCAAAGCCTGACTCAGGCTGAGGGAGGTCGCTTTCTCTGTGCTGCCCAGACCTGTCCCCTGCACAAGACAGAACAGAATCCAGCTAGGCCAGAGCCAAAAGAGATGTGAGTTTCCCAGCCCTAGTGCTTCATCCCTTTATGGTCTGGCTGGGCTCCTCCCTCCCTTCCCGGCTTGGCAAGACCAACTTTTAGGGGAGCTCAGCGCAGCTCCCACAGCACCTACCAGGACACAGGAGAACAGGCTGGAGGAGGGTGTCTGGACTAGTGCATCAGTCAGGCTTTTGTCACAGAGAAAAGAAGAGACCTATCCACTCAGGCTACAATAGGTGGAAAGGAACCAGAGGTTTTTGAGTGGGGGCAAACATTTCTTTTTTTGAGGATCAATTCCCCATTCCCTTGAAACATCTGGATTTTAATTCGTATCACAAGGACTTTTCCTGCCCCCACTATTTCATCCTGCAGGTTCAATTCCACATATACCCTTTCTCAGTCAGACTAAGTTCCTGGCTGCTGAGAGTTACATGAAAAGCACTTGCAAATGGTACCAGTGCTGTTTGGGGAAGTCCATTTTGGGCAGGAAGCAAAGACATAAAGCCAAAGGGGCTCTGAGTCATGCCACTCCCCTGCTCAGAAGCTCTGTGATTCCTTCCACCCTTTGGGCAAGTCCAAATTCTTCAGCAGACATTGAAGGCCTCTTGTTCCCATCCCTTTCTCTCCACCAGGGAAGTTTGTCCCCACAAGCCAGTGGAGAGCCTGACAAGTAAACAAGCCCCAGTCACCGCGTGCCACTGGGGACAGAGAGTGCTATAGGAGCACAGAGCCATAAGCCAGCCCTGACTTGGGGGACATGGGAAGGAAGGAAGGATATCTAAGCTGAGACCTGAAGGACTCCAAGGTGCAGGCCAGAGCATGGACTCTAGAGATGGGGAGCAGCAGGAAAGGGTATTCCTGGCAAAGGGAACAGCAGGCACAAAGGCCTGGAGGTTGCAATATACTGAGGAAAGAGTACTAAAGGCTGGAGAGGTCAGCAAAGACCAGACTCTGAGGGGCCTTGTGGGCTGCAGTGGGGGTGTGTGCTTGAGGGTAATGAAGGGCCTTGGAAAGGTTTTAACCAGCAGGTGACATGAACTGGTTGGGGTGGTGGTGAGAGTGGTGACAGGGAGAGCAGGGAGGGGACCAGTGTGGGCTTCCAGCTAGGTAGAAAGGCACCGGTTGGCTCTAGATTTAGAGTCGACGAATAGACCTGCTGACTGCAGATCAGGGAACTGAGGGCCCAGATTTGACCATGCTGGATGTATAAAGAGGGTACACCACACCCAGGAGCCATGGGGTTGGGGCGACCATCACCAGCTTTGGTGCTACCATCACCAGAGGGCTCTGGAGGGTGGGCCTTAGATACTGTCCCACTGCCATCTTTCCCTTCCTCTCCTCCCCGCCAAGCCCAGCTTCTAGAGTTTTTTCCACACAGGGAAGAAGGGGGATGGCCTGGCACCACCCCAGTGGCTCAGGGGGAGTGCTCATATGAGGTGGGTGCTGCTGGGATTTCAGTCCTCCTGACTTTTTAGTCTCTCTTCCCTGGGCCACTGATCATGGAACACGCCTCCCCTCCCTGCCAGGACATCCTTGACCGACTGATGGCCCTGCCCTGAGGATCCAGCAGCTACAGAGAGCTGAGGAGAGCAAGCTGGGGGCACCCACAAACTCAGACAGGCCAGGTCCTGCAGGGAAGGGACTGGTGGGCCCAGGGAGCCTCCCTGTGGTAGGGTCACAGGAAGGGCCATGCGAGCAGCGTGTGTGTGCACCAGGGGTGACCGCGGGGTCGGATGTGCACATCTGGACCCAGCCACCTGGACAAGGAACCAGCAGCTGGTCCCGGTAGACACAGACATGCATGTACATACCCAGTGCCAAACTTAGTTACTCACACACCTGGGCAGTCATATACACATATACACACACCCTAACAGGATTCTAATTCAGTTCTGTAATTTACTAAATGTGTATCTTTGTGCAAGTTATTTAGCTTCTTTGTTTCTTAATTTTTCCACCTATGAAATGGGGGCAATGATCATGTTCCCTTTCATAGATCTGCTGTGGGCATCGAATGATAATCAGCTATAAAGTGCCTAGCATAGTGCCTGACACACACCAAATGCTCAGTAAATGCTCTCTGCCTCCCATCATACTGTCCTTTGAATCATACGGATCCCTTGACTACAATTTTGACCGGGCTCAGGGCACAAGGCAATCAGCTGGCCAGGTCTCACCACAAGGACACTTGCTAAGTTCTCCTCCGTGTCAGGCTTACTCACATTCATCCTCTCCCTCAGGCCTCTGGACAGTCCTCTGGGGTCCTGAATGGTCCTTCAGGGTCCTGAGTGGCTCTCCATTCTACAGATGAGGAAACTGAGAATCAGAGGGGAGGTGCCTTGCTTGAGGCTACAAACACAGCGATGACAGAGCCAGACTCATACCTAAATCTGTAGGCCTCCAAGTCGTCCTTCCCCCTTCAGAATGTGCCCTCATATCTAGAATGAACTTTGCTGGAGTTGAGAGTTCTCGGAGGCTGACGTAGGTGGAGGGACTTGAATTCTAACCGAGGGGTTAAGGCCAGCAAGGGAAGGCCAGAGAGAGGGGTCTTGCAGGGTAACAGCTTCCAACTGTGGTAGCACAGCCCACAGAGAGATGACAGGGTCCAGCGCTGCTCTTGCTTGCAGGCCATAAAAGCCCCCTCCGTCCTCGCATCTGGACTGTGGTTGCTACAGCGGGTCCGTGTGCACAGGCCTGCCCCTGACCAGACTCCAGGGCCTCACCAGCCACTGATTGGGTCTGCAGGTATAGGGGAGCTTGCAAGGTAAAGGGCTGTGTTGAGCCCACCCCCACCATGGAGGGTGAGCATCCAGGCTATCTTTCTCTCTAATCTCCAGGCCCCATCACACCCCAGTACCATTCAGGGCCCCAACCAAGTGAAGACTCTGAGCCAGACCATCACTCCCCTTGGATGGGATAAGCAGTGACGGGAGCATTGGGCCCCCAGGCCTCCTAGGAGACCAGGAAGCCCTCCAAGCAGACCCAGAATCACCATAGGGTTCTCAGAGAAGCAAATGGGTGGGTGGTCAGAGTCCTATCATCCCTGCCTGGTCTGGCCTCCTGAGGGGACCTCTGTGTGGCAGACAAGGTATGAGGCAGAGCCAGGGCAAGCCCCCAGGAGCCCAATCTCTGTTCGAACCACCCCCTGGGGTGGGTGCTGCCTAAAGTCACCACCCCAGGGGTTAGGAAGAATCTGACTCAGTGTGACTGAGCAAGGCCCCGCCCGGCTCTCTGTCACCCTTGTACCAACACAGGACTGAGGCTCCTGGCCCGTCCCAGCCTCCCAGAGCTTCACCCATGAGTCAGTCCTCAGGAGCCCATTCCTGCAGGGCTGCACCCTGGCCCCCATATGGCCAGCTGGAGGCACACCTGGGTGTCAGGCTGAGCTTGGCAAGTGGCACTAGAAATGCCATGGCCAGAGTTTTGGGAAAGGGACAGCATTGCAGGCAGCAGCAAGAGGGCCTAAAGGTATCCTAGGACCTTTGAAGTCAGGGGCAGGGGGGCTACACTATGTAAGGGCCACCTGAAAAATACAGGTAGGCAGTGGGAATTCCTCAGTCATGTCCTAATTGGACCAGACCCCAGTGACAGCTGGCTCAGGTCAGAGCTTCTCACCCTGCAACCCCACTCCTGGGCCACCTCTAGGGCATGAGGTGAGCTCACCTGCAGGCAGCCAGGGTTATCCTTGGGAGCCAGTCTCTGGGCTGAGTCTTTCCATGAGTCCAGGCAGGTCCTTCCCTCTCAGTGGAGATTTAGGTTCCTTGTCTATGCACAAAGTCTGGGCAGGTTGGTCTCATGCAAGAAACTGCAGGAGTCTGGCTGTGTCCTATAAGGGTGTAGCACATCAGAAAGGCACCCCAGAAGGAGATAAGCTGAGTTTTGGAGGATAGCCAGGAGTTCACCTTGTTGACAATGCAGGGAAGGGCATTCCACACAGAGGGAACAACATGAACAAAGGTCCCACCCTTTTTCTCCTGCTTTTTTCTACTGGCAGTAAGCCACCTTTCTTTGTGGCAATGCAAGTCACATTTCTTGTGAGGCCTGGGCCAAGTCATTTCTCCATTCTGGGTCTCAGTGTCCTTACCTATACAATAGGAATAATGATAATGATGGCAGTGGCAACAATAAAGGTGTTTGGAAAGAGTCTTGGCCGGGCCAGAGCTGACATTTTGATATATAGGACTAGGTGAGTCCTCTCCTGAGTCACCCAGCATGTTCTGGTTTTGAGGGAATACCAAGGCTCCATTTGGTCCACTATTGGGCTTTAGACATATGCAGACGTGTCTGGCAAGTGGGGTGGGCTGCCCTTAGAGG
The DNA here is from genome assembly GCF_017311325.1 of Ursus maritimus. Classification (NCBI taxonomy): domain Eukaryota; kingdom Metazoa; phylum Chordata; class Mammalia; order Carnivora; family Ursidae; genus Ursus; species Ursus maritimus. The sequence goes on from NW_024424341.1 coordinate 22,284,788, forward strand.
TCAGATCACAGGGTGGGGCGCAGGTCCTATAGAGAGAAGGAGCCTGTGCTCAGAGCCATCTCAGTGGCTGGGCCTGGGTGAAGGCGGAGAGCATGGTTCTGGCCTAGCCTCCCACCCACAGGGGGCAGATAGGGACACCCTGGGAGGGGCTCAGCCGGTGTGCGGGGGCCACAGCTGCATCCACAGCTGGCTCCTCAATAAAGCATAGCCTCAGCTCGGCTGTGGATTTGATAACCCCTGGAGGCCCCTCCATGCCCTGGGAGCTCCCTAACATACTTCCCAGTGACTTGGATGTGACTCTCAGTCCCCACAGATGTTCCCTGAGCACCTGTCAGGTGGCAGACCTCTTAGACCCTCCCTTCCCTTCCTTCCTCTGGAACTAGCCCTGCTTCATCATACGGCGACCGAAGGTTCCATTTGAAGCAAGTGGTATTTTCTGATTCCCAGCCTTTTCCCCCAGAATAGAGTCTCAGCTTCTTCTTGGGTCCTAGAGGTTTCAGCAGCCCTCTCCCACCTCCAGAGATCCTCCGGAGATGCTCTGTAGCTCTGCACATTGCCGAGGCTCCTGCTCTGTCAGGAGTCACTGGTTCCACAAAATTCCCCCCGTCGAGACTTTCCTTTATTTTTCTTTTTTAGTAAACTGCTATGTTCAAACATAATATATGTACCAAAAAGTACACAAATCCTAAGTATACAGCTTGATTAATTTTCACAAAATGAATATCCATATACACACCAGTCTGTAACCACACCTGGGTCAAGAAACAGAATATTATTAGCCCCTGGAACCAGTCCCCCCCCCCCGTGCCCTTTCCAGGACTCCCCTCTGAAGGTGATGGCTAGGGGTGCCTGGGTGGCTCAGTTGTTAAGCGTCTGCCTTTGGCTCAGGGCGTGATCCCAGCGTTCTGGGATCAAGCCCCACATCAGGCTCCTCTGCTGGGAGCCTGCTTCTTCCTCTCCCACTCCCCCTGCTTGTCTCTCTCACACTGGCTGTCTCTCTCACTGGCTGTCTCTGTGTCAAATAAATAAATAAATAAAATCTTTAAAAAAAAGTTGAATGTGATGGCGATACTGACTCGCAATGGCAGAGGGTAGTTTTGCCTGCTAAATGGAATCACACAGCATATGATTCAATGAAATGGAATAAAAATGGAATTATACAGTATATGCTCTTTTGTGTCAGGCCCCTTGCACTCCACATTAGGTCTGTGAGATGCATTCAAGGAGCCCTGGGTAGCTGTGGATCATTCAATCTCATTGTCGCAGAGGATTTCATTGAGTGAAGACGCTGCAGCATGTTTCCTGTTCTCTTAACAGGCCTTTGGGTAGTCTCCAGTTTGGAGCTTTTATGAATGGTGTTGATAGGAACTTTCTAACACGTCTTCTGGTGAACATACGGACACATTCATTCAGGATATATCTGCCATGTGGAATTAGTGGAGGGATATGGAATTGCTGAGTCACAGTGCTGTGGCTTTCAACTGGAGTGGATAACGCCAAGCAGTTTTCAAAGAAGTTGTACCAATTCACATTCCCACCAGCAACGCAACAGGGTTCTGGTCGATCCAAATCCTTGCCAAAATACCGGTATTGTCGGTCTGTTTCACATCAGCTTTCCCTTCTTCTTAGATTGCTTTCTTGAGACTGTATTCACATACCATACAACTCACCTATTTGAAGTGTACAGTGGAATGATTTTTCATATCTAATCTACTTTCTGCCTTTATTAGCTTCTCTATTCTGGATATTTCATATTCATGGCATCTTATTAGACGTAGTCTTCTGTGATTGGCTTCTCCAACTTAGCATAATTTTTAGACATTCCCCCACGGTGTAGCATATCTCTCAGTACTTCATTCCTTTTGGCCAGATAGTATTCCATTTTATGGATATACCACATTTTGTTTCCCATTCATCAGTTGACTCATCATTTGGGTTGTTTCTACCTGGTAGCTATTACGAATAATGCTGCTCTAAATGTTTGTGTACAAGTTTTTGTGTGGACATGTTTTTATTTCTCTTGGAAATACACACACACACACACACACACACACACACACACACACCCCGCTAGGAGTAAACTTGCTAAGTTATACGGTAACTCTTCTGGTTAATCATTTGAGGACCTGCCAGACTGGTTTCCAAAGTGGCTGCCGCATTTTACATTCCTACCAGAAGTCCGTGAGGATTTAGATTTCTCCATGTCCTCGGCGACATCTGTTATCCGACTTTGGTTTTCCAGCCCCCCGCCCCCAGTGCGTGTGAAGTGGCATCTACTTTGGGTTTGATTTGCATTTCCCTGATGGCTAATGATGTTGAACATCTTTCCATGTTTATTGGCCTTTCAAACATATTCCTTGGAAAAATATCTCTTCGTATCCTTTGCCCATTTTCTAATTGTTTGTCTTTTTCTGTTGTTGTTGAGTTGTAAGAGTCCTTTTTACATTCTGAATGCAAGTCCCTTAATGGCTTTATGATTTGCAAATATTTTCTCCTATTCTGGGGCTTGTCTTCACTTTCTTTGTTCTTTTGCACGTGGCTATCCAATTGTCCCAACACCTTTTGTTGAAAAGAACCGTTCTTCCCACCACTGGATGATCTCGGCACCCTTGTCGAAACTCAGCCAAGCATAGATACATGGGTCAATTTATGGACTCTCAATTCTGTTCCATTAATTTCTATGTTTGACCCTCTCTTGATTACCATTTCTTTGTAATAAGTTTTGAAACAGGAAATTATGAATCTTCCTACTTTATTGTTGTTCTTGATTGTTTTGGCTATTCCAGGTTCCTTGCAATTCTGTATGAATTTTAGAATCCACTTGTCAATTTCTACCAAGAAGTCAGATGAGATTTTTATGGGGATGGCACTGAATCTGCAGATCAATCTGGGGAGTGTTATTTAACATACTTCACATACATACTTAACAATATGAAGTCCTTTCATGCATAAACATGGAGTGTTTTCCCATTCGTTTACATCTACTTTATTTTTTTTAATTTGTTGTTTGTTTGTTTTTTTAAGTGGTCTCTAGGCCCAACATGGCGCTTGAACTCACAATGCCAAGGGCAAGAGTCTCATGCTCTACCGACCAAGGCAGCCAGGTGCCCCGATCTACTTTAATTTTTTACGACAATGTTTGGTAGTTTTCAGAGTATAAGTTTTGGACTTCCTCTGTTTGGGAGCCTCCAGCCCATGAAGGGGTCCCAGGAATTATCAAGTCCAGAACTGAGTCTGTGTTTTCTTTTTTTTTTTTTTTTTTGAGATTTTATTTATTTATTCGACAGAGATAGAGACAGCCAGCGAGAGAGGGAACACAGGCAGGGGGAGTGGGAGAGGAAGAAGCAGGCTCACAGCGGAGGAGCCTGATGTGGGGCTCAATCCCATGACACCGGGATCACGCCCTGAGCCGAAGGCAGACGCTTTAACCGCTGTGCCACCCAGGCGCCCCATGAGTCTGTTTTCTTGAGCAGCACCCGTAGATGCAGAGGCGGCCAGGCACACTGGCCAAGCCCCTCTTAGTGGGGGTCCTATGTCTATCCACCATCCATGGCTTGGTTTTGGCTACATTCTCCTGGCCTCTAGGCTTTCTCAGTGCTGGTCATCTATGAATCCTTGTTAGCCAGATGGTCCCAGAGATTCCTTAATAGTGCCATCCCGACAAACACACATTCTCCGTGGGTCTGCAGCTACTACCTTTGATACTGTTTGGGACAGAGAAGGGTACCTCCCCCCATGTTTGATATACCCTGGTGAGAATCATCGCTGACCGGCTTGGGCACAGGATCTCAGCTCAGTGAGAGGATTCCTTCACCCTCACAGGTACCCTCTACTGCCCCCTGTGGGTGGGAGGTCACATCAGAACGCTGGTAGGTTCAGAACCAGGCCCTCTACCTCCCACCCCAGGCCCAACTGCTAGGTCAGCTCCAAGCAAGTCTCCTCTCTCTGAGACTGTGACTTCACCCTATGCTCTGGCCTCTGAGAACACTCCACCTCACTTGTCAGACATGCCTGTTTATGTGTAAAGTCCAACAGTGGACCAGATGGGGCTTCAGTCTTCCTCCCCCCAAAAAAGAGGATGCTGGGTGACTCAGAACAGAAGCCACCTAGAGCTATGTATCAGAATCACAGATTCTTAGCCCTAAGATAATGTTGCACCAAAGCCACCTGGCTGACCCCACCCCCCATTTGACATCCCCTGTGCCCCACATGAACATTGGATGGAGCCCACGTGAGTCCAGCTCACACTCCTCCCCATATGGATCAGGTGAAAGGTTGTTTCTTCCTCAGGGAGATGTGGCAGGAGTGGAGCAAGGTGTTAGCAGGACCAAACCTTAAGGCCCACCCAGAACTGGCCAAGTTGCGGGGTGCCTGGGTGGCTCAGTCAGTTAAGCGTCTGTCTTTGACTCAGGTCATGATCTCAGGGTCCTGGGACGGAGCCCCATGTCAGGTTCCCTACTGAACAGGGAGTCTGCTTCTCCTTCTCCCTCTGTCCCTCCCCGCACCCCACTTGTGCTCTCTCTTGCTCACTCGCTCTCAAATAAATAATTAAATAAAATATTTAAAAAAGAGAAAAGAACTGGCCAACTTGCTGCACAGCTGAGTGGAGTAATCTATATGTGACTGGCCCCCAGGCCTGGAAGGTAGACCCACAGTCTTGTCTGCCTTCTCTACCACTCTCTTCCCTTGTCCTCCATCCCCTGGCTTCGCCCTTGCTTTGAGTGACACATGCTTAGTGCATTAAGGTAAACCAACCTTGTCAGAGCCTAGGCAGAAGAAACAAGCAGCTCTGTCACCTCCCCTAAACGGGACTCCATACTCTTATTGATACGGCCACACACAACCTGCAGGGGAGGCTGGTAGAGTGAGGTAACGAGAAGGGGAATGTGGTCCAGGAAGAGGGTCATGGTCCAGACCAGATGGAGCTACTGGTAGCCCCTACTTTCTTGGTCCTGCCTTCCTTGTCCTCCCATCCCTAGCCTCTTGAACCCCACACTGATAGCAAACTCTCCACTAATGTTTTTTGTTTGGTTGTTGTTGTTTTGTTTTTGTTTTTTTAAGTAGGCTCCACACACAGCGTGGAGCCCAACGTGGGGCTTGAACTCACAACCCCTAGATCAAGAACTGAGATGAGATTAAGAGGGTCACCCAACTGACTGGGCCACTCAGGCGCTCCCTCCAGTAATGTTGTTAAGGAAAATATGGAAAATACAGACAAATTAAAGAAAAAAATCAAGGTCACTGATGACTCTGCAACTCAGAGGCAACCACTGACACCATTTTGACATTAATCCTTCCTGTTACTTTAGACATATTTGGAGTGTTTTGGTGTGCACTCTCCATGGCTAATATGTAATTTCAAATTCTGCCCTTTTCAAGTTATTAAACCACATCAGCCTTTTCCTAAGTACTGGTGACAACAGCTGACATAATGGGTTTTCCCTGTTTTAAATGCCTTCCCTACATTAGCCTATTTAACCCTCACCACAACTGTATGAGTTAAGTACTACTCTTATGCTGATTTTACAGACGGAGTAACTGAGGTTCAGAGAAGGTAAGTGATTTTCCCAAGGTCACACAGCTTATGAATGGCAGTGCTGGAATTCAAACCCAGCAGCCTGGCTCAGAACCTCCACATTAAGCCATCTGCTGCTATAAAGTCTTATAGAACAAGCCATTACTGACCATGTAACATATATGATATAATGTAGATATAACATCCCTTCCTCACCCATCCCTCTGGTCACGTTGGGGTGAGACTGCTGCCAACAAGGCTACAGGACACTCATCACATGCACAATTTTTTTAAAGATTTTATTTTTAGTTATTTGAGAGAGAGACAGCACAAACAGGGGGAGGGACAGAGGGTAAGGGAGAAGCAGGCTCCCCACTGAGCAAGGAGCCCAACTTTTTGCTGCCTGCAGCTGGAGATGTAAGGGTGTGCTCAATCACACCAATTCAAATGCTATTCCCAAAACCAGATGCAGCAACATCTCCCAGAGGTGTTTGTAAATCTACTTTCCTGACGCAACCCTGAGATTCTCATTCAGAGGTTGGGCCTAGGAACCTGGGTTCTAACAATGATTTCCCCCACATGATTCCGATACACAGCCAAATTCAGGGATACCTGGATCATATTTGCTTTCTCTCATTTGCAGAGTGAGCCCCAGGGGACCAGGGGACAGAACAATTCAGTTTTGATAAAGGAAAGGAAGAAATGACAAGGGTGCTTCAGGAAAGGGCAACAGATGTGAGGCCTAAGTGATGACTGGCAACGGGAGTGGGGCAGGATGAGAGCCCAGAAGAGGAGGAAGTGCCCATAGGTAGAGGTCAAATTCAACTTGGTCTAGTTCATATTTAGTCCAAGAGCTGGGTAAGGTGTAGATCTACTTGTAGTGCATCCGTGTGCCTGTGTGTAATATGGGAATGTATGCCACAGTATGGTTACATACTGTAATCTTTATATGACACTTCTTACATACATACGCATGCATGCATACGGGTGTGCATTTAGCTCTTGTATTTCTGCATGTTCATTGTACATGAGCTGAACTTATATGTGTCTATGTATGTATAGATTTGTATGTACATGTGAGTATTAATGTAAGTAGACATATGAATGAGAATGCCTACATGTGTGATGCCAGGTAAATGTTAGCAATAAGAAAGAGGTATGGTAATAGCAATATCAGACAAGTAGAATCAAAATAAATGACACAATGATATTGACATTAAATGATACATTAAATGACAGAAAATAATTTATATAACAGACATGAACCTTTATGCACCTACCAACATAGTGTTGAAATCTTAAATCAAATAATGAGAGAGAAAAATACTGAGAGAAACACAGAAAAAGTGGGCAAATACGCAACTGTGAAAAGCTTCAAGCTATGACTGATGCTATGGCAGATGGGCCAGAGTTCTTTCAGGCGCCACAGTGATCCTTCTCCTTTCTTCCTAGGTACCCTGCACACCAAGGAACCTCTAGTGGTTACCAAATATGGGACATTCTAAGGAAAATAGATGCACGTGGGAAGGCACCAATCACTGTCTTCCTAGGAGTCTCCTTCTCCAAACCTCTTGTGGGTGCCTGCAGGTTTCCTGCCCCAGGGCCCCCAGAATCCTGGGAAGGAATCAGAAATGCCACCACCTATGCCCCTGCATAAGAGCCAAAGGACTACTTGTCTGGGAAGTGGGCAAACCCTAAGGAGCGCAGTGGACCTATGCCTGCCTCTGGGTCAGGGTTTGAACAACTCACTGAAAAGAGTACACTGTGTGGCCATAAGCGGGCCAGGGCCCCGTTCTGGGCCTCAGTTTCCAAACCTATATAATGAAGTAATTGGCCCAGGTGGTGTTTAAGGCACTGATAATTCTGTTCTTGGCTCTCTCACAGGAGAGCTCCAGGTAAGAAGGAGGTGCTCACTGATGTGCCCTGGGACCTTCTGGGAAGCTGAGTTCTCCTAAAAATGTGTGAGGAGCAGTCCGTCCTTCCTTCCTTCCTTCCTTCCTTCCTCTCTCTCTCTCTCTCTCTCTCTCTCACACACACACACACACCATACTCAGTTAACCCTGAGCTCTTCCCTCTCACTTAGGGCTTAAGCCCAAGGACAAGTCCACATGGGACATCCAGCCCTTCGCTGCAGAAGGAACTCCAAGATGGAGAGGTCACAGGCTAAGGTTCAGTTTCAATGTCCCAGAATCTTAATGCAACCTCTAGCAGGGCTCAAACCCTGAGTCACATGAGCATGGTGAGATAATGACTGCCCTTTGAAGCTCTGGGCTTGGGAATTTACCCAGAACAAATGTGTTTATTATTTACTCAGACCACTGAGTAACCCACTGTCCAGAATATTCTGTGGCAATCATTAACAATCAGCTGGATAAAGCACTGGGTTTAGAAAAATGTCTACTGTAGGAACCTGGGTGTCAGCTGATATTAAAAACTACAACCACCGGCGTGCCTGGGTGGCTCAGAGGGTTGAGCGTCTGACTCTTGATTTCAGCTCAGATCAAGATCTCAGGGTTGTAAGATCAAGCCCTGCACTGGACTGCACGCTGGGCTCTGCGCTGGGTGTGGAGCCCGCTTAAGATTTTCTCTCTCCGTCTCCCTCTGCCCCTCCCCCATCCCACACACCACAGGTACGTGTGCTCTCTCTCTCTCTCTCTCTCTCTTTCTCTCTCTCAAAAAAAAAAAAAAGTGGAGGGGGTGCCTGGGTGGCTTAGTCGGTTGAGCAACCAACTTTTGGATTTGACTCAGGTCATGATCTTGGGATCGTAAGATCAGGCCCGCCAAGAGCTCTGCACTCAGTGTGGATTCTGCTTGAGAGTCTCTCTCCCTCTGCCCCTTCCCCTGCTCATGTGCATTCTCTCTTCTCTCTTTCAAATAAATAAATAAATCTTTTTTAAAAAAGAATGTTAAAAAAAAAAACCTACAACTACCAGCCTGGGTGTCTAATTGTTGAGAACAGGGCATCCACTGTTAGAACATGAATGGCTGTTACTAGAATGCTGGGGTGTTAGTCATTAGAACAATGACCACCACTGAGAGAAGCCCAGACATTCTGAACACTCTGTGATTGTTATTTGGAATCCCATGGGTCAGGTGATAGAACATGGGATAGCCATTACTAGGGCCCCAAGGATCAGGGGTTTAGAGATTGGGGTATCCATGGCATCGAAGTCTGGGTGTCAGTTGTTGGAACATTGGCCATGAGCTGTCAGACAATAGCTGTTTGGAACACAGAGTGTCAGGTACAAGAATTTGTGGATGGCTTAGAACAGACTACAGGGTGGTAGTTAAGAGGGGAAGAAGACTAGTGACTAGTTTGGATAATGACTAGTTTGGGGCCAGAGCAGCAAGGGAACAAGCAGAGAATGGAGCAGAATAGGCAGTCAAGGTCTCCTGTAGCCAGTCAGATGGGCCCAGCTCCAACTATTGAGAACAGCCACTCCCAGGGCTGGGCCAGCAGGGAGAAAAGGTGAGGTGGCCCAAGAGCCAAGCTCCACAAATGTCCACATGGGTGCCAGGACTCAGATAAATCCTCTTCCATCCTTGCCCCTGGGGAGTGCCTGGTTGCTTGGGGAGAAAAACAACCAAATGAAACAATTCCAACCCAGTACTATAGTCAACACGCATAGAGCTTTGCAGCTTTGCGGAAGCACAGAGGGAAGTGCCCAGCAGAGGGGGCACCACTTGAGGGGGGGGGGCTTAAACATGAGTAGGAGTTTGCCAGGCAGAGGAGAAAGCATTTGGCAGAGGGGACAGAGCAAAAGGGCTTAGAGGTAGGGAGGCAAGGGTCTATGTGTATCTGGAGGAAAGGGTGGCCAGAAGACAGCTAGATGGAGAGGGCCTGGGGCAGTGCAAGTGAATCTGGATCTTATCCTGAGCAGGGGTGGGGGGGGGTGATTTTTAAGGAGGGGAGCGGAAAGGTCAGGTTTTTGTTTTCTATCAATCCTCTGTGGAGGATGAGTTGGAAGGGATGTAAAGAGGGTGGGGCAGTGTCCTGGCCAGAGGTGGTAATGGCCTTTGCAGGGCAGCAGCTCTGGAACAGAGGAGGAGGCCTATTTAAGAGCTGTTTGGAAGGCAGAACAGAGACTGAGGGGAAGGAGAGGACATGAAAGACAGAGAGGTGCCCAGGGCACCCAGGTTTCTAGCTTGACGGCACCAACAGGGTCTCCAACAGGAGCAGAGAACCTCTCCCCACACAGACTCATGAGGCCAGGCTCAAAGCAGAGGGGTGGATCTTGGGCAGGCCAAGCTGCCTCCCACCCCTGGACCCTATGGCTAGTGAAAGCCACTCACATACAGGCAGATAGCCGCGCACACACACACACACACACACACACACACACACACACACGGCCTAAATTTTGCTTTTGGTTCTATTCCCTCAACTGCAGGAACTGGGTTTGCAACCATTCTCCCCTTTATGGGCATCACACTGAGCCCAAATTCATATCGTGCCCGCAGGGATCTTCAGGACGCCTGGGGCAGAACGCCTCCATGTATCTCAACACGCGAAAACAATACAAGTGGCTGAGCTTCAGCGAGGACGTTCCGTACCTGAACGTGCACGCGGCAGTGCGTGCGCGTGGGGACGCTCTGCGGCCGCTGAGTATTCACGTTCATCTGTGCGCCGCCGGGCTCAGCCACTCCACCGCCACCCCCCCACCTCCCGCTCAGGCCTCGGCTTTCCACGCCCGGGTGATAGTCCGGTTCCCAGGAGGCGCCTGCCTCGTGGGCTCCGCTTCCATATGCGATGCCTCCGAACTCGCCGCCCGCGAGAAAGTGCTGCTCATGCTGCTGCAGCCATAGGCTCGGCATCCTGGGCTTCCTGAGGTAGGCGGGGCCGGGGACCTGCACGGGGGACCAGGGACCTGGCTTCCTCCGGACTCAGGGCAAAGGAGGCGTGGACAGGGTGGAAGGATAGGGGAGGGGGATGTGGGGGCATGGCTGCAAGAGGTGCGTGCAGGAGTGCCGCCTAACTTCGGCCGACCCTCCATACTGCGACGGAAAGGGACCTAACTAGTCCCAAGACCAGGTGTCTTAGGGACGCGGCGAGGCGAGGCCAGGCAGAACCAGGCAGAATCCCCGGAGCAACCAGGCGGTCGGGGTTCCGGACGCTGATTATAAGCACCGCACTCCCAGCGCAGGCGACAGGCAGGCCGGCGGGAACTGGCGCTGCTGGACCAGGTGGCGGCTCAGGGCTGGGTACAAAAAAATATCGCAGCCTTCGGTGGAGACCCAGGCTGTGTAACCCTGTTTGGCCAGTCTTCGGGGGCCATGTGTATCTCGGGACTGGTGAGTGCAGTGCCTGGACAGACGCAGCACAGACTCAGTTCCGCGCGTTCCCATGAGTGCATCCTTCACCGCACAGACCCACGTGCAGATGTAAGTGTACAGGACCATTCCGGTCCACAGACCTGCCCTCGCCCCTGCCAAGGGTACCACTCCGCCCAGGGGTAGCACTGATGAGAAAACCAAGCCAGTCCCAGGGAGGACAATGCTGAAAGTAGGGATACTCATTCAGTCCGTGGTGGGCCAGAAAGATCACCCGGCACCTCCTGCCTCCCTACCTCCTACCAAAGCTCTATCCGAACAGAGTGCACCATCTGCCCTATGGGCAAGGCTGGGGCCCAGACCAGGCCTGGGAGTCAGGGGCCTGGGTTGGAGACTGTGGGGCAAACACTGACCTGGAGTGTGCCTGGAGTGTGGGTGTAAGGTCAGGTACCCTCTGAGGGCTACATTTGGGAGGTGACATGGGACCACATCGCACAGGGCTTTACCTGCCACAGTGATAATACTGAAATGCTTGAACACTTTCTATGTGCCAGACACTGTTCTAAGCCCTTGTATTTATTCATTTATTTCCCTCAACAATCCAGAAAGAGAAGTATCCTTTCTACAGTTCTACAAAAAGAGAAGTTTTCTCCATTCTGCAGATGAAGAAATTGAGCCCAGAAAAGTTAAGCAGCCTTATTCAAAATACATTGGAGAGCAGAGAAAGATTTGAGGCAGGGAAGTGACACAGCCAAGTGTGTGTTTAGAGAGATGGCTCAGTGAGCTGAACTGGGTTGGGAAGAAGTAAGAGCAGAGGCCTGGAGGCCAACTGGAAGGGGAGGTGGGGTATATCCCAGAGGAGATGATGAGGGCTGGCTCTGAAACAGAAGCAGGAAGAATGGAAAGTGGAAGGTCACTGCAGAGGGATGCAGGAGGTCAGATGGACAGGATGGGGCAGCTGAGTAGACGGGTTGGCAGAGGTGATAGGAAAGGCCCCTAGGGCTGAGTGGATAGTGTGGGGTGAGGGATGCCACCTCTCCATTGAACGATGCTAAGGAGCTACGCAATTCCTAATCTAGAATGTTCCCGAAAATGAAAGCCTTTCAGTATGGAAGCAATAGTGGAAGGAGCAGGGTGGGATGTTAGCATGACAGGTCTGTCCCATGACCACACTCTTCATTCACTCATGCATTCATAATGCTCTGTTTTTTGCAGCCCTATATTGGGAGCTGGAATTCAAGAATCTTGCAGACATGACCTTCATCCTCCAGCAGCTTGTTAATGTTATAACAAAAACATTAAGTTGCTGTACTGGGGGGAGCAGAAGATACTATGAGCGCACACAGGAGGTGTCTGACTGAGCCTGGAGGGGCAGGAGGAGCTTCCTGGCAGAGGTGACATCTGGGCTGAGCTTTGGCTAGCCTTGTGACTAGTCTCTCATCTCCACATTCTCTCTCCTTTCTATCCATCTCCCTTATGACACTCAAGAGATCTTTCTGAAATACCATCAGACCAAGTCACTTACCTGCTTAGAACTCTTCATGGCTTCCCTCTGCCCCCAGACTAAAGTCCCAACCCCTTAGCCTCTTGGCATGAAAATCTTCAAAATCTTTACTGTGTCATCTCTCCACATCCATCCTCTTCACACACCCCACATTTTTCTTGTAACTTTACACTCGTGCTTCCTCCAAAAGCCCTGGTCCTTCGTACCTCCAATGCTTTGCACATACTGTTCCCTCCTGGAAGGGCCTGGAAGGCCCTTACCACCACATACTCTTCTATTTTTCTTAAAGGTCTAAATATCATCTCTGTAAAGAATTCTTGGACCCCAACTTCCAAAGGGAAGGTGACTCAGGGTAGGGTAAGAGAAGGAGGCAGGGTGAAGACGAGCATGAACAATCCTCTTTCCTTCCTCCTTCTGGGCAGAAACCCCAATGGTGGGAAGTTGCCCTACTGGCCACACTACAACAAGGAGGAGAAGTACCTGCAAGTGGATTTCACCACAAGGGTGGGTGTGAAGCTCAGGGAGGAGAAGATGGCCTTTTGGATGAGACTGCACCAGCATTAAGGACCTGAGAAGCAGAGACATTTTTGAGGGTGGTTATGCAGGGAGGGAGCCTAACAGATTGTCCCACCACCTAAGCCTTGGGGAGACTGACCATGGACACACCTGAGACAAGCATCCTGCCTTCCCCAATGTAAGACCTGCAGAGGCTCCCTCCTATCTCCAGGCCAGAGCTAGAGCCTTAGCCTCTTGTTTGGGGCCCTGCACTACCCTCTTCAGCCTGACATCCCATGATGCCCCCCTGTCTCACTGAAGTCATCAGGTTGGGCCAGGTCCTTTTCCTGCTACGCTGTGCCCAGCTACCCAGCCTCAAGGGCTGGGCAAACCTACTCTTCCTTCTCCAAATCTTCCCACCCTTCAAGGTCGACTAGAATCCACTTCTTTTGAGAAATCCACCCAGACTGCCACTGCCCCTAGCACTGCACCCAGCTTGTCATTTTCCAGTCATCCTGCTCAACCTTGTGCCTGTTCACATCACATTGGCCTGAGGCCTTGGGCAGGTTACTTGTTACGTGGAGTGAAGCTTAGATAGCTTAGGATCTTCTCTCCCTCCCCTACTTGCCTCCCCTCAAGGTCCCTCCAAAGCCTGGACAAAGGGATGGTCCTCAATAAAAACATGTTGACTTCACCTGAATTTCTCCATCTGTAAAATGGTTGAGTGAAACAGATGGCATCTTGATTTGAGCCCTCAGAGGAAGGGTGTGTTGCTGCCTGCTCCTCTTTGGGCTGAGCCTGCTTTGCTACACTCAGTGACGGGGGCTGTGGCAATTTGCCTGGGTGGCAAAACACCTGGCTTTTTTCTTCATTGTCTCAAGTGTGCCCCTCAAGGACACCCATACTCCATGTTCACTTGTCCATGGGTTTCGGTCTTGGTGCCACATCCAGACTCCTCACTCTGGCCTCTCCTACAACTCGACCTGGGCACACCCCAGCCTGTACCACAAGTTTTTTTGGTTTAGTTTAGGCTTTTTTTTTTTTTTTGGTAAAATATATATAACATAAAATTTACCATTTCAGTCACATTTAAATGCCTGATTCAATGGTATTAAATACATTCATGTTGTTATGTAGCCATTGCCACCATCCACCTCCAGAATTTTTTCATCATCCCAAACTGAAACCGTATATCCATTAAACAGTAACTCCCTATTTCTTCTCATCCCCAGACCCTGGTACCCACTATTCTACTTTTTATCCTGTGAATTTGACTATCCCAGGTACCTCACAGAAGTGGAATCATACAATATTTGTCCTTTTGTGTCTGGCTTATTTTGCTTAGCATACTGTCTTCAGAATGCATCCATGTTGTAGCATGGATCAGAATTTCATACCTTTTTAAGACTGAATAATATTCCATATTTTGTTTATCAGTTTATCTGTTGATGGACCTTTGGTCTGTCTCCACCTTTTGGCTATTGTGAATAATGCTCCTATGAACAATAGTGTAGCGTCCCACAGGTTTTATGCCCCAAACTACAATGTTGCTTAGTCTCTATTCCTAGGGCTTCCTGAGTTCCTGAGAGAACTAGAAGCTGCAGAGAGAGGTGGGGGGCAGGGGCCCCCAATCTTCCATGCCCCAGCATCTAAGCCCCAAAAACAAAGGGATGGTTGGATGAGGGGGACAAAAACCCCTTTCACGCAAATGTTTATCTTCACAACAACACTGTCATGGATTTTATTACCCCTATTTTACAGATAAGGAAACTGAGACACAAGACATAAAAGGCCTTGCTTAAGGTCATGACCTAGCAGTGGCCGAGTGGGAATTTGATACAGGCCTGTCTGACTCACCCTGCCACCTCCATCCATACTGAAGCAATCCCTGAGGGAGGATGGCCCCCAGAGGAGGTGTGGCAGCTCTACTATCAGGGGAGGCATAGGCAGCAGAACATCCCTGCCCACCTCTAACCAGGGGACAGTCAACCAAATAGCCATTCAGTGGGACCCTGAGTGACAGCCAGGAGCTCAGCCCCCTGGAAGGTGGTCCTGGCCAACATGTGCAGAACTCAGCAGGGACTAGCTGGGCTTGATTCACCTCAGTGCCTACAGGATACCCTGACCCGGAGGTCTGAAGGTCTGACTGCAGGTTGGTCCAGGCCTCCTTCTGAGGGTCCCTCTGTTCCCTCCTCAGGCTCTCTCAGATGTCTGGGGAAGGAACCTTCTCCAAAGAGCCATCTGCCCAGAGGCTGTTATCTCCCAAATCAGAGGGTGTGCCTCTGAGGAGGAACTAGGGTTCAGTCAGGGCTCAGCCAAGCTGCAGCAGATGCCAGGCTCATAAAGGACTCCCCAGGATAGCCTAGCACCTTCTCTCAGAATTGGAGCCTGGAGGAATTCCAGGGGTCAGCTAGGATGGTGGGTTGGCCCCCTGCCTCCCACAGCCCCTGCCCCACACCCACCCTGTCCTCTCGGGAAGATGCCCCTCTTCTTGTCTGCTCCTCCTGGGATGGCACCACTGGATGAGGGAGGCAGGGAAGGCTACCTACTGGCCTGCGTCCACCTCGGCTTCTTGGCTTCACCCGAGTCTCCGACGGCCACCCAGAGTTGTTCCTGAAGTCCCTGCCAGGCCCCATCCCACAGGGAGCGGTTCCCAGATCTTTGGGAAGGCCCCAGGGCCCTCAAGTGGCCTTTCCCCGGGTTTACGGCGGCGTGCCAGGGCGGCCGCGAGGAAGGAGGCGCACCGGCGCGAAGCCGGCGTAGACACGGCGCGCACACACGGCTTCCGCCAGCCGCGCTGCTCAGCTCGGGGTTGGCCTCACGCCCCGCTCCGGAAGCGGCGCCCAGTCCTCGGCTCCCCGGCCTGCCGCCACCCGGCGAAGCAGCAATTACCGGCTAAGGCGGCGAAGGGAGGGCCAGTTAGTGCGGGAGACACGGCGCGTCCGCGGTGCCCGCAGCCCCCACAGGGCCGCCGCCGCCGCCTTCGGGGCCCGGCAGACAGCGCCGGCGGCCTGGGAGCCCCGGGGGACCCGCCGTCCCGCCTCCCGCCAGCGGCAGTGATGGATCCAGTCGCCTGGCGCGGGGCCAGAGCCCGGGCGGCGGGCGCCGGGAGCTGAAACTCGCCGCCGTGGGGGCGTGAGGAGGGTTGTTGGTGGCGGGCAGCGAAACGGGGCCTCCCTCCCTGGGAGGGCTCCTGCGCCCCTGACTGCCCATGCCCAGGCGCCAGCCAGCAGTCGCCCGGCCGGCGGGCCCCAGTCTTAGGCAGGCGACCGCGGCGTTCCGGGCGGGGGTGCGTTCTGCCCAAGCCCCTTGTGGTCTCGTGGTTCTCCTGGCTTCAGGCTCTCCACGGGCCCGCTTGGGCTGGCCCTGCCTACAGCAGTCCCGTGCTGGTGGCCGTGGAAGCCCATGCTGGCTAGTGCGCCTGTGGCTGGGAGGTGGGCAGGAGTTTGGGTGAGCAGCACAGGGCCACAGGCGCTCATCACCCGTGAATGAATCATGAACTTCCTCCCCTGGGTCCCGTGCTGTGACTGGCCGCCTGTGGATTCTAGGAGACCCAAAAGGGATCAATCCTGCTCTAGGGGCCTTGCCGGGATCCCAAGCTTATGGAAGCTATGAGGTCCAGGGAGGCATCCGGCGAAGGAAAGGGGCTGGAAGAGGAGCAGTAGGGTCAGGTGCCACGACTTCAAGGCTTCACCTTCCCCAACTGACCCCTTTCCAGCCCAAGCTGGACACACTGGAGCGTGTAGTGAGGGACAAGGTAAGCCTATGCCCAAGATACATTGGATGAGGCTGAAGTTTCTAGAAGGGAAGATGCAGTGGGGGAGGATTCAGGAGGAAGGTTCACAATTCTCTTTCTCCCATCAGTGCCACAAGGGGCTGGGTTAAAGGTGCTGAGGCTCCTGACCAGTGCTGGATGCAGGGGCACGGGGTTCAGACTGGCCTTTTCTCTGTGCCCTCTGCCCCCAGCCCTCTCAAGTCTGGCCCTGATAGGAAGGGTCTGGCAACCTGCTGTGTGCCCTGAAGGGCAACCTGCTGTGAGGGAGAGGACATCACTTTTCTAAAGGAGTCAGAACACCCCTTTCCATATGCCAAATTCATTAACTGTGTGGCGAGAGAAAACACAGGTGAGAAATTGGCATATGGGGTCTGGGTGAGGAAGGGATGTAGTGACAAAGACACCACCTTGAGTCCTTCATGAAATGAGGTAGAAATATATTAAAGTATGTGGGGCGCCTGGGTAGCTCAGTCGCTGGGCGTCTGCCTTCGGCTCAGGGCGTGGTTCCGGAGTCTTGGGATCAAGCCCCGCGTCGGGCTCTTCCGCTGGGAGCCTGCTTCTTCCTCTCCCACTCCCCCTGCTTGTGTTCCCTCTCTCACTGGCTGTTTCTCTCTCTCTGTCAAATAAATAAATAAAATCTTAAAAAATATATATATTAAAGCATGAGGTAAGGAACAGCCAGGTAAAAGAGACAGTAGAACAATCCACCAAGAAAGTCAAGGGGTGGAGGGAAGAAACA
Source organism: Ursus maritimus (assembly GCF_017311325.1). Taxonomy (NCBI): domain Eukaryota; kingdom Metazoa; phylum Chordata; class Mammalia; order Carnivora; family Ursidae; genus Ursus; species Ursus maritimus. The sequence goes on from NW_024424341.1 coordinate 22,302,087, forward strand.
GAAGCAGGTGGACACACACCCAGACAGGCAAATGGACAGAGAGCCAGGGCAGTGCTGAGGCTGTTCAGGCTGGAAAAGAGAAGTACCTGGATACTCAGACGGTGGCAGTAGGCAGGGATCTGTTTCTCATTCCAGTTGACTGGGATAAGTGGATGATAGAAAGGGTCAGCTGGAAAGGCTGTGGGAGCACAGTGGAGATGCTGACAGAACTTGGGTAAGTTGGTGAGTCAGAGAAGTCTTCTAAAGGAGCATCTGAAAGGACCAGTAGGAGAGAGTGGAGGGTATGGAGGCAGCAAGGGAGGGGAAGCTATGTCAGCTAGAGGGCACAGCAGGAGAAAAGGCCTAGAGATAGGAATTAGCCTGTTCCATCCCAGCAGCTCGTGTCAGTGTGGCCCTACGGGAAGGCTACGAGGGGAAACAGGGCCTAGAGCTAGGGCACCAGGTTTGTAAGTCTGGGAGGGAGCATGGACTCTACCTTGAGGCACTGGGGAGCCATGGGAGGGAAATGTCCTCATCAGACTTACCTTGCAGAAGGATCTTTGAGATTACAGAATACAGAGGAACTGACGAAGGAGAGAGTAGAATTGGAGAAACCAGGGGAGGGCAATGCAGAACTAGACAATGAGTCTTTCATGGAAGACAGCAAGCAAGTTCATAAAGCAGATGGACAGAAGGTGACGGAAGGAGAGGTAGAAGCTGAGAGAGACTCCTAGATGTCCTGTTGTTCCAAGGAGCTTTAGACAAAAACAGGAGGCCAGCTCTGACCACTCCCCCTCCCCCACCCACCAGATGGCTCCTGGGGTACTCTGGCTGAGAGCTCTCCCACCCAGCCCAGCCTGGGAACTCATCACCCCTTCCCAGGGCCTGGGGGACCTTCCAGATCCAGGAAAAACCCCAAGGGGATGTCCTGTCCAGGGTGGGGACATAGGCCGGGCCATGTTGCTGGGGTAGCCCCTTCTTTCCCCCTCTACTCCATGGAAGGCTGATAAGGACAGGACTCTAGCCTCCACTACTGACTCTCTAAAATCACAATAAGTCCATGGCCATAAGGAATTGGGTTTGGGCCCATTGGTCTATGGGGCAAATGGGAAGGGGAGGAGGACCCATTTGAAGCCTGAAAGAACTCAAGATCAGATGGTCTCGGGGCGCCTGGGTGGCACAGCAGTTAAGCGTCTGCCTTCAGCTCAGGGCGTGATCCTGGCATTATGGGATCCAGCCCCACGTCAGGCTCTTCCACCGGAGCCTGCTTCTTCCTCTCCCACTCCCCCTGCCTGTGTTCCCTCTCTCGCTGGCTGTCTCTATCTCTGTCAAATAAATAAATAAATAAAATCTTAAAAAAAAAATCAGATGGTCTCACAGAGCAGAGTTCAGCATGCCTCTTTTCCAGATGAATTTGGAAACTGAATATTCCTGTCTGGGCCTGTTCTTCTGTGTGTGTCCTCAGGCAAGCCACTTGCCTCTCGGCCTGGTTCTCCTCATCTGTGCATCTGGGAACAATCTCAGTAGGACCCTACTCCAGCCCCAGTCCCCTCTAGCTGTGGTTCAGGACCATCCATTCCCAGCTTTTAGCCACAGGTGCCGGTGGAAGAGCATGCCAGTGACCTCAACAAGGAGCCATTACATTATGGATCTACTGTTACAGAGCAAGAACCTTTTTGAGGGGGAGCCTGAAAGTGGAAGAAAAGCCTTTCAGGAAATTAGCATCAGTGGCAGAAAAATTCATCAAAAGCTGGTGGAGGCGCCTGTGGCTGATTTATGTCTCTTAACTAAGGAGCAGCTCTTCTGGCCTGGAGGAAGGACTTAGCCTCCAGGTCCTTCCAGAGACCCCAGATCCAAGACTCTAAAACTCTGGCTCTGTTGCTGGGCCTCTCAGCATCTGCCAGGAACATCACTTTCAGTTTGCTACTCCTGAAACATGGAACTCTGCTGTGCTAGGAAAGGCCACTGATGGGCAGGGATCTTGAGGGTTTTTGTTTTGTTTTGTTTTGTTTTGTTTTTTTAAAGATTTTATTTATTTATTGGACACAGAGAGAGACAGCCAGCGAAAGAGAGAACACAAGCAGGGGGAGTGGGAGAGGAAGAAGCAGGCTCCTCGTGGAGGAGCCCAATGCGGGGCTCGATCCCAGGACTCTGGGATCACACCCTGAGCTGAAGGCAGACACTTAACGACTGAGCCACCCAGGCGCCCCCAGGGATCTTGAGTTTTAATACAACTGTTCCTCTGCTGTGTGACCTCAGACATTCAGTTGGCCTCTCTGATCCTCCCTGTCAGGAGAAATCCTGACTGCCTAGCTTCTAGGCAACCAATACATCTACAACACTCAGCACATCTGGGAAAAGAATAATTTTTTCAAAGATGGAGGATGCAAACATACCCAAACAGCTGTTGGTAATGGGACTTTAATGTGAGAAGCAGGGAAACAGCCAGGAACCCATTGTGCTGGGTGGCACAGGCCTCCCTCCCACAGTGCCCAGGTAGGGCAGACAGAAGAGCTATTGCAGCATGCACCTCCAGGGGGCACCGCTTACCTGGTTTACCATGTGATTGAGAGCCTGGCAGGAACCTGAGCTCCAGCCCTGCCCCTTCTGGGCTTGCACTTACACACACCCTTACCTTACACCACACTTGCCTCTGACTGGGGGACTGCTTGGTCACCACCTAACCAAAGCAGCCATGTTGGGCAGTCTTTGCAGCCCAATGGACTCCCCCCAGCCCCTCCTCCGCTGCCTTCAGGTCCCAGAGCTGGTCCAGCCAAGTCAGTCGATGCTAAAAGCAGGATCCTTTGAAAGAGCTAGGGACATAGCAGCCCCCAGAGCCTCAGGGAATCCCTTCCAGGGCCATACCCTGATTCTGTCATTGCCCCTCCCCTGGCTCAGCTACAAAAGGAGGCAAGCCTCAGGCAGCTACTCTATGCTACAGAAGAGCAAGTGCTCCTTTTCAGGAGTTCCTTTTCAGGCCCCTTCTCACCTCATTTTATGCTATTTTAACCAGATTGTATGAACTCGATTGTTATCCTGGGCTTCCCTTGATTGCCAACATTTATAGTTGGATTTGTATCAAAGTATAGAGTTGTAAACATCCTAGAATTTCAGAGCCAGAAGGGACCTTTAAGATTGTCATAGCCACCATTCTTTGAGAGCTTGTAACTTTGGCCAGGCACTAACCCAGGTACCATCTGGTGTTTTTGCCTGCCCAATACATCCATTCCTGCAATATTACCCTCTCGACACCAATTCAATGGGATGAGCAGGTAACTCAAACTATTAAAGCCTATTAAAGTCAACCCAAGATTTTTGTAGGAATATCAGGAAAGAGCAGACCTCACCATTGGAGTGTAAGTCAGCACGTGAATAAAAGTAAAACAGAAAAACAGAACCAAGAGACCAAGAGAGACAGAGACACAGACAGATTTCTGGTGCCAGTACTTGAAGAGCTAGGGGTCCAGCCATCCCTGAAGTCACATATACACCCAGAGTTTTCAGCTAAATGAGCTAATACATTCCCTTTTTTGTGTAAGCCAATTTTTTAAAAAGATTTATTTATTTATCGGGGGTGGGGGCAAGCAGAGGGAGAGGGAGAGGAAAACCCAAGCAGACTCCATGCTAAGTGCAGAGCCTGATGTGGGCTCAGTCCCACAACCCTGAGATCACAACCTGAGCCGAAACCAAGAGTCAGATGCTTAACTGAGTGTGCCACCCAGGCACCCCTGTGTAAGGTAATTTTAACTGGGTTTCTGTCACTTGAAACCAAAACAGTCCTGACAGATACAAGTAGATGTCTTTGTTCTCAATTTATAGATCAAAAAGCTGAGTATCCAGCTAGCTCTGGGATCTCAGACAAGTCACCAAAGCTCTCTGACATCCGGTTACTCTAACAAAGAATAGAGACTGAATTTCTTTAACTTCAGGACACCTTTGCTCTTCTGGGATCTCTCTCTGTATGTCTTATCTGTCCATATGCCCTTAAATGAGACAGTCACTTGTTCTGAGTCCCAATTTTCTGACCTGTAAAATAGGACAGTAATTCCTTCCCTCCTTACTCTGAAGGAGTTTGGGAAAGTCTAACGAGAGAGTGTTTGGAAATTTACTTTTACTAAAGCAAATGTTATATAGTGTCCATATTTTACAGATGAGGAATCTCAACTCATACCAGACAACCACTGTTGTCCCCAAATGGCTCATGTCTCTTCCAAAACAATTTTTAAAAGGATTTTAAAAATAAAACTTAACTGGGGCACTTGGCTGGCTCAGTCAGTGGAGTATGTGACTCCTGATCTCCAGGTTGTAAGTTTGAGCCCCACGTTGGGTGTAGAGATTACTTAAAGATAAAATCTTTAGGGCACCTGGGTGGCTCAGTCAGTTACACATCTGCCTTCAGCTCAGGTCATGATCCCAGGGTCCTAAGGTTGAGCCCCGCATCAGGCTCCCTGCTCAGTGGGGAGTCTGCTTCTCCCTCTACTCCTCCTCCCTACTCTTGCTCTCTCTCATGTTCTCTCTCAGATAAACAAATGAAACCTTTTTAAAAAAAAATATTTAAATAAATAAATAAATAAATAAATAAATAAATAAAACTTAACAAGACCGTAAAACACATTTATAAAGTGACCTCCCCATAGCGCCTCATGGGCCAGAATCTAAGTCAGGTCAGACCCAGGTATACTAAGGGAAATGGCACTGGGTGAAGCTCTGTCGGGAATAACTTCATCACTGTCACAGGTCAAGTTCTCTAGAAAGTTTTGCTAGCAAGATGTTTATTAAGGAGTGCCCTTGGGATCAAAACGTGTTTATGGGAGAGGTAAAAAGCAGAATTGGATAGAGGAAGAAGTCAAGCTATACTGCAGCCCAACAACAGAGTCAGGTGACTCCACAGGGAGCTCTAGAACTCACATGGCCCATCATCATTGCTTTGCTGGACCTTTATACACCCATCACCAGTCATTGGATATAAGCTGCCCAGGAAGGAAGAATGACTTGCAGGTAGCTCTCTGGAGCTCAGGGAATCCCAGAAAGGACTGAGAACAATCCCAGCTGCTCAGGTAACAAGTCCTTCACTGAAGAGGGATCTAGGTGGCTCATCTCTGTGTCCATCTCAATCACCAACACTACCTAAGCTGCAAGGCATCCTGGGAGCTCCCCTGGAGCAGGAGGAGCAAGCTTCCCTAGAATCAAGTGGGCTAGGGAAGCTATCAGTGGTGCCTTTGGAGGAGGTTGGGATCAGTCTCCAGGTCAGGCATTGGTGTGGGGCAGTCATTCTCCCAGCACAAATCCTAGAGGCCTCTGACCCCACGTTTTGTTGTTGTTGTTGTTGTTGTTGTTGTTTAAAGATTATTTATTTATTCATTTATTTGAGAGAGAGAGAGTGTATGGGGGGGGGTCAGACAGAGAGGGAGAAGCAGGCTCCCCTCTGAGCAGGGAGTCCAAAGAGGGGCTCAATCCCAGGACCCTGGGATCATGACCTGAGCTGAAGGCAGCCGCTTAACCCACTGAGACACCCAGGCACTCCTGACCCCATATTTAATGAAAGAGTATGAATTTTCCTGGCTGAGAAAGGGGGAAGAAAGCAAGCTAGACAGAGGAAGTTAGCCAGGACTAGAACAGTCTGAAGCCAAACTCATTGTCCATTCACTCAGAAGTATCATCTAGAAGAAGAGAATTATTGTTTGCTTTATTAATTGTTCCTTTTGTGTTCCTAGAGGGAAGGCAAGCTGGTGAGGAGGCTGTGGGCTAGTAATTCTGTCTGCCTATTTGCAAGACAATATTACAGCATGATGGGAAACCCTGCCTGCCAGGATGGTTTAGAGCTTGGGAAATTTGGGGAAGAATCCAAGAACAGGACATGGTGTCGAGGCATCATCAGCACGGAGACAAAAGGAGAGAAGGTAAAAGTGGATGCATTTGGATTCAAGAGTCGATAATGAGCCAGAAGTGAATGTTGAATTATTCAACCTCTTTTATTGATCCATTGATCTCTATCTGCAGGTTTTGGTTTATTCTTGGTTGGCATTTCCTGTGTCTGAGACACTGAGAAGAGAAATGGGGCCGAGGAAGGATTTTTAAGACTCATGAAGAAAGAAGAGTCAGTGCCAAAGAGAAATTTGGCAACAGATATCAGGAACCTTAAAATGTCCATACCTTTGGACACAGTGGTTCTACTTCTGGAAATTGACCCTAAAAACACTATCCAAAACTTTTAAGAGAAATCCTTAAGCACCATGATGTTCGCAGAAGCCTATTTTATAACTGCGAATGATAGGAAGCAAGCTGAATAAATGCCCAACAATAGGAGATCAGCCAGGATGTCATTTGGAGTTTTATATGATTACATGGGAAAACACTTATGCCATAAGGTTAGGTGATGACAGAGCATTCAAAACTGCTCCTATAAAACATCATAACTACGTGAAGAAATGTCGGTGGAGAAAGGCCAAAGAACATACACTTGAATAAAGTAATGATTGTTTTGAGGTGGTGAGACTCTCTTCCTATTTTCCTAAATTTTCTACAAAAAATATGCACAAGTCTTAAATAATTTTTAAAAATGGAAGGGTGGGGTGAGAGACACTCATAGGAAGGCTGCACAGTACTGAAATGAACACAAATTAGTGGGGAGCCAAATCCTCCCAGGGTGCTATGTCCTACATGCGCTAACCATCTCCTGGATGCATCAACGGGTCCTATGGATCCAAATGACAGAGTGAGGGATGCTGTGGGGTAGTCAGTCTATGGAGGACAATCAAAGGCCCCTGAACTTGTATTTAAAGAAAAAGTGTGAGTTTTCACAGCAGAGAAAGGGGAGGAAGTCATGCTAGACAGAAGGTACAGTAAGAGCAAAGGCACTGAGGCATGCGGAAATGTAACCAGGTCAGAATGGCTGGACTGCAGCGGGCCAATGGGGAGAAATGATGGGAGATGGAATCGGAAAGGAAAGGAAGTCATGAATGCTGGGCTGAGGGCTCTAGCCTTCCTGCCATAGGCAAATCAGAGGCTTGGGGGAGGGGCAGTGCGGTTAGGGCTCACCACCGCCATTCTCTAGTCCCCCAGTCTCGTCTGTTTCCCATCACCAGCCAGAAACTTAGGAGAGCAGGGGAGAAGAAGGGGAGCAGTCCCAAATAGCCCTTGAAGACTGGTCAGCCAGGCCTCCTGACCCCAGTCTGGCCCTCTTCCCAGTATGCGAGGCTCGGTCCCCATCCCCGGGCATCCAGACAAACCCCTCCGCCTCCCATGACAAAGAGGCTCGTTTGGAGCCTGGGCAAGATTTGCAAACGTCAAGCTTGTAATTACAAGGATGAAATCATCTGGTTCCTTTTAAGCAAACGGGTTTATTGATCCCAACACTGAAGAAATGCTATTCTAGGGAAACTTGCTCCTCTTGGTTTTCCTCTCCCTCTGGATGGCTGAGCTGGTGGGGGAGGGTGGCAGGAGAGCTAAGAAAGGGGAGAACCTCCAGCAGGGGAAATTCTTAAAGGCCTGGGGGTGAATTTTATGGTGTAGATAAATTATATCTCAAAAAAGAATTCTTTAGGGTCCAGGAAACTGCCTCATTTAGGCCGATGACACCCTCATCCTGGACTTAGGCCCATCTCCATCCCCAAACTAGAAGCTAGGTAGAGCTGGGGCTTTAGGAGCTGTGCCAGCCATTAATTTCCCTTCTCTCCCACCCCCATTTGTGGCTCCAGATCCTATTTCAGCTTCAAGATGGCACAATATTTCCTCAGTAACTGAAGGGAAACTGTTTCCTTAGAAAAAATGCACTAGAGGCTCAGGGGCCTGGGAAGACCTCACCCTCTCTATGAGGAGAGGCAGATGTGGGGAGCTGCCAACACCAGACCTGGATAAAGCCATCCTTTCTGCTAAACTTAAGGAGGCAGGATGTCTAGGCCTTGACCTTCCAAGCCAAGGTAGGACAAACAGTTGGGCTCAGGGGACAGGAATGCCCAACCATCAAGGTCAAGAAACACATTGTGCCACAAGGCCCACAATAGGATCCCTTCATTCAACCTCCGAAGGGAGCATGGTAGGGTGCTCCAGGAGGGATGACCCCCAGTTGCAACTGTCCACCAGCTCACAGTTCAGCTAAAGAGACGAGCAGGGCTTTTGGCAGCTCCACCAGCGGACGCCTTAGGTTGGAACAGTTAAGAGCACAGCCCTGGGATTGCCAGCCCTTCTGCGCCTCAGTTCCTTCATCTGTAGAATAGGGTCAATAATACCAAACTTGCAGGGTTATGGCGAATAGTGAATGAAGATGATATATCCCAATGCCATTTTGTTTTCTCTTCTGAGGCACTGTCCTCAGTGGTCACTTATTTATTGTTTCAGAGTCTCTATTTCCTCTCTGTCAGATTAGGACAAGAAAACTCATCCTAGAAAGTGGTTCTCTGAATTAACTGAGATAAGGGACATAAAAGCACTCAGCTCAGAACTTCACAGTTGAGTCGAACAATTGAGCGTTCCCATCCTCTGCTCAGTGTTACTGTGCATTCTCTGCCCACCCATTCGGGATCAGTCGGGGAGTCTTGTAAGAGCAGCTGCCCACCCAGGAAAATAAGGAAGAAGAGGACCTGCACTGGCTGAATTCTTAGGAAAGGAAGGCTCCAAATGGCAGGGCTTCAGAGAGAATTCAGCCAGGTTTTGGGAATGGGAAGGGTGTTTCTAGGCAAAGAACAGATACCCACAGGCTTCCATCTATGGACTGACCCTACTAGAGCTGGCTCTTAGCAACCCCCTCCATGGGGTGGTGCCTGGACCAATCCATAACCAGCCAGACAGAAACACAGAGTTAAATATACCTGACATGGGTGAAATTTTCCTTTACTAATTTTATCTAATTTTTAAAATAAGTGAAAAAAACTTTCACAACAACAAAAAAAGGCATACAGAGGTCAGCCGAGGAGATGGCCTCCTCCAGCCTGCGGCTGGTTTCCCAGTCGTCCTGGCTGGTTGGATGCCAGACAATGCCGAGTGGGTTATCCTGTGGCCTGGAGTTGCCAAAGGCTGTCTGTGGTGCTGCTGTTCTGGGTCTGCCTGGCAGGCTTTCTCATCCCTTTCCCTCAGGACATCATTCCCCACCCCCATGAGGCTGACAATTCATGTACTCTGCCCTGCTCTGTACTCCCACCCCTCCGCCAAGATCGGCTGCAGGTCCATGAGCCCTGCCTGGACCCACTGTGCAGTAAGAGTGCTGCCGGGTGGATCATTCTTTAGAGAGAGAAATGGAAAATTTTTTACTAATGCGTACCTAAACAGAATATGATGGTGCCGAATTGTGTGACATGGGATATACTCTCTTCCTACCATAGAAACTAACATCAGGAACTCTGCTCACTTGACCAGTCAATGGGACTGTCTGAAGGCCACATCGTCTTCCTCTCATTTAGACAATGGCCGCATTGTCCTAGTGTCCAAAGGTCTTAGCTGGACTGGGAAGACTTAGAGTACAGGAGGCAGATGCATGAAAGCTTCTGTTCCTTGTGAGGGACCTAGTTCTGCTCTGGTGCCTTGGGGTGGACGCTGCCTCACCCACCTCTCAACATAAGTTGCCGATGATCTAAGGCTGGTTCTGTCTGTACTTTGCTTGTGCTGATTTGGAGTTTCCCCCTCCAGTTTTACCAGAACCTTTAGGCAGCAAAATAAAAATGGTATCCTTCGCCAGATGTAGCTGATACAAACAGCTCAGTGGGCCCACAATGCATTCTCACTCTCCCCCTTTTGAAGAAACTGCTCTTCCCCTCTTTCAACCCATCAGGTACTATCTGAGGCTGCCCATCCCAGGCCCCCCAACCCGTGATGGGAGAGCATGTGACATAAGCTGGCCCAGGTCATCATATCAGCCTGGACATGGTGATTTGGTAGAAGGGAGAGTATGTGACCCAGACTGGGCCAACCAAAGTCCTTCCCAGAAATTTTATGACTTGGAGAAGTGGCTGCTCCTATCCTTCACCAGGAAATGGATGCCAATGAAGAGAGCTTGAGAAAGTTAAGCAGTGAGAAGAAATGGAGAAATGGAAGAGAAAAGGAGACTATCCCTCCCTCTGTGTGACTGACTGGTTTACTTACAGTAAAATGGGCCCCTTTCTACCTTTAAGTTTTCTTGAATTGGGTTTCTGTCACTTGCAATTGAAAGAAACCCGAGGGAAGATTCTGAGATAGATGGAGGCCCAATGGTAGTGTTGGTGACTTCTGTATCTATACCCTTTGTATTTGTGCACACTCACATATTCACACAGGTTTGATGTGGGCTAGGGAAGAATGCCCTTGGAGAGGATTGATTCTATGTTTGCTATTCAGAAAGTGTGTTTGTTAAAACCACCAGCTTACAGGTTTGACTTTGCTGAAAACTCCCTCCCTGACCTTGGGCAATTGATCCATCTCTGGACATCAGTTAGTGTGACCAACCATCCCAGCCAGGGACTAAGTGGTTTCTGAGGACATGGGACTTTCACTGTAAAACCAGGATAGACTCTGGAAAACCAGACAATTGGTTACCCTACCTCCGTTCTCTATCGGCAAAACTGAGATTGAACTAGGCAGGGGTAGGAAATTCTGCCAAACCCTGCATTCAGGCCAGCATTGTATCCTCACAATCCTTTGTAATATGGACAGCTACTGTCAGTCAGAGTTGGCACCTAGTGGCCATCTTTGTACTGAGTTTTTGACACGCTGGAATTTTAAGGATCAGAATTTATTGAGGATCAACTTTGAGTCAACTTCTGCCATAAATCCCATGTCAAACTCTCTCCAGCTTGGGCCAGATGACTTCCCTAAAACTTGTGGATCTTTTTTAGGGTCTGATTGCACATTTGGGTAAATATATGGACTGGCATTAGGTTTATATATAATTCAGCTTTTCTTCTTTAGAGACTTAAATTTATTGAGTGCTCATTTATGTGTTAGACCCACATAAAGACTCTCACGCTAATCTTGAGAGCTTGTGTCTGCATTTTGCAAATAGGCAAACTGAGGCTTAGAGTCCAGTGCTTGTGTAAGCTTGTGTGAGCAGAGGAGTGAGATCCCAGCCAAGGCCCGTCTGACTCCCAACCTTTCCACCATGATGCGGATTCTGTTGGATTCTGTGGTCTGTTACCACCTTTAGTCTTTGATAGGAGCAGCCTACATCCCTCCCGGTCGGTTTTGGGACACAAAGTCCCCGAGGACTTAAGTTACCTCACGTTCAGGTGACAATTTGGGGGTCACTCCGAGCAGCTGAGGAGTTCCAAAGTTCCATACAGCCGACAGAAAGAACCCGCGCGGGCCGCTTCCCGTCTCCAAGGTCCGGGCAGATGCCCGCAGAGCGGTTCTACACAGAGTAGCCCGCCGGCCCACAAGGGAAAGAGGGCAGCGTCACTGGAGGAGCTCTGGTTCGCGGCAGCCCAGCCGCTCCGCAAGCGGGCGGGCGGCGCATGCGCGGCGCGGGTCGCAGAGTTGTGAATGGTGCGTTTTGTTTGCCGGAGTTTGGGGCGGGCGGGCGCGCGAGGAGGAGGGGTGGGGCGGACCGGGGCGGGGCGGACGGGCGGGCTTGCGAGGTGGGCGGTGAAAGGAAGTGGCGGCGGCGGCGGCCGGGGGCGGCGAGTGCTGGGTTCGCGCGGGCGGTAGGCAACGGCTGAGGCGGCGGCGGCGTGGGCTGGGTTCGAGCAGGCGGCGGCACCTCAGACTCTTGGGAGCGGGAGCCCACGCGGGCGGGCGCCTGAAACAAAGGGAAGCCAGAGACAGGGCGCCGCGGGTGGGCGGTCAGTCGGTCCGCGCGAAGCCGGCCAGCGGGTGCCGCGCAAGCCCGGAGCCCGGCCGGCCGGCGCGGCCTCAGGGCGGGAAGATGCCGCGCGTCGTGCCCGACCAGAGAAGCAAGTTCGAGAATGAGGAGTTCTTCAGGAAGCTGAGCCGCGAATGCGAGGTGAGGCAGGCGGGAGGCGCGGAGGCCGCGGCGCGCCCCGAGTGGGCCCGGGCGGAGAAAAGTTTGGGCGGCGCGGCCCCGGGCAGCCCGGCGGAGCGGCAATCTCGCCCGGGCAGCCGCCTGCCCGCAGACTGTGCTTGCCCTTATCTGCGCCGCGCGGGGCGGGCGGGCGCGCAGGCGGCGTCGCGGATTTGGCTCCTGATTTCGGGCCGTCTCTGCCTTGCAGATTAAGTACACAGGCTTCAGGGACCGGCCCCACGAGGAGCGCCAGGCGCGCTTCCAGAACGCCTGTCGCGACGGCCGCTCGGAAATCGTAAGTCGGCGGGGCAGGGGCGCTGGGGGCCCGGGGCGCGGGGACCGAGGCGCGCACGGGTCACTTGTTGCGCGGGGACAGCCGCGGCCCAGGCCGGTTCCGGACGGCGCCGCGGACGCCGCGACTCCCGGAACTGAGCGGGCGCCGTCTCACTTCCTACTCGGGATTCAAAATGCGAAACCAGACACTGGCGGGCCGCGTCCTAGCGGGGAGACGCTTCCCTGTGGCCCTCTGCGGGCCGGTTATGATTCCCAGACGCGACTCGGCAGTTTGCCCCAAGTGGAACTCACACCGGAGCCCAACTAAACAAGGAGAAGTCATTGTACAGGCTGTGTCACTGATGAAGGGGTTGGGGTATTTGTAAGGGAGAAAACACCCTTTTGGAAAAAGAATTGGGCTTCGTTCAAGGATCTGATTCCTGGGCGAGAGTTGGTTTCTCAGGACTCCAGGTTTGTTGGTAAATCTGTATGTGAAGCTGTTTCACTGCCAGTATAACCGAGAATCTTTATACCAGTTATCTGTGGTCCTAATAGAGAAAAACAAGCCCTAAAGAATGAGCCATCTTATTTTCTTAGAATGTTAAGGCTCAGGAGAATCAGAAAGAAACCATTATCGTCTTTTTTCAAACCTCAAAAACGTATCCCGTTTAGTGCTGCTGTTCCTAAAGAATTGTATGGATTTGCGAAACCCACAGTTGATCTTGAGGCCCTGTTATAGGTGGTAGACTTGGTGCTAAACCTTACCTTGGCGGGGGGGTGGGGGGGGCGGGATTCGAGTGTCTTAACCTCCTTTTTTCGTTTGTCCTTTTGGAGGTGCTAACGAGGAGGGAATGAAAAAGCCAAAGACTAAGTAGGAGGAAGCTAAAGAAAAGAGATCTTATTAATTAAAAAAAGAAAAAAGAAGTTGAAGTACTACTGTATAATGGAATCTAGTTATCTTCTCTGAGCTGGGCCCATTGCGTTGGCAGGGTCTTGAAGCTATGGTGGAGTTTGAGTTTAGGTTAACAATAGGAGGACATATTGGAACATTTACTTTTCCCACCTCCTTTATGGAGAATATGTTTTATTGAGAAACAGTTCACATACCATAAAATTCTCCCTTTTTATCACCTAAATCAAGTTTATTTTTAAGAATATTTTGCTATCTAAAATGAAGACTTGGAATTGTATTACAGATAATATGAAGATACTGGCTAAATTTATTAGGAGCTCTAGAATATTTGGTCATTAGTGCACGTAATGAAAGAAAAGCTCCAGCTTTTAGCCCACTTCCAAGTTCTTGAGTAGTTATAATAGTTACATGATTAAAATGTCTAAGACACATACTTTCGGTTTTGGCCTGAGTGGTAGAAGAATCATTCATTAGTTGATCCAATGATTATATCATCCTTTGTCTGGGTTTCCTTTTGAAAAAGGTGGATGGTATACCTAACCAGTGGATTTCCTAGAGTTAATTGATGTAAGTGTGAAACATGAGGTACAAAGTACTTCATGATTTTTTAGAGCTGAGGGGGTTTTTTTGGAAACCTAATGAAGTATAGCTATTAGGTTGTTCTCTGTCACATCAGGGACTTTACTGCATATAATTATGAATTGGGAGTATAATTTAACCCACAGTAGATCTGAATTGCTATATTATAATATTACTGTAATATTATAGCAGTATTATAGGTTGCTTGTATTTATAAGTTTCTTTCCAGGGATGAATCAGACAGACATTCTAAGCCTTCCTGTCTTCCAGAGATCTGATCCTACAAATTTTAATAAGTTCCTAATATCTGACAAGCATTAAAAGTTAAAGGAGGGTTAGATTGAATTCTGTGTAAGATTTGCACTTAATATAGCATACGTGTCTTAGTTTGTTGACTAATGTAACTATTTGTATTTGGGAAGGAATTTCACATTTCCTCCTTTTTCTAGGCACCCCCTCTTAATTCAGTATTCTTCATATTTAAATTACAGGATCCCTAGCTCCTAGAGGGTGGAGACCACATTAACTTTGTGGTATATACATTAATATACTCCTCTCTAAACAGGTACTCTGAATAATGCCTTTTGTATCATAGGTACTTGATTAATTTAATTTAGAGGTTACTTAATGCCTAAAATTTATCTTTTTAGTTAGGAACAGGCTGTGGCTTTTATTTACTTGGTTGTGGAAACTAGGTGTGGAGAAGACATTTTTCCTCTGTTTTGACAGCAGCTTTATACAGTAAAAATGTGCATAGTTAACCAAAACTATTATCGACCTTCTCCCCCTTTTTATTCTTTTAATTTTGAACATCTCCTTAGTGTATCAGTGAGGTTAATGCATTTATTTTGTGTTTAGATAGATGTGATCGTAACTATAAAACTTATCCAGACTCCTTATCATAGCATGAATAAAAGTGATTATGGGTAAGGGGTAGAATCTATTTGGTCTGTTTTATTCCTCATGTAAGTTCTTATGTGGTAGGAGTGTTGGAGAAGTCTTCAACACTAACGGTAAATTAAAGAAAAGAATTCAGGTTTGGGGACGACTGTGACTGCAGTGAAAACTATATTTTTAATCCTGAAGATGGAAGGGTAAATGTATGTTGGATTGGCATAGGTGTGTTATTTTACATTTTGTGAAACCTGTAGAATAATCATGGGGACAATCTGGAAATCTTACATATAGACAGTGATACTGGTGTAGCATTTTTATGTTTTTGAACGGAATTTTCCCAATTGTTATGTGTGTAGATATTCCATTAAAAAAAGAGTTCTGTGGTCAAATAAATTTGTGAAATGCTATTGTAGAATGATCTGTTCTTACCACTTTTCCTCTCTCAGAGAGAGGGATCTTGAGATAATGGGTATGAAGTGATGAAGCAGGAAATCTCTTCTGAGGTTGGTCTTCAGACAGGAGGTGAGGTAATAAGATCTGTAGACTGTTTTTACTTAGCACAGAGCTGATTTGGGGTACACTGGGGGTGGAAGGATTTGTTACTGGTGAATACTAAAGAAACATGCCTTGGGGATTTTGACACGAGGCATTCATTCATGGGCTGAATCTCTTATCTGCCACCACTCCATGGTGAGAATTTATTATCTGAGGCTGAAAAAGTTAGTTCTCTTACCCAGCTCAAAACTATTTCTCTTATTTAGCAAATACTTAAATGGCATTTACCTGGTACTATTATAAGCACTTAACAAATTTTAATTAGTGGGGAAACTGAGGTACAGTTAAGTAACTTGCTTTGTCATACAGCCTAGGCAGTGTGCCTTCTAGAGTCTGTTTTCATTTGAACTATTGTTTGTTCATTTCACTCCACTTGATTGTCTTTTAAACTTGGTATAAATGGGGAAAGCTTTTTCTAAGCGTTAATGTTGTAATATTGACGTTTGTTAGGTCTCTATTCATATAAAATACCACAAGAAAGAGTATCCCAGTTGATTAGGTAAATGCCATCAAAGATTTCTATAGAGATTTAGCAGTTAGGTTAACAGTTGTACCTGCAGTACCAATAATAGAAATAAGAAGAATAAATTCTTATCTCTAAAGAATCTAAGCTATTAATTATCAGGGGGTACTAGTGGACAGCTGAATCAGCCGATGAGTTTAAACAAATTGCCCAAAATGTAAATCGCTTGCTTTCAGATTAGGACTCTTTGATTGGAAACAAAGTATGTTGTGGAACTTTAATTAGTAAAGTAAAACAAACCAAAACCTTCTCTCATTTCAACAAAGAAGAGTTTACATTTAGATGATGAAAAAAATCTTTTTTTCCAAAATGCTTTTTACTTATTTCTTTCTTTCTGAATTTCCCTTGGGAAGAGGGACAATGCTATTTCCACTTTTTACTTGGAGGAAATATAGTTAAATTGCTGAGGGGCTACACAGACTACTTTATCGAAATGGTTTTAGATTGTTCTGTCTGTTGAACCATGCATCCAAATCTTATTATAAATACTAGATGAATACTCTTTTGTATGGTCAGATCCAGTTCTCCTAACGTTAAATTTCAGAAAATGCATATTTTTTAAATCACCTAAGGTTTTAGAGAGATGAGAAGTACTGTCACATCACATTCTAATGTATCATTTATCAGAAGAGGCAGTCCTGTGCATTTTTAACATGGGCTTTAGAACATAGTATTTCATTAAGTAAGGGAAATCGAGGGAAATCACGAGAAATTAAAATGTCTTATTTACAGAACTTGAAATTGTGGTATGCTTTAAAATTCAAAATGTTTAGATCTTCAGTGATTTTCACATTTAAAAATAGAAGTTTTTAAATTCAGGGATGATGGCTTCTGGTTAAACATTAGCAATGCAAGATCCTAACGTCAGCAAAAAATGACCTGAAAGAAAGTATTGATTCCATGTCTGATTTTATATTTAAGCAGCCAATGGCAAATGTCCTCAAAATGGAATCAGATGTTTGTAACTTAATACTTAAGAAAAATGATGAGTGCGTGTTTTTAACTTTTAAGTATTCTCGGTGCTGCCCGGCTTAAGACAGAAACTGATGTAAAAATAAATGACTGCCTGCATAATTTATGTAATGTCCTGCTCCTGATCCTGTTTGTATTGATTTTTCTAAAAGGCTTTTGTGGCCACAGGAACCAATCTGTCTCTCCAGTTTTTTCCGGCCAGCTGGCAGGGAGAACAACGACAGACACCTAGCCGGGAGTATGTCGACTTAGAAAGAGAAGCAGGCAAGGTAGGAAACATTTCTTTGCAATTCGAAATACTATGGATTGTTTTATTAGAGATTATCAGAAGATTTACAGTTTAATGAAGAGATCACAGGTGTGATCATACACGCATATGGTCAGATTTGTTTTCATATTATAAGGGTGTAATACAATTTTTTAAATCACTGTCAAATTTTTTTATTTCATTCCATTACTAATTTCATGTATATAATATTCATCATAGAAACTATTAGCCCTTAAAGAGAGAAGTGTGCTTTCTTATATATAACATTTAAAACTAAATTCCTTTAAAAAGTGTTGACAGGATATTTTTTGTTTTACTAACCTAAGTGACTACAGTGCTGTAAAAAAATAAAATTAAGAGAAAAATGGGGAAAAGGCTCTGTAGGCATAAAATTTAATAATACTTAGAAATAGCTCATGGGTAACTTTCTACTTCTGTTAATACTGCAAATTTAATTTTGATTAAAAAACAGCGTGTAAACTTTAACTTGGAAATAATTTTATTTTTCATTTTGAGGAAAAGCTGGGAAAACAAGTTGATGCTTTAAAATTTTTGTGTTGAAACTTTAGGTTGAAGATATGAAATGCTTAAGCTGAGAGCTCTATTAAACTCTAACTTAAATGTGTTACATTATTTTGGTGAAATTTTAGTGAATAGTATCTTGAATTGGTTCATCTTTTAATGTAGAAGTTGATTCTTACTGAAATAAAATATTTAAAGAAAAATATTTTTTGGCCTCATTTTATGCTCAGTATTTCTCCTGTTTCCTTTATGTTTCTATACCTGTTTTTATCAACTTGCTCACTTACTCTTCTGAGTATCATCATGAATAGCATAACCTGTCACTTTATTTGCAAAACATCATACATATATAATACAAAGATTTTTGTATTAGCCTGTTTTAGGAAAATGATTCCTGTTTTTGTATATATACAATGAAGAGTTTTTGTTTAAATTTTATGAAGTAAGGTGGGTTGTTTGTGTTGTTTTTTAAAGATTTATTTATTTATTTTAGAGAGAGGGAGGGGGAAAATAATCTCAAGCAGACTCCCCACTGACCCGCCGAGCAAGAGCCCAGCCCAGGGCTTGGATCTTACAACCCTGAGATCATGACCTGAGCCAAACCCAAGAGTCAGATGCCTTAAACGACTCAGCCACCCAGGCACCCCTGGGTTTGATCTTTTGTGGGTGACAAACCAACTAATCTTTGGAGAGGGAGAGGGAAAATAGATTACAGAATTTTTAAGATGAGTAATAAGTGATTTGCTTTTCTGTGCATTAGCTTGCTTGCTTGCTTGCTTGGAAGATTAAAAGCAAATGTTCCAAGTTTTACTATTTGATAATTCTTATATATAAGGAAGAAGTTGGGAAGTCATTGTAAGATTATGCTTTTTTGGTCTGTTTTGTGCACGTGTGTGTAAGTCAATGAAGAAATTATTTTTTTCCTTGTTCAAAACATTTAACGTTTATTTAACATGGTGGCTCAGATACTACAGACATAAACCAAAAAAAGTTATTTCCCCAACTGTAATGCTAAACTATTTTAACGCTTCAAAATGGACATCTCAATGTTACCCAAGTCTTGCAGTATTTTTTTTTTTTTATTTGACAGAGATAGAGATAGCCAGCGAGAGAGGGAACACAAGCAGGAGGAGTGGGAGAGGAAGAAGCAGGCCCATAGTGGAGGAGCCTGATGTGGGGCTTGATCCCAGAACACCGGGATCACGCCCTGAGCCGAAGGCAGAGACTTTAACCGCTGTGCCACCCAGGCGCCCCTCAAGTCTTGCAGTATTTAATAACTAATAAATGGGTGTTAACTCTACTAGAAAGTATGTTTGCTTAAATTAACTTAATGATAACTGTTTACCAGATCAAAGACCACATTATTCTTGGACTTAAGCCATTGACATGTTTTTAGTTACATGACCAACAATACCAAAAATGTTGTATAACTTATTTTAGTGTTTAGAGGATGCGTTTTCAAATACACCTGGAAAATTGATAGAACTTATGCAAGTTATTGGGAAATTTACATTTTATTAACATTTGTTTTAGAAGTTCTTTTTCTGTAAAAGGCCATATATCAAATATTTTTAGTTTTGCAGGCATGTGGTCTGTGTTGCAGCTGCTCAAGTCTGCTGTTACAGTGGAAAAGGAGCCATAGACAATATGTAAACAAATGAGTGTGGCTGTGTTCCAAGAATAGTAACGGTGGCAAACTCAGTATCTTTCCCTCAGATTTAAATCTGTAAATGTTTGTGTGTAGATTGTGTACTTCTTAAATATACTTTTCAACACCTGTACTATACCAGTAGGATCCAGAAGAAAAGAAACATGTTAAGGCACAAAAAACAAAAACAAATAGAAAACTGCTAGTCTATTGCTCTTTTCCAGTGGGATAAAGGATATCAGTGAATTTAGACAAAAGGTACTGACCCACGTTTTCTCAACCGTGGAGCTCAGGCTATGGGGTGTCTTTATTTTTCTTACTCCTTTTTTATGGTCTCTTCCTGATAGTCATTAGCTTGTATTTCTGTCCCTACAGGACTAGGACTAGAAGCAAAGAAAAATTGAAGGGATTTCCCCAAATGTTAATTGTTTGCCTCTGCTTCTTATCAAATTTGTATCGCAGATCAGCATCTTTTCTTCCACGTACTCTCAGCCTAGTTACTTTCTGAAGCAACTTAGTTCTCTTCTCCATTCATACCCAACTTTAAAGAAACTACGGTTAAGGCTTTGGAGTTAGGCATAGTTAAGTCCTGGTTTCATTTACAACGATATAACTTTGTGCAAGTTATTTGACTTATGGTCCTCAATTAGAACATGAGGTTAATGCATACTTCCCAGGGTCTCCCTAGTGAGTAAATGAACGTGTATGTAAAGTGCTTAGCCCAGTGCCTGAAACAGTTGCTCAAAAATTCATTCATTCAGAAGGTTCTTGTTGAACACCTGTTGTATATACGGAGCATTGTCCTAGGCATTTGAGATGCATCAGTGAACAAAACAAAGATCCTCCCCTAGAGATTGTTTTATGGAAGGAGCGGAGGATAGACAATATTCATAATAAATAAGTTATGTAGTATTTTACGAAGTGGTAGGTGCTCTGGAAAAAAAAGGAAAAGTTGAATAGAGTAAGGATGATCAAGGACCGGAAATGTTTGCAATTCTAAATAGGTTGATCTGGGTGAAGACGGTCATGTTTGAACAGAGACCTGAAGGAGGTCAGGGAATGATGAGCCATGTAGGTATGGGGGGAAAGACAGAGAAGATAGTCACTGTGAAGTTCCTAGAGTGGGGGCATGTTCCCTGTGTTTGATAAGCAGCGAGCAGTCCAGGGAGCCTGGAGCAGACTGAGCAAGGAGGAGGGTAACAGGAGATGAGATCAGGGAGATAACAAGCAGCCAGTTTATGTGACCTTGCAACCACATGGATTTTTATTCTGAGTGAAATGGGGAGTAGTTTCAGGTTTTTGAGCAGATGAACAATATGATCTGCCTTGGGTTTTAAAAGGATCACTCTAGCTGCTGGGTTAATAATAGGCTGTAGGGGGGCAAGAGTGAAGTAGGGAGACCAGTTTGGCTGTTGCTGTGATCTTGGCGAGAGGCTAGGGTAGTAGCAGTGGAGGTGGTGAGAAGTGTTCATAGTCTGAATATATTTTGAGATAGAGCCAACAGGATTTGCTTATGGATTGGATGTGGGGTGTGAGAGTCAAGAACGACTCCAGCGTTTTTGGCAAGAGCAACTGGGAGTATGGGATTGCCGTCATCTGAGATAGGAAAGGCTGTGGGTGGAGCAGTTTTGAGGAGCAGTTTAGGACATGTGTGTTTGTGGTGGTGGCTTGTTAATGCACTTCTGTTTTCTTACCGCCCACCCCTTAACTTCTTAAGCTACGGCACTGCTTTCTCATAAGTGATCCTTCGTCTGTTTACCCCAAGGGTTCAGTGGCCTGTTAAAAAGAATCAACTTTATTGAAGTATACTTTACATATAATAGAATGCACCCATTTTAATTGTATAAATTTGAGTTTTAACAAATTTATACACACCCATGTAAACACTACCCACAATCAAGTGTTTCAGTCACCGCCAAAAGTTCCCTTGAGCCCCTTTACAGGAGTCTGGGAGTGGTTTGGCTGGATGGTTCTGGCTCAGGGCTGGGACTGTGCAGTCTCTGAAGACTTGACTGGAGCTGAAGAATCCACTTCCAAGCTCACTCACGTGACTATTGGTAGGTGGCTTCACTTGCTAGTCACGTGTGCCTCTCCACAGTAGAGAGAAAAAGAATGAAGTCACCATGCTTTTTATGACCTATTCTCCAATCACTTGTGCCTTATTCTGTTCATTAGAAGAGAGTCACTAAGTCTAGCCCACATTTGACAGGGGAGGAGGAGTATTTATTCACATACATGGGTGTGAATACCAGGAGGCTGGAATCATTGAGGCTATCTTGGAGGCTGACTACCGCAATATTCACTTGAATTTAGTGAATTCTGAAAATACTAGAATGTTAATAGGAGACAGAACCTGCATATTCTCTTTGATTTGAAATACTGTTTTATGATCTACGAAAATGGGCTCAGTGAGATCAGTCCTTTTATTCATTCTTTCTGCCTTTGTGTTTATAGGAATATTTTCAAGCCAGAGGTCTTCAATAAAGAAGGCCTGTTAATGGAAAACTGACCATAAGTAGGTATTTTATGTAAGATCAAATCAGAGCACACAAGTTTATACCGTCTTTCAAATATATTTGAAACTTTTGCACCCAGGTGTTTAGTGAGCTGACTGCATTGGCTCTTAACAACGATCTATTTTTAGAAGAGGTTTAAAACAATACAATGTAGTAGAAAGAGCTGTCTGTCAAAAGACAATCATAGCTTTTTTTTTTTTTTAACCTGGAAATGGGAATCAGAATGTCTGTCCTACTCATATACCTCATGTGAGGATTCAGTGAAGTACTAGAATATGTGAAAATGCCTTTTAAATTGTAATACCCTGTCCAGAATTAGGCTGTTTGATGGTTTTGTAGGGTGAAATTATAGGTAACTTAATTACGGAGTTTTAGTGCTATGGTGTGCCTTAGGTCAGCTTCACTTGTAGCTGTACAGTGTTGGAACACCACATCTTTCCCAAGTGGTCCATCCTGGTGTAATATAAACCCTGACAGCCAAAATGTTCCTAATTCTTCCTGAATCTAAACTGCTTTTCTCTCATTTCGCTTTCAGAAGACAAGGAAAGGAACCATTAAGAATTTAAGTCATTCTTAGTTAAATTTTTGTAGGCCAAGCAACTTCCAATTCCTTTGATCTTTCCTCTTAGGACCCATTTCTAATTACTTTTTATTTCAAACAAATGCAAATGATTATGGTTCACCATAAGTTATTAGTCTTGAATGGTCAGATTAATGGTTTTTGCATGCATTCTGTGTTTTATAAAGCCTGGGTTAGGGTTTCAAATTAATTATTGTATATGATTACTGCATGATCCTAGTTTTTGAGTATAAAGAAAAAGGGTATGAAACATATTTTATAAACTGAAAAAATGAACTTTACAGTGCTACTATTGATCATTTTTTCTATAGAAATTGAATATACTATCTAGTGTTACTTCATTGGCCCCAGAGAAAGAGAGGTTAAACTTCTTTTTAACAGTTGTTGCATTTCTGTTTATAACTTCTGATTTTAATTGATGGTCAAATAACATTACTAGCAGACATTAAGAAGTAGTTATGAAGTATATGTTATTAGAGCAGATGCTTTTAGGAAATTTTGGTTTTTTTTTTTTTTTTCCTTCTCTGAACTTTTGTACTTAAAACCGAAATCTTTTTTTTTTTTTTTTAAGATTTTATTTATTTATTTGACAGAGAGATACAGCCAGCAAGAGAGGGAACACAAACAGGGGGAGTGGGAGAGGAAGAAGCAGGCTCCCAGCAGAGGATCCTGATGTGGGGCTCCATCCCAGGACTCTGGGATCACGCCCTGAGCTGAAGGCAGACGCTTAATGACCGAGCCACCCAGGCGCCCCAAAACTGAAATCTTTTATCATTCATTTGCATGAGCATAAGTAAAGCAGAATTTAACAGCATTTGATTTAATGAATGAGGACAGACTCTTGTTCTTTTTACTTCTTTTTTTTTTTAAAGATTTTATTTATTTATTTGACAGAGACAGCCAGCGAGAGGGAACACAAGCAGGGGGAGTGGGAGAGGAAGAAGCAGGCTCCCAGCAGAAGAGCCTGATGTGGGGCTCGATCCCAGAACGCTGGGATCATGCCCTGAGCCGAAGGCATACGCTTAACGACTGCTCCACCCAGGCGCCCCAGACTCTTGTTTTTTTTTTTTTGTTTTTTTTTTTTTAAGATTTTATTTATTTATTCGACAGAGATAGAGACAGCCAGTGAGAGAGGGAACACAAGCAGGGGGAGTGGGAGAGGAAGAAGCAGGCTCATAGCAGAAGAGCCTGATGTGGGGCTCGATCCCATAACGCCGGGATCACGCCCTGAGCTGAAGGCAGACGCTTAACCGCTGTGCCACCCAGGCACCCCCAGACTCTTGTTTTAAATGGTTTTTCCAAAGGTCTGTGATTCTGCTGCTTCTGGAGCATTTTGCTTACTTGCCTGCAGGATCTTTGTCCCAAAATAAATATTTTGTCTGTTTATATACCATCCACAATTTGGCAGGGTTTAGAGGACTCCTTGATGTTAGCTTTGAGAAATCCCTATTCAAGCTCAACCAGTTCCTTCTCCTCCTCAGACAGCTCAGTCACTCCAAATAAAAGATAGCTGTGGTAAAGCTTTGGAATGTGATTTTCCCCAAGAGAAATTGAGACAACTTTACAACTAGTTTGTCAGATCTAGATTTTAATAAATATTTCTATTCAACTAAAATACGAAGTATATTTTCCAGCATTTAGTTATTGGCAATTTAGTGCATTGGAATAAGTAATCTGTTTTTTGTTTGTTTGATTGTTTTAAAACAGACTTTTATTTATTTATATTATTTTATTTATTTTTTTCATCATGATAAGTATACTCTTTAATCTCCTTCATCTGTTTTACCCATTCCCTTGCCCCCTTCCTCTCTGATAACCATCAGTTCTCTATAGTTAAGAGTCTACTCTTGGTTTGTCTGGTTTTCTAAAATATACTTTAAGTATAGTATAATATTTTCTTTTTTAAAAAAGATTTTATTTATTTATTTGAGAGAGATCACGAGCAGGGTGGAGGGGTAGAGGGAGAAGCAGACTCCCAGCTGAGCAGGGAGCCGGATGTGGATCTCAATCCCAGGACCCTGGGATCATGACCTGAGCTGAAGGCAGATGCTTAACCGACTGAGCCACCAAGGCACCCCTACTATAATATTTTAATAACTGAATTATAAACTAGAATTGGCAGCCTTACCCTTATATTTTTAAAGAAAAGGTTTTATTTCAATATTTTTTTTTTTTAAGATTTTATTTATTTATGTGACAGAGAGACAGCCAGCGAGAGAGGGAACACAGCAGGGGAGTGAGAGAGGAAGAAGCAGCCTCCCAGCGGAGGAGCCCGATGTGGGACTCGATCCCGGAACGCCGGGATCACGCCCTGAGCTGAAGGCAGACGCTTTAACGACTGCGCTACCCAGGCGCCCTATTTCAATATTTTTTAAATCCAAGAGGGAGAGTTGACTGACTTCATGCATAAACAAGATAGTTTAAAAAATTAGTACTTTCCAGTTAGAGTTACATTAATTTGCATATATGTAAATATACCTCCAAAGTATTTGAAGATTGTGTTCTCTTTGTCCCTTCTCTTAAATTGTATTATTTGCCTGGATTTACTTTTTAGCATAAAGGTAAAATTTGAGCCTTGGCCTTATCTGAATTATATATTCCAGATTAAAGAAGACAGAAATAATATGTCCGAAAGAACCTCCTGAATTCTTCCCCTCCTTTCTTCTGCTTCTTACCCCAGTATTTTTTAATGTTTTAGTGCTTAATTCAAACACTTCAAGGATAAAGACTGCTGAAATGTTATATCAACTATAATTTTGGGGTAGGACTGTTACATCTTAATTTCACTGCTTCCCATTTTCCCTAATTGATTTTTTTCAGATGGTATTGAGGTATGTATATATTTATATTTTTATATATTTATATATATATATATATATATATATATATACCCACCTGGGTAGTGCAGTCAGTTAAGCACCCGACTTGGTTTCGGCTTAGGTCCTGATCTCAGGGTCGGGAGATTGAGTCCCGCATCAGGCTCCATGCTCAGCATGGAGTCTGCTTAAGACTTTTCTCTCCTCCCTCTGCAGCCCCCCTGTGCTTGAGTGCGCATGCGCGATCTCTCTCTCAAATAAATAAATCTTAAAATATACATATTATATATATAACACCATATGTATAATATATAATCATATGTATTGTTTATATAACTGCATATATTATATATATAACTACATATATATGATCATATATATATATGGTCGGTGTAACCACCACAATCAAGATGTAGCACATTTCCATAACCTCAGAAGGTTTTCCCATGCCCCTTTGCAGTCAGTCCTCTCACTCCCTGGCCAGGTAACCACTGATCTTCTTTCTACTACTATAGTTTTGTCTTTTCTAGAATTTCATATAAACAGTCATGCAGTGTATAGACTTGTGTGTCTAGCTGTCACTTAGCAACGTGCTTTTGAAATACATCCATGTTGTGTGTATAATAGACCATTTCTTTTTATTATTGAGTGGTATTCCATTGTGTGGATATGCTATATTTTGTTTATCCATTTACCAGTTGTTAGCCATCGGGGTTATTTACCCATTTTTTGGCTATTAAAATAATGCTGCTTTAAACATTATATACAAGTCTTCTATGTGGACATATGTTTTCATTTCTCTTGGGTAGATACATAGGACGTAGATTGCTGGGTCATCTCATTAGGGTAACTTTTTAAGAAGTTGCCAAACTGTTCTCCAAAGTGGTTATATAATTTTGAATTCCCATTAGCTGTATATGAGAGTTTCAGTCACTTTACATCTTTACCAACACTTTGTGCCATCAGTCTTTTTCATTTTGCCACTTTAATGAGTAGATAGTGGTATTCTTTGGTTTTAATTTGCATCTCCCTAGTGAGTTATGGTGCTGAGCTTGTTTTATGTGCTTATTTGCCATTTGTATATCTGTGGTGAAGTGTCCATTCAAATCCTTTGTACATTTTTTTATATTAGGTTCTTATTAAGATGTAAGAGTTTTTTATGTATTTAAATATAAGTTACTAGATACTTTTGCAATTGAAGTTTTATTATGAGTCAGATTTAAAGTTGAGGTAGCCTTGACATTGTATGAAACATTGTATTAAGATATACACAGGGGCACCTGGTTGGCTCAGTTGGTGGAGCCTGTGACTCTTGATCTCAGGGTTGTGAGTTCAAGCTCTACATTGGAGGTAGAGATCACTCAAAAAAAATAAAATCTTCAGGGGCGCCTGGGTGGCTTGGTCGGTTAACTGTCCGACTCTTGATTTCAGCTGAGGCTGTGATCTCAGGGTTGTGAGATTGAGCCCCCCATTGGGCTCCAGCCAGTGCAGAGCCTGCTTAAGATTCTGTCTCCATCTCCCTCTGCCCCTCTCCCACCTCTCTCTTTCTCTCTAAATAAATAAATAAAATCTTTTTTCTTTTTCTTTTTTTTTTTTTTTAAGTCTATTTCATGGTACCTGGGTGGCTTAGTCAGTTAAGCATCTGCCTTTGGCTCAGGTCATGATCCTGGGGTCCTGGGACTGAGCCCTGTGGCAGGCTCCCTGTTCAGTGGGGAGCCTACTTCTCCTTCTCCTTCTGCCTACCACTGCAAGTGCTTGTGCGTGCGCACTCTCACACTCTCTCTCTCTGTCAAATAAATAAAATAAAATCTTCTTTTAAAAAGCCTGTTTCTCGGAAATACGCACATTCTGTCAAAGCTGCTGTAATGTAGATGTGATTTTCGAATCCTTCTCTTGTGCCTCTGTTAATGCTGCTTAGCTCAATTGTCAGCTTTAATCCTGCTTGGCTCATAATGTTGATAACCTTTTTTTTTTTTTTTAAAGATTTTCTTTTAAAGTAAGCTCTACACCCAACATGGGGCTCAAACTTAAAATCCTGAGGTCAAGAGTCACATACTCTACTGACTGAGACAGCCAAGCACCCCCTAATGTTGATAATCTTGAAATTAAGAGTTTGTTGTGGCCTTTTTTGTTTGTTTTTATTGTGGTAAAATATACATAACATAAAATTTACCATTTTAACCATTTTCAACTGTGCCGCTAAGTATATTCACATTTGCAGTCAGCCATCACTACCATCCATCTCCAGAATTTTTGTCATCTTCCCAATCTAAAACTCCATACCCATTATACATTAAGTCTCTTTTCTCTCCTGCTCCCAGCCCCTGGCAACCTTTATACTTCTAGTCTTTATGAATTTGATTAGGTACCTCATAAAGTGGAATCATACATTATTTGTCTGTCCTGTTATGACTAGCTTATTGCACTTGAAGATTCATCCATGTTATTTCAATGCAGTGGGTTTTTTGAAAAGATTTTATTTATTTATTTATTTTATTTGAGAGAGAAAAGAGCACAAGCAGGGGAAGGGCAGAGGGAGAAGCAGACTCTCCCCTGAGCAGTGTGCCTGGTGGGGGGGGGGGTGTCTATTCTAGAACCCTGAGATCATGACCTGAGCAGAAAGCAGATGTTTAATTTACTGAGCCACGCAGGCACCCCGATGCAGTGTTTTAAAATAACTTTTTTCCAGGGCACCTGGCTGGCTCAGTTGTTAGAACATGCAACTCTTGATCTCGGGGTTGTAAGTTTAAGCTCTATGTTAGGTGTAGAGATTATTTAAAAATAAAATCTTTAAAAATATAATAAAAGGACTTTTTTCTTGACAAAAGAAATAGGGAAAATTTGGAAAATAAACTTTTAGAAAAGATATCAAAATCATCCATTGTTGAGAGTCCTTGTAATCATCCATTACAGAGAGTCATTGTTAATTCATGTAGGAAATGTTGGGGTTCGGAGCAAATGGCCAACAAAGAATTCTTGAGATGTCTTCAGTGCAAAAAGATGGTTTTATTAAAGCACGGGGACAGGATCCGTGGGCAGAAAGAGCTGCACCAGGGTCATGAGGAGTGGCCAATTATATACTTTCAGGTTGGGAGGGGATTTGAGTTAGTGTAAGTCTCTAAGGAATTTTGGAAGCAAGGTTTCCAAGACCTTGAGGAGGCTAGCTATTGTTAGGAAAAGGTCATTTATATGATCTCACTTATAAGTGGAATTTAAGAAACAAGGCAGAGGATCATAGGGGAAGAGAGGAAAACATGAAACAAGACAAAACCAGAGAGGGAGACAAACCATAAGAGAGAGACTCAATCTTAAGAAACAAACTGAGGTTGCTGGAGGGAGGTGGGTGGGGGAATGGGGTGATGGACATTGGGGAGGGCATGTGTTGTGATGAGCACTGGGTATTATATAAGACTGAATCACAGACCTGTACCCCTGAAATAAACAATACATTGTATGTTAATTAATTGAATTTACATTTAAAAATAAATCTTTTTTATTATTTATTTTTTTAAAGATTTTATTTATTTATTCGACAGAGAGAGAGACAGCCAGTGAGAGAGGGAACACAAGCAGGGGGAGTGGGAGAGGAAGAAGCAGGCTCATAGCGGAAGAGCCTGATGTGGGGCTCGATCCCATAACGCCGGGATCATGCCCTGAGCTGAAGGCAGACGCTTAACCTCTGTGCCACCCAGGCGCCCCTAAAAATAAATCTTTTTTAAAAAGGTCATTTATTACTGTCTAATAAAACCTTAGTCATGAGACTCTTCAGATGTATATCAATGGGCCATATGCTTGGAGGATGATTGTCAACCTATATCTGTGTGTGTGTGGGGGGGGGTGAGATAAAGGAATTTTTATATGTTGAGACCTAGTTGATGTAGCATTTACTTTTTATTTTATCTTTGAATTTTCTGCATATCTTGTTAGTAATTGCTGGATTTTTTTTTTTACCTGACTTTAAGAAAAAAATGTGTTATCTTTTTTTTTTTTAAGCTTTATTTATTTAAATAATCTCTGCATCCCGTGTGGGGCTCAGACTCACGACCCCAAGATCAAGAGTTGCATGCTTTTCCAACTGAGCCAGCCAGGTGCCTCTTTTATCTTTCTGATCTTACTAACTATGAAAGAATAGAAAAATTAGAAATAAGTAGATACCTTTGTATAAGAAAGAAGCAACAAAATGATTATCAGTGTTAATTTTTAGAATAAAAAGATGGAGAAATGTAGACATTGATGTATTTAAGGAGTACACACACAATTTCCATCCATCTAGGAAACCTTTACAAAATAATCTAGGAAACAGTAGTCATACTGTACAGGTGGTGATCATGAAAACTCTTTTTCATTTCTACAGAACACTTTGAGTATTCTAATAAAGGCATTTGGGGAGGGCTAAAGTTTATACCTACCTCTGAATGGATGGGACTCCCTTTGCTACTATGTACTTTTATTTCCTCTTTTAAGAATTAGAATCATACCTCAGCAATATTCTACTGCATATATATGCCATATCTTCTTTATTCATCAGTTGATGGATATTTGGGCTGTTTACATAATTTGGGTATTGTAGATAATGCTGCTATAAACATCAGGGTGCATGTATCCCTTCGAATTAGTATTTTTGTGGTTTTTGGGTAAATACCTAGTAATGCAATTGCTAGATTTTACAGTAGTTCTATTCTTAACTTTTTGAGGAAACTCCATACTGTTTTCTAGAGTGGCTGCACGAGCTTGCATTCCCGCCAACAACGCAAGAGAGTTCCCCTTTCTCCACATCCTCGCCAACACCTGTTGTTTCTTGTGTTGGTGATTTTAACACAGGGGAAGTCGGTGGGGGGATGGGTTAAATTGGTGATGAGGATTAAGGAGTGCATTTGTTGTGATGAGAACTGGGTGTTGTATGTAAGTGTTGAATCACTGTATTGTACACCTTAAAGTAACAGTATATTGTATGCTAACTGGAATTTAAATTAAAACTTAAAAAAAAGGAATTAGGATAATAGCAAACAGTGCTGTAGCACTGGCTATATGCCAGGTGCTGTTTTAATTGATACATAGATAACATACATTGATACTTTTATAATTTCCATTTTACTGGAAAGAAAACATTTGTAAATTTTAAATTTTGTTTAGCTTGAGCAGGCTCAGAGACTTTATTTCTTTGATAACACTTCTTGGGTACTTAGTTTTCTACAGAGGGTTAGAAGCCCTGGCCTGGCTAACAAGTTCTTCACTTGTAGAGATTATAGACGGTGCTATGGTAGGGAGTTTAAATTGTTACCTTCTTTTATGAAAGTATACAGTGTACACATTTGAAAATTATTATATCATAAGCTTTTCAGTTTAGGATGGGCCTCTCAAACTGAGATATATTTAGGAACCAAGAATTTAAAATAATACTTTAAATGTGCTTTTTGGTGCTTTAGTACTCTGGAGCTGTGCTATATACTGTGTGTCTGAAGAAGGAAAGGGCCAAGTTGGGGAATGTTTGACGGGTTGTTTTTGTGGATGAAAACCTTCCACCCCGCCGCCCCCACCCCATACAAGGAATACTGAGTCTTTTGTGTTTTAAAGCTTCAAATGTAAAGGCAGGTTAATCTTCAGATTAAAATAAAAGGATAGCTTAGAACATGTGACTTCAACATTTCCATAAGGAGAATTCAGATGTTTTTCAGGCAAACAAAATATTTTGTCTATATTAAACAATTATTTTTAATAAGTATCTGACCTTACATACGGAATATTGCTTTAAATAATGGCCCTTTTGGAGAATCCTCCAAATTTCTTTGGGTATTGCTTATTCATGATAGCAGTTTCTCAGCCCTGGCTTGCCATTCCTTTGCTATCCAGAACATTTCTGGGCCATTTTAAAAATTGAAATAAAATTCACATAACAAAATTTGCCATCTTACCCATTTTAAAGTGTATATTTCAGTGGTTTTTAATATATTCACCATGTGCATCCTTCATCACCATCTAATTCCAGAACATTTTCAGAACTTTAGACCATTTTATTTTTATTCTTTTTAAAGATTTATTTATTTGAATCGGGGGCAAAGGGAGACAGCATCTTCAAGCAGAAGAACTCCACTGAGCACAGAGTTCGACTTGGGGCTCATGGGGCTGGCAGAGCTTGATCTCATCACCCATGAGGTCATGACCTGAGCTGAACTAGGAGTTGGACGCTTAACCAACTGAGCCACCCAGGCGCTCCAGAACTTAAGACCATTTTAAATACATTTTGAAAAATCTGCAGACCGGTTTTTAAGGTGATCATCACCAGGCACTGGGGTAGATGATTTACATTATCACGGATTCTCTTAAGCCTGCACTATATAGTGAAATCTGTAATTTTGGAACACATTTGGTGATAGCTTGATTTTACAGCTCAGGAATCTGAGGCCCAGAGAGGTCAAATAAATCTTCAGAAGTCATGTAATCTGTTTCCTAGGTAGAGCCAGGATCCAGACCCAGGTCTTTTTTACCCCAGAATCTGTGTTGTTTGCAACATACCACACTGCCGCTAATAAATAATCATTAGGTAAGTTGTCAGAAACTCCACATCCTACCTTGTAAAGGCTTATATTATTTTAGCCCACTAAGTTACTTTTTCCATTACTCTGAATAACAACTAATATTTTAATGTGGTCCCTTTAGACCTCATTTTGATGACTTCACAACAACCTTTACCCTTCATCTTTTTCTTTTTAACCTTTTGACTTGATTTATTTTTCTAACTTTGAGAATGATGTTCACTATGGACAATTGTGCTGCTAGACAACTACATGTAATTCTTGTGTATTAATAGTATGTTCACAATTTAGTAAAAGTAGTTCCAGTATTTTTAAAAAATTCTTACAGTGTTGACTCAAGAATGGATTACAATAACAGCATCTGCCTCTTTTGTTACTTTTTTTTCTTTTTTTTTGGTCTTAAGCAAAGAATTTTGTCATTTAATTTTATAAGCTTTTACTTGAAATTGTACCACTTTGGCGAGAACTCCTCAGAACTCTCATAAACATGCATTGTTTATTTTGAATCATAGAATGAAGATGGCAGAACTAGTAAGCTATTTTGGAGTAAGGGGGAGTATTCATATATATTCTATAGTCATATAAAGTGTTCATGATATTTATTATTCTAGGTGCTATGGATTTAAGCATTAAACTGACTATCCAGTCTCTGTTTATTCTTTAGGGAAATAGTCTGTTTTCACACTCCCTGAAATACTTAGAAAACATTAATAAAGCAGTTCATTAATGCCACTGTGGTTTAAGTGAATCTATAGAATCAGGAGTTCTGGATGCTAACTTCTGCCACCTAACTTTATGACTTTCTGCAAGTGAATTATTTAACATCTCCTGCTTTATGTATGTATGTATGTAATCTCTGTGCCCAATGTGGGACTCGAACTTAGGACCCCAAGATCAAGAGTCACACGCTGTAGTGAGTGAGCCAGCCAGTCACCCCAATGTCTCTCACTTTTCATTTCTTCAATTAAAAAATGGGTAAAGGGCTCAGATAGACATTTCTCCAAAGAAGATACTGAAATAGCCAATAAACACATGAAAGATGTTCAACGTCACTAATCTTTAAGGAAATAAAACTACAGTGAAAAATACTACCTTATACCCACTAGCATGGCTACTATCAAAAAAACAGAAAAGGTGTTGACAAGGATGAAAAACTGGAACCCTTGAGCAGCACTGGTGGGAGCACAGAAGAGTATAGCTGTTGTGGAAAACAGTATGACGGTTCCTCAAAAAATTACAATTACCATATGATCTGGCAATTCCATTCTGGATGCACACTCAGAAGAACTAAAGGATCTCAAAGACATAATGTATACCCATGTTCATAGCAGCATTATTCACAATAGCTAAAACATAGAAACAGTCCAAGTGTCCACTGACATGAATGGATAAGCAAAGTGTGAATGGATAAGAACATACAAAGGAATATTATTGAGCCTTCTAAGGAAGAAAATTCTACAATATGCTACATGATGGATAAATCTTCAGGACATTATACAAAGTGAAATAAGCCAGTCATAAAAAGATGAGTACTGTATGATTTCACTTATATGATGAGGTACTTAGAGTAGTCAAATCATAGAGAGTAGAATGGCGGACGCCAAGGGCTGGGGGGAAAAGAGAATGGGAAGTTGTTGTTGAACGGGTTTAGATTTTCAGGGGGTTTTTTGTGTTTTTTTTTAAGCTTTTGTTTTTTCTTTTTTTTTTTTTTAATATTTTATTTATTTATTTGATAGAGAGACAGCCAGCGAGAGAGGGAACACAAGCAGGGGGAGTGGGAGAGGAAGAAGCAGGCTCCCAGTGGAGCAGGGAGCCTGATGCGGGGCTCAATCCGAGGACCCCGGGATCACGCCCTGGGCCGAAGGCAGATGCTTAATGACTGAGCCACCCAGGTGTCCCTAGATTTTCAGTTTTATAAAATGAAAAGAGTTATGGAGAAACTTCTGTGAAAAGGTGGCAGAATCATATAATAGAATCAGAAAATACAGAGCAGCCCATTCCCTCTGACCATTATTTCCTCCAGCTCTCCAGCAAACTTTGAAAACTGGCTCACACTGTGCTACATGCCCCAAATCCAGTGTGAGTCTTAGGTTTTCTACAGCCCACTCATGACTCCACTCACAAACTTCCCCAGAGGGGCCCTTCACATTCACAGGGAAGCTGAAAGTCCAGATTTGACTCCGAGACTCTGGTCAGCTTATCTCCTAGGAGCTTTCATGTTAAAAGTGACATTACAGTCCTTTACTGACACTGCCATGAAGTCTGTACTTCTTATGCTCAGTCTTCAAAACTAAACAGTGCATTGTTTAGAAATATATGCATAGGGGCGCCTGGGTGGCACAGCGGTTGGGCGTCTGCCTTCGGCTCAGGGCGTGATCCCGGCGTTGCGAGATCGAGCCCCACATCAGGCTCTTCCGCTATGAGCCTGCTTCTTCCTCTCCCACTCCCCCTGCTTGTGTTCCCTCTCTCACTGGCTGTCTCTATCTCTGTCAAATAAATAAATAAAATCTTAGAAATATATGCATAGGAAAGAAAATACTTGCTTAGGAATAAAATGATAAAACAATGGAATACATGTAATTGAATTATATTAAATTAATTAAATTGGTTTTTTGTTGTTGAGTTTTAGGAGTTCTCTATGTTAATTTTGGATATGAATCCCTTAACAGATATATGATTTGCAGATATTTTCTTCCATTCTGTGGGTTGCTTTCTTACTCTGTTGATAGTATCTGTATTTTTTTGTTAAGATTTAATTTTTTTTAAGTAATCTCTACATCCATTGTGGGGTTTGAACTCACGACCCTGAGATCAGGAGTCGCTTGCTCCACCGACTGAGCCAGCCAGGCACCCCAATAATGTCTTTTTAGATGTAGAAAAATTTTAAATGGTCATAAAGTCCTATTTGTGTATTTTTTAATGTTGTTATCTGCATCTTTGGGGTCATCTCTAAGAAATCATTGTCAGATCCAATGTCATGAAGCTTTTATCCTAACTTTGCTTCTCAAAGTTTTATAATTTCAAAATAAAAAATAAAGGGACACCTGGGTGGCTCAGTCAGTTAAGTGTCTGCCTTAGGTTCAGGTCATGATCCCAGGGTCCTGGGATCAAGCCCTGTATCAGGCCCCCTGCTCAGCGGGGAGCCTGGTTCTCCCTCTCCCTTGCCTGCCGTTCCCCCTGTTTGTGCTCTCTCTCTCTCTCTGTCAAATAAAATAAATAAAATATTTTAAAAAATTAAAGTTAAAAATTTTTTAAAAATTAAGTTTTATAGTTTCGGGATTTGGGTTTTTGATCCATTTTGTGTTAATTTTCATATATAGGTGTTAGGTAAGTGTCCAGCTTCATTCTTTTGCATGTGGATATTCATTTTCACAGCACCATTTGTTGAAAAGACTGTTCTTTCCCCATTGAATGATCTTCACACCCTTGTCAAAAATCATTTGACCTTATACAAGAGGGTTTATTTCTGGGCTTTCTATTCTATTCCATCAGTCCATATGTTTGTCTTTATGCCAGTATTATACTTTTTTGATTACTGAAGCTTTGTAATAAGTTTTGAAGTCAGGAATTAGGAGTCCTCAAGTTTTGTTCTTTTTCAAGACTGTTTTGACTACTCATGGTTCCTTGAGATTCCATACAAATTATAAAATGGGTTTTTCTATTTGGTTAACACATCCATTTATTGAATAGGTGTGTATATATCTATACATACACACAGATAATCTATTAAGTTCCAGGTACATTCTGAATTCATGTTACGATTTCTCTTTTGAACTTTAAGGAGTAGGTTGGTAAAGTACATTAAAGCACTATTGAAGAAGCTATTTTTCATACTTACATGCAACACAGTCATGATTCAGAGGCAAATGAGATTGAATGACTGTCTTAGTGATTATCCAACAGGCAAGCAGTTGACTGTGCATTTATGAACGGGGAGGATCATGTGGCAAAAGGAAGATGAGTCAGAACCAAGTATCTTCTAAAGGAATCTGTTAAATAGACTACAGAAATGATTATAGCTGAAAGGCAGGGTACATACTTCGTTAGCAGAGTATCTTGTTTTCATTGGTTTGTGTGCCCTCCCAGTATTACTGCATATCTATTGATTCATTGGTGAAAACAATTGCTCAGTTCTCTCAAAAAAAAAAAAAAAGGCTTTTTTCCGTTTCAAAGAAATCACTGTGTAAAACATTGGTGGAAATGGGCAAGCAAGCAGTCATTGTTTCTGTGGTGCTCTATATATGTTTCATAAGTTTTATGTATCTTATCTTAACTAATTTTTACTATCACATATGAAAGAGGCATGATTTAGCCCTGATTTTATATGGAAGGAATTGGAGGCTTATTAGCAAACTGAAATAATTTGTCTCAGACACACTGATGGAGCTAGAATTTAAACCCAGGTTTGATCTGATTCCAAAGCACATTTTTTCACTCTTCCTGTACTGTCTTGGGGCTAAGAATAGTGATAATATTCCTTTTCTTTTAAAAATAATTACAGTTGGCTGAATCGGTAGATCATGTGAGTCTTGATCTCGGGGTTATAAGTTCAAGCCCCACATTGGACATAGAGCTAACTTAAAAAACAAATACATTAATTAATTAAAAAGAAATAAAATAAAAATAATTACAGTTGACTCTCATTATTTATGGTAGTTATCTTCTATAAAGCAGATAGAGACACTACCCGGGTAGAGAATAGTGAGTACTGAACAGTTTCTTCCAGGGATGTTACAGAGTTAGGTTCCTGCAAGCCCGTGGTCACATTTTCCTCAGTCAGCCAATACAGAATCTTGTTTTACGAGTGTTTCTGTTTAAGGACAACTTGTTTAATATATATTGTTGATTCATTAACATTGAACAACAGTAAAATGTTGGACAACTAAGTTACCTCTAATCTTTTGCCATTGTTTAAAAAAACCCTTATGGGGGCGCCTGGGTGGCACAGTGGTTAAACGTCTGCCTTCAGCTCAGGGCGTGATCCCGGTGTTATGGGATCGAGCCCCACATCAGGCTCCTCCGCTATGAGCCTGCTTCTTCCTCTCCCACTCCCTCTGCTTGTGTTCCCTCTCTCGCTGGCTGTCTCTATCTCTGTTGAATAAATAAATAAAATCTTAAAAAAAAAAAGAAAACCCTTATGGGTGAGCATCCTTGTAATCAAATATTTTGCATACATCTTTGATTAAATTTTAGGATATATTCATAGGATGACATTGTTGAGTCAAAGGAAAATTCACAGTTACTGCTAAAAAAATATGCCTTCCCACAATTGTTAACCAGTTTACACTGCCTCTGACAATGTAGTAGAACCTAGATTTCCTGCCTCGTAGACATTAGGTGGTGGTGTTGTTTTTTTAATTTTTGTATTTGTTTAGAAATTGTATAGTTATCTTGTTTTAGTTTAATAGATTTGTTAGTGATTTTTTTTAATAGTTTTTGGCCATTTTATTTATTTTGTTTTAAACTCTTTTTTTTTCTTTCATTTTTTAAAGTGTGTGGGTTTTTTTTAAAGATTTTATTTATTTGAGAGAGAGAGAGTGAGAACACACATGAGTGGGGGCAGGGGCAGAGGGAGAAGCAGACTCCCTCCTGAGCAGGGAGCCCAACATGGGGCTCAATCCCAAGACCCTGGGATCATGACCTGAGCCTAAGGCAGATGCTTAACCAACTGAGCCACCTAGGCACCCCTAAACTCATTTTTTTCCAGATGGTTAGCCAGTTTTCTCATTTCCACTGGTTAAATAAAATACTCTTTTACCATTGATTTGAAATATTGCCTCTGTCATTTATTCAAGACTTTATATTTGGTTTCATTTTTTATTTTTTGTTTATTCCAGTACGTTTTTCCTGACTGCCGTAGCACTAGTATATGGGTACTGATTGCATTGTTACATGTTTTAATATCCAAAAGGGCAGAAAAATATTTTCTAGTATTTTCTTGGATAGTCTGGGTCTTTTGTTTGAACTGCTGCAGACTTAATTCTCAAGTTCCAGAAAACATTATTTTGAGATTTCATTGGAATTTTAAAAAAATAAGTATTACTTTGGGGTAAATTGGCATTTGTAGTCATAAAGTTAGAAAATATCACATCTCGCTAGTTATTCAAATCATTTTGTTTTTCAAAAGTTAGGTATTTTCTTCTTACAGAGTCTACATGTTTCTTATAAAATTCTTAGTATTGATACTTTTATTGCTATTTTAAAATAAGCTTTTTTTCACCTTATTTTCTAAAGAGTTACTATTGTAATACAAGAAAGCTGTTGCTTTTTGTATATTTTTATAGCCAGCCACTTTCTTGAATTCATTAATTCATTTAGTTTTTCAGTTGAGTATTTTGGATTTTTCAGGTAGATAATCTTCAGTCATATTTATATACAAGTTTGTTAGAACTGTAGTCTTTAAAAGAAGGTTGGAAAGCTGATGGATTCACTTACAATTTTACTATCATTGGTACATTCCATTAACCTTCAGAGTTAAGTGAGTCCTACTTAAATTAAATGTAAGGAGTGAATTCGATTTTAATTCTTACAGTTCTTTTTTTATGTATTCAGCTTTTCCTCATTAAAGACTGTTAACTGATGTGGGAATCTGTTTTGGGGTGGTAGGATGTACACCTTCTTAAAATTCCTGGTATTTTCCCACTGCCCTGGATTATAATACCCTACACAAAATGATAGGTAGTAAACGTTTGTTGAATGGGTGGATCTTTTCAAATTGAAATTAGACGGAAGCTACAAGAAACCATTTCTAAATTCCAGCTCTGTTTCTGCTCTTCTATTAATCATTATTCAAATATTTACTGAGGACCTAAGAGGCTGGTTATTCCCTCTTACTGTTTTCTCTAATAACTCAGTTTCTAGATTAGAGTCACAAGTGTTTAAGCTCTAGCAATTTATTACAGAGAAGTGAAATATTCTTTCCAGTCGAAATAGGTTTTTGATGGTGAAGTATCTGTTTCTGTTTTTGTTAATAGCTTTGACACTTAGTTTCTGTCTGTATTGATTTTATGGCTCAGCACTCCTGTGCATGGGAGTGTTGTTTGCAAATCTGCTGTATTTCTATTTTTATTATCTTGAAATTATTTTCTTTAGAACTGCTCAGAAAAGACAGCTCTTTCTGCTGTTGCGTGGTATCCTCAATTTCTATTCTCAGCATAGCTACCTAGGAGCTAGAAACACTAAACTTCTATAAATATATAGTATTGTAGAAGAAAGGGCAATTGAGGATGCCACTTCTTATTCCAAATTTAGATATTCTCAGA
This sequence comes from Ursus maritimus, assembly GCF_017311325.1. Classification (NCBI taxonomy): domain Eukaryota; kingdom Metazoa; phylum Chordata; class Mammalia; order Carnivora; family Ursidae; genus Ursus; species Ursus maritimus. The sequence goes on from NW_024424341.1 coordinate 22,340,846, forward strand.
ATAAGTAGACACCAGACTCTCAGAGATAGAACTGTTTTGTTAAGGTTGGTCAGTGAGAGGGCTGGGTTCTCTCATACCCTTTCTCTGACATTTACGTTTTAAAACACAGGTTAACTAATTTTTACCTATTTAGGAAGTTTGGTCCATTTAATAAGTGAAAGGTCTTTATCATCTCACAGGCTCTGTGCTACAAAGATCTTGGTGCCTATGAAGGAAGAGGAAGAATGAAGTTTTAACTGTCATGATTGAATCCTTTTTGCTTTGTACACCCTTTTGAGAATCTGATGAAAGTAGTGAACTTCTGTAGAAAAATGCGCATGGGCTCAAACACACACATTTTTACATAGAACTTCAAGATATTTCTAGTCTTCTTGAAACTTAGCCATAAACCCAAACTTCCGTATGTTCTTTGAACTCCAGACTAAAAACTCCTACCTTAAATAAAAACATTGCTAAAAGTTATATGTGACTTAAGATCCTGTAACACAATACTTAGGTATCTGATGAATCCAACAAAGGGGAAATTTTTACTTGGGGACCTATAACTTAACCTTTAGCCACTAGGTTCCTAAAATGTTTTTCTCTCTCCTCACTGACTATTCATAGCCAGCCGGCTTTGCCAGGTTCTTTTCTTCTACCCAGCATATAAAAGTTGGATTTCCTCAGAGTTCTTCCTGGGCCCCCTTCTTTTCTCCTTCTACTTATCACTTGGAGAATCTCTTCCTCTTTCTTGGATTTAAATACCACTGTATTATTGATGGATGCCAGATTTGTATCATCAGGCCATATCTTCTCAGAGTGCTAGAATCCCATATGCAACTGCTTACTCAGAAATCCATTTCTGTATCTTATAGATATCACCTATGTAACAAAAAAGTTACTATAAATATTTTTATAATAGCTTTATTGAGATAAAATTCATATACCATAAAATTCATTCTTTTAGAGTATATACCTCGGGGATTTTTAGTATATTCACAGAGTTTTGCAACCATTACCACTCTCTAATTCCGAAGCATTTTCATTGCCCCAGAAAGAAATCCTGTAGCATTAGCAATCACTCATTCCCCCTTGCCTTCAGCCCTTAGCAGTCACTACTCTCTTTTCTTTTTCTCTTTGTATTTGCCTGTTCTGGACATTTCAAATAAATGGAATCATGTAATATTTGGCCTTTTTCTGGTTTCTTTTCACTTAGCATGATGTTTTCAAGATTCATCCATGTAGCATGTATCAGTACTTTAGTCCTTTTTCTAGCTGAATAGTATTCCAGTATGTGAATAATGCCACAGGTGACAGTACATACATGTTCTTGCTGAAGCTCTATAGCTACGGTGATGAGGTACTTCAAGCTACAGAATGTGAAAATAAGGTGATATTATGTATAATTTGGATTGAATATAACATCATACTTTACTGATAATTAGAGCTTGAAGTGATTAAAAATTACATAATACTTTTATCTTATTTCCAAAAGAACACACAATGTGGGGCTGTATTCACTTTTAACTTTCTGTGAAGTCTCGTATTATCTGATAATTTACTTTTGGAAAGATAAGCAGGCTATTTTGTTGTTTCTGTGTGTGATTAGCTGGATCTGTTTAATACTTTTAAAGGTTTTATAGAATACATTCTCTATAAAATATATTTTTTAAAGATTTTATTTATTTATTTATTTGACAGAGAGAGACAGCCAGCGAGAGAGGGAACACAAGCAGGGGGAGTGGGAGAGGAAGAAGCAGGCTCCCAGCAGAGGAGCCTGATGTGGGGCTCGATCCCAAAACGCTGGGATCACGCCCTAAGCCGAAGGCAGACGCTTAACGACTACACCACCCAGGCGCCCCCATTCTCTATAAAATATTGAATTGTTCGAGGACAATGGGTTTAATCCCGAGGTCACATTCTAATAATACATTTTCTTTTCACTGTTGGAAATAAGTCATCATTATTTTCAGTGAAAGCTATCTTAGTGTTTAAATGACATTAAATTACATGACAAAATCAAACAGTTAAAAGACAGAATTTTATTTTCTTTATACGTTGAGGTTAGGTATTCATGAATGTATTAAAGTGCCAAACATTTGTAGATCTACACATAAAACTGTATTTGTTTGAATGTGAACATCTAAATAAATCACCAGGATCAACTAAATATTATTTTACATTATGATTCCAGGCACAAGCCTTGACTAAGATCTGTAGTCACTTTCTGAATCCATTTAGGAATTTCCTAAAACAGATAAGTGGTTGGGGCACCTGGGTGGCTCAGTTACTTAAGCATCTGCCTTTGGCTCAGGTCATGATCCCAGGGTCCTGATAACAAGCCTTGGGCTCCCTGCTTGGCAGGGAGCCTGCTTTCCCTCTCCCTCTGCCTGCCGCTCCCCCTGCTTGTTTGCTTTCTCCCACCCTCCCTCTCTCTCTGTGTCAAATAAACAAATAAAATCTTTAAAAAGAGAGAGAGAAATCAGTGGTTTTCTTTGTCGTGAGAGAACTTTTATAAAGAAGTAATGAATAGGCTTTTAAAAAATTCAGTAATTTCATAAGGAAGATATTTTTGATAGAATTAATATGAATAAACTAGATTATGGAATCATTGGCAGGCTCCTTGGCCCCGAGGCTGTTGTGTGGCTGATTGGTATCAGGCCCACTTTGTCCACTCAGGCCCCAGAAGCATAGTGCCAGGGTCCACGATACTTTTAGGGGCTCATGAAGGAGTGCTGATTTTTGTAATCAGAAGAATAAAAAGAACTTAGGTCAAAGAAATGTTTTAATATGATTGTAACTCTAATACATTCTTGCTTATACTAATGCAGTTGTAAAATATAATTAATTTTTTTTTCATGGAGGGAGGTTCCCCTGAAGACAAAAATGCCTACAGCCATGAGTTAAAATAATACAATCTTATACCCTGTCACTGGAGTGGGCCTCCAGCAGGGGATGAAACAGCACTGATCATCTCCCTCCACCCCCACCCCACAAGATTTCCTGCTCCCTTTTGCCTAGCTACACCATCTCTGTGTGAGGCGGCTGGGGTTGTGAGGACAGCACCTGGGTGGGCATTGAATTAGCCTTTGGGTCCCTCCCCTTGAGCTTATTGGGTTAAGTCGAGATGAGTTGGCTAAAGCTGGGGCCCAAACCAGACCTCTAACCATTGTTGTTCTGTTCTTACAGCCCTGCTGGTTACCCATGTGCTTTCCAATGCTAACTCTCCTTGATCTTCATAATGCTTCCTCCGTGAAATGGGTAGAATGGGTAGGTTATCCGCATTTGACAGGCAAGGAAAGCAAACCTCAAAACACGGAAGCTTGTTAAACTGCAGAGAAGGGACTGGAACCCCAGGCTTAGTCTTCCACATGTGACTTCCAAATTCAGCTAACAGGGCTTAGTCCTGCTCATGGACTCGCTAAGGTTACTGAGCTGCAGCCACAGGCTGGGGGATGGTCAGCACCTTTCTTCCCTGTCTCTGTGGTCACGAAATAGATGGATGGTCACCATGCCTGGCGCTGTGGCTCTCTGGCCTGCCGCTCCTCCCCACTCTTTCCGACTCTTACCTCTGGCTTCTCAGAAAAGCACTTCCTGAGGTTTATTACGGCAGACAGTTTTTCCTGAGGTTAATGAATCTGCTGTGTTCCAGATTTGTGTGACTTCCCCGGGCGTTGGAAGGCAGAAGCACACAGCATGCAGAAACCACTCTGTTTCCTTCGAACTCCCTTTCACCAAGAAGAGGAAGAAGGAGCAAAATTATTTGAGGAGCTTCTTGGTTTTTGGTGTTTTTTTTTTTTTCTGATTTAAGGAGTCCACTAAGGACAAAGGGCAGGAAGGGGAGCTATGTGAGTACACACACACACAAAAAAAGCCACTCAATTTATGATTTTTTAAAAAAGGTGAACTAGAAAACCTTCCATTTATACATTTTTAATTTTTAGTAAGACACTCATATTTCACAAAGAATAAGGAGCCTGATCATCTTTTCCATGAATAAAATAAATGAGGGAGAATATACACTTCAGTTCTACATCACAGCCACAGGCCTGAGAGGAGGAAGAGATTGCCTTTGGGAGCTAGAAAGAGGGTTCCCGCAGGAAGAGAGAGAGGGAGACAGCCCCACAGAGAGTGGTGGGGGAGGCTCTCCGTGAAGGATCAGACTCATGCGGGATTCTGGCTCCCGGGCCTAGGTGCAGAGCTACAACAGCCATGCCAAATGATTTCTAACAATCTGAAAACAGCTTTATTTTAGACTTGAATTTCCTAATTCGATTTTTATTAGGTAATACATTGGAATACGACTTAAAACACTAAGAGACACAAGGTTTACAAGAGGAAAAGTATACTGAGAACCATAGAACATTCCTTGTTTGGTGGAGAGAGATGCTGTGTTCCTGGGCTAGAATACTCGGTCGGGCTAAAATGTCACTTCTCCCCAAACTGACAAGGTGATTCAGTGCAATTTCAAAGTGGTGCACCCCGTGAAGGCTGGGCCTTTTTTTTTTTTTTTTTTTTTTTTTGCAGAAACCTTGAGAAACATTTAACATTAGAGGACTAGAATAGCTCAAATTGAGACAGAGCAAGGGAGAGGACGCCTCAACCCAGACCGCAGAAGTCCAGCGTTTCCTCTTATTTATTTTTTAAAGTGATTTTATTTATTTATTTGTCAGAGAGAGAGAGTGCCCAAGGGCACGGAGGGGGAGGGGAGGGGGGGAGGGCAAGGGGAGAAGCGGCCTTCACTGAGCAAAGAGCCAGATGTGGGCCTTGATCTGATGACCTCTCTGGATCAGAGGGGGAGCTGGAAGGCAGACGCTAACCGACTGAGCCACCCAGGCGTCCCTCCAGCATCCCTGATGGCTGAGTCCCCAGCGTAATCCTGCCGAACGTGATGCCGCCGCCCACTGTGGTGGAGGGCCCACTATCGAGACTGGGGAAGACTGAAGCAAACCAGTCTGCACTAAGGTGGGCCCCAGCGCCCGGACCTTCATCAATCCAAAATCACCCCCTGGCTGAGACTTAACATGCCAGTGAGACGAGCGATGCATGACGGGCACGCCCTGCAGTCTAGTGCGCCTGGGCGCCCGCTTCCTGCATCCCGCCGCCCCCCACCCTCGCCTTTACCTGTCTCCAGGCGCTCCTTTTCCCCCGCCTCAGCCTCTACAGGCTTTCCTTGGCCTTTTGCTCCTCAGAGAGCCGTCTGAGGGAATCTTCCCTTTGTGCTGCTCCCCTTTGAGCTCCAACGGAAACCCCAGTAACAGCCTTGTCTGGAGCTTCGAGTTTGGCCTCTCCGTTTGAGAGCCCCAGCACCCGAGCTGGTAACGTGTGAGCCACCGAACTCCCATACACGCTGGCAGGAGTGTAAGATGGTGTAGCCACTTTGGAGAAGAGTGGCAGTTTCGAAATGTTAAACATACAATCCAGGCATTCTCCTCCTGGCTTTTACCCAAGAGAAATGAAAGTGTATGTCCATACAAAGGCATGGGCCTAGCAGCTCTCTGTTAGCTCAAAATCGAACGACTCCAAATGTTCACACAGTAAACAATGATAAGCAAACCGTGATATATTCATGCAATGAAATACCACTGGCAATAAAAGAAATTAATATTTGACGAATTTGATTGGAAAGAAGATAGACTCCCCAAAGTATGTACTGTATAATTCCATTTTTTATGTAATTCTAGGAATGCAAACTTTACCCATAAGGACAGAAAGCAGGTAAGGTTTGCAATGAGGGAGGGCTGTGGGGGCGGATATTAGAGAGGTTACATATTAATTTTACATGTTAGAGAGGTTAGCTCTTTGTCTAAGGATGTAAACTGCAAATATTTTTTTCCAGTTTGTATTTTTCTGACTGAACTTTTTTTTTGGCGGGGGGTGGAGAACCTTTTTCATGGAGTATAATTTGTCGTCTTTTATAATTTCTGGATTTTAAGTCAGAGTTAACCAGCCTTTGCCATTCAACGGTCATGAGGAATTTCTTTCATGTTTTCTTCTAGAACTCCTATGGTTTCATTTGTCCTTTCAGATAGTTGGCCCATTTGGAATTTATTCTGGGGCATGGTGTGAGTGGTGGATACGGTTTTTTCTGCTTTTCTTTAAAATATCAAGACTTATTTTGAAATGAAGTTTTATTTTCTCGTGTGTTCTAAAACTGTTAGCATTGTGTATGAAAACAATGACTAAGTCTTAGAAGTTTACTTTGGGACTTAGGGCATTGGGTGGGGCATTTACCACCACATTGCTTGAACGTTACTTTGAGAAGCAAAAAGTTGGTTACTCTACCGCAGGCGAAAAGTTATCTTTGAAACCAACATCTATTTTAGGACTCTGAAAAAGTTTCTTTTTCTCACAAATAAAAATTTGGTGGGTGAGTGGGGTGATTTCCAGTAGGTTGCTAAAGAAGAGAGTTTACAGTGGGGAAGAGAATACCAAACACCAAAAGTAATTGACACAATAGAAAATATTCTTTTTATTCTTGCGTGGCTCTTTAATAGCTCTTCTCATAACTTCCACTGAACCATACATCAGAGAGAGGAGTTGTTCTCTAGCTGGTATTTTGCCCTGGGGTATTCAGTCCATAACAGATGTAAGCAGTGGGGTTAGGATTCACAATTATAAGGACAATGAAGCCCCTTATTCCTAACTTCTACATATCTTACAGATGATTTCAAGATAAGGAAGGTTATACAGAAGTGCTCACTGCTGACTGAATCTAGTCTCCCTGCTTTAAAATTTTTATATTATGTAAGACCTATTGTATCAGTTTATTATCACAACAGATGGCACTAACTTCGTAGTGATAAAGCTCATTTATAGACTGGGGAACTAAGACTTTTGGAAAATTTAAGTATGGAAGATACTGTGGGTTAAACTTAAAACTTTATCTATCATTTTAATAAAATATTTGTTTTAGAAATCAATTAAATCTGAAATTTTACCTTATATAAATTTAATCTGCTATATACTTACATTTTAAATGTCATTGCCATCCACTACCTTCTGGCTTCCATAATTTCAAAAGACAAATCAGTTGATTTAATCTTATTGAGGCTCCCTTGCATGTGTTGAGTCCTTTTATTGCTGCTTTTGAGATTCTTTGTTTTTCAAAAATTTGACTCTGATGCATCTAGGTGTGGATTTCTTTGTTTTTATCCTACTTGAAGTTCACTGAATTTCTTGGATGTGGAGATGAATATTTGCAATCAATTTGGAAGTTTTCATCAGTTATTATTATTATTATTTTTAAAAAGATTTTATTTATTTATTTGACAGAGACAGCCAGCGAGAGGGAACACAAGCAGGGAGTGGGAGAGAAGAAGCAGGCTCTTAGTGGAGGAGTAAGCCTGATGTGGGGGCTCGAACCCAGAATCCGGGATCACGCCCTGAGCCGAAGGCAGATGCTTAACCGCTGCACTACTCAGGTGCCCCATCAGTTATTTCTTAAAATAAACTTTCTACCTCTTTCTTCTCCTTCTGGAACTTCTATCACATGTACATGGTATGCATGCTGGTGTGCCAAATCTCTGAGACTGTTTTTTGTTTTTCTTTCTGTTCTTCTCATAATTTCTATTAATCTCAGGTGCAGCTCACACAAGCACATAGTCTGACCATGAGAAGTATTCGGTGGATTTTAACAGGGCTCACTCTTAGTGGCCTGTTTCTCTAGATCTCCTGATAAATTTCTGGCTAGTCTGCCATTTTGTTGCTTCCCACAACATTTGCCTTCCTGAGGGTTTGCCAGAGACCTCTATTGTTTTGATAACATCCCCGGTATGGATTTTTTCAAATGCTGCTCTAAATAAAGTCAGCTCCTCTGACAGGACACAGAGCTGCCAGTCTTCATGGCTTGTCTTGCCTGCTCTAACCTGAGAGACCACAGAGCTGAGGGAAAAAGTATGGAAGCACTTTTTCTGCTATTGACTAAAAATTCCACAGACTTACTGAAATTCAATAGCTTTGTTTGAATAAACACCCTCAATATATGGTCTTTGGTTAATTTCCACAGACATTAATTTAAAAAATTTCGGTCCAGTTTAATCACTGCTTTTTGGGGAGAGGATTTGCCAAACTCCTCACCAAGCCACTCCAGAAATGCTCCATTTTATTTTGAACTACTTTTCCCCCTGATAATGTTCTGAAGATCAAGAACAAATATTAAACAGAACCATTTACTGACTTTGAAGTGCCCCACTGAGCAGACAGGAATAATCCAATGAAATTTAGAACCACTGAAGGAAAACTTTCCTCAAACCAGGACCGAGAATGGGTCTCTACCATCTATCTTCAGAATTCCTCAATACCAATTTTTCTGAACATAAGACTTTTATACTTACTCTAAAGATGCGGTAAAATTCTTCAGACATACAGATGAAGATTGGGGTACAGAAAGGGACAATGCTCGGTGAGCTTGACATCACCCTACTCTGGGCTCGTTCCTCATCGAACTCCAGGCACCCATACCATCCAGTCTCTCTGGAGGTCAATCCAACCTTTCCAGATAACACAGACTCCATTCAGAATCATGGGAGCCTTCAAACACACCTAAGACACAGAAAAAAGGATGAAAACCAACGATAAACCATCACACACATGATAAATGAAGAATAAGATTACTGAGGTTGTGGTTTTCTTGAAAAAACATGAATACAATTATAAACTTAAGAATTAAAGATGTGGGTGGCTCAGCTCAGCTGAGCACCAACTCTTAGTTTTGGCTCAGGTCATGATCTCAGGTTGGGGGACTGAGCAGAGTGCTGCCGGGCTCAGCTCAGCAGAGTCTGCTTGGGATTCTTTCTCTCTCCCCTCTACACCCTCCCTCATTAAAGCCACTGTCTTCTTAAAATAAATAAATAAATCTTTAAAAAATTGTAGGAAAGTATATAAATCATAGCCTCTGACCAAATTCTGTAAGTTAAGTTAACCTGGTTTATCGGAACTGTTTTTCTTTCTTTTTTTTTTTTTTTAAGATTTTATTTATTTATTTATTTTGACAGAGATAGAGACAGCCAACGAGAGAGGGAACAAAAGCAGGGGGAGGGAGAGGGAAGCAGCAGGCTCACAGCGAGGTCGATGTGGGGGCTCGATCCCAGAACGCCAGGATCACGCCTCCCTGAGCCGAAGGCAGACGTGCTAACCGCTGTGCCACCCAGGCGCCCACCAGAACGTTATTTCTAATCACAATTCTTTCATATTGATTTTATTTATTTTGAAGATTTTATTTACTTATTTGAGAGAGAGAGAGAGAGAGAGACAGGGCACAAGCTGGGGGAGGCAGAGGGGACGCTGGCAGACTCCCCCACTGGGCAGGAGCCTGACATGGGCTTGATCCCAGGATCTGGAGATCATGACCTGAGCTGAAGGTAGATGCTTAACCGACTTGAGCCACCCAGGCACCCTCAAATTAGTTTTAAAAAAAGTTACTCAGATTTTTATAAAAACTGTAGTAAAATGATACTTGAAGTAGTGTCACTGTTCTTCCAGCTGAAGCTAGGACAATCAGGTACTTTGCCTTGATTTTTTTTTTTAAAGATTTTATTTATTTATTTGAGAGATAGAGACAGCCAGCGAGAGAGGTGGAACACAAGCAGGGGGAGTGGGAGAGGAAGAAGCAGGCTCATAGCGGAAGAGCCTCGATGTGGGGCTCGATCAACGCCGATCACGCCTGAGCCGAAGGCAGACGCTAACCGCTGTGCCACCCAGGAGCCCTTTGCCTTGATTTTTTAACCTTGAGTTAAAAAGATATAAAGATGGAAAACTGGAATTCACCAGCCCCTAAAGACAAAGTACACATAGTTTCCCTATTTGGATTCTGAGCCACTCAGGGTCAGGCTCTTATACTTCCTTCAGTTTTATAAGCAAACCCCATAGCTTCCCATGAAGTAATGCTTTTTTTTTTTTTTTTTTTTTCTCTTTTTACTTCAGTCAGCCAGACTTGGATTTCTATACTGGCTTTTAACCAAAGAAGCTTAACTCGGATATAACATTTATTTATTCACCATTATTTGTCAAGTAAATATAAATAATTTAGAGCAAAAGTCACTTCAGGTATGATTTCTGAATTCAGACTTCAGTTTCATTTCAATCACCAAATTCCCATAGTGCCTGAAAATATAACTGTTCTAAGAGCCATTAAGGATCCATCAAAGAAGGAAAGATGCAAACGCTATCACCTTTACGTGAAAATTTTATTGTGATACAGTAAGAAATAAAGGAAATTTATTACAATTCCTACAATCTCTCCCATCCTAATACTATACTATCCTAATAGTAACTTTAGAAAAATTGTCTTCTCTACCTCATTTAACATGGGCTTGCGGACAAAAATCAGCATAAATTTTTATCATTTAATGCCTTAATAAGATTTTTTTACATGCAGAGGAAGCAGGACTTCCATGACTTTTCAAAACTCCAGGTTATCAAATATATCTTTATAAATAAGGTTCTTCATTTTGTCTGTACCAACATATTTTATTTGATAATCCAAGTGCTTCTGTGAGCTAAAATTAGCATTATTTATTACCTGTAATTACATAAAATTGGTTAAGACAGTCTTCATTTTCAGGAAAAGCTGAAGCATGACCTTTCTCTTTATTGAATTCAGCAGTTTCTTCAAAAATCTTGGGGCATTCTCTTTGCTTTTTTAGAGAGGTCAAGAATAACTCTGTCAATAATTATAAATATGCTCAAAAATGACACCGAGACACCTGTAAATAAAACCTACAGGCTTATGCCATCTTAGCACACATTGTTGTCATTCCCCTACTACTAAACACAACCTTTTCTTTCTTGGTAAAAGGCTCCACACTGAACTAATTTCTATTTATAATGGGGAAAAAGCCCAAAACATAAGGTTCCATTTCCTCCCATTTGGACCAAGGGAAATAGTTTTACAGTTACAGCTGAAACCGTTTAACCACACATTTCTTCTGTTCTGATAAGTGCCTATTCTCTCTTCCTACACTGTGAATTTAAAGTCTCACTACTAATGTGCACCTCGTCAAACAAGTGACTATGACGATCTCATTTTCGACACCTCACAAAACTCTAAAAACAATAATTCCCTCCTTTGCTGCCTATCAATATAACTGCACTTAACATATCTTCTAATCAAGATCTCCAATTTATTTTTCTAGCAGGGGTAGGGTGCCACACGGTGGAGTGTAACATTTCACCTACCAAGTACTTCATTAGCCTCTCACACTAATCACAGAAGAGAATTCTTTGATTCTACCTTCATGATCAGATTCTATGTTCTTCATCAGTGATTTATATCACTGAGAAT
>NW_024424341.1:22352133-22353340 GCF_017311325.1 Ursus maritimus
CAATGATTCCATAATCTAGTTTATTCATATTAATTCTATCAAAAATATCTTCCTTATGAAATTACTGAATTTTTTAAAAGCCTATTCATTACTTCTTTATAAAAGTTCTCTCACGACAAAGAAAACCACTGATTTCTCTCTCTCTTTTTAAAGATTTTATTTGTTTATTTGACACAGAGAGAGAGGGAGGGTGGGAGAAAGCAAACAAGCAGGGGGAGCGGCAGGCAGAGGGAGAGGGAAAGCAGGCTCCCTGCCAAGCAGGGAGCCCAAGGCTTGTTATCAGGACCCTGGGATCATGACCTGAGCCAAAGGCAGATGCTTAAGTAACTGAGCCACCCAGGTGCCCCAACCACTTATCTGTTTTAGGAAATTCCTAAATGGATTCAGAAAGTGACTACAGATCTTAGTCAAGGCTTGTGCCTGGAATCATAATGTAAAATAATATTTAGTTGATCCTGGTGATTTATTTAGATGTTCACATTCAAACAAATACAGTTTTATGTGTAGATCTACAAATGTTTGGCACTTTAATACATTCATGAATACCTAACCTCAACGTATAAAGAAAATAAAATTCTGTCTTTTAACTGTTTGATTTTGTCATGTAATTTAATGTCATTTAAACACTAAGATAGCTTTCACTGAAAATAATGATGACTTATTTCCAACAGTGAAAAGAAAATGTATTATTAGAATGTGACCTCGGGATTAAACCCATTGTCCTCGAACAATTCAATATTTTATAGAGAATGGGGGCGCCTGGGTGGTGTAGTCGTTAAGCGTCTGCCTTCGGCTTAGGGCGTGATCCCAGCGTTTTGGGATCGAGCCCCACATCAGGCTCCTCTGCTGGGAGCCTGCTTCTTCCTCTCCCACTCCCCCTGCTTGTGTTCCCTCTCTCGCTGGCTGTCTCTATCTCTCAAATAAATAAATAAAATCTTTAAAAAAAAAAAATCAAGGCAAAGTACCTGATTGTCCTAGCTTCAGCTGGAAGAACAGTGATACCTACTTCAAGTATCATTTTACTACAGTTTTTATAAAATCTGAGTAACTTTTTTTTAAAACTAATTTGAGGGGTGCCTGGGTGGCTCAAGTCGGTTAAGCATCTACCTTCAGCTCAGGTCATGATCTCAGAATCCTGGGATCAAGCCCCATGTCAGGCTCCCTGCCCAGTGGGGAGTCTGCTTGTCCCTCTGCCTCTCCCCCCCCC
>NW_024424341.1:22353356-22379283 GCF_017311325.1 Ursus maritimus
TCTCTCTCTCTCTCTCTCAAATAAGTAAATAAAATCTTCAAAAATAAATAAAATCAATATGAAAGAATTGTGATTAGAAATAACGTTCTGGTGGGGCGCCTGGGTGGCACAGCGGTTAAGCGTCTGCCTTCGGCTCAGGGCGTGATCCTGGCGTTCTGGGATCGAGCCCCACATCAGGCTCCTCCGCTGTGAGCCTGCTGCTTCCTCTCCCACTCCCCCTGCTTTTGTTCCCTCTCTCGTTGGCTGTCTCTATCTCTGTCAAATAAATAAATAAATAAAATCTTAAAAAAAAAAAAAAGAAAGAAAGAACGTTCCGGTAAACCAGGTTAACTTAACTTACAGAATTTGGTCAGAGGCTATGATTTATATACTTTCCTACAATTTTTTTAAAGATTTATTTATTTATTTTAGAGAGACCGTGAGCAATGAGGGAGGGTGTAGAGGGGGAGAGAAAGAATCCCAAGCAGACTCTGCTGAGCTTGGAGCCCGACGCACTGCTCAGTCCCACAACCCTGAGATCATGACCTGAGCCAAAACTAAGAGTTGGGTGCTCAACTGACTGAGCCACCCACATGTCCCTACAATTCTTAAGTTTATAATTGTATTCATATTTTTTTTTCCCGTAAGAAAACCACAGGTTTCCTCAGTAATCTTATTCTTCATTTATCATGTGTGTGATGGTTTATCATTGGTTTTCATCCTTTTTTTCCTGTGTCTTAGGTGTATTTGAAGGCTCCCATGATTCTGAATGGAGTCTGTGTTATCTGGAAAGGTTGGATTGACCTCCAGAGACTGGATGGTATGGGCTGCCTGGAGTTCGATGAGGAACGAGCCCAGGTAGGGTGATGTCAAGCTCTACCGAGCATTGTCCCTTTCTGTACCCCAATCTTCATCTGTATGTCTATTTTACCGCATCTTTAAGAGTAAGTATAAAAAGTCTTATGTTCAAGTGGTATTGAGGAATTCTGAAGATAGATGGTGAGACCCATTCTGGTCCTGGTTTGGGGAAAGTTTTTCCTTCAGTGGTTCTAAATTTCATTGGATTATTCCTGTCTGCTCAGTGGGGCACTTCAAAGTCCAGTAAATGGTTCTGTTTAATATTTGTTCTTGATCTTCAGAACATTATCAGGGGGGAAAAGTAGTTCAAAATAAAATGGAGCATTTCTGGAGTGGCTTGGTGAGGAGTTTGGCAAATCCTCTCCCCAAAAAGCAGTGATTAAACTGGACAAAAAAAATTTTTTTTAAATTAATGTCTGTGGAAATTAACCAAAGACCATATATTGAGGGGTGTTTATTCAAACAAAGCTATTGAATTTCAGTAAGTCTGTGGAATTTTAGTCAATAGCAAGTGCTTCCATACTTTCCCTCAGCTCTGTGGTCTCTCAGGTTAGGCAGGCAAGACAAGCCATGAAGACTGGCAGCTCTGCTGTCCTGTCAGAGGGAGCTGACTTTATTTAGAGCAGCATTTGAAAAAATCCATACCCGGGGATGTTATCAAAACAATAGAGGTCTCTGGCAAACCCTCCAGGAAGGCAAATGTTGTGGGAAGCAACAAAATGGCAGACTAGCCAGAAATTTATCAGGGAGATCTAGAGAAACAGGCCACTAAAGTGAGCCCTGTTAAAATCACGAATACTTCTCATGGTCCAGAAGACTATGTGCTTGTGTGAGGCTGCACCTGAGATTAATAGAAATTATGAAGAACAGAAAGAAAAACAAAACAGTCTCAGAGATTTGGCACACCAGCATGCATACCAACATGTACATGTGATAGAAGTTCCAGAAGGAGAAGAAAGAGGTAGAAAGTTTATTTTAAGAAATAATAACTGATGGGGGCACCTGAGTAGTGCAGCGGTTAAGCATCTGCCTTCGGCTCAGGGCGTGATCCCAGCGTTCTGGGTTCGAGCCCCACATCAGGCTCCTCCACTAAGAGCCTGCTTCTTCCTCTCCCACTCCCCCTGCTTGTGTTCCCTCTCGCGCTGGCTGTCTCTCTCTGTCAAATAAATAAATAAAATCTTTAAAAAATAATAATAATAATAATAACTGATGAAAACTTCCAAATTGATTGCAAATATTCATCTCCATATCCAAGAAATTCAGTGAACTTCAAGTAGGATAAAAACAAAGAAATCCACACCTAGATGCATCAGAGTCAAATTTTGAAAAACAAAGAATCTCAAAAGCAGCAATAAAAAGGACTCAACACATGCAAGGGAGCCTCAATAAGATTAAATCAACTGATTTGTCTTTTGAAATTATGGAAGCCAGAAGGTAGTGGATGGCAATGACATTTAAAATGTAAGTATATAGCAGATTAAATTTATATAAGGTAAAATTTCAGATTTAATTGATTTCTAAAACAAATATTTTATTAAAATGATAGATAAAGTTTTAAGTTTAACCCACAGTATCTTCCATACTTAGAATTTTCCAAGTCTTAGTTCCCCAGTCTATAAATAGAGCTTTATCACTACGAAGTTAGTGCCATCTGTTGTGATAATAAACTGATACAATAGGTCTTACATAATATAAAAATTTTAAAGCAGGAGACTTCATTCAGTCAGCAGTGAGCACTTCTGTATAACCTTCCTTATCCGCAAATCATCTGTAAGATATGTAGAAGTTAGGAATAAGGGCTTCATTGTCATATAATTGTGAATCCTAACCCCACTGCTTACATCTGTTATGGACTGAATATTTGTATTCCCCCAATATTCATATGTTAAAGCCTCAACCCCCAATGTGACTGTATTTGGAGATAGGACATTTATGGGATGGTAATTAGGGTTAAATGAGGTCAGAAGAGTGGAGCCCTGATATGATAGGATTAGTGTCCTGATAAAAAGATATACACAAGAGAGCTTGCTCATTCTCTCTCTCTGCTGTATGAACACAGTATTCTTTAACAGACAGTGAGGTATCTGGAACCTGGTAAGCTAAGAGATAAACAGTATGGTCACAACTCCATTTTAATTAAAGTTGGTATTTCAGCTGAAGTATTTTCACCAGTATTGTCTTTTTGCCTTTGTTCAGAGTACTTTTGACAAATGTTGGCAAGGATATGGAACAATAGTTGGTGTGTTGGTTATGTCAAATTGACACAACATTTGAAAACTGGCAGTACATACTAAAACCGCAAATTACATATACCTGTGACCCAGCAATTCTAGTCTAAGTCATGGTATGCAAAGGGATTGAATATATATATTCATCAAGAGATACGTACTGGGCATTTGTAGCAGCGCTAGTAATAGAAACTGCAAACTGCTCAAATGCCAATGAACAATAGAATGAATAAATACAAAGAAATACAGTGATGCTGAAAAACTACAACTAGCACACCAGTATGGATGGATTTCACAGACATATTGAGTGTATCCAAAAAGCACATGCTGTATGAATCCATTCATCTGAAAGTACAGAATGGGCAAAACTAATAGTGTTTTTAGAAATAAAGATAATGGCTTATCCCTGAGAGAGGAGGCTGGAAACTGGAATGGAGCAGAAGGAGAGTTGTGAGATGTTGTTACTGTTCTGTTTCTTCCTATGGATTCTAGTTAACATGGACATTTCAGTTTGTGGAAATTCATCAAACTATAATTTAGGACAGTGCTGCCCAGGAGAATTCAGATGTGAACCACATAATATAATTTAAGTTTTTCTAGAAGCCACATTAAAAAAATAAAAAGAAACAATTGTATTTAATTTTTATATTTTATTTAAACCAATATATCCAAACTATTATACTGGAACATAAAATTAATATAAAAATTTACTGAGATGTTTCACATTTTTTTCTTTGTAACAAGTACTTGAAATCCAGTGTGTTTTTTCCATGTACAGACTCAGACTAGCCACATTCCTTTTTTTTTTTTTTTTTTTTTAAGATCTCTGTTTGAGAGAGAGAACAAACAGGGGAAGGGGCAGCAGAGGGAGAGAATCCTCAAGCAGACTCCCCACTGAGTGAGGATGCTGACCTGGGGCTCGAACTCATGACCCTAGATCATGACCTGAGCTGAAACCAAGAGTCAGACGCTCAACCGACTGAGCCATCCACCTGCCCACAGACTAGCCACACTTCAAGTGTGTAGTAGTCACATGTGGCTAGTTGCTGCCACATTGGACAGGAAAGCCTTAATATAAGTGTACTTTTTTGTATATATAATATACTATAATAATAAAATGTTTTAAAAGTTTACCACAAATGAATATAATTCTGAGTATAATTGTAGAAACAATTAAATCTTGTTTGCTGATTATATTTTCATCATTCACTTAATTTTCTGTAATTTGTAGGGATAAAATTCAGTGTCATCTTTATGCTTTTGGTTTTCAAAAATGGTAACTCTAAAAGCTTAAATATCAAATTTTTGGCACTTCACCATTGGATACTTTAATCAGAGATTTCCAAGTAATTTTGAACAAGGTGTAACTGAGTACTCATTTACCATAAAAAGGTCAATGCCATTGTAGGACCTATGTTGACTTCAGAGTAGTTCTTCAAAGGCTTAAATTTTCTAAAATCCAAGGCATGTGTGTACTGTCCTGATGAATTTTTTATATTCAGTGTCAGCTTTGTCACATTCTATAATTCTGTTACTTTGTAGATACATAAATAAATTTCTAATTATGCAGCTATAATTTCTAAATGGCAGGCTATCTTCTTTGGATACAGTTATGAATTACATGTGCCACATCTTGTTCCTAATACATTTCTATTTCATAGTTTTTTAAAGATATTAAATTATTTGTTTGAGAGAGATTGGGAGAGAGGGAGGGAAAGAGAATCCCAAGCAGACTCCTTGCTGAGCACAGAGCCCAAGGCAGGCTTGATTCCAGTCCCATGACTGGGAGATCATGACCTGAGCCAAAACCAAGAGCCAGAGGCTCAACGGACTGAGATATCCATACGCCCCTGTTTCATTGTTTTTAAAAATTCACTGGCAATGTTACTGTTTTGTTTTGTTTTGTTTTGTTTTGTTTTGTTTTGTTTTGTTTTGTTTTGTTTTAAGAGAGAGGGAAAGGGCAGAGGGAGCGAGAATCGGAAGCAGGCTCCATGCCCAGCACGGAGCCTGACTTGGGGCTGGATCTCAGCCCTGAGATCATGACCTGAGCTGAAATCAAGAGCCGGACACTTAACTGACTGAGCCGGCCAGGCACCCTGGGAATGTTACTTTTTTATACAGTGCGTGCTCCACCAGCATTTGTATTACCAATATAAGAACGAATAATTTTATCTTCACTGTTGTACTTTTTAAATTAATTTGCTTTGGCGGTCACAAAAAAAGATGTTTCAGGGGCCTGTCTGGCTCAGTCGGTGGAGCACCTGACTCTTGATCTCGGGGTTGGTGAGTTCGGGTCCCATGTTGGATGTAGAGATTACTTAAAAATAAAATCCTAAAAAAAAAAAAAAGTTACACCTTTAATGTAATGACCTTTCAAAAGTTTAATTCTGGTTCTATGATCAAGTTAGAAAAATTGAAACATTTTTTGAATTAACAGATTTTCTATTTAACATACCTGATGACACTGATGTAAAACTGAAGTCGTTTAGCTGTTTGCAAGGTTTTTTTAATGAAATAAGCATATAAACAGCTTTGCTTTTGTGTGCGCATAATGTGAATTGAATCATTTGTCATTTGTCAGTGAATTAAATCACTTAATTTAAATGAAGTTGTGTTTTGCAGAGTGATGTTAAATGTACCGGTTGCAGCTGCTCCCGTTAAATTGTCGCCTTTGAAGTATATGTTGATGCTTCTTCAGCAGTTTTATTTCTTTTGGTTTTCATGTGATCAGTGATACCATTCTGGTCCTCACAGAGAATAGTAAATGTCGTTATTTTGTGCAAATCATGTGTTCCATCATCAACTTTCTTGGAAATGAATTTGATTCTTAATTTTTCATTAAACATGCACTTCCAGTTTTTAAATTCATTGCTGCAGAAAGATATTACCAAACCATAAAATAAATATAGTTGTTGATTTAGGGAATACAATAAAGACAAAATCACTGCAGCAAGAATGGTCAGAATATTCTATATAGGATCTGTGACAGGACTGCAAAGCCTTTATTTGCCACATGGGTTTCACTACACCCACCTTTTATAATGACCCCACCTGACTGCTTTGTGTAGATCGTGGTTAAGACCATAGTATAACAAGTAGCTGGCGGGAGCGAGAGTGTGGACAGCTGCTCCCACTGCCATCTGAGTTTGGATAGAATTAGTTGGTCCTAGCTATTTGGAACATACTTTATGGGTGAGTATGTCATTTTATCAGGAGTTGACCTTTATGATGCCCTTAAAGGGGGTAGGTGTTAGTTAAGGATAACACTGGTCATCGCCAATCATCTTTCAAATTAAAATGCAAACTGTTCACTGCATGTACGTTTCACATCTTGCTAGAAAGGACCAAGACAGAAGCTGGAGTTAGAAAGCAGAGAGATACCAAATATCTCTTGGCTTATTTTACTGCAACTATTAGTAATAATACTTTTTTTCTTTTAATGGAATAAAAATCTGTGACCATTGCTAGAATACACATTAGTGGCTAGTAACTTCCTTTGGGAATTAGATCACATTTCATGTTATATGCTCTCATTTCATCATGTAATATTCCTCTACTGTACTTAATCACAGTTGACATTTATATATTGATTTTTGTAATTATTTGTTCATCGTCTATCTGCCCCAGTAGACCAGAGACTGAGGAGAAGCACCATTGTTCCCTCACATTGTATCCATGACACCTTAGCACAGTGACTTGGACATAATAAAGACTCAAACATTTGTAGAATGAATGAAAAAGTGAATGAATGCACAGGACAGGAGTACCCTGTTATCAGTAGATGTGTCCCAGTTGATAGCTAACTAAACAGTAGAAAGCCCTTGGGAGTTGGGAACAGTGTTCTTTTGCAGGTACTTGAAGGTTATATGGTATATTCAATACAGTAGGGATATGTAATAATATTTAGTCAGATGTGTAAATTTGACATATCTGTAAATGCTTAAAATAATAGCACTTATTGAATGTTGTATGTTAGTATGTTTAAGCATGTTTTATATGTTATTTAATATTTACAGCAGTCTTATAAAGTAGGTATTACTACTATGCCCATTTTACATGTGAGTTTACTCAGACTTAGAGAAATGAAATGCCTTCCCCTGGGTCATAAAGCTGATAAATGCATCAAAGGATAGAAATTTGATTACACCTTTCAGTTTTGTTTAAGTTATAGACATCATGTCAGTGAAAATTTTAAGTATGAAACAGCCATACTAATAGTGACAAATAAAATGTGCATCACACAGAACACAATACCCAGCAGTATAGGTATAGTCCAGGTAGGTATAGCACTTACTTATATTACAGGGGTCCTGGGTCTTCTCATCTTCCTGCTGTGCTTTGCTCAATGTGTGATTGCATCGCCATTATTATGTTTACACGATGGCTGCTGTATCTCTGGGCATTGCATCAGCTCATAGAAAGGAGAAAGGTGAAATGTCTCTTAAATGACTTTCTTAGAAGCCCCATTAGGTGACTTATGCTTCTGTCTGATTGGTTAGAACTGAGTTACCGATCACTCCTTGCTGCAGTGAATATTGATGACTTTTTGGGTGTGTGTATCTTTTAAAGCTTTCTTCAAGTGTACCATCGAAAAATGGTAGTATTGAGGGGCGCCTGGGTGGCACAGCGGTTAAGCGTCTGCCTTTGGCTCAGGGCGTGATCCCAGCGTTATGGGATCGAGCCCCACATCAGGCTCCTCCGCTATAAGCCTGCTTCTTCCTCTCCCACTCCCCCTGCTTGTGTTCCCTCTCTCACTGGCTGTCTCTATCTCTTAAATAAATAAAATCTTTTAAAAAAAAAAAGAAAGAAAAATGGTAGTATTGAGAAGCGTGTGACTGCAAAGGTTGAGCTTCCTGTGCTGTAGACAGTGAGGGAGCTTTTTTAGGTTGGGGGTATTGTCACATTGTGCCCTCAGGCACGCTCTGATGGCTGTGTGGTAGATTGAGGATGACAGAATGGAAGCAGGAAGAGGCTGTTTAGGAGACCTTTACAGTAATTTTAATGAGAGATCTTAGAAGCCTGAACTAGGAAAATGGAAATAAATGGAGACTTTAGGATTCCAAAAATATTTAGGAGGTCAGATGGCTAGGACTTGGTGGTTGATGGGCTCTGTGGAGATGGGAGAGTGAAGAGTCAAAGGTGGCTCAGATTTCTGGCCAAAATGAAAAAGTGGTGCCACAAATGGAAACTAAAGGGGAGTAAAGGAGAAAGTTTAAATCGGTTGTCCCTTAGACACAGTGAGTTTGACGTATCTGGATATTTTTCATGTGCAGATCTTTATTAATTGGGAATGGATTAGGATAGATTAGTTACATGTTACAAATATTTTTTCTTGAGAGATCCCTTGGACTTTTACTTACTTTCTGTTGTTCAGCTGTTTCTAACATTTGTATAATCAGTTCCGTTAATATTCTCTTTTATATTTCTGGCTTTCGTGTCCTAATTATTAGAGGGCCTGGCCTGTCTTATATCCAAGTTATAGATTTTGGTTTTGGGGGGGGGTTTTGGTGCAAAAAAGTAATTTTATTAAAGCATGGGGACAGGACCCGTGGGCAGAAAGAGTTGCCAGAGTTTTCTTTTAAAAGTAGCTCCAACATTAGCTTTTTTTAATGGTTTGATATTTGGAGAAATATTCTGCTGTTCATTTCCTCCAAGAAACAAACACCGTCATATTGCAAGTTGTTATTCTAAATCAAAATTAAAATATCCTTTTCATGTATTCCAACAGCAGGAGGATGCATTAGCACAACAGGCCTTTGAAGAGGCTCGGAGAAGGACGCGTGAATTTGAAGACAGAGACAGGTCTCATCGGGAGGAAATGGAGGTGAGAGTTTCACAGCTGCTGGCAGTAACTGGTTAGTACTTTCCCCCAACCTCTCAGGCTCTCTTTGTCATATTTGTGCATAATGTTTTTTATAAATAGTTTAATTTTGTCTTTCATTTGTCAAAAGTTATACTGTGTCTTTGTGTTTATTAAATGTAATTGCTATAGAGAGACTTAGTCTTAATTTTAAGGTTGTACATGAATTCATCATTTACTGGTCCTCATAAAAATCATTTACTGTCATGTATATATATTCTCTTAATTCATTGATCCAAATATCTTCCCTCTTTGTTGTCTTATTTGTAAAAATTACTTTATGTTATCATAGAATACATATTTTTTAAGAACATTATTAAAACACTTTGGAAATAATATTACTTTATATTTTTTTATGAATGTTTGTCTTGATTTTGTAACTGTAATGTTTAGCCATTTGTGTATTGTCTTTACTAGAGCAAAATGTAATATTTTCAAACTACTCAAAGAATGGAATTAACCTAAAGCATTTTTCTTTTAACCTTTTTTATGGTACAGAGATGGAAATCCTCACAAAAGAAATATGTAGCTCAATTACTATTGTAAGGCTGACACCTTAATAACACCATCCAGATTTTAAAAAACTCAAACTTTGACAGCTACCCCAGTAGCCCCCTCCCATGTAAGCATCTAATATGATTTCTCCTTCCCCTCAAAAGTACTCATTACCTTAGTTTTTATAGTAATCACTTCCTGTTGTCTTTTTAGTTTTATTACCATCGCCTGCTTCAGTCTTCAACACTGAAGTTTAGTCTTAACCCAGTGTTTAAATTTGATAAGACTTTTAATTGACATGGATTTTTTCTATATAAAATTGTACCCTGCTTTAAGCGGACTTTAATTACAAGATTAATATTTTAAGTATCTATACATTGTTCAAAACTCCAATTTCTACAAAAAGTATACTCTAACAAAACAAAAATAATCAAGATGAGAACTAATATTTTTGAAAAGGATATTGTTAAATGTTAATATATTCTTCAAGTTCATAAGCTTAATTATCAACATGAGCATTTCACACAAGAAGAAATAGGAAAAAGCACACATTCATCTTTGATAATCAAAAGAAATGGAATTAAAATATAAATATAGTACATGAACTAGATAATTTCCAGGCATTAAAAAGAGTTCTGCAGATTGGTTGTACATTTACTTAATACTACTGAACTGTGCACTTAGAAATGGTTGAGATGGTAATTTTTATGTTAAATGTATTTTAACACATTAAAAAAATTTTTTTAATTGGTGTTACAGAAAATTTGTGGGTTTTCCATGCACAGAATTATATGTACACCATTATTTAAATTAACACAAAAGAGTGTGTTTGTGTGTGCACAGAGATAGTGGTGAAGAGCCCAGACAGTAGAGCTAGCCTGCAAGATCTGAATCTGGCTTTGCCACTTACTTTGTCGCCTTGAACAACTTATTTCACCTTCCTGTGGCTGAGTTTCCTCATTGATAAAATGAGGCTAATAATCCTGTCTATCTCATAAGATTATTGTGGATTAAATAAGCAAATACCTATGGAAGCACTTCTTCAGTATATGGCTCTGAGTAGGTGTTAGCTGCTATTATTAGTGTCTGTGTGTGTGTGTGTGTGTGTGTGTGTGTGTGTGGTGTGGGAGAGAGAGAGAGAGAGTGTATCCCCTCTATGTGACAATATATTTTGTAGAATAAATGAAAAAAATCAGTTCTACTTAGTGGTTAGTGTATAAAATAGAATTATCTTTTAATGATTGAGATTTCCCTTTGTCAATGAGTTAATTAATCTAATAGGCTGATAGCAATTGATGGTGCCCCCAAGAAGATAGTACTTTTCAGCTAGGAGAAGAGACAGGAGGGATATTATGCAATGTATTTGTTTTCTTTGAAGCTTTTCAATTCTTGTGATCAGACTTCCCATGACATTTTCTTTCAGAATGCTTGTATCTGTGGTACTAAGAAGTTTTTAAACATATAATATGCATTTATCTTATACTTCTGAACCTTTTTGCTCATGCTGTTTGTTCCCTGACTAATAGGGTACCTTTCCACCCATTTGTTAAAACCCAGCTTAAACATTCTGTCAGTCCCTTCTCTAGCCTGCTTCACTGTTACTAGCCCTTCCACTTTGTAGTTTCCAGAGCACTTATTTCTGTTATTGTTCTTACAGAACAGTATGTTGAAACAATTAAAAACATGTCTGTCCTCTATTGTAGATTCCCAATGAGATGGGCCCCTGATTTTTTAACCCTCACATTACCCACCACAGTGTTTTGTATGTTGTGTTTAATTGTCTAATGGAGAGCTTCAGAAAACAGTTCTTATCCTGGCTGTCTGAAAACTAGAGTTACAGGGTAGACTAGAGGTTAATTAAGGTAGAATAATACATGTTAATGGTCTCTGGAAAGGTTTTAAATGTTTGTAATTTATTGGTGTATATTAAGTTAGTTTTAAGTAATGAACCCCAACTATGTTGTGCTGGATTCTGCATTAGGGACTGGTAAATATATAGATGAAAATGCATGGGGCACCTGGGTGCTTCATTCGGTTAAACATTTGACTCTTGATTTCAGCTCAGGTCATGATCTCAGGTCATGGGATCGAGTCTTGAGTCGGGCTCCATGCTGGGTGTGGAGCCAGCTTAAGAGTCTCTCTTTCCTTCTCCCTCTGCCCACCCCCGCCCCACACCACTTGCTCTCACACTGTCTCTCCCTCTCTAAAAATAGAAAGAAAGGAAGGAAAATAGAAAAAAAAGAAAGAAGGAAAATGTATGGTTTCTGTCCTTGAGCAACTGTCAGGCTTGACAGAAGATAGATGTATAAACCCAAAATTGAAGACTACTTCAGCAGCATCCATACATGGAGGTTTGGAAGGTGAACAGTGAACAGTGGCATTGTAGAGGAATGAGTGCTTATGTCTGCCTCTGCCTGCGTAATTCACAGGAGAATACCCTTGCAGGAATTTGAAGGAAGACTGGGAGTTAGCCTGCTGGACAAGCTAGGGAAAGCATTCTGGGCAGAAAGAACAGTGTACGCAAGGGCATGAAGCAGTAAGAAATCTTGTCATGTCCGAGAACGTGATTGGTCAGTCTTTCTGGAACAAGCCAACATGGCTTTAAATGAGTATAAGAATTGCTTTATAAAAAGTGCTCTTTGGGGGCGCCTGGGTGGCACAGCGGTTGGGTGTCTGCCTTCGGCTTGGGGCATGATCCCGGCGTTACGGGATCGAGCCCCACATCAGGCTCCTCTGCTGTGAGCCTGCTTCTTCCTCTCCCACTCCCCCTGCTTGTGTTCCCTCTCTCGCTGGCTGTCTCTATCTCTGTCAAATAAATAAATAAAATCTTAAAAAAAAAAAAAAGTGCTCTTTGGCTACATTATATTTGAAGAATAACTTTGATAATTAATGGACAATTATTTAAGAAGTTTTTGTATATATTTTGCCTTAAATAAAATTGTAGATTAGTTGATACTAAGAGTTGCCTTAGATGCTAGCTTGATTGTTCTTATAAATAATGCTACTTGAAGAAAAACATTCTGATGTGTGAATTTATATATATGCATGTTTATATTTGCATATGAACAAAAGCATAGTCTCTTGATAGAGGTGTTAAATAATTTGTTGCTCAGTTAGATTGTTTTCCAGTGGGTTTTATGTCAGTGATTTGAGAGCATGGACGTTGTAGTCAGTCCTAGTTGAGATTCCTTCTGTATCACTTGCCAATCTCTCTCAAGCTTATTTTCTCATAGAAACTGTTGTGAGAATTAAATAGGAAAATGCTTGTAAAAGCACTGAGTATGGTGGTTGGCTGGTGTATGCCTACAGTAAATAATAGCTCTAAAGTACTTCTTTAGCACTAAGAGCTCTACCACAGCACTGGTTCCAATTAATGGAATTATCTGGCTAAGAACATCCTTTTAGTTAAAGTGCATCAGGGCACTTTCCCTGCATGATGACCTGGAGCATAGAAAAAATGGTTAGAGTGTCATCAATGATTTAAGATCTCATAGTCCCTTGAGGCAATAATTTAAAACATCAGTTGTTGTAGAGAACCGTCATCTACAAAATTGGGCTGGATTCTGACTCCAGAGCTTGCAGTGGCAGTCACTTAGGGGAGTTTTGAATACAAACGTCTTTTGGTACTTTGTGCATGTATATTTTGCTTCCCTTTTAAAAAACGCATAATGGGGCACCTGGGTGGCATAGTCAGTTAAGTGACCAACTCTTGGTTTCTACTCAGGCAGTGATCTTGGGGTTGTGAGGTCGAGCCCCACTTCAGTCTCCCTGCCCAGTCTGTTTGGGACTCTCTCTCCCTCTGCCCCTCCCCACTGCGCTCTCTCTCTCTCAAAGTAAATAAACCTCATAAAAATAAAAAATCCACAACAAATTCCTAATCTTATTTTCTCACAGTTTTCTTCTTTTTTCTAAAAGGGGAGAACATTAGAAAAAATATTGTCTATCCCTCCCCCCCATAATTCAAACATCTATAGGAGACATTATGCCATATACTCTCATTCTCCTTATAGTTGAGGAACCTGAGACTCTGAGAAAAATTAATTGACTTGCTCTCTTTCAAGTAGTTGGTGAATAGAAAGATGGGTGAAGACTTAAACCAGCTTCCTAACCAAAAGGCCCCTACAAATACAGTCTAGCACCGGGAAATGAATTTCCACATCACCCATAAAGATGATTAAGTTGAAAAATAAAACCTGCCAGAAGAGGTTGCCTGGAAAAGAAAAAGCTGAGGCAGAAAAGAATAATAATGATTCCAGTGGGTGGTCCTGATGCCTGACTGGAGGCAAAGGCTGAGGAGCAGTGGTAGCTCATGGGTGGCAGTAACCCAGTAAATGGTCCTTGGAAGCTTGAGATGCTGGTAGCTCAGCGGCTTAGGGATGTCCCAGCCCTGTTTGGATAACCTCTGAGGCCTCTGACCTGTGGTGCTAGCCTTGCAGTGGTGGGGCTCTTGAGCATTTAATACATGTGTAAGGTTAAGGTTACTAAAGGTTTTGATTTGTGCCAGTGTGTTTGAACCTGAAATCAGTTCTAAAACTCCCTGAGCATGTGTCTCTTTTACCATCTGTAAAATTTAGAAAGTTTTCAATCCATCATTCATGGCAGGATTTAGCATTTTCTTTCTCTGATTTTCTGGGAAAAGGTATTTTAGTAGTATGAGATTTTTCTTTACCTTTCAGAAATGATAACAGCTTCATTAATTTGGCAAGTGAAAAACTACAGTGAAATGAAGAAACATTGTTTATTTTAGTACCTTGTTAAAATGCTGTTAAATCTTTGGTGTACAACAAAATGGTATGTAATAGCTACATAACACTGTATATCATATCTTTACCCTCTGGGTAGTTTTTAAAAAGGAATACATGCACTTATTTGCTTGAATGTGCACTTTCTCTCTTTAGTAGGAAATGTAGAAAACTGAAAACTGTGGAGGGGAATCAGGTATCTGGGGGCCACATGGGAGGGTGATTACTTCTCACTGTTTGTCTCTTAGACCTTTTGAATTTTGTATCCTGTGCATCCATTACCTCTTTAGAAAAGAAATAATATTTGTTTTTAGTGTTAACAAAAATGATGGAACTAGAAGGTTCTAGAACTTGCTGTATCTTCTGGCATATGGGTTGTTTCTAAAAATGTGAAATCCTTCCTTCATTGGAAATTTTATAGAGAATCCCAATGTATATGGTAGATAAAAGGAACACTGCTCTGGGTGAAGCAAGGGTGGGAATTGCTCTGATTTCCTACTATAGTCCCTGGGGTGTTTTCGTGGAACCCAGTAACCGACAGAATGTAACTGAAGAAACTTTGATGTAGTAAAATGACCACGAGGTTTATAATAGATTGTTCTGGTGTTTTGTTTTTGTTTTTTTTTTTAAAGATTTTATTTTTATTTATTTGACAGAGATAGAGACAGCCAGCAAGAGAGGGAACACAAGCAGGGGGAGTGGGAGAGGAAGAAGCAGGCTCATAGCGGAGGAGCCTGATGTGGGGCTCGATCCCTTAACGCCGGGATCACGCCCTGAGCTGAAGGCAGGCGCTTAACCACTGTGCCACCCAGGCGCCCCAGATTGTTCTGGTTTTAAATCCTGGCTCTCCTATTTGTTGCCTTGTGACATTAGGAAGGTTATTTATCCTTGCAAGCCTCATCTATAAAACCAGGCCTGAAGTCCTACCTCCCAGGTTGCTGCCAGCACAGTATCTGATTCTTAAAATGGGCTCACTTCCTCTTTCTATTCCCTTTGGCTCACAGTGTATCTGGAGTGGCAGTAAAGGCAGGCATATCCTAACTTTAAGCTGTGAAAGTCAGAGGTATTTTGCTAAGATATTTTATATTCTGGTGTTGGTTGTTTGGTTTTTAACAACAGTAAAGGGTTTTGAATTTTTCTGGGTTCAGTTAAAGGTGGAGGTAGCAGTTACCCAAAGGGGTGATTAGTGACTAGGGAGAGGGGAGAACACAAGGGGAACTTCCCAAGTTTGGGTAGTAGTATATTTCTTGATC
This sequence comes from Ursus maritimus, assembly GCF_017311325.1. Taxonomy (NCBI): domain Eukaryota; kingdom Metazoa; phylum Chordata; class Mammalia; order Carnivora; family Ursidae; genus Ursus; species Ursus maritimus. Next base: position 22,368,772 of record NW_024424341.1, read on the forward strand.
TGGGTGCTAGTTACATGGGTGTGTTCATTTAATGGGAAATTCATCAAGTTACATTTATGATCTGTGCACTATTCTTTATTTTAATAAAAATTAGACATTAAAAAAGAAAAAATAATCACAGACATTTCTTCTGTGAAGTGCCTGCCCATCGCCAGCTTTTGCCACATAGTACTAGCCAGGTGCCTTTTTACCTGAGATTCCTTCCATTATTTGAAAATGTTGGCATGTTAGTAGATGGCAGTTCTCTGTAATTCAAATGCCTTACTTTGGGATTTTGTGGAAGATTGAGGTTGGTAAAGGACAGAATGAGTGCTCTGGTCATAAATATATTGGAAAGATGCCTATGTTATTGATAACAGCTTATGTACACTCCCTATGTCTAGAGACTGCCTTCAACGTGATTGGTCTCTTAACTTTCCAAAACTGTAATGTCATACTGTCGGGTCTTAATTCGGCTGCATGGTGACAGGGTGCTGAAAGAGATTTTCTCTGTCATTATCTAGAAAACGCTTTCGTCTGGTTAGTTTATAAAGTGTTAGCAAATAAATTCTTGTCTTTAATGTCAGAGAATGGGTAAATAATTATTGCTTATTTTACTATAGGCAGTTTTAATACAATTCAGCAAATCATAGGAGCATTTTAGGTGGAAACTGTTTGGAAATAAAAACAGGCAAAAGGCTTTATGTGGTTTTTGTATTTGTGTTTGTGTGTTTTTGGAGCCTTCAATTCTGTGTGGTCCGAAAAAAAAAATCTCAGCCACTATTTTAAATTCCCGCAGACTTCAGTTTTCAAATCACTTTAACTATACCAACACTCATTTTTGTGTAAGGACAAATTAACATAAAAATCTGTCTATACTGGACCTTCTAACGTGTCTTTTGGGTAAAGACAGTAGATGAGAGTGAAGCAGGAATATGAACTCAGACTAAGAATGAGAACCAGAAGAGGATTGATGAGGGAGGAAGGAGATACTAGATCTGCCTTCTCCCATACTAAGATAGAAAGAGAGTCTTCGTGGGGCATCTGGATGGCTCAGCTGGTTAAGCATCTGCCTTTAGCTTGGGTCATGATGCCAGGGTTCTGGAATCAAGCCCCACATCAGGCTCCCTGCTCAGCAGGAAAGTCTGCTTCTCCCTCTTCCTCTTCCTCTGCTCGTGTGCTCGCTCTCACTCGCTCTCTCTCAAATAAATAAATAAAATCTTCTTTTTCAAGTCTTTGCTCTCTATCATAGGAGATGCAAGCTTCATTAAAATTTATTTTGTCCTAACCTTGTTTTAGTTTGTAAAAACTTATTGGCTGGGTTTTGTTTGGTTTTTAACATTTCAAATATTCATATACATAAATTTGGAAGTGACGAGCAGCTTTATTGCAATAATGACAGTGTGAGTACTTACTGTGTGCCAGGCAGTATACATCACAGTCTTTGTTTTACACTTGGTTCTTAAAACACTGAGGCTGAAACAGAATAAGAAACTTGTCTAAGATCACATAGCTAAAGTGGTAGAGCCATCCTAGTCTACACCTGGAAATGTAGATTATTTCTCCACTATCTCTTTTATTTTGAAAGAACACTTTATATGTAAAGTTTTCCTGAAGTTGTATACTTTATAAGGATTATATTCTTTGGCATGAGTTAGACCACCTCTTGCAGCCTCCTTACCTGACAGGTGTTTATGATTGTCTGCTGACCTGGTTTTTACCTTTTTGCGTTTTCGGAAGGTACACTCCCTTCTGTCATATTAGGACTTAAAATTTCTGCTTTGTGACTCCTCCAGCTTTAGCAGTTGGGACCAGCTAACAATGAAACCTTGGGGAATCACTTAATGTTCTTGGCTTCAGTCTCCCAGTTTGTAAGATTAGAGTTGAACTAAAACTTTGACATACTTTGCCACTCTAAAATTCTGTAATTCTGTGCTCTGATGTTTAGTCAAGTGTTAGACATAAAATAGTAAGCATACTGTATGAACATAGTATACACTCAATAAATTGGAGCTATTTTTAAGTATTTAAGTATTAAAGTATTTTAAGTATTAGGGCATTTCCTCATGAAGAATTTTCAGCAATTTGATCATCTTAATAACGAAAGAATGGAAATCAACCCAAGAAGTTTTACTCATTTTCATTTGGGAATCCCTGCTCTTGGTTATTTCTGCATAGCCCTGACCAGTAGGGAAAACTCAGTTCCTGGTGACTGTTCTTTGTCACTCCACTTTGGGCTCATCTCATGACTGCCTTCTCAAAACTGGATATGCCATGTTTCTGGACAATGGTATATTGGAAGAAAAAAAACAGGAGCAACTGATAGTAAGAGGTCTGTAGTAAAATGTCTAGATTAGGGGCACCTGGGTGGCTCAGTCAGTTAATCTGTTTTCAGCTCAGGTCATGATCCCAGGGTCCTGGGATGGAGCCCCGCATTGGGCTTCCTACTCAGTGGGGAGCCTGCTTCTCTCTCTCCCTCTGCACTCCCCCTGCTTGTGCTCTCTCACTCTTTCAAATAAATAAAATCTTTTTTAAAATGTCTAGATTAATTCTTTATAAATATTAAAAACAGATTTGTATTCTGAACAGGCTTGTGGGTGTCTGCTTTATATTAAACCCCTATTCTGAAATAGCTGTTAATAAGAAGTTAGAATCAAGGGCCCATGTGGATTGACAGAGGAAAAGAAACTAGAAATCATGGACTTTATGCTTTTATAATAATCAAGTTCAGAGAGTTTCTTAGCCACCATGTAGTCTAGCCAATTACTTGTGGAATTCCTTCTAAAACATCTAGCTTTCATGCGAAAGCTCATCCAGTTGTTGAATACTGATCCTATGGAAGCTATTTCACGGAACCTAAGTCTGTTTGTGTGTTTGTTTCCTTCATGTGACAGCCTGTACATCTTCCCTCCGAACAGTAAATTTCCTCCCAGTCTCCCAGCTCTTATTCCTCTCTCTCCGGCTCTCACACTCTGTTGAGTTCCCCAGCTCTCATTTGTCATATTTTTGTTTTTCCTTCACAGTGTCTTCCCTTACATCTTCCTAATTCCCCCTTCACAGTGTAAATAACACTGCAAACACAAGTAAATAACAAGACAACTTTACTCCTCTCCATGCCTTTACCAAAATACATTTTAAACAAATAAACCCATGGCAGCTTGTGCACAGCTGCTGATCACTGCTGATGAAGGCCATCACTCATTTGAAGTCATCTCATTATTATTAAAATAATTTGAAAATTACTCCTATCCCAAGGCAAAAGCTGAAATATCCTTTCGACAAAGTATTATTGGTAGGTTAATAGTGATTTGTAAATATATAATTAGGATTGATTTTTCTCAGTGTTTCTTCATTGCTCAGCCCCTTTCTAACCTTCATTGACTGAACTCAGATGCTTATATCACCATCTGTGATTTTGCAGAATTGATCTGTCCTTACACTACATTTAGCATTGATTCTGTATGGAACTTAAATTGTTTTTTTTTTGCTTCTGGGTGGTTGTCTGGTTTTGTTTTTGTTTTTGATGAATACGCATTCCATAGCTTTTTCAGTCTGTACCATGCCACATAACTTTCACATGACTAGTTAATTGAAAGAAATAGGCTAAAACTTAGTGAGCAGTATGCTGATAAAAATAGTTAAAATATGCTGGAGGAATGTATCAAAATTTATAAGACTACAGAAGATAAGACTACAGAAGTTAGTGTTGGGTTTTACTTGATTTGTTTCAGAAGTGAACAAGGCAGTGTGTCCTTTCTATCCAAACAACATAATGCTCTTGAGAAATGATGACATTGCTGGAGCTTCTGACCAAACCTGATCAGGCAGTACAAGTGTGACTTGCTGTTTCTTTGAAGGTCAAGGATGCTCTTTCTGTAACAACTGTGTTAGATCTTAAGAACTGAAACCAGAATGTTTCAATCTTTGGTTAGATTTGTTTCCGAAAACTGACATAGACAACGAAGAATCAATTGGTGATTATAATACATGATTCCATTTAGCTAAAGATTGCACTTCTGATTTCAGGGTGGTCTCAATTACTGGCATATGTTTATCAGAGGTGACTACAGACAAGATCCAGATGAAGAATGGTGGTGGCATGGGCTAGGGTAAGAGGGATGGAGGCAGTCAGAAGTGCTCAGATTCAGGACATTGTTAATGTAGAGCTGTCAGAGCCCACCACTGAGTGTGAGAGAAAGAGATGTTAGGGTGACTGCAAGGTTTTTTGCCGGAACTACTGGTAAAATGGACTCGCCATTGTCTAACATAGGAAAACCATTGCTGAAGGAACCAGGGTCTATATACAATCAGATGCTTATGCTTGACTACCATTTATAGTCACTAAAGAAAGCTTATGGAAGAAACATGCATTGGAATTTGTGAAAGAGACTGAGAGTTAATGTATGTGGACCACAGGGGCCCCAGTTTACATAAAAACTTTATAGTAGCATAGAGTGTCACACAGGACCTGTTAGTTAGATGTTCCCTGTTAAGAAATTTGCCATCAGTAGTTTAACTGGAAATGTTTATTCTAAAGTGAAACTTGAAAGTCTTAGTGTCTATAGTTGTCAAACCTCTTAGTCATTAATAATTGTTTTAAAAATCCTTCTGGGGGGCGCCTGGGTGGCTCAGTCGTTAAGCGTCTGCCTTCGGCTCAGGGCGTGATCCTGGCGTTCTGGGATCGAGCCCCACATCAGGTTCCTCCGCTGGGAGCCTGCCTCTTCCTCTCCCACTCCCCCTGCTTGTGTTCCCTCTCTCACTGGCTTTCTCTCTCTGTCAAATAAATAAATAAAATCTTTAAAAATAAAAATAATAAAATTAAAAATAATAAAAATAATAAAAATCCTTCTGGGTATGAAGTGGATCAAGGACTATAATTTTCCCCCCAGTTTTGCTTCCTTTTTTTTTTTTTTAAAGGTTTTATCCAAATTTATTTATTAAGAATTACACTTGGGGGGCACCTGAGTGGCTCAGTTGTTAAGCATCTGCCTTCGGCTCGGGTCATGATCCCAGGGTCCTGGGATTGAGCCCTGTGTTGGGGTCTCTGCTCAGCAGGAAGCCTGCTTCTCCCTCTCCCACTCCCCCTGCTTGTGTTCCTTCTCTCGATGTCTGTCTCTGTCAGATAAATAAAATCTTCCCCAAAAAAAGAAAAAAAGAATTGCACTTGGTTTTTTCAGAGGGTTTTGTTTGTTTTCTAATAATTGCACTTGTTAAGTAACAAATTTTCATGTTGTACTTCAGGTCTTTCTTCCCTCCATATTTATGCAGTCATATAAAGATACCTGTAAAGTACAGTCATGTCAATTATTTCTACTTTGGAGAAATAGAACCTGGCCTTTAACTTTTTTTTTTTTTAAGATTTTATTTTATTTATTTGACACAGAGAGAGAGAGCCAGCGAGAGAAGGAACACAAGCAGGGGGAGTGGGAGAGGAAGAAGCAGGCTCCCAGCAGAGGAGCCTGACGTGGGGCTCGATCCCAGAACGCTGGGATCACGCCCTGAGCCGAAGGCAGACGCTTAACGCCTGTGCCCCCAGGTGCCCCATGGGCTTTAACTTTTATGGATATAACCAAAAGCAGTTAAAATTGTTTATTGTTGCTCTTAGATGGTGGCCTCCCTGAAGTGGTTCTTCTTAGTGGAAGCTCTAAGAGCATCCATTTCTGCTTTTGAGACAATATCCCTAGTAATGATTTTATTACATGAGGTAGGGGTTTTTAGTTAAAACTTGTTTGGCAGAGATGGCATTCTGTAAGATGAAGTTCACTACTACATTTTTCAGTCATACTATTGGTAGACTATGTACTTTTGTGTGACCGTAAAATAAACAGTAGCACCTATGTTATGGGTTGCTGACGGGGTTTTCATTAGTTCATCCATGGAAAGTGCTTAGAACAGTGCCTGGCACATAGCTGGTGCTCAATAAATGTCAGCTATTATTAAAAGGGAAATATTGATTCTAAGGTGAATGGATGATGTGTTTAACCCAGTAGTCCAAGAACTATAAATGTAGATTTGTTGTTCTTTTATGCATAGTACATATTTTGATAATGCTCGTTTGAATATAATGAGATTTTTATTCTTGGTTTTTACAGAGACTTCAGCAAAATATGTAATCCATAATTTATATTGTTATTTTTCCTCTTACATCTGGAGATACTGGCTGAAAATTTTTTAGTTGTAAACTTTTTTTTTTTTAATGCTACTGTATCTTATACTTTATCTAGCACTTGGATTTTCAAAACATGTTTTGACCCCCAATTATGATTTTGTCATTGCAGGCAAGAAGACAACAAGACCCTAGTCCTGGTTCCAATTTAGGCGGTGGTGATGACCTCAAACTTCGTTAATTAGCAGCACAGCCGATGTGCCCACCCATCTTAACATACACATTGTTTCTAGTTGGCAGAAATAATCATTAAAAGACCAGAAACTGTGATAACTGGAGGTACTGCGGTCTATTTCTCAACCTTAGGCAGTAACAAGACATCACAAACTGCCATGGTTTTGCACTATGATTATATAATACCTGCATTTCTAATTTTGTATGCATGTAGCCAGTAATTTGAATTTTTTTCTATGCAAGCTTACCTTGTTGGCATTATTTTAGTGAGTTGAAACTATCCACTTGTAAAGCTCTTTTTTTCTTCCATTTTAATTTAAAAGATTATGTCATTTTAAAACAAGTCAAGAAATTTAAATTTTTATCAGAGGGTTTTCTCCCCTAATCAGTTCTAATTATTTTTGGAATTTTAGATGTGTTGGTTACACAGCTTCATTTTAGATTAGCATTCTTCGTTATTTGTTTTGTTTCTGTTTTTATAGTTTATGGCATTTTAAAACTGCTGATGTGTTTGCATTATTTAGAAGCTAAAAACCTAGTAGCATAGAGCTGTCTGCCACAGCCTTTTAACACAAAGTTTACAGTTGTTAAAGTTGCAGTATCCTTTTAAATGTTGATAATTAGCTCCTCTTTCTTTCCTCCTTAAACATAAAATTTTTAAATTGGTATTAACCCTAATCTGCCCCAGATCTGTTTTACATTCTGTTCTGTAATCATGAGTTTGTGTGGAGATATTCTCCACAGATGGTAATAATACTCTACTGAAATGCCTAAAGAAGTCGCAGGCTGGCTTCTGTTTTATTCAGGGATTTTTTTTTTTTTTTTAAGTCAATCAGAAAAGGGATACTGGAGCTTCTTCGTGTATGTAACAGCATATTAAACTGGAGACAGTGATGAATCAGCTACCAAGGTAATATTGTATTAAAATCATGTTTAAGATAGCTGCTTTTATGTGTATTTTATAATGCATGCTTTTGTAAAAAAAATGCTGGGTGATGAAAAATTAGTCTTAGAGAGAAAATGTTCATCTGTGCAGAGGATACATTTTCTTCATTAATTATTCTGGAAAAAAAACTCACAGGTTATATATATAGTATTTTCCAAAAGGACTATTAGTAGAACCTTTTGAGATGAATTAGTATAAGAATATTTTTAAAATAGGCTCACTGTCAAATTGGATGCAACTTTTTTTTTTTTAAATACAAGACTGGAAAAAAGTGCTAAGTCATTTGGCACCTCCTTACAAATATTTTTTATGTCACATTCATTAAGTGTTACTACATTTCTGAATTTTTGCAAAATGTGTTTTATCATAATAGAATGGCATTATTTTAAAGAGTTTGAAAAACTGACATGGTCAATTCAGAAAAGAAACCAAAGTCTGAATAAGGTCATCACATTTAAAACACACACACACACACACACACACACACACACACACACACACACACTATATACTTGACTGATGAGGGAGGTGTGACTTTCATTGTATATAGGTCTTATAATTCATAAACATATCCTGTATCTCAGAATAAAAATATTTGTTATATATTTGAAGTCATGCATGGTAAAGAGTGTGTTTAAATTGTTATAAACAGTAATGCATCATAGAAGACCATGCTGATCTTGTGTAACTAAGTACTATGAATGAATTTGGTTGGTATTTAGTGTTGTGCAGCTCACATGTTTACACACTCAGTGCCCTAACTCCCCCTGAGGGAATCGCCTTTTAAGTGGCCCTTAAAGTGGTGTTTTAAGGTTACTTTATCACAGAGCTCCTTGGTTTTTGACTTCTGCACTTAATTTTTTAATAACATAATAATGATGGTACATTTTTCTCTATTGCTTTTAGCTAAGGGCTTTCATTCCACCAGTAACTAAGATCAAATGTTATTAAATGTTCATATTGCCATCTTTCTGTAAATACTCGATTTTCCTGTCATTCAGCAAAGTGCTGCTTCTGTCTGTCTTAATGCTGGCATTAAGATCATGAGTCCTTTTTCTCCAGTAGTGCAGGCTTTGAAAACTTTTATTAAGTTATTGATGCAATTTGATATTTTTCCATTATCTGTATTTAAACAAAATTACATCATTGCATCATCTTTTCTAAATTCATCTCCATTAAAACTTGCCTTAAGCTACCAGATTGCTTTTGCCACCATTAGCCATACTGTATGTTTGTATGTTTCATTTACTTTCACAATAAACTGTGTAGTGAAAAAAAGGTCTTGGTTCTTTATTGACATAACCCAACAATTTCTGTTCTGGTGCTCATTATGATATGAAAATTGACTTTGTTGTTTCCAAAATGTTCTTTCATCCTTTTTTTTTTTTTAACCTTAAGAAAAAAAATACAACAGTGGCATCTAGTGGTCATTTCTGCTGATTCCAAAGAAAACCTTTAATGTAAATATCACAATATCAAACATACTTAGGACTTGGGCTCCTGGGTGGCACAGGAGGTTGAGTGTCTGACTCTTGGTTTCAGCTCAGGTAGTGACCTCAGGGTTGTGATGAAGGTCCCTGCTGGACCCTGTGCTCAGCGCTGAGTCAGCTTGGGATTCTCTCTCCCCCTCCTTCTGCTCTCCCCCTGCTCATGCTTTCTCTCTCTCTTTCTCTCTCCCTCAAATAAGTAAATAAATCTAAAAAAAAAACAAACAAACCCACATTCTTAGGATTTTCCTTGGCATTTTTCCTATACCAGCCTTGTACTTTAGAAACATGCCTTAAGCTTGATTCATAATGAAAAAATTTACTTACTCACCACCAAATTTACTGCAAATAACAAATAGAAATGGTGAATTGGCACCATTAAGCAAAATTCCAAAGAAGATTTATACTCAGGGTTAATTTCAAAAGTTGTTTCAGCAATAGCATCATGGTTCTAATAAGTGTATCATCTCTAGAAACAGGTATTTGGATATTGGAGCTGCTTGGGAAAACAAATATCTTAATTGATTTATGCCTCATTTGGCAATGGGGAGCTTTTTCAAGCTATAAGCCCTTGTATGAATTATCCATTACTGAATAACACATTGCTCCAAAGCCTAGCAGCCTAAAACAGTAAACGTCATCTCACAGTTTCTGTGGGTCAGAAATCTAGAAGAAGCTAAGTTCATTGGTCTGGTGCAAGGTCTCTCCTGAGGTTATAGTCAAGTTGTCAGCCCAGGCTACAGTCATCTCAAGGCTTGACCACTCAAGTGGTCATTGGCCAGTTTTTCAGAGACCATTGGGTGAAAAACATTGATCTCTTACTAGGTTTTGGAATGGAGACTTTCAGCTTCTTGCCACATGGGTGCCTCCATAGGGCAATTTACAGCTTGGCAGCTGGCTTTCCCTAGACCTATGATTCAAGATGGAAGCCACAGTCTTTTTAAAAACCTAACCTTGGGTGGGGGTGCCTGGGTGGCTCAGTCAGATAAGTGTCGGGTTCAGGTCATGATCTCAGGGTCCTAGAATGGAGCGCCTTCCCCCCACCCCCCTCGGGCTCCATGCTTAGCTGGGATTCTTCCTTTTTCTCTCCCTCTGCCCCTCCCCCTGATTGTGCTGTCTCTCTCTCTCAAATAAATCTCTTTTTAAAAAATAACCTAATCTTGGGGTGCCGTATCCTATGTTAGAAGTGAATCACAGGGTCAGGCCTACACTCAAACGGAGGAGTATTAAGCTTCATCTCTTCAGGGATGGTATGTCAAAGCGTTTGTGGACGTAGTTTTAAAACCACCCCAGCACACTGCCACATTGTGTGTGTGTGTGTATTAAAAGACAACATTGGGGGGCGCCTGGGTGGCACAGCGGTTAAGCGTCTGCCTTCGGCTCAGGGCGTGATCCTGGCGATCTGGGATCGAGCCCCACATCAGGCTCCTCCGCTATGAGCCTGCTTCTTCCTCTCCCACTCCCCCTGCTTGTGTTCCCTCTCTCGCTGGCTGTCTCTATCTCTGTCAAATAAATAAATAAAATCTTTTAAAAAAATAAATAAATAAATAATAAAATAAAAGACAACATTGGTGTTTTGATCTCCCATATATTTGTCTTTTGCAGGCATATTTCAAAGCATGATTATCCCCTAGATAGCATCAGTTCTTTTTTACAGCACCACCACATGTACATATATGGCATTTCTCTCTTTTTTTGGGGGGGGGGTAAGATTTTATTTGAGAGAGCGCCAGCTAATGCGAGCGGGGGGGGGGGGGGGG
>NW_024424341.1:22379293-22566355 GCF_017311325.1 Ursus maritimus
GGGGGTGGGCAGAGGGAGAGGGAGAAGCAGACTCCCTGCAGAGCAGGGAGCCCAATGGGCTTGATCCCAGGACCCTGGGATCATGACCTGAGCAGAAGGCAGATGCTAAACCAGCTGAACCACCCAGGTGCCATATATGGCATATATATGACACAAAAATGTGTCAAGGCCAGAAAATTAAAATTGTAGGGCAGAATCATGGCTGAAAATGGCAGTTTGGTTCTTTTCAATATGATACTTTTAAAACAGTCGGTCTTAAATTAAATCTCAACTTTTGGTTAGAATAATTTAAACAACTTTGGGGCACCTGGGTGGTTCAGCTGGTTGAGCATCCGACTCTTGATTTTGGCTCAGGTCACGATTTCAGGGTTATGGGATTGAGCTCCACACTGAATGTGGGGCCTGCTTGGGATTCTCTCCCTCTCCCTCTGCCCCAGCCCCCTGCTCAGCTTGTGCTTGCTCTCGAAAAAAAAAATTAAGAATAACTTAAGCAGCTTAGGGTCATTATTGGCCTTATTTGGGTTTCAGAAACATTAGGAAATGTGAATAGATGAGATATAGAGGGAAATTTTTGATTAGAGAAGATATCTATATCCATGATGTCTCCAGTATGGTAATACTAGGCACGTGTGGCTATCAAACCCTTGAAATGTGGTGAGTAAAATCAAGAAACTTGATTTTTAAATTTTTTTATTTTTATTTTTTTATTTGACAAGTATTTATTGTAAGCCAACTGTGTGCCAGGCAATTTTCTAGAGATGAACAAAATGGGCAAAGTTCCTCTCCTAGGGAAGTTTACATCTGCTGGGGAAGATGAACAACTAATAAGTAAGTGGCGAAATGATAGATGGCTGTGAATTAACTAAAATAGCATCATGGGATAAATGGTGATTAGGTCAAATAAAGGCAGAATTAGGGAAGATGTGGCAGGAAGTAACGTTTTTGCTGGGACCTAAATAACAAGTGAGCCAATGAGGGAAAGTTCTAAGGAAGAGGTTTTAAGCAGAAGAGCTAAGGCCTTGATGCTTGACCTTGTAGCTGGAACTACTAGATCTGATTTTTAAATTCGTATATTTAAATTTAAAAGTTGAGGCAGTCCTAACTCTTTTTCTCTTCAACAAAACTTTGTTCTGGAGGACTATTTCACTTTAGCCTTTGAAAGTTTAGTGTCTGGGGCTCCTGGGTGGCTCAGTTGGTTCAGTGTCTGCCTTCAGCTCAGGTGATGATCCCAGGGTCCTGGGATTGAGCCCCCGTCAGGCTTCCTGCTCAGCGGGGAGTCAGCTTTTCCCTTTCCCTCTTCCTGCTGCTCCTCCTGCTTATGCTCTGTCAAATAAATGGATACAGTCTTTTTTAAAAATGAAGTAGTAGTACTGGCTGTTACACAGTACATCTAACCTGGTCTAGGTGGTCAAAAAAGGCTTCCTTGAGGCATTTGAGCTTAAATCCAAGGATGGAAGAAGACACTACACCAGCAAAGAGAAGGTGACAAAAATATTACAGGCAGCCAGGTAAGAGCATGGCAAGTTTCAGAAATAGAGCAGTTGAGTATAACCAAAACATGGAATGGAGGAGGTTGCAGTTGTGAGATAAATCTGAAAGGATCAGCAGAGGCCAGGGGAAGGGTCCCAAGCAGTGGTGGCTGGACTTTCAGCCATGGTAAAACACTGGGACTGTTCCCATGGGCAAACAACCCACTGAGGGGTTGTGAGTTTGAGGGATGGGCGCTTGAAAAAGCTCATTGTGGTTGATTGGAGGGAAGACTAGAAGCAGAAAGTCAGTCACATTGATCATACAGTGACCCAGCAGAGAGTTTAAGAGTAGCTTAGTGGGCCTGGAGACATTTCAAACCTGAGGAAAAAGTACAGGAGGCATAACTGATGATTTTCTGGGGTTTTCTTACCAGGCTGGTTGTGTTGCCTTAAAATTCCTAAAATTTCATTGACTTAAAGGCTTAATCTCTTACTTAACTTGTTACTTGGTTGACCTAAATGGACAGAGCAGTCACTGGAACATAGCCAACCATGTTGCAGGGCCAAAAAAAAAAGTGTAATGAAAGGGGCACTAGCTTTTAAAACTCATGGGAATTTGTGCATAGTGCTAATAACTATCATAGGCCACCCTCTCAATTATTAAATACTTAATTTTACCCTCCTTTCCTCAAGAAAACAGATCTACCATAAGAGACAACCTAAGAGTCCCAGCCATTGAGGTGAAATTGTAGGATATCTCATTATCTGCCCTTATGACAGTTACAATGGTAGAATATAAACAGGAAAACTGCAGGAAACACTTCCGTTCAGAAAAGGGGAGAATAAAGTCACTGTACTAACAATTATGAAATGTCACTGGGGAGAGAGACAGGGCTTTCTACCCTGAGAGAGGGGAGTGTCCTTTGTAAGGCTGATTGGGAGGGGCTCCCCAATCCATTGTTTTCCACAACTCTTGGGCCCATTCCTGATTTGTTGGATGCAGTTACCCTTCATCTCTGCTTTCAAACTGGCTGCTGGTTCTTCTCTTGACAAATGCAACCAATAGTAACTGTGGTACTAAGATTTTGTTTTCTAAGCTTTTCACCTAGACTTCAAATGTGTACATTTCCTGCCTTCTAAGCTATCACATGTGACCATTTTAACAGGATTGGTATCCTTCCGGCCCTCCAATGTCAGTTCTCCCAGCCACTGTCCTGAGGAACACCATCATCCATCCAGCTACCTGAAGCTAGAAACCCGTGTTTTTATTTTTTAATCCTTTTCTCCCTCATCTTCCACATTCATTCTATAGATCCTGCCAAAGGATTCCAACAATTCTGTCACTATCAGATTTTTTTAAAAAATTTAGTTACACACAAACCACTTACCTTTAAGTCAGACACTCTTATTAGTGCTAACAAATTTGTGAGGTATGATCATTTTACAAATGAGGAAATTAAGGCACAGAGAAGCTAAGTAACTTGCCCAAGGCACAAAATCATTATACGACAGAATTAGGATTCAAACTTACAGTATATGTGTTTAACTAATGTTAACCTTCAAAATAAGTCTGCCAGTTATTTTACCAGCAAAAATGGGCTTGTTCAGGAATAGAGAATTTTAATCCAGGACGAACAGGATACAGGAAAGCCATAAGTAAACCCCCAGAATAAAGGAGAGGACAGCTCTTACACAGAAAGGGGGAAATTGGGAAGGCTATTATAAACAAAAAGCCAACTGGAGTAAAATGGGAATTCAAAGTATAGTGGCTTTTCACTGGCTGAGTTGTGACACTGTCTCATTGGCTGGGCTGTTGCCCACAGAGGAGGAAACCCTTTTTCCACCTGGAGGGTCAGTAAAATAATAGTTATTGTAGTATGGATTTACAAGGTGCATCCGGCTCTGTTGGGGTGGCAAGCCACCATCAGTAGTAAGTTGTGAGTGCTCCCCCTGCTGGCCTCCTGCTTCCATTCTAAAGTTTCCTTTTTTTTTTTTTTTTTTTTTTAATCTTATTTATTTTATTTTAGAGAGGGAGAGAGAGCACATGGAGGGACAGAGGGAGAGGGAGAGAATCTCAAGCAGAGCCTGGTGAGGCTTGATCTCATGACCCCAAGATCAGGACCTGAGCCAAAATCAAGAGTCGGCCTCTCAACCAACTGGGCCACCCAGGCACCCCCCCCCCACACACACACACAGGGAATTTCTTAGGGGCTTTCCCACCCCTGTTCTTCCTGTTACTTGGATTTTCCAGACTAAAAATCCTTTTCATGTTGTTATCCAGTGTGGCTTTCTCTGTTCTTTGTCTTTCCTCTCCCACACCCCCACGTGACCTGCCCCAACCTCTTTGTTCACCAGAAATAAGTCCCTCCAGGTGTTTTTGAATATAAGAACCAGTCCTAGTCTGGTTGGAATTGAGTTCAATTCAAACATTTTAGATCAACTAAGATTACTTCTCATCAATGCTAGATTTCTTTCTAGGTCTACTCCCATGCTATTTAGGCCAGCTGCCCAACTAACCTATCCTAAACCTATCCCATCCACATATAACATGAACTATCCACATCTTTAATGCTTGCCATGCAGAGTAAGAAGTAAATGTCCACCTTATCCCTGTCCCACTCCCTGTATTAGGTATTATTGATATTTTTTTGTTTTTCTTTCCAGAAAGGTTTCTTTTAGTATGGACAATGTTTCTTTTATTTCTGTTTTTACATACTATAGTTTACACCTATCTATTTCCTGTTAGCACTCCTTCCACATCAGCATACAGGGATATACTTTGTTTTTCAAACGTATTCTATTACATATATCACAGTTTAGTCAGCCACTTCCCTACTGATGGACATCTCAATGAGTCAGTTCTATTGCTTTGGCATATGATGCGGCAATGGACATCCTTCTCCGTGTTGTTTTAATGCCAGTGGCAGTGACTTCAAGTTTTGATGGAGCCTCCCAAGTTACATTCCTACCAAACCAGTTTGAGAATTTAGCATGTCATTCTCTCCCCTGCTAAAATCCTTCCTTGAAGGGCAATGTAATGGAAAGAACTTGGGTTCTACCACTGAGGACAACAAAGCCATTTACATCTCTGGGCCTCATTTTCTTCACTTGTAAAGTGAGGTATAATCTGACATCTCAGGGTGGTTGTGAGAATCCAGAGTCTGCTTCCATGAAGGCTTGGCTCTAAAAGAGGTCTAGTTGCCTTCTAGTTTTTGAGTGCCCCAGGCCATGGGCCAAAAGCTCAGGCTGAACAGGCTAGAGGAGCCCCTCTTCTGACCTGTAGATGAGGAGAATGAGGCACAAAGGGCACCAGAGGTTTGGCCAAGACCACAGAGCGTCGGCGGCAAAGTTTACTGACTTGAGGTTGAGCTACTGCCAAGGACCTCTGGGTACCAGCCCCAGGGGGCTGTACACATCTGGCCTTGGTCAGCGGAGGTCTGGCCTAGCTGCTCCCCATTCTACCTATTCCTCTCCACCAACTCCCCCCTGCCCCTACGCAAACACTCGAGCACATTCCGCACTCACTTGGAAGTCGGTGTCATCCCTCCCCGCTGGGCCTCAGAAGTTGCACCCTCGGAACTCGCCTTTTGCACCCAGCCAGTGAATGTGAGTGGGACGTACGTACGTGTAGCGGGGCAGACGGATGTTGTATAATCACGTCACATTTGTGTGTTGGGTGGTGTGCGCATCCTTGTGTAGATATATGAAATGTGTGCAGTGTAGTGTGCAAATGTGGGGATTCATGGAGTATGAAGGCCCCGTTCCACAAGCGCTCACCCTTCCCCGCGGTACCGTCCGACTTCCCTCAGGCTTCGCCCCGACTTTCACAGGATTTTGCGCGTGCGCGATTCCGCCTTGGGCTCCTCCCCCCCGCGATTGAAATCCCGCCTTAGTCCCGCCCCCGCCACGCTTTACGACCGCGCACGCCAGTTTTGCTGCAGACGCTTCGGCTGTCGCCGCTGCCCCTGCCGCCGAGGCTACTGCCGGTGAGGTGAGCTGAGCTGAGCTTGAGCCGAGCTCTGCTAACCTGAGGTGTGGTTTTGGGCTGGTGCCGCCGGCGGCCGAAGAGTAGGTGGAGAGCCGGGCCAGCGGGGACGGCAGGTCAGTCGCTGCTTTGTCTCCCCAGCTTCGGTCCCGTCTGCGCTGCTGCAGGGAGGCCGCCCCGGCCCGGCGAGCTGAACCAATGCTGGATCTGGAGGTGGTGCCCGAACGCTCTCTGGGGAACGAGCAATGGGAATTCACACTGGGTGAGTGTGGGGTCCTACCTCAGGACCTTACTCTGTTTCTTACTTCCCTCCAGGCCTTTCCTGCTTCTGGTCTCT
This sequence comes from Ursus maritimus, assembly GCF_017311325.1. Lineage (NCBI taxonomy): Eukaryota > Metazoa > Chordata > Mammalia > Carnivora > Ursidae > Ursus > Ursus maritimus. Next base: position 22,385,085 of record NW_024424341.1, read on the forward strand.
GCCCCTTATTCCCCTGCGCCCGCGACTCCTCGCCTCTTCCGTCCTCTCGGCTCTTTGGGCTCTAAGCACTAAGTTACCCGTTCCTACCCGCCAGACCCGCCAGTCTGTCGCTCGTCCTGGCCTTGACGCCCTCGCCTCAGGCCTCAGTAGAGCTCCTTCTGGGGCAGTGGTACAGTAGTAATAATAACAACAATGGCCGACACGCCCCAAATACTTACTCAAGGCCAGACCCTGCTTCTGTGCGTAATTATCTCAAGTATGCTTCCTTGGGGTCTGAGGATCCGTACTGTTGTTTTTCCTATTTCCATTTTACAGACTTAGTAGCTGAAAAGTGACAGACACCCTTAAACGCCGCAGTAGCCCGTCTCCTTTTGCTTTTCTGAGCTGTGGGTTGCCTTGCCCGTAGGGGAAAGCTAGGGTCAGATCCCATAATCACATGTTAGGGATCTAGTCAAGGGAGGTGAGAAGAGTTTGTGTGTGTTAAAGGAACTTGTGTCTTGTTTCCTTCTAGTTTTTAATGTGGTCGATGTGTGGTGTAATCCTAAACCCAGACTTTAGCAGAAAGAATTGAAGGTTTAATGAAATAAGAGTTCAGGGAAAGTAACATTTAGTTTATATAAAATGCAATTTGGCCATTGTTTGGGTTTTGGCCCAGTATTAACGATTCCCAGCGTGGTGACATTTATATATACAAGTATATGCATTCAGTGACTCCAGTGTATGTTTACACTTAGCACTGGGTAAGGGGTTGTGGAGCAGGTGTTGGTGCTATTTGTGCAGACTTCACCTTTTGTCCCACTAATTTGGGCTACTGGACTGAGTGACCTATTCCTTTGGGTTATAGCTCTTCCTTGAATCTGGAACACTCTTGTCAGTGGAGACAGGCTAGATGAGAAACTTCACAATAGATGCTGGTAGGATCCTGCTGGTGCTCAGTGTTTCCATGAACTAACTGAACCACAAGCCTCTGGGTTATAGGAGCCAGTTTTATTAAGAGGTCTTAGGCAATTTCTCTGATAACTAACACCACTCCTGCAGAGTTCTTCCCAAAATTTTAGCTTGTATGAAACACTTTGGCCTCTTGTGAAGCACCAAGAGCTTGACGCTCGACAGGGAAGCCGGTGATACATTTGCCTCAAGACCCATTCATATGCTGATGCCGTTTGCCTTCTATTTAAGAAAGAACTTCCCCTACCCTCAGCTTCTAATACCAGTACTTCACAGGGCAGAGTGAGAACCCCAACCATAGCTTCAAACTGTGCTTAATGGTGCATCTAATTTGTGGATCTCGGTGGTACAGAGTCTCTTGGTCAAAAGTAGTGATTAGAATGTCAGTTGAGGAGGGGTGGCTGGGGGGCTTAGTCGGTAAAGCATGCAACTCTTGATCTCGGGAGTTGGGAACTCGAGCCCCACACAGGGGGTAGAGTTTACTTAAAAATAAAAAGAATGTCAGTTGAGACCAGGATTTCCCAAAAAAGCTGGGTGGAAGAGCAAGTCGTCTTCTGTCGCCTGTTGTTTAGATACCTTAACTCCCACTCCTGACTTTGCCAGTTTCCAGGAATCAAGGGTTTGGGTACTTCTTTCAAACTGTCTAAATATCTAGGTGGCAACAACAGTGAAAAGAGCATTTCTGTACCATGGCCCAGAATTGAACTTTGAGGGAAACCTCATAGAGGTGGCTTGGCCTTGATGATTCACTTGTGGATCTTAAAAATCTGCATTTTTAGGGGCCCATGGCTGGTTCGGTTGGTAGACCACGTGACTCTTGATTTCAGGGTTGTAGGTTCGAGCTCCACTTTTGGTGTAGAGATTACTTAAAAATAAAATCTTTTTTAAAAATCTGCAGTTTTAAAGCATGTCTGCCTGAAAGATGACGGTTATTTTAACTTCTTCAGGCTTTAAAAAAAAAAAAAAAAAAGATTTTTCCCTCTCTCTCAGTCTTTTCCCCAGCCCTCAACACATCTAAACTGCAGTTGGGGCTCATAGGTAGGGATAGGTCTAAGAAGTGGGTCTATGCTTTAGAATTACATTCCTAGGCTAGAGAACCAGGCAGTGCTTAACTAAAGTCACCACAACCCTGTAAGGTAATCTCCATTTACCAGGTGAGGAGCAGACTCAGAAAGGTAGAGATGATGAAAAGTAGATACCTGAACAGGGAAATCCTGCCTCCCACCGCTCTGCCCTTCTGCAGATTGGCTCATGTTTGTCTCTGTTCTTTTTGGAATCTCTGCAAATGCAGATGCATCTAGCCCTTGCCATCATCTGCCTAGCATCACAGTGGGGAGATGCATCCAGCTTCTTGGCTGCCTTCCTGGCCTCTGTGTAATGTTGGGAGATTAGGGAAATGCCAACAACACAGGGACAGGAAAACCTAGGCAAAGAGGAATCTCTGAGAATGCCACTGATGGCTTGACTAGTGGTGGAATAAAGGCAGTACAAACTTGAAATGTTTTCAGTAAGACTTGGAAAATGTATTGGTGTGGAGATATGTGTCTGAATTGTTCTAAAGAAACCGAAGGCTCACTCCTTTGAAGGCAGCATATATACCTCTGTGGACTCTGTTTACAGACATCAAAAATTGAATAAGAAATGGTCATATGCCCTGAAGAGCTTAGTCTCTAGTGGGAAGAGTTACAGAAATAGTTCATTTTATTAAAATGAGGTAGAGGTTGTATAGGGTGCTTTGGAAGGGGAGAAAAGACTTGACCTGACTTGGGGATTCAGGGAGGGCTTTCTATCTACCTACAGAAGTCAGTACCATTCCTAGAATCAGCGAGCACCAGGAAAGCCCTATCAGAAATATACTGCCGGGGGGCGCCTGGGTGGCACAGCGGTTAAGCATCTGCCTTTGGCTCAGGGCGTGATCTCGGCATTATGGGATCGAGCCCCACATCCGGCTCTTCTGCTATGAGCCTGCTTCTTCCTCTCCCACTCCCCCTGCTTGCGTTCCCTCTCTCGCTGGCTGTCTCTATCTCTGTCGAATAAATAAATAAAATCTTTAAAAAAAAAAAAAAAGAAATATACTGCCGGATTTCTCTTCTACGATGTCTCTATAGATATAAATCTTCCAGTCAGATTCAAAACAAAACAATGGGAAAGATTGTGTGTGTAGGGAACTATAAGCAGTTTGGTATTATAATTAGAGCGTGATGTACTAATGGGAGAAGAAAACGGGTTCTCCAAATTCCCAGTGCTCTTTGGGGATAGCTGCCTGGGACACTACCAAGTGGAGTTTGGGGTCCAAGGGAAAAGAGGGTGAAGTGAAGATTAGTGAAGTGTGTTGTGGACATGGGTTTAGGAAGAAAGTTAGAGACTAGATTTGGGGAGGTGGAGAAGGAATCTAGACGTTTCTGGCTTGGGTGACTGGGTAGATGTTAGAGGTATTGAGACCCAGAATACAGAGGAGAACTCAAATTGAAAAGAAGATGAAAAAGTCACTGTTAATCTGTCAACTTTTTATTTGTCTTTAGATTTATATAGAAAACAGATTGAGATGTGAGCCAGAAACTAGGTGGTTGGTTGGGTGAGTGAATGAGGGATAGGGCAGAAGGGCAGAAGGAAACATTGCCCATCATAGAGACCTGGGAAAGTTAGAGGAACTGCAGGANAGAGTGGTGTTAGTATTGACAGGATGAGAGTGCTCAGAGTGAGAGAGTGGTCACCAGGGTCTATGGTACAGGATTTACGTGTCCCATTATTTCTTTGTTTCACTCAGAGCTCAACAGATACATAGGACCACCTACTATTGTGCCAGGTACAGTGATTGGGTGCTGGGGATACAGCAGTGAGAAGATAGTGTTTCTGTCCTGAGGTATAGGGGAGACTAACAGGTAAGTAAACTGGATAGGAGGCTTTATTAGATAAGGCAGTTGGGGAAGTGAGATGTGAGTCAAGATCTGAAGAATGAGGAGAAACCAACTATGGGAAGAACATTCCAGCAGAGTGTGAGCTAGCACAGAGGCCTAAGGTAGGAAAGAGTTTGACATTTGCTGGGAACAAAGGGAGGCATGGTGAACTGTGGAAAGAAAGATGGAAGTGGACAAGATCCAGAATATTCAGGGACTTTACGTGGTGGCATGTTGTTTTAGTTTTATTGCCCTGTAATGGGAAACTGTTAGAGTGTTATAAGCAGGTAAATGATGAGATCTATAAGACAGAGGATGTATACAGTTCAGAAGGCTGGCATACGCTCCATACCCTTTTTGGAGCTAGGTAGTTCTGTTAGAACTGGGACAGTGCTGTAGTTTCTTTGCCATACATATGGTTGGTTCCCTTTAGAGGACTTTTGTAGCCTTTCTTTATCAGCAGCTGTGTGACAACTGGTCGTTGTAGCTGCTTTGTCTCCTCCAGGTGGGTTCCTCCCCAGGTGACTCAGGACCTGAGGACCCCAAGATTCCAGGGCCAGGGATTTGATGTGGTTAAGTGGAAAAGAAAACTCCCTGGAGAAACTGATTATGCCGTGTGGGTCAGAGAAGCCATGTGGACTTCTGTTTCTCAGCACCTAACCAAGCTTATTTGTCTGCTCCACATGGATGTTTGCCCATTCCTTTTGGGAGAGACAGCATAGATGCTCCTCCATTTTAGGAATAGCAGAGCTGAGTGATGCGTCCAGCTTGTTCATATTCTCAACAAACATTTATTAAGCCTTTACTATGTACCAGGCCCGATGTCATAGAAGGCTGAAAAGTGCCCTGTGTTAAGGTCTGGTTTCCTCCAACTTTCTTCAAACTGTAGAATGGACCATCAAATGAAGGCAAGGTTAGATCATGGTTTAAATGTAGATAGACCATGTGTTTTTATAACCTTCTGCTCTTTGTGTGTAAGCTCTTTTCTGCACATCTCTCCTAGAATTAGAGGTAAACTGATCTTGAACATGAGCCACTGTGCTTACCTGAGGTGATATGGTGGTCCCTCCTTCTCCCTTTCTCTTATTACCTACTCCATTATCCCTCAGCTTGGCTGAGTAAATATTTATTCAACAGCCACTATGTGGTCAACCATATACTGGGTGCTGGGGATCCAGAGAGTGGTAAATAACACAACACTGTCCTTAGATTCATAAAGCTGTGAGTCTCTGATTTTGGATTTTGTCTGGGACTTTGTTTTGGATTGTCTCTCTGTGAGTTTCTTTTTGTTTGAAATATAATGGACTCTGAAAACATACTTTTTGGTAGTCCCTGGTAGTACCTGGAATCTTAGAGGTATTGTTGGGATTTGGATTTCTTAAATTGGGAGCATATATAAATTTGCTTATAATGGGCCATGAGTTCAAAAATCAAGTATTAAGATTTAGAGGATTTGGGGGTTGATAAGTAAGGATCCAGTGAAATCCTTAGTAAAATAAGTTGGTTCTGGTAGTTGTATGATTTTTAAATTTTTAAATGAGCCCTTACAAGTCATGTGCTCCTGCAAACTCTCATTTGAGAGATGAGGAGACATGCCAGCAAGAAAGAGAGGAAGGAACCTGCCCTAGGTTATGTGTAATTCATGGTAGAATGAGAACCAGAACCTTGGTCTCCAGATCCAGTCATGTAGTCAGTGCTCGTCTCACTGTTCTTTGGTTCATGCTGACTTTGCCTTCTCTGAGCCCTTTTCCTGCTTGGGATCAACACAGTAGTTCTCATTTCCAGGAATCTCTTTTGTATATTCACTCCCTCTGCTTATACAATACAGTGTTCCCTTAGTGCTTGCTGCTAACTTTTTTCTAGCTCTTGCTGCTTACTGAACTTTGATTTACTCATATGTTTATAGACCTTAGTGGCCCTCGCCTCCCACCCCAGGCTCTACTGCAGGGTCTAATGCCTAATATGAAGATAGATGTCGGTAAATGGGTAGCCCAAGTAACCACACAGGTGTCCTTGGCTCAGGCAGTAGCCATTCTTCAGAAGCACTGTCGTATCATCAAAAATGTCCAGGTTCTCTACAGTGAACAGGTGAGTGGTAGCTGCTTTGTTTACTGAAATAGCATTCCTCATTGTTGAGTCACCTCCAGAGGTTGATGCTCTGGGAGAGGCAGACCGACAGGGATTGCTTGGACATTATGTTTGAATGGGAGAATCTCTAGCACTAGTCAGTTACCAAGTACATTTTCTTTGATTCTGCAACTTTTTTGTCTTGATAATCTAGTGCTGCCAGGTTTGGAAGAGCAGTAATAACTGAACTTGTTTTTTGATGTGTTTGACTTACCTACTGGTCCTTAGACAGGGACATTTCAGTGGGGAGGTCACCTCAGGGACTGTCTTGTCTTCTAGGGTGCTTGCCTTCGACTTTTGTATTTAAAATAGTCTTTTCTGCTTTGTTGATTGCTTTGGTTTGTATTCATAGTTGTTGCAGTGCAAATTTCTAGCCAGCAGAGCACTCCAGACTTGCAAAGAAGTAGGTGTAGCTCACTACCTTAGTGAGAATGATCTGATAGATGAGATCATATATCAAAATATTGTCTCCAAATTAATGGACATAGTTCATATTTTGTTTTTTGTTTTGTTTTGTTTTTTTGTCTGATTTATGGTGGTTTCTGTTAAATGTTGGTCAGTTGTGCCAGGAATTGATCCCATCATAAAGTGTTGCGTGTATCTACAAAGACCTTTTCCATTTCCAGAAAGAATATATATGTTACACCAGAGTACTTTCTGAACATCAGGATTTTTTGTGTTTGGTTTTATATGTAAACTTGGAGACTATTTTTTATGGGCTTTTAGAAGTAGGATTCTTTCTCTCTCAAAAATGCAATCTACCTTCTCCTGAACTCTCTGAAACCTGTGATTCTTCTGTAACACAGACCATGTGTTGCTGTGTGGAGCAACCTTTATGGTAACCTATGTGTCACAAACCTCAGGGAATAAATAGGTTTTGTATTGTTTTGCTTTTCTTTCTTTTTTTTTTTTTTAATATTTTATTTATTTGACAGAGCACAAGCATGGGGAGCAGCAGAGGCAGAGGGAGAAGCAGGCTCCCCGCTGAGCAGGGAGTGTAATGCAGGGCTCGATCCCAGGACCCTGGGATCACGACCTGAGCTGAAGGCAGAGGCTTAACTGACTGAGCCACCAAGGCGCCCCGGGGAATAAATAATTTTGAGCCTATACATGCTACAGGGTGTCCTCACTGGCTTCTCTGAGACCTTCTAAGTACTGTTTTGATGATTTTAGTTCCCTTTGTTCCAATTAGTTGCAGATCCTAAAGCAAATGACAGTTTATTTTTGACGTGAAGAATGTTGTGGATTAAGGTGAGTGAGATTTCTGTGAGGCTTTCCAGTTTGGCCTAGTGTCAGGGTTGAACCTATCATCTATGTCCAGACATTACACTCTGCAGTACAATACTCCTCTTTTAGCCCAGTGAAAGAGACCCTGTATGAGGGGTCTTCCTGAGATAGGGAATGCATAATCTCTGAGCAAGTGCTGAGATTCTTGTGGTGCCTATCACAGAACAAGGGACTTCTAAGAGTGGGCCAGGGGTTCCTTGAGCCATAGTGTCAAAGTGTTTTCTCATTTATAAAGTGAAGGATGGTGACTTCTCCTCTTTGTTGCACTCAGATGATCCCTAACCTACTCTGACTTTCAGTGTTAGACCATGAAGGAATTACTCATGACAATTAGCAACCATCCAAACAGGGATAATGGGCTTGCTTCTTGAGCTTATAGCTCCTGCATATTCAGTTAAATCAGATTTGGGCACCCCAAAATTAAATACATTTGAAAATAGGCTTAACCGGTTTTTAAGAATGACGTTTATTTCTTATAACACTATGTTTGTTGTCTGTTGTTCCAATCTTTGGGTACACATAGTAGTTTTAGCATTAAGCTCATTTCCCCTGATACCTTCTAAGCAACTGGAATTAGTTGGAAAACATGGGTTTTTGAGTCCAAACCTTGTTCAGATCTTTGCTCTTCCTATTTCTTAGCCGTGCAACTTTTGGCAAGTTAATAATCAGTCTAGTTCTCCTTCTGTAATGTGGATATAGTTTCCTTGTAATAGAATAATATTTTTTTTAATTTTATTTATTTATTGTAAGTAATCTCTACACCCAGTGTGGGGCTCAAACTCACGACCCCGAGATCGAGAGTCGCATGCTCCTCTGACTGAGCCAGCCAGGTGCCCTAGAATAGAAAAACTTTTTGATGAGGGTCAAGAGGAGGTGGTCTCTCAGAGCTCTGATGTAGTGCTTCTTAAATTGGGTCCTGTCCTCCTCTGCCCTCCTTCACTTCCTTTCCCATCTGTCTCCTTGCTCCCATCAAGTGTGAAGAATAGTTTGGCCCCATTAAATGTTTCAGAAATATCTTCTTGTCTCTAGCAAATCACACCTTGGAAGTAAAATGTGTATATCAAGTAGGTCCCATCTTTCTTAGGGCGAAAAGTGTTAACAACTAAGAGCGAACAGCTTTACTAAATTGTTTCATATAGAGAACTGTACAGTTCTGGGTCACTGAAAGGGCCTGCTTAAACATCACATAGTACAGGTATACTTTGGTTCCGGAGATACAGAATACTAATAAAATAATGGTTGTGAGGACAATTTGCTTGCTTTTGAAAATTATCTAGTTATGTCCTGAATTGTAACCATGTCAGGAGAAAAATGATCAGATCTTGGGAGAGTGTAAGAAAGTTTAGATCCTCCCATCATTCCTCCTCCAGGCAAGGATTTTGAAGGATGCTAAAATGTTGCTTCATCCTGCTTACTGCCATGGAATAGCCCTCTCAGAAATGTGTTCCAGATTGAGAATAAGTGACCTAAGGTCACGGTTCATTGTTGTATTATCTTGCTTGAGACCTAATGGTTTTAGACATGCATACAGGCCTACTGGAAAATTACAACATTCATTCTTCTAGTGTTTGCCAGGCATAGTGGTGCCACCTGGGCCTGCTACCTTGTGAAGATCATCAGGGTAGAAGGGAACAGACAGACAGTCTGAGCTAATCCCAGAAGGCTCTTTGGAGAGAATTTTTCTTTTTTCTTTTTTTTAAGATTTTATTTATTTATTTGACAGAGTGAGAGAACACAAGCAGGGGGAGTGGCAGAGGGAGAGAGAGAAGCAGGTTTTCCCTGAACAGGGAGCCCGATGCGGGGCTCTATCCCAGGATCATGACCTGAGCTGAAGGCAGACGCTTAACGTACTGAGCCACCCAGGCGCCCCTGGAGAGAATTTTTCCAGTGAGGCCCACACCAGTGGCACCTGGCCTTCCAGCCTACATCTCTATCTCTGACAGCCACACTTCCATCATTCACTGTGCCTACCTTGGGAGGCTCTATAAAGAAACTTCTAAACTCTTTTGAGAGCTGTGTGCCAGTTTAAAGGAGGGACAGGGTTTTGGATGTTGGTGTGTTTTTTTTCTGCTGGGCAGCTTGGTTCAGGGCTACGGAATGGCTTCAGATGTCGAGTCCTTGAATCGATTGCATTGGAGCAGAAGCAGGCTGGTGATGCAGACATGATGAAAGAGTGCTGTATGCTAAGTGCTGTGCTTGGTGCCCTTTCTCCTGCTATCTAGACCTACTGTCTCTGTTCCCACAACAACCCTGGAGGGAAGGATGATGGTATTCCCATGAAGAAACTAGAGCTCAGAGAAGTTTTGAGAGTCACTTAAGGTCACCAGCTCACCAGTACTCAAGGCTGGCTCTGTCCACTGCTTTGTGCTGCTACTCCCCTCCCCCCAGGACTCAGAAGGGGCAAATGTAGAAATACGACTCCTTAGATCTTAGATTTGGGCTTTTCAGAAAGAAGCATGTGTGATATGGGATGGTGAGGAGAGGGGAGGAAGGAATAAGAGTGTCATCTCATATATAAACAGCACAAGATATTTCTTTGTCCTGGAACGTGGCTTAAAGCAGTCAAAGTATAGAATACATTTCCTGTGGATGGCACAAACAACCTGGAAGTGAATGGACAAAGGTTCAGCTAACATGCATTAAACATTACCTGACAAATTTGAGCCCTGCTGAGGCCCTTTTACCTGCCCTGTGTTCCTCATTGATTGCACTGTAGGTTTGATAGGTAAACCCATGCGATAGGTGTGGACCCTGGACCTTCAAAAGAAAATGGCCTATATACTCACATAATCTTGGCCCTTTCCTTCAGGTATTATTGCTCAAAGCCTAGAAGAAAGAGGCTCTTTTCATCCAGTATTAGGAGCAGCAGCTTCAGACTGGAAGCAGAGGACACTGCATTCACACAACAGTTTGTTAGTTGGGCGAGGAAGGGGCTATCTGCACTTCCATAATCCCTGTGCATTGCATTTAGATTTGTAAGGTTTTGGTAGTTGCTGTTGAGTAATTGTTCAGAGTGCTTTATTTTTTGTTTTGCAGTCTCCTCTAAGCCATGACCTCATCCTTAACCTGACTCAGGACGGGATCAAACTGCTGTTTGATGCTTTCAATCAGAGACTTAAGGTAACCATGAATGACAACTGAAGTTGGATGTCAGGCTGATTAAATACGTGGTATTGTGAGATGTTTCTGAAACTAACAAGTCAGAGTAGACCCCTGTGATTCAGAGTCCTCCACAGTCTAGGGGACTGAAGCTGTGCCTGTTCCCCTAAAAAGAGGGAAGCTCGGTGGTTGGAAAGAGGCTGGGAAGGACTCTAATCCCAGGCTCCAGAGGTGAAAGGGGAAAAGTGTTGAAGATTTGGGGAATATGCTATGGGGAGGGGACTCTCAAGTTCTTTAACTTAAGGAAAGCGAGAGAAGAGCTAAGTATCTGGCACAGATTATTCCAAGTCTTAAAAGGGATACTAAACATGGGGCCTAACTGCAGAATAGAGCCAAAAGACTTGTATTTGTATCTTGTTTTACTTCATTCTGTTCTTCCTGAAATGCTGGGGCTTAGGGCTTAACACCAGCAATGAGTTGATTCTTTAACCCCCTTAAGGACATATAAACAAACAACTTAGTGGTGTGTAGGGTTTGTCTTAATTGCTGTTCAAGTGCACTTTACTAACACCTGTTTTCAGTCCAGGATGTTTTTAATACACTATTTATGAATGCCTGGGCTTCACAGATTAGTCATGTGACACCAGACTCATGCCTCAGAGTCACAAGGTTGAATGTGGCTCTGGGCAGTGGCATACCAGAGCGGTTATCCTGGTTAGGTTGTGCCTTTCCAAAAGACTTGGGTGCTTCCTAGTTCTCATCATCCCATCACAAGTGAGCTGCTAAGGAGACAAGGCAGAACATGGAAAAGGAATCTGTACATTGAATGAGAATTCCTCGTTTATGATGGTTTTTCAAAAAGCAAAAGTGAATATTCTTAGCGCCACAACTATCTTGCCTCTCCTTGTGGACTCAGTCATACTGTCTTCACTGACCAGAAGTTTCATAGTGGGAAAGGGAAGAGGATGGTCATTAGTGTGCCTTCATTACAAATTGGGAGAAAAATAATCTGGAAACACCTTTACAAAGAGTTATTTGTCTCATCTTGCTAGGTCCACTTTAAGAAACAAAACCCCAAAAGGTTATGGAGAAGGTAATGTTGCCAGATATTTATAGCAGGGCTTTTCATAGTAATGAAAGGCTGGAAATAACCTAAATGGACAAAAACAGGAGATGGCTAGGCAGCGCATCATAGAATCACAGCATAGTGAGGACAGTGTCATGTATTTAGTGAGTTCTTGGTACGGGTTAGGCACATGGCTAAGTGCTTCCCATGCATTTCCTAACTTAATAAGCTTGTAAGCAATACTGTTTACCAATGAGACAATAGAGGGACAGAGGATGAGTGGTCTGCTAAGCTTTTAACCCTGAATTACCGGTGTGTAGTGGCCGCTGGGAATAGAAATAACTTAGCTTCTGTTGATGGGTATGGGAAATAAGTGTGATAAAAACTGAAGAAAATTGTGTGAGCACACTATGGAGAAATGTGAGGAATGGGAAGTACATTTGAATGGGAAAGGAAATAAATAGAACCTTCTCTTGTGCTTTCTCTGGGGTCCCTATGAAGAGAGGGGGCTGGGGCCCTGTCTGAGCCTCTGGAAACTGAGGAAGCAATTCTCAGGTGCCCTTGATCAGCGTCAGGTTTGACCTACCCCATCTGCCTGCCCCTCCATCTGAGCACTTAAAAATCCACGTCTCCCTGATGCCTTGACTTCCTGTCTGTGAGAAAGCCCTATGGAATGAGGCTTCACAAATCTCAGCCTTTACAGCTACCTGTCTTTTTCCTTTCCCATCTTGGCTGCTACCATGGCTTCTTCTCTGCAGAAGTCAAGGCCTTTTCCAGCCCAGAGGGTGGTAAATCATGGACTTCCGATTTCCCCAGCTGCTTGTCCCTGTGGCTCAGCAAGCTCTGTGGGCCAAAATCTGCTTGTTGATTCTCCAGGTGACATGAAGGACTCCAAGATGGGTCTCTTGCCACAAGTGCTGTCATACATAGGCCCTGTGATTAACTCTGGTCCACTGTTCTCCCATTAGGCAGGCAGGGTTGAAACACCCATAATGTTAGTCTGGATTATTGGCAGGTGGGTGACAACAACACAAAAGGAATATCTTTGAGGCCTACCCACACAGGGTAAGTGGTGGGTCATTGGCCAGCTGTAGAGGTGGCAGGGAGGCAGAGTGCCTGCTCCTGCTATATAAGCAAGGCTTTAAAGGTTGAGGCTTTCTGCCAGCATGGGGCCCTGGCCTTGGTGAAATGGCATACCAGTTTGGCACAATTCAGGCTTTCTGAAGGGGACACTAGGTATCTTATGAATCACAGCTGTTCCCCTGTCCTTCCTTGTATGACCTCTCTTGGCACCTCTTTTCATGCTTTCTAGCTTCATAACAGTCAGATTTGCCTGACATTTTAAGTACCTTTCCTGTGTGAACTAATAAGCCAGACCTTAAAGGACTGAATTTTGTGGGACTGGTGAACAGCATACACAAATAGTATAGGAAAGGGTTGATTGAAGTGCTGTGACAGCCCAGCGGAGGGAATTACTCAGCAGCAGGTAGGATCAGAAAAGCATTATAATTAAGAGATACCCAACTTGTGGTTCAATGTTAGGATCATCAAACAAAGTTAGGGATAAGGTTTGACCAAGAGTAAACTGCCTATTATGTCTCATTTTCTATGGCAGTGCCAGATGCTTCTACACACAGGGCCCCACAGCTCCTTCTAGGATGAGGCCCTCAGGGCAAGGGACATTGAACCAGCTGTGCTTGTGCCTCTACAGTAAAGGCCAGGTCTCCCAACTGGAGGATAGTAGTTGGTGCTCCACACCCCAGCCAGCCATACTTTTGGCTACCAAGCCCTTGACACCATTGGCATAGAAGACTTCATAGTGCTCATTACTTCGCATCACTAGTGACTGAGTGTTCAATACTTTTGTCTCTGCCCTGAGTTCTTGGCATTTACTCCAAGGCTGAACCCCTTGAAATGACACGGGGTCCTGAGGTTCTTCTCTAAGTGCCCTTCAATAGAGAGATACATGAATATTGTCACACTTGTCCTAACCTAGTGTAATATGACTTCTTTTCTAGCAGGCTAGACCTCCCCCCCCATCTTTTTGTTTTGTAAACTACAGTATTTTTAAAGCTGTTTTTTAAAGTGATTTGATTTGAGGTCTTTCTAATGTAGCAAAGTGTAGAATAGAAGGAAGAGGGCTCAGTATCCAAAGGTACAGCTTTAACCTTTAAGCTACGTGGTTTGTTTCTGTGGAGGGTTTCACAGTTCTGTACATGCAGTCCTCTGTATGACCCAGTAGTAGATTAGATGGAGGAACCTGGACCCGCAGCATCCATGTGCATCTGTTGGGTGATCACTGGAAGAAGGAAAAGGAGAGGTGTAATGCTGTGTGTGTGGTATGGGTTTTTCCTCCAGATTTAAAAATAACAAAACATAATGTGCGGTGCTTCAGGAGAATTCTGGCTAGTGATAGATTTTTTTTCTTCACTGTTGTGTAAATGTCTTCTTTTTTTTTTTTTTTTAAGATTTTATTTTTAAGTGATCTCTACACCCAGCGAGGGGCTCGAACTCACAACTCGGAGATCAAGAATCACATGCTCTACCAACTGAGCCAGCCAGGCGTCCCTCTCTAAATGTCTTTTTAGTCAATCTTTTTCAACTGCAGAGCATTACCAATGCTTAAACATTCGATTTTTTTTTTTTTAGGTGATTGAAGTATATGACTTGACTAAAGTAAAGTTAAAATATTGGTAAGTTTACTCCCCTACTGGTATATGTCACAGGATTGGTACAAATGGAGTTTATCTATTACCCTCATCAAGTTAGTAAAAGTATTCCCATCCATAGCAGTTCTAAGATTACAGCCTGGTGCAATGATTTCCTCAGGCAGCCCCCAGACCTACTCAGCTTTCCGGGGAAATCTTGTTAAGAACATGCTGTGTGTAAAACACTTCTCGTATATGTCAGCTCATTTAATCCTCACAACAAAGCAGGACCTCAGCTTAGAGGTGATGGTGACAGTCTTCTGGGTCACAGCTGCCACCCCCCACCCCCCAATAGGTCTGACTCCAAAACCTGTGAATGCTAAAGAGAATGCCAAAGTGACTGCTATTTGGGGGCCAAAAACCTACCTTTTTTTTTTTAAGATTTACTAGGGCGCCTGGGTGGCTCAGTCAGTTAAGCATCTGCCTTTGGCTCAGGTCGTGATCCCAGGGTCCTGGGATCAAGCTCCACATCAGGCTCCCTGCTCGGTGGGGAGCCTGCTTCTCCCTCTCCCACTCTCCCTGCTTGTGCTTGCTCTCTTTCTCTCTCTCTGTCAAATGGATAATTAAAAACTTAAAAAAAAAAAAAAAGATTTACTTATTTTAGAGAGAGAGTGAGTGTTGGTGCAGTGGAGAGGGACAGGAGAGAGAGAGACCTAAGCAGACTCTGCACTGAGTGTGGAGCCTGACCTGGAGCTCAATCTTACGATCCTGAGATCATGACCTGAGCCGAAACCAAGAATCAGATGCTTAACCAACAGTGCCACCCAGGTATCCCTTTTTTGCCTTTTTTTTTTTTTTAAGATTTTATTTATTTATTTGAGAGAGCAAGCATGTCGGGGAGAGGGGCAGAAGGAGAGAGAGAAGCAGACTCCGCGCAGAGCATGGAACCCGCGATGGGGCTCAAGATCACGACCTGAGCCAAAACCAAGAGTTGGACGCTCAACCGACTAAGCCACCTAGGCGCCCCCAAAATCTACTTTTTGGAGTGAAAATGGGAATAGCCTCTATCATAAAACAAATATTTGAACTCCCATTGTGGCAAGGCACTGTGCTGGCATCTAGAATACTCCATATAGTAAGCTTCCTTCACAGGCTTCCCTTTCCGTTTGTGGGGGCATGAAAGGGTCTAATTCCTGGGGCTGGCTCAAGCAGCATTTGCCAATAGAGAAGTGGATAAAGCAAATACATAATAGCACTGGCCCCTGCAGATCCTTTTTGTCTTTCAGTTTTGTTGGAGCCTTTGTACCTCAAGGTCTGGCTTCTCTTTTCGCTCTTAAGAGTTAGTGGTGAGTAAAAGCATGGGGTCCAGGGTCAGGCTGCCCTGGGTTCATCATTCTGTTACCTCTATGACCTTGGGGAGTCATTTAACCTCTCTGAGCTTGTTTTCCCATCAGAGAAATGAAGCCAGTAATGTGGCTGCTGGGTTAGGAAGATGACATGAGACACTGCTGGCAAAGCATATAGCACCATGCCTGGTTAAAAAAGAGGTGTTCTAGGGCACCTGGGTGGTGCAGTCGGTTGAGCATCCGACTCTTGGTTTCGGCTCAGGGTGTGGTCTCAGGGTTATGGGATTGAGCACTGAGCGTGGAGTCTGCTTGAGACTCTCTTCTCCCTGTGTCCGCCACCAAACGAGTAAATAAATCTTTAAGAAAAAAAAAAAAAGAGGTGTTCCATGAATTATGCTAATTAAAATATATTCGTAACCTTTAAGCATTCTTCTTAAAGTCATATCTTCATGCTCATCATCTGAAATCACGTGCTCTTCCTCATTCCCAAGCTCCTCTCTGTCAAGTGTTTCCCCCTTGCATGGGCTCCATTTCTCCCTCCCTGCCCCATTCACCCACTCCTTGAGTTTTGGCTGTTAAGAAAACAAGCTGCTTGGGGCGCCTGGGTGGCTCAGTTAAGCGCCAGACTCTTGGTTTCGGCTCAGCTCCTGATCTCATGGTCCTGTGTGGGGCTCTGTACTCAGAGTGGAGTCTGCTTCAGATTCTTTGTCCCTCTCCCTCTGCCCCTCGTGCTCAACCATGTGTGTGTGTCTCTCTCTCTCAAATAAATAAAATCTTTTTTTTTTAAAGATTTTATTTATTTATTTGACAGAGAGAGAGACAGCCAGGGAGAGAGGGAACACAAGCAGGGGGAGTGGGAGAGGAAGAAGCAGGCTCCCATTGGAGAAGCCTGATGTGGGGCTCGATCCCAGAACGCTGGGATCACGCCCTGAGCCAAAGGCAGACGCTTAACGACTGAGCCACCCAGGCGCCCCTCAAATAAATAAAATCTTAAAGAAAGAAAGAAAACAAGCTGCCTTTGCTTGGCTATACTGTTCTTTTAAAGTGTTCATCCCCTTTTAAGAAAGTTCCTTTTCAAGCCAAACTATTAGGAGGCATCCTAGGAAAACACATTCACACTTTCTATTCCTGTGGCCACTCTTTATCCAAGTCCAAATGCCATGGGGCTGAGACTGAATTTATTTCCTTCTAAACTGCCTGATGACCACACATGTCTTGGTTGGCCCTACGGATCAGTTCTGTCCATCAGCCTCTGGAGACTTGACTTGTTCTGACTTCATTAATTATCCCTCACTTAAAAGTTCTTTAATTTAACTAGTGTGTTGGCATACTTGTAAACTCACCTGCCTGTGTTTTAAGAATAACTCTTCCAACCACCATCTTCAGTGATTTGAAAAGCATCTTTGTTTTTCAGTGGAGTGCATTTTAACTCTCAGGCCATAGCTCCCACCATTGAACAGATTGACCAGTCTTTCGGTGCAACCCATCCTGGAGGTAAGCCAAGTCCATCTGATTCCTCTCATCATCTGTCGCAGCCCATAATGATAAACCTAGCAAGTGGTACCATCCCAGCTCCAGCGCCTCTGAAGCTAGGTTCCTATAGAATTTGAGGGTTGATAGTTGGGTGTGAAGGAAAGCTCTTCCCCCTTGTTTTCAGCCTACTAGGTCAGTTCAGGAATCAGACCCAAGGAAGGTGTTGCCAGGCTGGTTTATGTTCATATCTTCTGATGCCATTCAACCATGTCATTTTCTCCTCCCCATTCCCACAGTGTACAACTCCGCCGAGCAGCTCTTCCACCTCAACTTCAGAGGACTGTCTTTCTCTTTTCAGTTAGACTCGTGGACCGAGGCTCCCAAGTACGAGGTTAGCCCTTCCCTTCCTATGGTATTTGTCACCCGGTATCCAGGTAATATAGACCCAGCAGACGGTGCCACTAGGAAAGCTGATAGGTAGCCTTTCTTTGGTTTCCTCATCTCTGAGGTCTTCAGAGGCCAAGATACATACAGTGGGTGGGATTGATAGCAAGAACAAAGCCCAAGCTGGCATTCCCAGGAAGAGGGCACTTCCCACTGCAGAGTGAGGTCAGGCTCACTTTTCAGAGAGAAATTCAGTTGTCCCTTGCTTTAAAACTCCAAATCACTGTGTTTTTTTTTTCAGTGGCCTAGAATTGGAGAGTCCATTCTGAATTTTCAGTTATTTATTACTTTTAGCAAACTGTTTCATTCATCCTAAGGTAGCAACATCCTTAGGGTCGTGAAATGATAGATGTTTATAAAGCTTACATTTTATTAAAGAAAGCATTCCTGTAATTTCTTCTTGATGAAGGAAAGAAAAACTAAGTAAAATTAAAGATGAACTTGTATGGATGGGGTGAGTTGATTGACCCAGAGCCAGGTTTGACTGTGTGCTTTGACCTAGCCAGTTCTTAAAGACCACGAGGGCTGGGGAAATGCCAGAGCCTGGCTCCCATGGCCTGCAGTGTGCTCTTAGTAAAACTTTTGTCTTGTGTTTGCAGCCCAATTTTGCCCATGGCCTGGCTTCTCTCCAGATACCCCACGGGGCAACTGTGAAACGAATGTACATCTACAGTGGAAACAGCCTACAGGATACGAAGTATGTGTGGGGAGCACAAGCTTCATGGGCCATGGGCTCCCTGGGACGGAGGGCAAAGCCTCTGCTCATTCTGTGCCTGCCTCCAGGGCTCCCGTGATGCCCCTGAGCTGTTTCCTTGGCAATGTGTATGCTGAGAGTGTGGATGTTCTTCGAGATGGAACTGGACCTTCAGGTTTACGACTTCGGCTACTTGCTGCAGGTCAGTTACTGGCCTTGGGGTGGTGTTGAGACAGTCTAAAATCCCACATGCTTAGTTGGTACAAGCCAACATAGATATTTATGGTTAAAGCTTTCATTTAAATTTGTGAAGGGACAAGACACAGGTTTATCATTAGCAAATCTTAATAAATGACAGTAGCACTGCTTCCCCTAGCGTGTGCATAAGCCTTCCACGTGCTTATGTAGTTTGCAGTGCTTCCCAGGCTGTTTACTGGAGATGCATCTTATGAGCTGTGATATTGGTCTGTTCTCCCCTTGTCCACTTTGTTTTTAAGTTTTATTTACCCATTTTAGAGAGAGTGCACAGTGGGGAGGGACAGAGGGAGTCTCAGACAGACTCCACGCTGAGCACGGAGCGTGATGCGGGGCTCATTCCCACGACCCTGAGATCACGACCTGTGCTGAAACCAAGAGTCAGACGCTCAAACAGCTGAGCCACCCAGGTGTCCCATCCCCTTTTTCACCCTTTATGCCCAGTTCTCAGTAGGCTGGCAGCAGGGACTTGTTGAATTGTGGTTTGGCCAGACCCTGCTGTGAGTTTTGCTGAAAACAAAAAGCTGCTGCATTCAGTGGTTGGTCTCGCCAGGACCCATGCCTCATTTGTGATTTCCTTGTATGTGACTAGTCTCAGCTACTGTGGACCTTGGGTCATGCTTAGTAGTACAGGCCATGTCTTTGGGCTGGGAGCTAGCATAGAAGCTGTGCCTTCATGGAGCTCATAGTCAAGCCGGTGTTTGTTCATAAATTGGGGTGTTAACATCAGTTTCTAGGGCACTGGTTCTTAACTGTGAAAAATCTGGTGTATAAACTGTGAGCTTACTCCCCTGAACAATTAGATAGTTTACAACCTCCAGGTTAGAGATTTCTTAAAATGCAGTTTCCTGGCCAAGGCAGAAAACTCTACTTAAAAGAATGTTGCAGTTGAGCTCTAGTGTTTGAGAGAATGGAGATTGAGAATTGAGATGTAGAAGGTCAAGTGATTTAGTGTCTCTTTTTTTGGGAGAATCACTCCTTAAAACAGCAGGCTAGGGGCGCCTGGGTGGCTCAGTCGCTAAGCATCTGCCTTCGGCTCAGGGCGTGATCCCGGCATTCTGGGATCGAGCCCCGTGTCAGGCTCCTCCACTGGGAGCCTGCTTCTTCCTCTCCCACTCCCCCTGCTTGTGTTCCCTCTCTCGCTGGCTGTCTCTCTCTCTGTCAAATAAATAAATAAAATCTTTAAAAAAATAAAACAGCAGGCTAGTCAAGGATGGTGCAGTTATCCCAGGTGACAGCAGGAGTCTCTTGGGGGTGGGGGATCTCCTCCAATTCTCACTGCTGCCCTACAGCACACTCCCAGCCGTCTCACAGGGTCGGTGGGGAAAATACTTGAAGGCAGGGACTCATCAAATTCCTGTCCAATCCAGTACTCATTGAGAGTTTCCTTTGGTAAGCAAAAAGGTAGCTTGTCTCATCCAACCCATTTCTCACATGTTTCCTTATGGAGTGTAGCTGCTGGGATGTTTTTAAGATAGTCAATTCAACTATCTTGGTCCCCACAATAATTTATAGGAAGTTTCACTCCAGGGAATCAGAAACTAAAATAGTCTCCTAAAACTGAGTATTTTTCCCTGGGTAGGCTTCAGGTAGGGTGAGACAAGAGAGAAGACTCACACATGAAGAGTGCCTTCCCTCTGGTCCCATCTGGCCATTCTCAAGTGTCTGGTACCTGGAGACTTTGGACATACAGTTCGGCTTGACAGGACTTTTGGTGGGTTCTGTAGGTCACCCAGGCTTGCCCAAGGAGCAAGATTTATAGACAGAGGTTAACATGGCCTATACTTTTCCTGCGACCTAGTTAAACACAACCTTTATTTGCCACTCGGTGTTATATGTGCTGTGACTAAACATTCTTAGGTTAGTTGAAGAACTCTGTACTAGCTTATTTCAGATTTTGGATCCCTGAAGTCTTCCCTATGTAACAAATGGATTGTTACACATGAAAGAGCTTTGTCAGCTATAAAGCTCTATGCAGAGTGAGGTGATGGTGATTATCATGTACCAGGAAATGCAGTCTTCCTCAGGTTCTTGCCTGTGTGTGTGTGTGTGTGTGTGTGTGTATGTGTATGTGTGGAGGGGAGTAAAACACTTTGTCTTTACAGCCACAGAGTTGGTGTTTCTGTTGCTATTCCACAGGTACTGCTATGTCTGTGTGTTTAACTGGAACCATTTCCAAAACATATTAGACAGAGTCAGGGGTTAAAGATTCTTCACAAAGAAGAAACTTCTGGCAAATCGGATTTTCTTATCCTCCCACTTTTCTAGTTTGTCATTTTTGAGTGTTAGTGGGTCTATCAATGTTTGTAGAATTAGGGAGCGAGTTAATGAATGTTTCACTCTTGGCTTTTCTGTAGAGTAATCTTGAGGTCCAGTCTCTGGTTGGGGATTACTATTGAGAAGCCCCCCTTAACATAAATTCTTGTATCTTGTCAGGACCTGGAAGTGGCAAGAGATAATAGCATCTCATTCTATACTTCCATAGATTCTATGCTGCTGTGTATTGTACCACAGTTGTGTGGTGTCGGATTGGGATCTTCACACCATAAACTCCAAATGAGCAGAGACTGCACTTGTTTTGCTCAGCATGTTTCTTCAATATCTAACAAAGTGTCTAGCCCATGGTAGCCAATAAGTAAATATTTGGTGAGTGAATGAATGAAGTTTTCAGAGCTCCATATCACTTTTGTGGGATTGAATGAGTCTCTGGGATTCTTTCTTCCTTTTTTTTCTTTTTTTTTTCCCCCTTTTCTTTTAGGTGTTTTTTTAGGGCTTTTTTTTTTTAGAGAGGGAGACAGAGGAGAGGGGCAGAGGGAGAGGGAAAAAGAGAATCTTAAGCAGCCTCCACGCCCAGCATGAGCCTGACTCAGGGCTCATACTCACGACCCTGAGATCATGACTTGAGCCGAAATCAAGAGTTGGATGCTTAACTGAGTGAGCCACCCAGGCGCCCGTCTCTGGGATTATTTCAAGTAGATAGTGATCTCTTGTGCATCGCAAGCCCTTGTGACCTGGTATTTCTGCTTGCATGCAGTCTTGCCCCTCAGCCAGAGCTAATAATGCAGTGTGCAGCCATTGGTCCCTCTAGGGCCCCCTTGGCCCTAGACTGCAGGATCTCGGGCTCTGGGTGGGAACCTGACCACCTTTCCCTTACTCTCTGCAGGTTGTGGACCTGGCCTGTTAGCAGATGCCAAGATGCGGGTATTTGAACGTTCAGTGTATTTTGGTGATTCCTGCCAAGATGTTCTTAGCATGCTTGGCTCTCCACACAAGGTCTTCTATAAGTCAGAAGACAAGGTAAGGGAAATATGTTTATAAAGTCGAATAGGCAGTCTCCTTTTAAGTAAACTCTACCCCCAAGGCGGGACTCGAACTCAAAACCCTGAGATCAAGGGCCACATGCTCTACTGACTGAGCCAGCCAGGTGTCCTTTTTTAATTAATATTAACTTAATATCAAATAAATATAAATTGTTTATTTTTCCATAGAACCTGTTCTATTAAAACTGATAATTAAATTGAAAGCTCTTTCCTGATCCTGTTGGTTAGATTGTCCTGCCTTTTCTTGGGAGACCAGGGCCCAGTCTGTAGTCAACCAAAGCTAGCTGTGTTGTTCAGCACCAGTAGCAGGAACTGTGACACTTTTGCTTACTCAACAGCTTAATCGTAATACACAAAACACAGTTTGTAGACTTCTAGTTAATCTGAGAACTGTATTAAGGAGTTGGGCTTTTAATTTATTGTTATTTTTGTCCCAACAGATGAAAATTCATTCTCCTTCCCCTCATAAACAAGTTCCATCCAAGTGCAATGACTACTTTTTTAACTACTTCACTCTTGGAGTGGTAAGTTGTGATTCCGTAGAGAAATGTTTCATTTCTGTGGTGGTGGGCCATGTACCTGGGCACATCTTTGTGTCCACATGGAGCTGTAACCATGCCTGGTAGCAGAGAAACTAGCCCCAGCTGGCTTTGCCCCGTGCTATCTTGCATTGGTACCCTAAAGTGGGCCTTCCCTGCCACTGAGATTGCTTAGAAACACCAGGTTCCCTGGTATGTCTTGGCTTCTATATTGAGGGCAACAAGCTGCTCAGGTGGAGGCTGTGGGAATCATTCAGGTTAACATAGTTTGGGATCTGCCCATTTGTAGAACATAGGCGCCTCTTCTGGAGTCACAGAACGGGGAGACTAATAAAGGGTCAAAGACAGTGGGAATGGGGCTACCTGGGTGGCTCAGTCGGTTAAGCGTCTGCCTTTGGCTCAGATCATGATCCCAAGGTCCTAGGATGGAGCCTCACGTCAGACTCCTTGCTCAGCGGGGAGCCTGCTTCTCCCTCTGCCTGCTCTGCCTGCTGCCTCCCTCTCTCTCTGAAAAGAAGAAAAAACAAGACTGGAGCCAGGAGTAGTGGGGGAGCAGCAAATAGTATCATAAACTCTTGAGGGTAGGACAGTAGCAAGAGGGAATGGCATTTTGTAAGCTGAATCTCAAGTTCAGGGGGCCAGTGATGATAAGGGAAAAGGAGGCTGGAACAAATGGACCAACCCTAATAGGACTTATGTAGCTAATGTAGAGGTGGAGTCAGAGGTAACCCTGGGGTCACAGGCCTAAACAGCTGGCAGGATGTGAAACTGGGGAGGGTGTGGGGGATAGAAGGAAGTGTTCGGTGGGCAGCATCAAATCCAGGTCTGAGTCCTAGTGAGAGGCTGGATCTTTCGATTCCAGGGGTTGCTGACTCCCACAGAGAGGGCCTAATGGCCAGTCATGGCATTCAGAATAGTTAGGTACCTTGAGCCGCTGGAAGTTCAGGTGGTCCCTGAATCTTCTTGTTAGCCTTTAAGCCAAAATCTGTGCTCAGTTAGTTTTTAATCAGGTGCTTGTTAGGAAAGGTCTCCATGATGTGTTTGAGTTCCCAAGCAGTGGGAACTGTAGCCCATGGGGCTGCGGGGCCTGCTGCTACAAAGTTTGAAATGGGGGTCCTGCAGATGATTGGGTGCCCCCTTCACTGAAAATGTCCAGTTAAGGCTGCTTGGCCTCAGCTATCCCCTTGACTGTTGTTTGGGAGAAAGCTATTGCCCAGACGTATCCCCCTTGTGGAGTGGCTTTCTTTGAGTTGGACATGCCCTTAGAAAGGCCCTTGCCCAGCTTCAGTAACTTTCCCTACTTGGACATCCTTGTTTTCTATCCCAGGATATCCTCTTTGACGCAAATACACACAAAGTGAAGAAGTTTGTCCTACACACCAATTACCCCGGGCATTATAATTTTAACATGTGAGTATACCTGTACCTGCCCCTCCCAAGAACTGAGCTTTGGGTTGAAAATTCCCAAGAAAAGAGAGCTTGTGGTTTTGAATGTTCACTCATTTGTACCTGAATTCTTACAGTTTTGTGGGAAATGAACATTTCCTGAGTGTTTGCTCTGTTCCTGGTACAGTGTCAATACCTTACGTCTCTCTATTTATACCCATTTTACAAATAGGGAAGTAGGTTCAGAGAACTTGGTATCTTATCCAAGATGACAGGTTCATCAGACCCAGGGCCAGGGCTTCGGGGGTGGGTTCCTTCTGTGTTTCCTGGGGTGCAGGGTTGAGATGTGTGGGTGGTCAGGCCTCTCAGGAGGCCCAGCCTTTATCCATCTGGCTTCTCTCTCTAGTTATCACCGCTGTGAGTTCAAGATCCCACTAGCCATAAAGAAAGGTGAGTAGAGGGGCGCCTGGGTGGCACAGCGGTTAAGCGTCTGCCTTCGGCTCAGGGCGTGATCCTGGCATTATGGGATCGAGCCCCACATCAGGCTCTTCTGCTATGAGCCTGCTTCCTCTCCCACTCCCCCTGCTTGTGTTCCCTCTCTCGCTGGCTATCTCTATCTTTGTTGAATAAATAAATAAAATAAAATCTTTAAAAAAAAAAAGTGAGTAGTGAATATCATCAGAGTAAGAAAAGGGTTTTGAAGTTAGTCTCTCATGATGCGGAGACACAGTGATCCAAACAGAAATGGTAGCAGGAGCCTTTGCTCACCTGCTTTGCCCATAGCCTCAGCTCCTCTGGGTTGGGCTCTGTGTTCTGGGGGCTGCATTTTTCTCGGCCTGCAGTCTCCTGGAGGCTCTCAAGGTCTTTTCCTATGATCATGGAACTGCTGGTCCCTGATGGGGAGAGTTTCCTACACATTATCCAGGTGCTCCCAGGTCAGCCTTGTGACTGGTGTCCCCTGCTGGTTCTCTACCCTCTTCCATTCAGGAACTCTAAAATAGCCCATCTGTCCTTCCTCTGTACTCCCAACTCCAATGCACAGGGTGGCCAGATCTGGATTCTGCCTGGGGCTGGGGTCACAGGTGGGCTGGGCCAGCTACCAACCCACGCTGTGTTCTCTTTTCAGAAAATGCAGATGGTCAGACAGAAACATGCACAACCTACAGTAAGGTGAGCTCCTATTTCCCCACCTCATGTAGCCCCAAAATGAGGTGGGTGTGAGCCTGCCAGCAGTCTGGGGCCCATGTCTTCTGAGCCAGCCATTGGTCATGGGCATGATTAGGTCCCTGCTAACCCCTTGCTGCCCCCATCCTTTTTGCAGTGGGACAACATCCAGGAGCTTCTGGGCCACCCTGTGGAGAAGCCTGTTGTCCTGCACAGGTGAGTGGGAGGTTGCTCTCTCCAGCCACCCCATCCTGCTCCTCACAGCCCAGAAGACTTAGGGAATCCTAGCAGTGCCTATGACAGAAATGACAGAAGTTTCTGTTGTTGCCGCAAATGTACTTCCGCCCCCACCATGCACATTGCCACTGGGCCAGGTATTCTGCATGTTTACCTGCACCAGAGAGGTTCCCCCTTAGGGATAGCTCCCCTCTCCAGGTGGGGCAGCCTTTCACTCCTATTTATTCAGAAAAGGAAGCAGTTTTCACTGGCTGTCCTGGGCTCTTTTTTTCCCATTAAAGTTGTCACATGCTGTAGTCTACAGCTTCCTACCTAGTTGCCATGCTGCCTGAGGCTCCTCCCTCCTAACCTGCCACTCCAGTCCAACTGTGTAATAACTTCCTATGCCCCATTGGGCTGTGTAGGATTCAGAGCTTGAATGATACCTGTCACTATCTGTGGTACCTCAAGGGCCTGTGTGGGAAACGACCATCTATGAGAGACCACTAGCCAATTGCCCCCATCCCAAAAGGGACTGGATGCCCTGCCTGGACTCGGCTTCTGTCTACACCTCTAATTCTGGCTTCTCTGGCCTCAGGTCCTCCTCCCCAAACAACACCAACCCATTTGGCTCTACATTCTGCTTTGGTCTTCAGCGGATGATTTTTGAGGTAAGCCCTGGGGGTTGAGGGGCTGGTGGCCATGGCAGGGACAGGCAAGTGATGGAGAAAGGTTGGGGAGGGCCTGACGGCCCTGCTAGGTGAGTTAATCCTTCTCAGTACCCCTGTCTGCTAAGAATCTGACCTGCCTGCATTGGACAGTAAGAGTTCAGAAACTATGTTGGTGAAATTCGAGGTCATGGAGGCTTAAGCAGTGGTCTGTATCCAACAAGATGAGAGGTGATGGGGATCTCACATACGTAAGAACGTAAATATGGTAGGAAAGGGAACCCCAGGGAGCAAATGGGGCTCAGCATGGGAGTGTTGGGGCTTTGAATGCCATATGAAAGAATGTGCTATGGGTGAGTGGCTGTAGAGGCCCCACTGGCTTGGGAGAAGATTGGGCTGTCCCTCTTCTCCCTTTTGGATGCTATACCTTCACTAGGCCCCTAGCAGTTCCAGAAGGACTGGATAAATAGGTATAGTGAAGCTTATGTATCCCATGAAGAGCAGGCAGTTGCTGGGCCAGAGATGACTGCTAGCATGAGTTGGGGCATGTTAAGGGATCAGCCCAGCCCTGTGTGCGGGTGTGTTGCACGCACAGCCTCCATCCTTTGTGCACAGGAGTGGCCCTAAATCCCTTCTCTGCAGCAGAGCCTTAGTACTGGTCGTTTCTGTGGATCTGATTGCCTACCATGCCTACATCCCTTCTACTCCCCTTTGACTCATTGTCCGCTTCTCACACCAGGTCATGCAGAATAACCATATTGCCTCGGTGACCCTATATGGCCCCCCCAGACCTGGTGCCCACCTGAGAACAGCAGAGCTCCCCTAAGGACATCACCACCCTTGCCCCTCTGCCCTGTGGAGCTGTACATCGCATCCTGTTCAGCGGGCCTCCATGTGCCACCCTGTGGGTTTTCTTGGACACCTTGCCAGTGTTGAAAGGCTGTTGTGATGTTCTGAGGTGGGGCTCAGACTGGGTGCTCTGCCATGGGGTGAGAGGCCCAAATATTCCTCTGTCCGTCCTCAGTCTCCTGGTGCCAACAGAGGATACAGACTGCAAAGAGAAGCACAAACTCTGAGCCTTGATATCGGGACCCAGGCGACCTCGACTAACACATACAGAGGCAGAGTTCTGTCTCTCCTGTTCCACACACATTGGGAAAAGTTGGGACTCCTTCTGTGGCTGAGGACACAGGCACCCGGGACGAAGACGAGGTCCTGCCTTTGGCCCATCGTTGCCACGTGACCCTTAAGGCAAGCGGGTGGCATGTCCATAGTACTTGGTTGCGACTTTTGCACTACATCCACTTTAGTACTTGATGAGCTGGCTGTGGCCAAGGTGGCCCACCTGCCCTTCCCTGTTCCTTCCTTGCACGCGCTCCCTACCAGGCCCAGTAGGCACACCCAACTCATTGAAACACAGCTTTTTACCACCCGGTATGTGCCCAGGCCTGATTCCTACCCCTCTTGGAGCCAGCCTTCAAGGTCACCTGTGCCCCCGCTCTGCCCCAACCTGGCTGGCAGGCTGCATGTTTCCATCCTGTTTGCCTCTTTTATTTAATGCCAAAGTTTTAGCCAAAGACATCTTCCTCCTTTTATTGTTTCAGCATTCTGTTCTGCACTGTGGGCTGGCTCTCTTGCCCCAACCCTGGGCAATGTCCCCTGGCCAGGCCCATTCATGGCTCAAGGCCTCTGGGGGCTCAAGGAAGGCTGGGCTGCTCAGTCTTTTCATGGGTCTTGCTAAGGAAAGTAGCATATGTGCTTTAAAAATAATCCTTTTGAAATGAATTGAGAAGAGAAATGTATAATTTTATCCCATTTTTAATATTTTGGTCTAGCAACTTGTGATACATAGATGACAATTTTGTGAGTTTTTCAAATGTGTGTACAGATTTTTGTAAATATGACTCTTTTGTAATTAACTCATGTACAGCCTCATCCTGTAGAGTTTAACAATGAATGTGCAGGGGACCTGCCCCAGGCTCCTAGGTGGTTCCTGGGCTTAAAGCCAGGCTTATGTGGCGCTCCCATAATTTTGTGACTGACTGGTGTCTTCCCATTTGGACTGTGGCCTGGCCAGAGACCCCCACACACACATATCCCACTATAGGGGCAGCCAGGACTATCCCCATCTTCCTAGAATAGGGGAACCTTCCTCATGCCCTGCCCATACCCCTCCAATAAAGACCTATGCCCTCAGCAGCGACTCAACATGTGCTGTTGCTGGGATGTTTGTACTAAAATAAGCATGGAGGTGTTGATTTTTGAGAAAGTGGGTGAAGAATATGGGAAATTTTATGGTGGAGTCATCTTAGGTTCCTTGGCTTTTCTTAGTGGGGCAGCACAGCCTCTAGTAGGGAACTGGCGTTGTGTGTGTGTAAATTCTTATGTGGTGGGGAAAGACTTTAGATAGGACCATGCACCCGGTTGTCGCCTTGTGCCTCCATCCCTGGTGTTCCAGCCAGACCAGGGCCCAGGAGGGGGGTTGGCTTCAGGAAAGGAGACCTCAGAAGAAGATCTAAAGATGAGTACAGGGCTGAAAATCCAGTTAGAAGGGGCAGATGGGAAGCAAAATGCCTACCTTCAGGTTGAGTTGTAGCAGAATGCCTGCCAGTTCCATGAGGACTGAGGCCAGGCCCCCACCTCCTCCAGCCTTGAGAAAGACCGGCATTTGCATCACTCTGGGACTTTCAAATCAAGGAGTGTGGTCAGATTCCATGAGCCTGTGCGACCTCCCATCCCCAACCCCACAAAACCTACTTGGTACTAGAAGGGTCAAACATGTCCACCTGTTTGGCAGAGCCTGGTGCTCTAAGGCCTCAGCCCTGGCTGTCTCAAAGGGCTACCATTCAGTTGGTTCTAGATCAGCTCCAGTAAGGTAGGCCAGCAGGAGCCAAGCTCAATCTTAATTCCCTGGGGACCTGTGGAGACAGACTTCCGGTGATATGGGCTAGGTTTTGAAATACTCCACCTCTGGGAGCAATCATTCTGGGTCTGAGTGAGGGGAGCTTGGGGCCATGAAGGTGGCTAGGGGCCCCACTGGAAAGAGCCAGCAGCGACAGGCCACGGACGGGCGCAAGCTGGCCCTTGGGGCCCATTCAGTAGGCGCCACATAAGCCAGATGTCGGCAGCCGAGAGCCCGTGCACTACAACCAGCTCCCGGTAAAAGCAGGGGTCAAAGGTGCGCAGGTGCGGTGCTGCTGAAGGACGGGGGATGCCGAAGGTGCGGAAAGCAGGGTGGGGTTCGGGTGTGAGCCGAAGGCGCTGTAGACACATGCCCAGAAAGACGTCGTCAATGGGGAAAAGCTCAACTTGCGCGCAGGCGCCGGCCAGGCGACGGAGGGTGACCCCAGAAAGCACAAAGCCGCCACCACCCGCATAGGCTGGGTAGGCGGGCAGGCCATACACCGCCTCAGGGATGTAGTATTTACTGGCCCGCGCGCGGATTGGCCGTGCCTGCACGATCACATCACCCGCAAGCAGGTCCTGAGCTGGGTCCCGCGGCGCCAGGAACTCCAGCAGGTTTCCCACGTGCACGAACACGTCTGCATCGCCCTTAAAAACGAAGCGCACGTCGGGGCAGTAGGCCGAGGCCCAGGCCAGAAAGTGGATCTCCTTGAGCGTTAGGTTGAAGAAAGTGTCGTCGAAAGCCCAGAGCAGGATGTCCGCGTACGCGCGGCTCTCAGCACGCAGCAGGGCAGGCCAGTGGGTTCGCGTGCCCTCCCCCTCCGTGTCTGCCCCGTCTGTGCCCGCGCCCCGGGGCACGCCCAGCAAGAACACGCGACGCACGAGCGCCCCCTGCACGCGACCCTCAGCACCCCACGTCTGGCGCACAGCTTGGCGCCGCTCGAAGTCCGCCGCCACTGACTTGACAGCGATGAGCAAGTCGGGTCCACCTTCAGGTGCGCCATCTCCTCGGCACTTGTGCGGCTGATTAATGAGCAGGGGGAAGCGCCGCTCGTCCTTGGCGCGCAGGTAGCGGCCAAAGTCAAAGGGTCCCGTGGGTGTGGGCGGCTCTGGTGTGTCCCCTTCGTAGGCCAGAGGGGCTGGGGCTGCGTCTGCGTCCAGTGCCTGGAAGACGCGGAGTCCCGGGGTGGGCCCTGGCGCTGCCTTCCTTTGCGTTCTGGGGGCGCTTGTCGTCGGGGCCGCGCCCTCGCGCTGTGAGTAGAGAAGTAGGCCGAAGGCGGCGCCGAGGAGTAGCGTGAGCGACGCGTCCCCGCGGAGGCGCAGCCTCCGCCTCATGTCAGCGTGGCTGGCGCCCGCGCCCCCTACAGAAAGACTCAGTCAGGGGCACGCGACGCGGAAGCCATTGGCCGGGAGGGACTCCCGGCCTTGGTCTCCCCGAGGGGAGGGGGGCGGAGGCCAAACGCCGAAGATCTTCGCTACCGGCCATTCATCCCCCTCCGACGTTCTCCTGCTCTGGGCCGTGGCACACCCCCACACACTGAGTTGGGTACCCTGAAGAGGCTGGAAGTTTCTCTTAGTAGCCAATCCCCACCCCCTCAGCGCCGGCCCGGGATGGTTCCCTATGGCCTGGAGACGCGGACCTCGGCCCGGTTCCCCGCCCGCCCTTCCCGCGCTGAAGCCGAATCCCTTCTACCCCTCCCTACCCACCACGTCCGTCCTTGGGATCCCGACACTCACGCTTGTCCCTTGGGAGCGGCGCAGCCCCGGACGCCGGACGCCAGGGCCTCCGGGGCTCAGCGCAGGGTCCCAAGGGCAGCCATGGACGGGGCCGGGGCCAAATGCAGCGTTGGCAGGAAGGGGGGGGCCCGGGGCCGCTGCCACGTGACCCTCCAGCTGTGCGCGCCTGGACATCTGGAGCTCAGCTCCGCCCTGGCGCCGCGGGAAGCGCTGTCTCCAACTGGAGACTAATCTCTGAGAGGGTATCCTTACGGGCAGCTCTCACTGGGAAGGCCTGAGGAGGTGGGTTCTGGTCTCGGTGTGGGCTCAAACTCCCCAAATTTGGTGGGGGTAGGAAGAAACATTAGCCTCTCTGGTTAATCTCCACTCCCCTACTTCTCCGGAGTGAGGAGGCCAAGAGCCCAGGGCTGACGGGTCCCAAATCCCCGAGGCTGAGCGTTTTAGGCATCTACTTGGCCACGACCCCAGGCTATCCTTGGCAGTGCCTCTCCTCAGCTCACCAGCAGCCCAGGTTCAACCAGGCAGGACCTATAATCATAAATGGCCCTAGACACATGCCTGCCTCCTTACTCCTGGTTCTGCCACACCACCCCTCCTCCCACCCCAGCAAGCAAGACAGCTCATTGAATTCTCACAACTCTGGTAGCAGCTCTCATTGCTCATGCAGATGGGGACACTGCCCCTCAGGGAGTTAAGTGACTTGTCCAGCAGCATACAGGCAGAAATTCAGAGCATTGCCCTAGGTCTTCTGGAATTCAGTCTGGGACTCTTAGCTCTGTCCTCCCTTGCCCCTCTCACCATCTATCCACTAGGATACAGGACAGGGGCCAACGCTCTCTGCTTTAATTTCACAGGGGAGCACATCAGTCTGTCTCCCCAGAGATACCTCTGGGCCCCCTGGTCCCTAGGGCCCCAAACCAGCATAGCCTCCTACAGGCAGAAATAACCAAGCCTGGGTCACTGCAGGCCAGATTGGACTGGCAGGGATGGTTCAGCTTGAGGGATTCCTGAAGTAAGCCAGTGAGTAAAGGGTTTGATCTGGGACCCCGGTGGGCAGAGAGTTGTTCTGGGCATTGAGGGCCCCCATCTCAGCAGGCAGCTCCACCCTCCATCCTACTGAAAAAGGCAAAAACTCTGAGATCCTCCTGCACTCTCACTCCTCATCCAGTGTCTCTAGGCCTGTTACCTTTCATCCCTTCCCTCCATCTCTGCTGCCACTGCCCTAGCCTGGGCCTCCACCCCTACCCTCCCTCCCCCCACCTCTCCCTCTTCTTCTCCCTCCTCACCAGCCTCCCAACCTTAACTCCCCAAATCCTCTAAATACTTCTCACTGGCCTCAGTATAAAATCCAAAATCTGTAAAATGGCTTACCAGACCCTGAGCTATCTGCCTCGCACACTCACCAACTGTTCTTTGCAAACCCACCCACCACCCCCAGACCCAGCCACTCCAAACTTTCTGTTCTTCTAACATCTTCTGTTCTTCTAACATTCCTCAACACCTCACCCAAGGCTGGCTATGCCTAGAATGTTGCCCTTCCCTCAACTGCCCACCCTCTCCCTTATTCACACTCTTATCTCTTCCTGGAAGCCTAACCCCCTAATCTGGGTTAGGCACCTGCTCAGTGCTCCCACAACTTTTTGTATTTTTCACCTAAAAGAAAACAGGTAATATTTTATTACTGTTGCTTAACATTTGCAGTCCAACACTGAGTATGAACTGGGGGCAGGGAGGTTTCGTGTATCTTGTTCACCATAGTATTTGCAGCACCCAGGATGATGGCTAGGACACAGCAAGGGCTTAATGAGTAGTTAGCTGTTCAATGAGTGAAGAGGTAAGGGCTGGCCAGAAGTCCCTCATTTGGGGTGGGCAAACCGCTGGAGCAGGTCACCCCTGCACTCTGTCGATATCACAGTATCTGGGGCCAAATTCCCAATGGCACCCCAACAGGAATGGTGGGTGCTTTCCCAACTCCTGGAGAAGGCAGTCAACACTGCCCAGAAGCTCCAACAGCTGGGCCAAGTGGGGTTGTAAGTGTGGTCTCAGAGTCCCGTGGATGGACAGGAGCTCAGCAATAGCAGCAGAAGGGACCCTAGGTCATCCGGGTGCTCCAAACGCTGCTGGGCAAGTGGCTGATCACCCCTTTTTCTGGTACCCAGGTTAGGCCAGGCTGCCATCGGGATTCGTGAGGCCCAGCAAGTCCTCTGCCAGGCTGGTGAGCTCATTCTCCTCAAGGGCCTCTACCAGGCGCTGCAGCGTGGCGCGACGGCCCTCGGCCTGCACGAAGCGCCGCAGCAGCTGGAAGGCCTGCTCGTACAGCCCTTCACGTTCATACTCATAGGCCAATGAGTCAAGTGCCGGGTCCCGCAGCGCACGACAGCCTCGCTGCAGGGAGCGCCCCACTTTGCGCCATTTGAGACCCACTGAGCGGGCAAACGTCTGCTGGTCCTGCAAGCTCAGCGGCCGGTTCACTGCGGGGAGAGTGAGAAGCAGAGTGAGCCCAGCGGGACCAAGACCCGTACCCCACTATTCCCGCCCGGCGACTACCAGCCCAGACTCTGGTCCTCCCCAAACTCCATCTTTCCGAGGACCCTGCCTCGACTCTCTGCGCGCGCCTCACCTATGGGCTGACCCTGGAACAAAAAAGTCTGGCCAGCTGGCGGTGGTGGCGGCGGCGGCGGCTTCTCCTCTGAGAGAGAGGTGGCCAGGGACTGCGAGGGCGCTGAAACAACCTCCATGTCGCCACCCTGGCTCCCCGAAGCGCATGTCAGATTCCGGAGCGCGTCCTCCAACTCAGAGAGTTCCTCGTCCCGGAGCCGGTCAGGCTAGGGAGGGGAGTGCGGCGTCGGTGGGGGTCTTAGCCACGGATCCCCGCCCCACCCCAACCTGGCCCAAGCCCAGCCACACCTTCTGCGCGAAGATGCAACTCAAACAGCGCTCCTCATCCGTCAGCAAGGTATCCAGCCGCTCCGCGCTGGCGCGCAGCTCCAGTTGCAGCGGCACCGAGGGCAGGGCGAGAGCCGCCGCCAAGCACCCTTGCAGCGCGGCGCGCAGCGACCCCTCGCGGTAAGCGCGGAGGAAGCGGCTGCAGGGCTGGCGCCCGCAGAAACGCACCTGCACGATCAGCTGCGGCTCGCTGCGGTGGATCTTGAGGATCTGCAGCACGTCCGGGCTCCCGCCACTCTCTGCGGAGGCGGACAGTCAGGCGACAGGGGGTCCCCATGCGTTCTCCAAGCGGCCATAGTGGGGTGAAGCCCACGCAGACTCCCTCCCTGACCCTAGCTCCCAGCTGGGAAACAAAATTGGGATGCACACAGCAACAACCCAAAATGAAGGCTAGAACCTATCACAGGGAGCACCCTAAGACGGAGTGGGTGCCACCCCAGCCCCATCCTTGAAGCCCCAAATGAGGGTAGGCAAAAGGGACGTGGCGAGAGGCTTTGCTGCCCAGAGCAGCCAAGCCGTCTGGGTAGGCGACCCGCGGGGCAGCGGAGGAGCGAGAGGTCTCAGGTCTTCGGCCTCTACCAACTGTGGCTCCCGCTGGCCAGGAAGGAGGTGGATCCCCCAACCGGTTTCAGCTTCCTGTGGCCTCTGCCCTGAGATGGGGAAGGGAGGCCCCCGAAAGGTAGGTACTGGGGAGGGGTCTTGGGCAAGGAGTGCTGCAGTGAGAGAGGAAAAGAGAGAGAAGCGCGATTAGTAGAAAGCAGTGAGCTGGCTGGTCTGGAGAGTGGGTGGGCATCGAGCGGTGTGGGGGCGTTAGTGCACATATAGGTAGATCATACACAGACACGGGGACACACGTCTACACCCAAGGGCACACATGTGTAAACAGAGAAGACAGAGTCTATGAAACCAGCCATCCCTCTCCTCTCCTCCCCCTCTCCCCGTCAAATCTTTCTCGTAAAGCTGTGGTTAAGCACCCGCCCACAGAGTTGAGGAGGTGGGCCTCAGCCCCCTGGTCCCACCCACAAAATGTCAAAGCCCGCCCCTTCCTCTCCAAGTACCCGCCCACCCACACACCTGTCAATGCCGTCCGCAGAGCCCTGTACACTGGCACCTTCTGCTGGGCGTGAGCGTAGGCATCAGATAGGACCACCTTGTCCAGCGAGGACTCCACAAACAGGTATGCGCTGCCCACCCACTCGTCGAGCCCATTTGGCCCAGTCGCCATCTTGCCTCCTGGAGACGCAGATAGTCAGGCATCCAGATCACCCCCAACCCAGCCCTGGAGAAAACTGTCCGGTCCTGTGTGGCTCAGCTGTCCCCACCCAACTGGCACACTTGTAAGGGGAAGTTCATCATCTTACAGGCAGCCCCTTGTGCTTCTGAATCTGCACAGCCCAACCCAGCTAAGCCCACACTTTCAGTGAGGACTGTCCCTCCACTATCTTCTCAGAGAAAGTCCAGGGTCACAGTGGCAGAAAAAGGGAGATTCTATCCTGCAGTGGTGGCAGAGAAGTTCTGCCCCCTCCTCAGGCCAGGATACATCTCTTTCAAAGCTGACAGGAGACATCCTTATCCTGGACCCATGCCCCACAGCCAACAGAACCCATATCCTAGTATGCCTTCAGCTTAAACTTGAGCCCCCATGATCACTTTGGGACAAAAGCCCCCATTAGGTTTTCTCACTTGAATTCCTACTATATACCTCCTGGCTTCATTTCAAAGGACACCTGTAGTTTGCACCTGCCCAGATTCCCTCTCCCAATCCTGGCTGGCCTTTGGGGCCTTCCCTCTTCCGTCTTCTCAATCCACGTGCCTGTTGGGAGCATTAACTCCACTCCCTAATTTCAGGTGTGCACAAGTGAAATAGGCCTGGCCAAATCTGCATATTCCACTCCCCTTTCTAAAGTTATTAGTTCAGAGTTGGGCATAAGATTTAGGTTGGACCAATCAGAATCAGCCTGAAACCGTGGCTGGATCCATAAGAGACACTAGTTTCCCTTCCCATGGGACTGAGATGGAAGAAAGGATAGGACTCCTCTGCCACTGCCTGGAAAGAGCCTGGCTGAGAATAAAATTGACACAGAAGAATACGGAGCCAAGAGATGAAGATGTGCATGCCTAACCCTACTATGCCCCTGACCCTAGCTGCACCCTGGACTTTTCAGTTATGTGAGTTAAATCATTCCTTTTTGTTCTGAAGTCCTTGGAGCTGGGCTCTTGTCTTATGCAACTCAAATTGTTCTATTACAGATTTCCTCTCTTTCCAGACAGAGCCAGGGCCCCTTGGTACTCGTGTCTCCACCGTCTATCTTCTGACAAAATCCTAGCCCTAGACCAGGGGTGGGGGGCAAAATTCCCAGCCAAGAAACCACTTCATTGACCCTTCTCAGTTTAATTGCCTTCCAGTTACTGCACCATGAGGCTGCAGGTGGAGAACCGCCCTGCCTCTTTCTCCCCACCTCACCTGAGGCAACATCCCATCCTTGTCCTAGAAACATTGGCTCAAGGCCCCACATACTGCCCCACCAGTCACACTTCTTAATCTCTGATCTCCAGCATTTATATACAGTGGGCTAGGAGGGGGTGCTGAGCCCTAGCCGTGAGCACCCTGGATGTCATTGTTTTGGGCAGAACAGATGGGGTGGCTCCAGCTGGCATCCATTTACATGAGGGACAGGGAAGGGGGGGATTGCTGCCAGAGGGAACCAGGACCACAGCCTTGGACCTTGCTGGCGAAGGAGCAGGAATCCCGAGCTCAAAGCAGAGGCTGCATTTCAGATCTGCCGCCACACGCTAACCAGAGAGCCAAAGCTGGGACAGTAACTGGGCAGGGCCCACCCTCCCAGCATCACCCAGATCTGGCAAGAGAAATGATATCTGGTGGTGGTCCGTTCCACCCTCTGAGCACAGGAGACATGCCTTTTGAGCGCTCGCCCCATAACCTTTTGGTAGAAAACATATTAATATTTGTGTATTTACCCAAAGCAGTAGTCTGGAAATCAATAGGAAGCTAGCTAGCATTGTTTACCCCTGCAGAGGGTTGGGGAAGAGAGTGGGGGGAGGGGAGATTTTTTTCATTGTATTTAGCAACATTCTACTTTATGTAAAATAGACATACGTCCTTTGTATTAAAAGGCAACATAAAACTGAAGCAAAAAAGAAAACAGGAACGGGGTAAGACTCTATAGGTGATAAGTGGGACCAAGAGCGGTACAAGATAGGTGAGACAAGTTAGGAGCCCAAGGGGAGTAGCCCAGAGGATAGGAGAGTGTGGGAACCTGTCCTGAAACATTTCCTCCCTGACTTGAGGGTGCTGACCCCATGAATGTGATCGGCCCCAGGGGTGGAAGTGAGGGCCAGATGGGGCCAGAGTCTGCCTATCAGGACTGTCAGGGCGGGCACTGGAAACCTGAAGGAAGAGGGGATGCTCCATCACACTCACTAGTGGACAAATGGGAGAAGTCAAACAGGTCTGCCGGGCTGGAGGTCGAGGGGGTCAGATAACAGGGACCACGACCCTTGGCTCGCGTGGTCCGCTGGGGAACTCCTTCCTACGTGTCCTTCTACAGAAGCCCCTCCTCGGGAAGCCCCGCGCCTCACCCACCGTGAGCTGAGGGTGGAACTGGGCTGGGTCCTGGGGACTCTTGGCTGAGCTGAGACTGTGAGCGACTAGCGGATACCGACTCAAGAAAATAGGCCTCTACCACCAGGGGCCAGCCAGTCGCAGCGCCCCATTAATATATTCTAACAGTCCTGGGCAGCCCTGCCTCCGGCCGGGTGGCCACCAATGGCCTGGGGCCATGGCCCCTCAGGAACTGCATCCATCCTGGAGCGCTCCCTACTCAGCTGGCCCGCTCCCGAGCTCTCGAGGGAAGCTCCCCCAGACTCCAGTTGTGCCCACCCGCATGTTCACCTGGCTGGGGCGGGAACAGGTCTTTGCTCACAGACACTTTCAGAACCTGCCCCGCGCCGTCCTCCCACAAGCAGGAACCTGACACCCCCTCGAAAGACCTCAGCTGGGACAAGGAACCTGCGAGTGACAACGTTCTCTGTCGCCTCTCACGCAAACAGCCCAGCAGGCCGCCGCCACCAACTGGCCCGGGCAGCCGCGGGTGACAACCGCGCCGCGCCCACGCTCCTGAGCCAGGATCCCCCCCTGCTCCTGCCGGCACCGGGAAGCCCACCCACCCTCTGCACTAACCTGGCGGCCTTGGCCCAGCCCCGATTCCCACGCCGGACCGGCTCCACTGGACTAGGAAGCTTCCGGGTGTGCGCGAAGCGCAGGGGCGGTGCCCCAGGCCGAGCAGCCCCGTCAGCACCGGCGTCCCGCCCCCAATGCTCCCAGCAGTGTCTTCCCGCCCACTGTCCTCCGCCGCCAGTCCCCAGCCTCTGGGCAAAGCCCACCTGGTCCGTTTAGCAGGTAAGACATTGGCGCCCGAGGTTAGACGGCAAGAAGAACTGCCCACGCCAAAAGACTTCGGGCGCTTTCGGCTCTTACGAGCCCGGGGGACCCCAAGTTGAGAGCTGCCCCGCTTTCTCAAGCAGGGTGCGGACAGATCAACAAAGGGGCACCCCTTGGACACCAGAATTTTCTAGTGACGTCTGGGTGGGGAGGGTTTGAGCTCGATGATCTCCGACCTCTCCTTATCCTTCACACTCGGAGTGGGGTGCGGGTGGGTCCAAGTTCAAGCCTGGCCGCGGGTATCTGAAGTCCCAGGATACTTGAGGCGCAAATTGTAGCAGAGACCGTTAGCTTGGAAAATAATGGGGAAATAGAAAACTGGCAAGTGGTGTGAAACGTTGTGTAGGAAAACCTTCAAGCACCCTAAAATAAAATCGGCAACTTCGAAGAGGACGCACACTTTCCAATAAAGGCTGCGCTCCGGAATGGGTCTGAAGAATTCCAGCTGAACCGAAACTGCCCAACCTGACCTTGGACTGCTCCGGAGTCAGGATCGAAACTACAACCCAGGACCCGTCAGGCCCCAGAACCCGAAGCTTTTCTCCGCCCAACCGACCTTTCTTTGGAAGCACCCGGGACGTCTTCCCAGTGAAGTGCAGGAAAGGAAGGAGCCTCCCCCTCAGAGCAGATTCGGCGGTGCCCCACCCGCACCCCCGCTTCCTGATTGGCTGGCGGTCCCGGCCAATTAAAAGTCTTCTCCGGTGCCCCCGCCCTATTAACCCTATCGTCACTCTCTAGTGACTGGCTTGGCTGGGATGCGGTCTCTCAACTGGGGACCTCTGAAGTCAACTGGCACTTGTTGAAATTCAGATTCCTGGGCCCTACTTTTTCTGGAGAGCCTGATTTAGTAGGTGGGGAGGTAGAATCTGTATTGTGAACAAGTGTCCGGGTGATTCTGATGCACCGCCCCCCCCCCCCGCCGTCTGAGAAGCCCTCATTTCAATGGCCCTTGAGGCGACGCTTGGGTCCAGTCCTAACCTGGACCTCAGAGCAGAAGTTGGGAAGAAAGCAGTTCTGGAAGATGTCTGGAAGACTAGTCTGGGTGGTCCCAGTAGCTCTAAGTGTGTGTTTAGGGAGGCAGGAGGCTCTCTGAGCTGGGGAGGGGGGCGGGGGAGGACAGGGTTGTCCCGAGTCAGGGCAGGTGCACCTGGCCCTCCACCCTTCCCAGAGAAAATTTCAGTGGCTAAGAGAAAGATCCGATAGCATTTTCCAAATCTGGATATTCGGCTTTATCAACCTCGCACACAGGTCATGGTTGCATTCCTTCTAGTATAGCATAAAATGCAGATTTGTTCAACAAGTGAGAACGTAGTGTAAAGGAGAATCAGAAATCTTTCAGCATCCAGGGCCAATCATGGGTCTGAGACCTCTGCGGTAAGTGGAACAGGGCCTCATGCTTGGTTTAATAATTTGGTTGAACGTTTTGCTGTCACGGTCTCGAAACGATTAAATAATATTTTGAGCAAAGAGTCCCAGATTTTCGTTTTGCACTGGACTCTGCAAATTGTGTAGCAACTTCTGGGCCACAAGCCATACCACACATACGCTCCGGTGGTCCCCTCAACGTTTTGGCTTTCTAGGGCCCAAAAACGCCCCTCTCTCTCCAGGCGAGAGCTTCTGGAAGCGGCAGAGCTCCCATCCCGCGCAGAGCCATGGCCGAACCTGGAGAGCAACTGCCAGAGGAGGTGCTGGCGCTCATCTTTCGCCACCTGCCCCTGCGGGACCGTGCCGCCGCCGCCAGGGTCTGCAGAGCGTGGGCTGCTGCTGCTACCTGCAGCGTCGTGTGGCGTGATACGACCATCAGGTGAGCGGGCTCCTCCCTCTCCTGACGCCCTCCCGCCTTCTCCCTTTCTCCATGGAGTCGCGGGTTGGGGATATCCATATTTAAAAGAATAATCATTACTAACATTTATTGATCGCCTACTATGTACCAACCGGTGTTCTAAGTACCTTACATATATTAATTTAATCCCCACGAAAACCTTACGTGGTAAATAGGTAGAATTATCTCCATTGCACAGATAGGAAATTGAGGCAGAGAAATTTAATTACTTCCTACAGGTCACTCAGCGAAGTGGTAGCAGAGGCAGAATGGGAACTTGACAGTCCAGAGGCCACGCCCCGCTTCCTTAGAAACCTCTGAGAAAGCTCAGTTCCTAAAATATCTTTGGTTTTCCCTGGCAGGGCTTCAACTCATGGCAGACGAATCTTATGTCTTCCAAAGGGATAGGGTGGGAGTTCCCTCATAGTATCAGCGGCTATTTTGGAGGAAACCTCGCATGATCAGGACTGGGAGGTATATGTGTGGGGTGTCAGGAAGTGGGGATGGTAGCTGCACTCCAGCCTAAGAGATGGGCAGAAGCTTCTCGCGGCAAATGCCTTTTCTCCACGGTTCTAACCACAAGTTTCGACTGTGAGCGAGAAGGCACGCTGCTACCATATCTGTCTGCCTGCCTGGACCACATTCACAACCTACAGCTGGAGTTTGAGCCGTCGAGGGAACCGAGCCGCCGGGCGGCCACTGAGCTGCTGACCGCACTGGCGGGCCGCACTCCGGGGCTTCGAAGCCTGCGCCTGGAGTGCCGCGGAGAAAAGCCGCTCTTCGACGCAGGCCGCGACATCCTGGACGCTGTGCACGCCATCTGCTGGGCGGCCAGCGCGCTGCACCACCTCGACCTTCGGCGCTTGCCTTTTACACTGGACGACGCGCTGGTGCTGCAAGCGGCACGCGGCTGCCCCGAGCTCCGCAGCCTTTTCCTGGACAACTGCACGCTGGTGGGCAGCGTGAGACCCGACTCTGTGCTCGAGCTACTAGAAGCCTGCCCGCGCCTGCGTGCCCTCGGCCTGCACCTAGCCAGCCTGTCGGACGCTGTCCTCCAGGTGCTGGCGGCGCCGGGCCGCGCGCCTTTCGCTCTCCTGGCCCTACGGTGCGCGTGCCCTGAGGACGCACGCGCGCCGCCCCTGCCCGAGGAAGCCTGGGCCGCGGTGCGCCGCCGCCACCCAGGACTGGCCGTGGAGCTGGAGCTGGAGCCAGCGCTGCCTGCCGAGAGCGTGAGGCGCGTCCTGCAGCCTGCCGTGCCGGTGGCTGCGCTACGCCTCAGCCTCTCTGGGGATACGGTAGGCCCGGTGTGCTTTGCAGCGCGCCACTACGGAGCAACTTTGCGCGCGCTCGAGGTGCGCGCCGCTGCCTCAGCGGAGCTGGACGCCGCGCTGGAGCTGCTGGCGGGGCGCTGCGCGGGCCTGCGCGAAGTACACTGCTTCTGCGTGGTACGACCCTCTGTGCTGCACGCCTTCCGCGCGCACTGTTCGCGCCTGCGCAGCTACACGCTCAAACTAACGCGGGAGCCGCATCCCTGGCTGCCCACGCCTGTGGCGTGATGGGGTAGCCGCCTCTCCAGCAAACGTGTGGCCACTGAGGTGCTGGATCCACTTGCCCAGGCGTGCGCCAAGTGCTGGCCCGCTCCTTCGAGACTCTGTCGCGTCTTGTGCCTCTGGAAGATAAGAGCCTGTGAGATAGCCTCGGGCGGGACCATCCCAGGACGTCCTGAGTCCTCTGGGTGGATCTCCGTAATGGGATTATTCTCCCCCAAGCCCACTCCACTGCGGACACTACGCTAACTCCGCGGCACTGGAATGTGAGGAGGAGGGGGTGGAGGGAGGACACTAGACCAGGCGGCGGCTCAGGTGTGAGTGTGAAATAAACAAATCCTGCAGTAGCACTGCGTCCTCTGGAAGGCGGGGATGGCTCTGAATGGGGAGGCGGGGAACCCTCAGAGGTCCAAGGACCCGACCGGGCCGGCGTGGGAGAGATCGGTTGTACCCATGCGGCTATGGAGGTCAGGGGGCGGGGCACTCCGCATCCTTGGAATGACAACGCCTCAGAGTTCTGCGGGAGGGTGCCAGCTCCTCCTCAGCGCACCCGCCTCTGCCGTCTCTATCCAGGCAATGGCCATCGCCTTCTAGGACTTTTCCAGCCCTCACCGGGCCGCGTACGGGTGATATTTCCCGAAGAACAAAGGAGGAAACGGCCTGCGAAGGGTGGAACTTGAACCCGGGTCTTCCTCCCCACCGCACCCCTCCACTCACGTTCGATCCCAGCCTTCCTTTTCTATCTGTTGGTGCTGCGGCCGCGGTCTGAGCCCCGCCCCGCGGGTTCGCACGTGGCCCCCACCTGACCCGTCGCCCGGAGGCGGAGTAGGGCGGGGCGGGCGGCAAACGCAGCATTTTCCGCGGCTTTGACAAGCCCGCGGCGCCCGGCCCGAGCGCTTAGCCGGCCGAGACTGCGCCATGCAGGAAGCGCCAGCCGCGCTGCCCACGGAGCCGGGCCCCAGCCCCGTGCCTGCCTTCCTCGGCAAGCTATGGGCGCTGGTGGGCGACCCGGGGACCGACCACCTGATCCGCTGGAGCCCGGTGAGGGCTGGGGCCCCTCGACTTCCCCAGTGGTCCCCGGGATCTTTCCACGTCAGTGAACATCACTACCACCCAACCCCCGCCTGGGACGGGGCTGTGGGTCCCTCGATGCAGCTGTCCAGTGTAGTTTACCTTGGAGGGGGTGTGTGAGATGGAGGTGAGGCGACTTCCTCCAGACGGAGGAAAGGGTAGGAGCCTTCTGGAGACCTAGAGCCTGAGGGCTTTTCGAGGTTATTTCGTTCCCACCCCACCCCAACAGACAGGAAAACAGAGACTTGGAGAAGAGAAGGGCTCGGTTTGGTTCTAGCTCAGAGTGACATCTTGGGCCTGGGACCCGTCCAGGGCTGGAACCCAAGTTTGGCTTCTGCTCTTTCTTTCCGAGTACCCAGTACGGAGTCTGGGTCGGGGTAGGGTAGGGATTCGCTGAGGTCGTCCCAGCCTAGGCCTCAGAGAGGCTCTGGCATGGCCTTGTCCCATGTCTCCAGGAGCAGCAGGCCGGGTCCCCATCGTGAGTACGAGTGTAGTGTGTGTATGTGTGTGTGTGCGCGTGTGTGCGCGCGCGCGCCAGAGCGCTTGCCTGGCCGTGGGCGGGCACGGCTCACTGTCGTCCGGTCTCCGCCCGGACGGTCGGTGGGCGGGC
The DNA here is from genome assembly GCF_017311325.1 of Ursus maritimus. Taxonomy (NCBI): domain Eukaryota; kingdom Metazoa; phylum Chordata; class Mammalia; order Carnivora; family Ursidae; genus Ursus; species Ursus maritimus. The sequence continues at coordinate 22,427,761 of NW_024424341.1, forward strand.
GGCGTTCTTGGCAGAGCGGGACCAGTTTCCTCGTAAGCGACCAGAGCCGTTTCGCCAAGGAAGTGCTGCCCCAATACTTCAAGCACAGCAACATGGCGAGCTTTGTGCGGCAGCTCAACATGTGTGAGTCCCCAAGACCGGGCGGGAAGTGGGTGCGAGTGATTTGGTGTGCGGGGATGGAGCAATTCACGCCCCCACATCCCTTCCCTAGACGGTTTTCGGAAGGTGGTGAGCATCGAGCAGGGTGGCCTGCTCAGGCCGGAGCGCGACCACGTCGAGTTCCAGCACCCGAGCTTCGTACGCGGCCGAGAACAACTACTGGAACGTGTGCGGCGCAAGGTGGGGGCGGCCTTCAGTAACCAGCAACCCCTGGTGGAGGTGTTGAGAAGGCTGGCGCTGTTCTAGTTGACTCTGAACTGATGGTGCCTCCCACCTGCAGGTGCCTGCGCTGCGCAGCGACGACGGCCGCTGGCGCCCCGAGGACTTGGGCCGGCTGCTGGGCGAGGTGCAGGCTTTGCGGGGAGTGCAGGAGAGCACCGAGGCGCGGCTGCGGGAGCTCAGGCAGTGCGGGGGGAGGGGGCGTAGGAGGGTAGGGAGGGAGAAGGGAGTCTGGGCGAGAGGACACCGGCTTCCAGGCATTTCTGGACAGCTCCTTCCTCTCTCATGTCTCGGTGCCTCCATCCAGACAAATGGGCTGGGCTGTGGAACTCTGTTCTGTGTGAATGGACGCTCATCCGAGTAGTAGTGGGTTTAGACCTACCATTCTGTGGAGGGTGGTGACTGCATGGACTCTCAGATGCCTCAGCACCCTCCCACGCCCTCCCGCAGGCAGAACGAGATCTTATGGAGGGAGGTGGTGACTCTGCGGCAGAGCCACGGTCAGCAGCACCGAGTCATTGGCAAGGTGCTCTTCTTCCCTTCCCCCACTTCTCTCTACCACTGCTGAACACACCTACCTTCTCCGCCCAAGGCTTCAGATCCGCTTGGAAGTGCCTTGTTGGGTGGGGACAATCTCCGAAGTATGAATTAACCCTTTGCTTTCTCTTTAGCTGATCCAGTGCCTCTTTGGGCCGCTTCAGACAGGATCCAGCAGCGCAGGAGCTAAGAGAAAGCTGTGAGTGACAAAGTTAAGGGATGTCCACCCCCCCCACACACACACACACTTCCAGGAGCCTCCCTGCCAGAGGCCCCATGCAGGGACTCCTTCTCCTCCGGAAGCCCTCTCACCAGGAATCCTCATTCTTCTTCCCTGCACTACAGTTTTCCTCATCCCTTGGCAACCTCCCCAAAGTCACCCCTTGGACTTTCCCTCTCTCCCCCCAATTCTACCAAGTACCCCCATTTCCAGATTCCCTGTGTTCTCAAATTTTCCCCCCAGCAGCCCCTTCCCCCTCACCCCAGAGCATCCCAACAGCAGAGGGTCTGGGGTTCAAACCATGCTCCCTCCCTCCCCTCTCCACCCTCAAAGGCCCCCCATTTCTGGGGGGAGCCCCTTCTGCCTCCAGCATGTGACTGATGCCCTGGCAACAGGCCTCAGCTCTGCTGACTTGGCTACTGGGGCCTGAGGGAGGGAGGTGCGGGCTGAGAGGCATGGGGGATGAACCTGCCTTGCCCCCTGTACAGGTCCCTGATGCTGGATGAGGGGAGCTCATGCCCACCACCAGCCAAATTCAATGCCTGTCCCCTGCCTGGTGCCCTCTTGCAGGACCCCTACTTTATCCAGTCGGTAGGTTTTTGCTCCTCCTCCCTTCCCTAGGGCACAGCTGGGCTAATGGAGAGCCTATTCCTTTCCCCCATGTCCCTAACAGGAAGAGAAGGCAGAGGCCAGACTCTCCTCCCCCACCCCAGATCCAGGCTCCCCAGCACAGACTGAGCCTCCCCCCTCAAACCTTACTCCTTAGACCTGGTCTGTGTGGGTACTGGTTGGGTTCTGCTTCTCCCTGTTGCTTGAGGGGAAGGACTGGGCTTAGTCATCTACTTACAGCCCCTCCCAGAGACCACCTTGGGCCTCAGCAGCTGTCACAGGGCCAGGGGCCCTATCATCTCTGACATCCATGAAGACTCTCCATCCCCTGACGGGACCAGGCTTTCTCCTTCCAGTGGTGGCAGGAGGTGAGACAGACCGGGCCACCCTCTGGGGAGCTTGTGGGGGAGGTCCTGGCAGCGCAGATGGCTGTGGGGGTAGGGGGGAGGTCAGTGCCAGGGTCTGGTTGAAGCTTTTCTCTGGTGCAGGGAGAAGGGCCTGGCACTGCTCAAAGAAGAGCCGGCCAGCCCAGGGGGGGAAGGCGAGGCCGGGCTGGCCCTGGCCCCAAACGAGTGTGACTTCTGCGTGACAGCCCCCCCGCCACTGCCTGTGGCTGTGGTGCAGGCCATCCTGGAAGGGAAAGGGAACTTCAGCCCCGAGGGGCCCAGGAATACCCAACAGCCTGAACCAAGGGGTCCCAGGGAGGTACCTGACAGGTGAGCAAAGAGTTGATTCTTGACTGTGAGCCCTGTGGGCCACTTTTGCAGATAGACCACTGCTAATTAACTTCCCAGCCTTGTCTGCACCTTGTGGCTGAGGGGAAGGTCAGTCAATATGATCTGACCAGATTTCTCAGAGGTGCTCTATAAAGAGTACCACTGTCAGAGTGCCCTGCAAAGTAGCAACTCCCATCAGGTCAATCAGTCTATCTAGGGTAGAACCCCGGAATCTGTATTGTAACAGAGTTCATTTCGGTTACTGGAAACATTGTAAAGTACATAATTGTTTAAGAACCACTGGTGTTGACAATTCCAAAGAAAAGGGACATATCCCAAGACCCCAGTTCCATAACCCAAACCTCAAGTTATAGCTAGGAAGCAGAGGCACTCTTTAAGCACACTGTAGGTGGGGAATCCTCTCCTACCATTTTGTAGATGTCCGATTTTGATCCTGATGTATCCAGGTTTCTTGGGAACCTAATGGGGGGTGAACATTGGAGACCGACAGCAGTTCTCTGTGTGCAGGGGAACTCTGGGCCTGGAGAGGGGGGGATGGAGCCCCGAGCATCTGCTATCTCCCATGCTGCTTCGGGCCCCCCCTGAAAGTGTGGAGCCTGCAGGGCCCCTGGATGTGAGTACACCTTCAGCAGGGCAGGGGCGGGGGGGGGCTGGGGGGGGCACAGGGAGGCTCGATGGGGTCTGTTTAGCAGAGGGAGGGCACCACTGACTGAGCTCTTCCCCCAGGTGCTGGGCCCCAACCTCCAAGGGCGAGAATGGACCCTGATGGACTTGGACATGGAGCTGTCCCTGGTAAGATGAACGTGGAGAGGGCAGGGGATTAGAGTTGCCAAACCAAGCCCTCAGCCAGAGCCCCCGCTCCTTTCCTCCGCTCTCCTCCCCAGCTGCTTCCTTGGGTTCTCTTCTGCAGATGCAGCCTTTGGGTCCAGAGAGGAGTGAGACTGAGCTGGCAGTCAAGGGGTTAAATTCTCCGGGGCCGGGTAAGAGTTGTGGTGACTCAAGACCTTGGTCTGAGCTTCCAGAATTGGATGGGCTGGGCAGTTTGTGTTTTGGAGGGAAATCCCCAGAGTTCAGGCTGCCCTTGGGAGAGTTGTTTAGGCTACCCATCTTCTCGCCATTGAGTAAGAGTGGGCAGGTTGAGAATGGATGTTTCATCTCGACTGACCAGAGGGCAGGGCAGGTGAGGCTCTCCTTCCTCAAAAAGAGGAGGAAGAGCTGTCTCTCCCTGCTGAGCATGGCCCAATCCTCCTAGGGAAGGACTCCACACTTGGGGCACCACTCCTGCTGGATGTCCAAGCGGCTTTGGGAGGCCCAGCCCTTGGCCTTCCTGGAGCTTTAACCATTTACAGCACCCCTGAGAGCCGAGCCTCCTACCTAGGCCCAGGGGCCAATCCCTCCCCCTGAGACCTGCTGTACTCTGAAGCCAGCCTAGCTGAGGGGCTGGCCTGCGGCAGCACGCCCTTCCGGGCTTCCTGGTGCCCCTGGAAGAGGCTGAACGAAGACCCTGCTCCTCTGCAGTCCTTCTCTATTAGTGAGCCCTGCACATAAACTGCATTTTTTTTTCTGTGTTTCTAGTCTCTTTTCTCTACCGACCAGGGAGCACAGAAGTCATGGGTGGGCAGGGGGTGACTTTGCATTCATAGACATTTCCAGATGCTAAGGCTTTAATAGGGGAAACCCTGGAGAGTGGAGGTGCTTGGGGAACCAGCCCCAAGTTCTGCTTGGGCTCCCATACTCTGACCGGATCCAGGGCTGGCACGTGGTCACTGCAGCCTCCGGAACTCAGGGGCTTTTGGGGTCACATCCAGCTCCACAATGCATCTGCTCTGTGATCCTGGGTAAGCCTGTCCCCTTCTCTGAGCCTTATCTCAGATAAGCAGAGAGGGTTCAAAGAGAAGATGAATGTAAATCTCCTGGAATTGCCAGGCCCCTGCAGGCCCAACTGCCCCCTCCCTGACTCATCCGGTGCACCGGGGTGGGGAGGGAAAGCGGACCGACCACGCATAGAAGCCCAGGGGTGCGTGGCCCCTAAGGCCTGCCTCCGGGAGTCCTGAGAACACCCCCCCCTTCCTACCCCCTTCCAGTTCCCGGCAGCCCTGGCCGCCCCGCCCCCGCCGCAGCAGCTGCTGCTCCCACCCCCACCCCGCCCAGCCCTTTCTGCCTCGTCATCTACTGCCCCGCGGAGGCTCGACCCGTGAGTGGGGCCGCCCGCAACGCATAGAACTGGGAGCCCCACCCCACTCGGCTGCGGGAGGGAAGAGAAACTGAGATTGGGCAGAATCCACGCCCCACCACCACCAGCCGCGCTCGAAGGAGGTCTGTGAACACCGCTCCTCCCCCGGATTCAAGCTGTGGGACTGGGTGGAGGGGGGGGGTAAGGGGAGCCTTGTGATCGCGCTTTCGCAAAGGCTCCCGCAGTCTCCCACGACCCTCCCTCCCTAGCATAAGAACCCGCGCACAGAGGTGGGAGGGAGGCGGAGACCTACCTCGATGCTTCGCACCTGGAGCCGCCTGGAGCTCTGGGAAGGATTTGGCCTGTGACCCTTGAAGGACTGGCCAGGACATAACTTCGGTATTCACTTCTGAGCATTGAGTTGCAGCTGGGGTCTCTGCACCCCAGACAGGACAAAGCGCAGGACTTGGCATACTGCAGTGAGGAGGCTAACAGGAATATAACTTGGCGAGCAACGAGGGAGAAGGAGGGGCCAATCCAATCTGCCCCCTGCCCGCACTAGTCCTGAGCAGGTCCTGCACCCGCGACTAGGGGGACAGTCTTTGGAAGTCTCAGCTGAAGAGGGCAGAGGGTCCATGAACACAGTGCAGTGATGTCAGCGTGGTGGTGAGGGTGTATGCTGTTACTGGGGCACATAAGAGAGGGAACCAGTCTGTCTGTGGGATGCTCAGGCACTGGGGTGGACAAGGGGACATTTGAGTCTTAGAGGATGTGTCCACAGCATGGAGGGAGGGGAAGGGTATTCCAGGCTTAGGGAACAGTATCTGCAAATGTTCAGATGTGCCAGGGGCTTGCAGGGTTCTCCCAGCACTGTGTGGTGGAGGGAAGTGGGTGGGGGAAACCGGCTGTCCAGAGGGGTGGGAGGTGGTTTGGGCAGATAATCTTGATTCTCTCTGATGGGCAGTGAGGAAAGCAGACAAGTAGTTAGGGCTGATATTCTGCTTGGCGGGAGATCTAATAGTTCAAGCTAGAGCAAGTCATATTCCAATTTTGCCGCTTGGTCTCTCTGAACCTGTCTCCTCATCTGTAAAATGGGGAAAATAAATCCTGTCCCAGAGACTTGTCAAAGTCACTATGCTGTGAGGGGGATGGGATGGGAGTGAGTGAGAGGTACTCACAGAGACTGTCATAGGAGATGAGGTGATGATGGTGGGACTGAGGGAGGATGCTGATGGAGACCCACTGAGAAGTAGAGGAGCAGCATTTGTCAGAGATGCCATATGAAGGGAGAGGGAGAGGTGGGGGGGTAGTTCTGGTCTCTGCTCTGTGGCCTGGGGGAAGCGCTGACAATTCAGTATGGCCAGGAGGGGTAAAATGACCGGGGAGGCATAGCATGACACCAGGTGGGTAGCGAGAGACCTGGGAGGCAAGATGGGGGCTAGGACCACAGCACTCTCTCAGACCTAGAGCCAGGTAGAGAAGAAGAGGAGTGACCTCAAAAGGAGGATGAGACCCAGGAGGGTGCTGTGTGGACAAAGCCCAAGGCTAGGGGAGATGGGCTGAGAGAGGGAGTGTCTTAGGGCCTGAACTCTTTGCCCCTTAATGCCAGGGGCCTTGCTGCCTGGGTCAGGCCACCCCAGAAGTGATGGGCCATTGTCCTCGGTTGTTAATAAATGGACAAAGCGATTAATTTCTGCCTAACACCCGCTGCTTGCTAGAGACAGTCTCTCAAAATGGGAAGATCCATGGAAGAAAACAGTAAAAGTTCAGCAAGCATTTGTTGGCAGCTTTTATTTATGAGTTGTGTCTGTGGTATTTAAAGATGAAGCAAGATTTCCAGGGCAGCAGGGAGACAGTTGTATCTCAGGTGATGTCAGGAGATCTTGGTCAGAGCTAGGACTCAAGAGAATTCAGGTAATCCTGCTCAGGTATTAGGGAACCAGGACACAGTGGTGGCATTGATGAGGGGCTGCAGGGGCAGAGCCTATCCTGGAAGGATGGGCCTCGGGGTCAGAATAAGGAGCCTGGACTTATATCAGTCGGTGAGGGGAGGCTGTCAGCACTTGTGCTCTGGGTGCAGAGGGGATTCAGCGCTCCGCAGGGTCTAAGCTGGACAGGAAACACTAGAGTAAGTAAGAGGTTAGAATGACAGAAAAATACTCAGCAGATAGACTGGAAAGGACCCGACTGCTAGCTGGCTGTTGGATATCGGAATCAACTGCAGGTCTTTCTGCCTGGTAAGGTGGGGAAGCAGACTGGGAAAAGAAGTTAGTTTGGATAAACTGGGTTAAATAAGGACCGAGGGATAGCATGGAGAAGGAGAGAAGAACCACAGCTGACATTTAGGGGCCCAAGGAGAAGCCTGAGGAGGAGACTGGGACAAATCCTCTGCTGAGGAGCTGTCCCTCTGCTGAGGAGCTGTCCGGCTGTCGGGGTCGAGGTGAACTTAAATCCCAGCCATGAGTGTTCACTGAGACCCTGGGAGAGAGGTCAGGGCGGGGGTGTCCCGGCTCCCACTACCTCTCTCCCCCTCCCCCATGCAGCCCCCACCATGGGCAATGCGCAGGAGCGGCCATCAGAAACGATCGACCGCGAGCGGAAACGCCTGGTGGAGACGCTGCAGGCCGACTCGGGGCTGCTGCTGGATGCACTGCTGGCGCGGGGCGTGCTCACCGGGCCCGAGTACGAGGCGTTGGACGCGCTGCCGGATGCCGAGCGCAGGGTGCGCCGCCTGCTGCTGCTGGTGCAGAGCAAAGGCGAGGCCGCCTGCCAGGAGCTGCTGCACTGCGCCCAGCGTACCACGCGGGCGCCCGACCCCGCCTGGGACTGGCAGCACGTGGGCACCGGTGAGCGCGCAGAGGCGGGGCCTGAGCCAGAGCACGGGGCATGGCGTGAAGGGTAGATTGGGGAACCATTAGTATCCCCCCCCCCAAGATGGGCGTGTGTCAAGGATACTGCAGAGGCATAAAATGAGCCTCAGATACTCCCCCCCCCCCCCCCCCCCCCCCCCCCCGCCAGGCTACCGGGAACGCAGCTACGACACTCCATGCCCTGGCCACTGGACACCTGAGGCACCTGGCTTGAGGACCACTTGCCCTGAACTGCCCAGAGCTTCAGACTGCAATGAGGCTGGGGTTCCCGGGGGCTCCGAAGCTGTGCAATCCGGAACGCCTGAGGAACTCGATCCGGAGCTGGAAGCTGGGGCCTCTGATAGGACTGAGCAGGATTTGGAACCAGAGGCAGAGGCAGAGGCAGAGGCAGAACCGGAACCTGAACTGGAGCCCGAACCCGAACCAGAGCCAGAGCCCGACTTCGAGGCGGGTGACGAGTCTGAAGGTGTGAGGCTACCCAAACCTGGTGCCCAATTGGTAGAAGGGGGGCCCCCACCTGAGTGACCACTTTTTTCTCTATCATCTCTAGATTCCTGAATGCCCGAGCACTGACAGGCCGCCCCTGCCCAAGCCGGATAGGACCTGGAATCCTGCCCTGGCACTGGGGGTGTGTGTGTCTCCCTCTGACCCGGTACCGCTATAAGTGAATAAACTCTGGAGGGTTAGCCTGGACTGTGTGGCTGGCTTTTTGCCCAGGAACTAGGGTGTAGACCATGCCCCTGAGGCTCAGCACCCCGGGCAGCCCTATGCCCCACTGTCCAGTTCTTACCCCATTTCATCCTCAGTAGCCCAAGCTGCACCCCCCTGGAGCCCTTAGTCCCAGGCCCCCAGTGGGACTAGGGCCAGACCCTGGGCCCTTCCTCACAGTCCTTTTCCCCTCATGAACCAATTGGGGGGGGTGCTGTGTAGTCACCTGCCCTATTTCATGGAAGCCCTTGGGCTTGGTGCAGAGAGCCAGAGTAGGGAGACTTCTCTCCACTTAGGGCAGGCTAGAGCTCACAGCCTTGGGAAGTGAGATTAGGAGAGAGGAAGAGGAAGGGATCTTGGGTAGACAGAGCTCACACACTTCATTATAATTGTTTTAATTGTCTGGCTTCTCTCTGGACTGGGAACTCAGTGAGGGTTCTGACCAGTAACTGGCACAGAGAAGGTGCTCTACACACATTCACTGACTAAATGAATAAGGACTTTCCAGTTGCATTTCTGAGTTTTACTGATGGGAAAACGAAGGGCAAGGGTGAGAGTAGGAATGGGTCAACATCACATAGCTGAGTCTGAGGTGAAACCGGAAGGAACCACCACCTCTACACCCTCCTGGTCCACAGGGGGCTCAGGACTTGGGACAGCAGCTAGGGGCCTGCCCCTCAAGCTCAAGTGTGGCTGCTGCCAGCCTGTGCCACCCTCTGCCAGAGGCCAGAGGGTGTGGGCAAAGACAGGAATGGCACAGGCCATTGGAGGGGCTAGGGGCAAGGCCAGGTGAGCTCTTGGGCTTAGCGCACAAGGCCTAAAAGACTCGTGTGTGTGTGTGTGTGAGAGAGAGAGAGAGAGAGAGAGAGAGATGAGAGTGGGGCTAGGAACAGTTGGTGCCTTCCAGAGGAGCTCTGTTCCCTCCACCACACCTTTAGAAGCTGCTGCCTCCCAGCCCCAGGAAGGGCGCATAAATAGGATATAAATACATGACCAGTGGGAGAGGCAAAATGCTAGGAAGCACACCCCAGCCCAGCTGGGTCTCTACCACCAGGACCCCTGTCCCTTGAGTTTTGTGAAAGCCAGGTCCTCAGGGTCAGGCAGTCACCCCAGGAGAAGGGAGATCCCCACCAAGACCCAGTGAGAGGTAGACAGCGTGAAAGCTGAAGGAGCACCGAGGGGCCAGGTGGGGGAAGGGAGAGACTGGAGTATGCAGACACCCAAAGCCATCTCATGCAAGAACAAGTTTCTACTCCCAAACCACCCCCCATCCCCATCATGCTCAGCCTCCCTCCTGCCCCCAGGCTTCCCCTCTGCTCAACAGAGAGCTAGAGGTAGGAGGGCAGACTCAGTCTGCTTGGCATGCTACTACTGGTCCCTAGGCCCCAGAGAGGCTAGCAAAGGACACAAACCCTCTGATGTTGCCATTTCTATCTCCTGGGATGCTCTTGCCCTCCCAGTTCCCCAAGAAACACCCAGGCCATGGAAGCACAGAACAGTCAGCTTCATGTTCTGGGAGCTGATCTGGAGCCCTCTGTCCAGGGCCTCTGCCTGTAGCCCTCAACCAGCATCAGTCAGGCAGCAAGCGGCCCAGTTCTGCTTCATCCAGCCGGTTGGTGGCCATGATGTGCTCCAGCTGCTGTCGGTAGCGCACCAAGTCCTGCATGAAGTGGGGCACCCGGGTATTGTCCAGCACCCCATGGGGCCGCAGGTGGTCTACGTCCTCATAGGACACCTGCAGGAAGGAAGCTGGGCCTCAAGGGGAGCCAGGGGGAGCCATGACTTTCAGGTAGCTGGTCCCAGCTCTCTACCAATGGCTCATTGCCCTCTGCTCCTGAAATGCCTCCCTTTCCCCTCTGGATCCAATCTCAATGTTATATACCCTAAGGCTTAGTCCTGGGTGTGTTTGCTCTCTGAACCCCAACCCGGCTTCTTCTCTCACCTCCAAAGCTAGGTATCCAACTGCCTCCTGAACACCTTCCCTGGGATCTCCCTCAGGCACCTCAGACCCCACACTGAACGCTGATCACCTGAGTGCCAGCTTCTGCCAGCCCCACCCTCCTCACGGTTCCCTAGGTCAGCTTGAGGAAGGGACCTGGAATATGTCACCCTCCAACTCAGGGTGGCCACTGGGTTAGAGGAATTCCACTCTCTGAAGATCTTTCCCCAGCTTGCTCCTCCCGCTGTATGGTCACTGCCCGGTGAGACCAGACCTCCATCAGTTCTGCAGGAGTGACTGGAAAGGCAGCTTCCTCTTTCCCCTGCACTCCCTTCCTTGGCCTCTCTCTCCAATCCACCTCCCATATAACATCCACAGGGAGCCTTCTAAAGCAAAAGTGACACTTCTTCAAGCTCTCCGGATTCCCTATTGCTTCAGGTGAAGTCCACCTTCCTCAGCCCGGCACAAATACCCAGAACCAGAGACTTGGTCCGTGGTCATTTCTCCAGCCTCCTCCCCCAGACTTTCCTGACTGATCCCCGGCCTGAATGCTCACCTCCTTTGAGATGCGGTATCTACATATACACCTGCGGTGTAGGTCAAGTACCTACTTTTGGCTGCCCTGCTGTCACTTCTCCTTTGTTCCCCTCCACCCAGGTCTCCCCACCAGAGAAGCCTGACACCTAATCCTCAGTCAGGCAGCCATCAGAGGCTCAGGGAACACTGCAGTGATGAGGAGAGCTGGCTGGGATCTCTAGAGGTCTGTGGCCCCTCACCTTGCCCAGTGAGGTCAGCAACGGGAAATCGATGGTCTGGCGGTGCCGCAGAATACGCACGATGCCATCCAGGTACACCTGATCCTTGCTGAAGCAACCTGTGGGCATGAGAGGGCCGTGAGCCCCTAGGCCCGAGGCGCCCCCCCCGCCAGTTCCCCGGTCGGGGAACTCCCCCCCACACCCCGCACCCCCAGGCCTCCTTCAGGGCACCCCCCCCCCCAACCCGGCTCGGACGCCCACCCGGCAGCGAGGTGTCAGTCTGGCCGCGCTTGGCGCGCACGCAGTATTCCCAGCGCACGTCGGCGTCCTGCACGTAGCGCGCCAGGTCCTGGAAGAGCTGGCGGAAGGACATGCGTGAGGCACGATGGATGGTGTAGTACAGAAGGGCAGCGCGCCACAGGAAGGGCTGCTTGCGGAACAGCACGCTGTGCAGGCTGGCCAAGCCTTCCTCTGTGGGGTTCGCTGGCCGCAGCCCGTACTGCAGCCGGCCCTCCGCGCTATGCCACGGCTGCCGCGCGTTGTTCACGCCCCGCAGGTAGTGAGTGCCTACGGAGAAGGTGAGGGGAAGGACGCACTGGGTAGGTCATCCAGGGGACCAACCTGCCGGCCATGTCCTGCCACATCCTACAGAACCTCTGGCCGGTGACCGTGAAGGTGACTCACGCATACTCCAGCCCCTAAACTCAGGCTCTCACGCAAGGTCTCCCCGCCCCCAACACCGCCCCAAATGCATACTCACCCAACCCCTGGCAGCGGGAAGACCCTCCTCAGGTGAACTCACACCCAAAGACTGAGTCCCACACACAAAAATCCTTCCCCATCCACCCAGGGCTACACACACAAACAACTCTGCCAAACTCACACTGCCCCCCACGCCCCTCGGAGAGGTGCAGGAACTCACAAGCCACCCCAGCCCCACATCCTGCATGCCCATATCATTTTGACAGCCATGCTGATGACCCCAGCAAAAAACACCTTTTGCCCAGAGCTACAAGATTCTTGATAAGGAGAGAGAGACAGAAAGGAATAGTAATTAGTGTCCCATGCTCTCCTTTTCACCTCAACCTATCCCCTCCTAAAACCCGGCTTTGTGTCCTCAACTAATTCCATTCCTAGGATCTGGCCTTCCACCCACCCTGGAGGGCCTCCATGTTGGCAGGGCTAGTGGGACCCTCAGGGTACTCCCTCTGGCCTGTCCGGGCCTCAGCAGCCTTGTCCCCACTGTCACGGGAAATCAGAGAGGAAGTAGAAAAGAAGAGGCAGGAAAAGATACCCAAAAGGAGCAAGAGATGAGGGTGAGCCCAGAGAGTGGGCAGGCATGTTCTGGCCTACCTCTGTGAGCCAGAGGGAGGAGGTAGCTGCTCACGAAGGGAAAGGGCCCGTCCTCCGGAAGGAAGGGGAAGAAAGAGAGGGGGTGGGGTTACTGGGGCCCCTTGCTGCCCCCCCACCCCATCCCAGCCCCCTCTCATCCTACCCACCCACCCACCTACCCACACCCTGACCTATCTCGTGCCGCAGCATGCCCTCCAACCAATACTGGCGGGCTCCAGTCAGGTTGATGGCCAATGTTGGTCGGCTGTTCTCCACCATCATCACTGCCTGGGACAGCAGGTCTTCACTCAGCTGCACCACAACCTGTAGGTGGTACTGAACCTAAGCCATGGCCACCAGCCCTGGGACCAGGATGCAGGTGGACCCACTGATGCCACAGGGCAGCCAGGCCACACGGTTGGCCAGGGCACCCACCCTTCACCACCTTTGCTCAGAGCCAGCTCCCACCTTATTGGGACAGGGACAGGGGCTTGCCTGGGATCACGAGCTGGCCAGGTGTGGAGTTGGGCCTGGCAGCCTGGTTTGGGACACACAGAAGAGGGGCCTCGAAGACAGGGCTTGCTCACCTCCCCAACGCAGCCCTCCTTCTGCATGTATTTGCGAACAATGGACCAGATCTGGCACTTGGTCAGCAGCTGGCCCCCCGTTGCAGCTTCGAAGTGTTCATAGGTACCAAACTTCTCCAGGACAGCCTCAATGATGCCAACTGCCTGCACATAGGGTTGCAGTGGCTGGTCAGACCAGGCCTCTTGGGTGATCAGGGCCAGGAGGAGGCAGGCAGGCTGGACTGACCTGATGGATGAACTGTCCAGAAGCCTCACAGTACTTCTCCAGCACAGCCGTGGGCATGGGCTCCTGGTACTCAAACTGTGGGTTGTAGGTGTAGTGGGACTGGAAGAACTTGTCCCGCTCTTGGTCCATATTGGTTGGCCGCAAGGCCACCAACATGCAAGGGCTCTTGCTGGCACCACGGCCTACATCCTTCCGAGTCTTAGCAATGTGAGGCAGGGAGGCTGCAGACCGCAGGGTGCCCCCGCCTGGGTCCCGTCCCCGTCCAGGTGGGGCCCGACTCTGGGTGCTACCCCCCCGCCGGCCAGTACTATTTACAGTATAGGTGCTCTCACTGCGACGCATGTGGCCACGGGGGCCCAAGTGCAGCTCTGAGAAGGGCTGGAGCTCAGGCTGGGGCCGTAGGGCTGAGGGGATTGACAGAGCCAGGGGCAAGGCCAGGGACTGAGGCCAGGGGTACAGCAGTGTCCCATCTCGGTCTGAGGGCTTCAGCCTATGGCCCAAGGATGAGGGACTGGCTGGTGGGCTGGGGGGTGCCTGTTCATACACCTGAGCCCCTGAGTCCAGCACCATTCTGTCCTGGGGGTCACATCCAGCTGGGTCACTCCAACTCCCCACACTGTCGACTTCTGGGGACACAGAAGGGCATGTGGAGGCCAGTATGAGTGAGTGTGGCCTGAGGACCACCAGGCCTTGTGCTCCACACTGCCCTGGCTGGGTGCTTAGTGAGCTTGGGGCCTGCCACCAGGGGTCTGGGTAGCTGCCCTCTCACCCCCATCCCCATGTCCATTCCCTCCAGCAGGCTTACCCAAGGAAGCTGGACTGGGGGAAAGCAGGAGGCAGAATTTATACACTCACCTAGACGGTGGTACTGGAATCCCCTTAGCCTATGAGCTGCTGAGAGCAAGGCCTGAGCCCCCACTCATGATTTTAATCCGTGTGCTCAGCACCCACCCAGACTGGGAGCTGGTATAGGGTAGCCCCAGCTGCTGGAATGACGGCTGAGGGGGCCTCACTACTTTCTACCTGCCTTCCACCTATGGCATTTTCTCAGTCTCATCCCTTCCCTCCCACCTGGCTTCACCACCTCCTCCAGCCCAGTTGGTCTCAGTTAGGTTGAGTGCCTACATGCCCCTTGCTTCTGTTAATCCCTCCACCTGGAATGGTCTCTTTCCCCTCCGGGTCATCTGTTCAAATCCGAATTAGAATCAGCTTTTTGGGGAGCAGAGGGAGACTTTGGCAAATTCAAGATAATCCTTGGTCTGTATCCTATCAGAGGCCCCTTTCTAATCGTCATCTAAGGCCGGTATTGGCATGCTCACCCCTTGCTCTGTACTAGGGCTCAGAACAGTCCAGCTCCCCAGCGACTGACAGAAGGCTTCAGATTCTGAACTCCTTTGCCTGCTCAGGGGCACAATTCCAGCATTTCTCCAACACCATCAATCTCTTCCTCTCTATTGGATTCTTTCCAGCAGCATAAACACATGCTGTTATTTCTGTCCTAAAAAAACAAAACCAAACCCTCACTTGACCCCACACTCCTTTAGCCCCACCGCATCTCCCACCAGCTGCTCCTTATTGCAGCACAACACCCATCTGAATGCTGTCTGATTCTTTTCCTGTTCTCTCTTATGTTTCATTCCAATTAGGCTTCTATCCCCACTCTCCATTGAAACCGATCTGACCAAGGTCATCAATGATCTTCATACTGATCGGCACACTTGACATAATTAATCATTTCATCTTGGAAACATGTTTTCCACTTGGCTTCTCAAATGCACTCAAATATATTCTCCTACCTCACTGGCTGTTAGTTCTTGTTCTTTCTTGCTCATCATTCCTATCTTCCTGATCTCTTAACATTGTGATGCCTCAGGTCTTGGAAACTTCTATGGAAACTTCTCTCCTCTTCTCCATTTATGCTTACTCCCAGGGTGATCTCATCCACTTTCACCGTTTTAAGTACATCAGCCCAGACTTCTATAAACTTCCGACTGGTGTTGCCAGTTCTCAATTCAACATCTTTACCTGAATGTACAACAGGCATCTCAAACTGAACATGTCCCCTATCTGGAATGCTCCCCCCCCCAGATAACTGCAGGGCTCCCTCTCCCATTTTCCTCGGATTTCTGCACAAATATATTATTAGACAAGCCTCCCTAACACAGTCTATAAAATAGTAAGCCTCCTCTTTCCTCCCCACCACAATCTTCCCTTCTCCACATTATTGGTTTCTGAAGCAGTTTTCACTACCTAAAGTACAGTATCTGTCATTCTTAGTTATCTGCTTTCTCCTTTCGAATGTTCACAGCTGTGTCCCCAGAATCCAAAATAGTACCCTACCCAGAGGAGTTGCTCAATAAATGGATGAACCCAAGAGCACTTCTCCTTCTCAGAACTGGAATCATTCGTTCCACACACTGTTTCCCTAACTAGTTCTGATCTCCTGCCCCCACCTCCCTTCCCTCTGCCAGTGACCAGCTATTTGAAAACACTTTCAGGCCTCAGACTTCACTGTTCTCAACTAACCGTACACTTTTCTGGACCCCTCACTGGTCTCTGGGCCTCTGCCTTCATCCCCATCCCCCTTCTTTCATTCGACCTACCTCTTCGCAATTACCAAGAATACGCCTGTTTCTTTCATGTCACAGGTTCTTTTGCCAAGAATGCCCTAGCAATGCATCCCTGTAGCAAACTCCTAACCATTCCTCAGGGCTCGGTTTAGGTCTCACCTCCTCGGGGAAGCCTTCCTGGCGTCTTGGAGGCTCCCAGTGTCTAGGCTTCTTCACCACCCTCAGCTGTCACTGTCGGAGCCTAGATCCGTGTTCCCCCACCATCCCCTTAACTCCCTGAGGGCAGGGACGGATCTGATCGACCCCCATGCCCCAAGCACCCAGCACTACAAGCGGAATGAATGAAAGACGGCTGGGGAGGAGCCCAGACACAAGGCGGAGTCTGGTGACAAATGAGAGGGTGTAGCCTACGCCAATAAAAAACTACTGGAGAGGGTAACGTGGAAGAGGAGCCAATGGGGACGGGGATATAGAGGAGGGGCGTGACCTGCAGCCAATAAGTGGCGGAGGATGGGGGAAAGGGCGTGGCCAATGGAGGGCGGAGCCAGAGGACAATGGAGGGGGGTTCTTGGTTAGATGAGTAGGGGTCGTGTCGCGCGCCTTCGCGGCCTCTCGGGGGTAGGGGGTTCCGTCCGCGTACCGCGCCCCCACCTGTTCGCTCCTCTTCTCTCCACCGCGGTTCCTGTTCCGCAACACCAGTCGCCGGCAGCCCAGCCCGCGGGAGCCGACCTCTGGTGACGCACGCACTCGGCCGCGCGCACGCTCACGCGAAGGCGCGCCTATTCACGTCAAATTCGGCGGCGGCGCGCACCCGAGAACACGGCTGGGGGTGGGGCCAGGCGGAGCAGAGGGGGCGGTGTCCGCCACCAAGTCACGCCCCTGGGCAAGGAGTTATCTTAGTCCGCCCCCTCCACGAGGACCCGACGGGTTTCAGAGCTTCAGCTACTGCTCGGCCTTCAGAGTCAGGGCCTGGACACACGAGCTCCCTGCCCTGGCGCGGATGGGTGGGGCTGTAGTCCACCTATGGCGGCAGAAGCTCGGGTACTTGGGAATGCAGTCCATACCGGGCTGATGCCAGGATAGGTGAGGTGAAGCCCATATATCAGGACTGGAGCCAGGATACCTTAGGCGTTTCACTGAGCGTGGACCCCCTAATCAACGCACTTTTATTTTATCCCCCCCCTCCCCAGTACACATTCAGGCGTCCGAGGGCCGTTCCTGTATCCGGAGGGTAGCCGGGCGTCAGGCACAGGGCCCCGAGGGAAGGCAGGAGGACAGCGCAGGAGTAGGTGCTGGCACGAGGCTGAAGAGTGCGCGGCGACCGGCAGAGGGCGAGGGCTGTGGGCCGGCCTGCAAGGAGCTGAGTGCGGCCAGGCGCTGCTCCCGCGACACGTCCCCGCGCAGGTCCAAGAGGGCAGAGATGTGATCCTCGCTACAGGGACACCACAAAGGTGTGCGTCAGCTCCGCCCCGCTCCTCCCGAATCCATCCTCCCCGTCCCCCCAACCAGTCTTCGCACCTCACGTCGGGAAATTTTTGTCGCAGGCCTGCCACCTCGAGGCCAAGCAGCATGGGGTCGCGGAGGTTCAGCAGATCCCGCAGAGCCAGGAGCACTGGCGCGCACCGAACGCTCTCCTCCAGGCCCTGAGCATCGCGGAGTAGGTTTCGCGCTGGCCCTCAACCTCCACCCAACCACTGAGACTCCCGCCCATCTGCTCGCCTGACGAACTCTCACCAAACCAAGGAAAAGCTCCCGAAGCTGGGCCGCGTCGTGCTGCAGGCGCTCAGCCGCCTGGGTCCTCTCGTCAGCTCCTCGGCACACTAGGCGGCCCTGCATCAGCGCACATAAGTACTGCAGTACCACCGTACGTTCCGCCTCTGCCAGGAGCAGCTGCGGAGAACGTAGTGGGTTCAGCATGCCTTTCCCATGGGCGCTTCCCTATTCCCCAGCCTTTCCCTTAACTGCACCTGGGCCGCAGGATTCCGCACGCGGCTAAAATCCTGGCAGAAGCGCTCCGTCCGCTCGCACACATCATCCAGCAGCTCTGACTTCGACAGCCACCGGCGTGAGGGCAGAGCCGCGAACAGGGGCTGGGGGTAGGGGCAGAAACGGGGTTGGAGGAACGATCCAGACCTAGCATTCCCCCTGCAAAGACGCACACCCATATATGCTGTATCTCCTCCCCTCACCCCCAGCCCCACTTGAAGCCTTACCTGGAGCTCCGCCAGCAGCACCTCCAACACCAGGCGGCAGATCCTCCTCTGCAACTCGTCCAGCGCTGTCTCCACTGGAGCCAAAGCTCCTGAAGCCACCCCGTCGGGCTGCAGGACTGACACGGAGGAGCTGGACCGACCAAAAGTTAAGGCTTCAGGACCAAGGCCAAGGCCCTCGCTTGTCTAGCCACTCTGACTCCATCTAGTGGTGCAAGTGCGTGGCGAGAGGGGGCAAGAACGGCGGCTCTCTGAGCTTGTGAAGTTCTGGGTCTTGGACGGAGGAGTGGTGGGTCTGATCAGATAGCTAGAAGGAATCCAATCAGGCCTGCCTCTAGTTCGTAGTGTGACTTTGAGCAAATCATGTCTTTTGGTTTCTGTTTGGGTAAGGCAAGAGTTTAATCCCAGTCAGGAGGGATTCAAACTCATCATTAACTTCTTTGTTCTCTCTGCCCCCACCCCAAAGAACATAAGACCCAAGAGAAAGGGAATTTTTTTCTGTTTTGTTCACAACTGTAACCTCAGACATTACGTGGCACAGAGTAGGGCCTTGATAAGTGTGTGTTGGATAAATGAATGAATGAATAATTGATACTGTCAGGCAGGCACTGTGGTAGGTACTTCACATCTGTTACATGATTCTCAGAATGTACCATTATTGCCACATAATAGTGATAAGAAAAACAAGATTCAGAAAGATTAGGTAATTCATCCAAGGTCACACAGTTGGCAATTAGTAGAACTAGGATTGGACTCCCAGGGCTATGTGAGTCTAAAATTTCTGATGACCTAGCGTGGACTGGGTCCATACCTAATTGGGGTTCAGTCAGGGGTTCTGTGGGGGGACCTTCTGGTACCTGAGTGCTGACTGGTGGTTGAGGGTGGCCAGTAGGTAGGGCACATAATGAGGGGCCATTGCTTCCCCCCTGGCGTGGTCTCGAGAAAATCGGATCAGAGCATCACTAAAGCTGCAAAGGGCAGAGGTAGTTCCTGTACCTGGCACTCTGGCACCCCCACACCCTGAGTCCCTAGTACTCCAGCCCCACCTCCAAGAAACCCAAGACCTTGTTTCAAAGGAGCCCTTTCCCCCTGGTGCGCCTTATTCACTCAGAGCCCCTTTGGGCTGCCCCAAGAGCAGAGCTGGGGGCTGGACGTGGGCCAGTGCCTTGGCAGACCTCCTCAGGAATGCACCCAGTTCTGATAGTGCCATGCTGTGCACCCGCTGCTGCAGCGACTCGCTGACCAGGCTGGTCACACGAATATTCTCCTCCAGGATCTACAGGCAGAAATGGGTGGCCATCAGCAGAGTCCTAGTCCTGTCTCCTCCCCTTTCCCTGTGGGGGCTTCCCACCCACCTGCAGCACTATAGCCGGCATAGGTGAGTGGTAGAAGCCTGAAGAGTCTGTGTCAGGTTCCTGCTCTCGGTTCCACTCAGCTACCTCCCCATCCAGTGCCCTCTGCAGCCACTGAGCCACATTTGCCTAGAGGAAGGGGCAAAGGGGAGCAGGAGGCAGCAGGGCACTGATACTGCTAGAGATGGGTAGACACGGGGATCTACAGATACAGGCCCACAGCTGGCGGCAGAGCTTCTCTGTACCTGGGCTCAACTACTCACCTGGATTTGGGTCACAAATGTTGCCTCCAGCTGTTCAATGTTCTCCAAGGTCAGGAGGGGCTCCAGCTGAGACACATCAGCCTCAGGTCCCAACTCTAGGCTCCCCATCATTTCTGGCCTGCAGATGGGTAGCCCAGTGTCACTCTGAGCACCCAGCCACTGATCCACCCAATTCCCGTTGCCCAAAGGGTACTGACCCCAGGTACACATGCAGTGCCCAGTGCAGCAAGGCGAAGGCATCAGCAGCTGCTAGTGCAGGCCCTTCCAGGAGTTGCTGCAGGCAGCGGCGCAGTCCACTGTGCAGGGTGTGGGCCCACAGCTGGACCACCTTGTAGTGCGGTGGGCAGCAGGGTGCTACTAGTGCTTCAGCTATGGCCAGCTCAGCTGGTAAGGCCACCCGCAGAGCCTCCAGCCACCCAGCCAGGGCCCCTGGCTCAGGCAGAAGAGGTGTCCCAAAGTGGGTCCTCTCCAGGCTCTCCTGTAATGCCTGCAGACAGCGCTGTCGCCAGTCCCTGGGGGCCAGCTCCAGAGAGGTTGTGTACTCAGCGTCCACCTCTGCCACGCGCACAGCAGCCACCAGCAGGGCTGGGTCCTCCCGTGCCAGCTGCCCTGCGGCCCCTGCAGCCGCCTCCACAGCCTGGCCAAGAGCCTCAGCCAGAGGGCCCAGCCCCTCAAAGACCGGCAACTCCAGGCCCCCCAGAGGTGCCCACGTCTCCTCTTGCAGCTGCTCCAGCTCCCGAAGGCACACATATGCCTCCAAGAGCTGTTGGGCATCAATCAGGGTCCGCGTGTGAGCCACTGCAGCTGGCACTAAGCAGGGAGAAGATGAACCAGGCCTGAGTCTCAAACCTCCCACCTGTACAATGGGTACAGCAGGGGATGCTGAGGCCCTAGGGCTGGAGGGATGTGTAAAATGTTTAATAACCAGTACAGCAGAGCACTGACCAATCTGAAAGGACCCAGGGAAGGGCCTAGAGACCTGGTGGGCCAGGTGTAAATTTTTGAGCTGATGGAACAAGAGGAAGTCCGGGATCCTGGAGGCAAGACAGTGAGGAGCTGACAGGGCCATGTTAGTGGCTATTTACCCACCCTGTTAAGGAAGTATTTCAATAAATTAGCAACCAGGATGGTCAGAGCCACTTGACTGAGTCTCAGTCCTGATTCATACAATGCGTGCTTTAGAATCCCAGAATAAGCCAATTTGTATCCTGCTTCATATGCCATTTGAAGCCTGAGTTATTCTCTGGAAGGTCCCTGGTGTGTCCCTCCATGCAATCTCACACTAGTGCCCCAGCCCCTTGATCAGTGGTGGGTGTTTATTGACTAACGGTTGGGGGGCTGAGGCCCAAGGCCCCTGCACACTCACCTGCCCATAGCCGGGGCAGCAGCTGAGACAGGACCTGCAGTTGCTTGTGCTGTGCGACCTGTTCCCGCAGCGGTTTTAGGGTCTGTGTGGCCATTGCCATACCCTGAAGCAACGCACGGGCTTGGCCCAGGGCCTCACGGGCTCCTTGCATGGCCTCAAAAGCCTGGGCCAGCTGCCACACACCAGTCTTCACGCCCTCCAGGTAGGACTGCACCACCGACTATGGGAGGGAGGCAGCCAGTGAGGCCTGACCAGTCCTACAGCCCATCCCCAGCACTCCTTTCCCCCAACTGATGCCCACCTTGATGCGTGCTTCCAGGGAACAGGTACGCTGAACCTCACGGCTGCGGTACTGGCCCAGTCTGGCCAGCTGCTCCGGCCGGTAGAAGATACCCGAGGCCCATTTGAGTGCTGCTCCTCGGGCCAGCTGCTCCGCCCTCTCCTGCTCTGGCCACTCAGGCCCTGGGCAGGAAGAGCCTGGGCAGCCTTGTCAGTTGGGCAGGGCCTACAGGAAGTAGCCCAAACCTGCTCCCCTTCCTACTTCTCAGCCTGTCCCCTAGGGCAGTCCGATCCACTCCTCTTGCTGTCCTATAGAGCTCTGGCCAGACCTGGCAAGGAGGATCCAACCCCACCATTCCCATCTTTCTTGCCACCATCCCTCCCTTGGCCCACCCAGAAGGGCTCATACCGGGGGGAAGTGAGGGCTGCATTTCGTCCTTGGTTGCTGAGTCCATGGCAGTCCCTGGAGGAACTGAAAATGAGGTAGGAGTGGGGACAAGAGTCTGGGTTAGAGCAGGCAGAACGGATGCTCTGTGAGCTGCAGCCTCAGTCTAGGCCCCTCTGAGAAGGAGGAGGGGGGTTCTTGCCCAGCCCCCTCAGGAAATGAGAGGGAGGTGAGTGTGATGGGGAGACTGGGCTTCTCAGTTTTGCCCCTAAAGACCCAAGTGAGGCAGGATAGCCGCAGGCCTCTGCTGGCCCCAGCTCCTGCTCTGAATTGCGGAGGACAGTTTGGTATGGAACTTACCAGGCTTGACCAGGCATCCAGTTCTTTCTCGTTTGAAAACAGTCTTCGCCTTGAGGATGGCCGTCTCCCCCAGTCCTCAGGGCAGAGCTGGGTATTCTCTTCACTGGCTCACGAGGCCTGAGTGGTTCCAGCCCACACCTCAGCATGCAGCAGAATTCTTCTCCCCAAGGAAGCCTCTGTACGACCTCCCTGCCCAGGAGCACCCTCCTCTGTCCAAGGCTCCTCCTTCCCCAAGGCCAAATGCCCGGAAAGGAAGGAAGCTGAGTCTCTGGCCCTTTATTCCCAACAGGAAAGTGCATCTGCATTGCGGGATGGGGTGGGGAGGGCTGGGCGCCACTTCCTTGGGGGGAGGGGGTGGACTCCCTGTAATCCCTAAGTCCTGCCCAGCCCATCCAGGACCTCTTGGTGCTCAGGTCACAGACGTGAACTAGATGGCCCCAACTTGGGGTGGAGAACAGGGTGTGCAAATATGGGTGCAGACAGCATCACAGTAGGAAAACTGTGTTGATGGCTCCTCAGAGGAGGGTATGCACCTCTGCAGAGAAGTGAGAGGCCACAGGCTGTTGTAAGGAAGGTGTGTGGTGGGTGATGGTGAGAGAGGGGTAGAAGGGCTATGAAAGCTGTGTTTGTCTTGAGAGTTAAAGGGGGCCATGGGGAGGACCACCAGGTAGTAATAATAAAGTGGATGCTGGTTACCACCCAAATCCACCCTTCAGGACAACACCACTTGTTCCCCTAGCTGCCAGGAGTGTAGGTTGCAGAGGTGTCACAGCTGAGTGTCTCGCTCAAAGTTAGGGCACAAAGGCCTGGTAACCCTGCCTGGACATGGATCACCTTGGAGGGCCATCCCAGTTTCAGTGCTCCTAATAGGATGGCCTGAGTCCTCTGTTATAACTGTATCACAGCTAAATTCCCCCGTCTGTGCAATTTTGCATGTCTTACTCACTTACAAGTGGGGGGGGGAGGATCCTCAATAAACTTCCCTGCAGGCAGATTCCTGTCTCAAAGTCAGCTTCCCAGAGATCTTGGCCTAAAATAAATGATTATAAATAATGATGGTATCAAACATAACAACATGGTACTAGCCAACACATAATCCTTTCTACCTGTGAGAAACTGCTCTAAGTGCTTTACATATATGTACACATAGGTAAGCATGTTTGTGTTGGTGGGAAAATGGTTATAACTCCACGGTCTCTGAGCACTGCAGTGTGGAGACAGGAGGAAGATGAGGTTGGGATCAGGGAAGGAGAATGGGAATAGAGACAAGTGGGGAAGCTAGACGTAATTAGTAATCACTGTTTGGAAGGAAGTGAGGGACAGGAATAGGGTCAGTAAACCCAAGACACTGGGACAGCTTCTAGAAGCAGGTTTGGGGAAACACATTGGGTTCATCAGGCAGCGTGGTCTCCTCTTCTGAAATGGGGACAAGTTGGCCAGACCGGAAGGTTCTGATGGCTCTTCCTTCTCTACTGCCGGGGCTGTCCACCCACTTCCTCCACCTCCCCCTGTACCCTATCCTATCCCCGATCCACGGATTGTTTTCGTCCTCTTCGGCTGTTGGACATTTGCTGATGGTCCCCGAAGTTTTGCTGCCGTGTCCGCAAACAGGAATTGCGCCGGGTTCCCTGGGAGGGCGCGGAGCGGAAGCGGAAACAGCGACGCTGGCGCCGGCGGCCGGGTGGCCAGGAACGGAAGCGGAAGTGGCGGCGGTGCCGGCCTGGCCTGGCCTGGCTGAGGGGAGGCGGCGGGCGGGAGCGATGGCGGAGGCCGGGCCACAGGCGCCGCCGCCCCCGGGCACCCCAAGCCGGCACGAGAAGAGCTTGGGACTTCTCACCACCAAGTTCGTGTCGCTTCTACAGGAGGCCAAGGACGGCGTGCTTGACCTCAAGCTGGTGCGGCCTGGGCTAAGGGGCGACCGGGAGGATGGTGGACCAGGCAGGCCTGGACCTGTAGTGGGAACCCATGGGGCCGTCCAGCTGAGCCCTCAGAAAGCAAGCCGCCATGGGTGTGCTTTCTCACAGGAGGGAGGCCGGGAGCAGTTTCATTCATTCGGCCGAAGCCATTGGGCGTCAGCTATGTGCCAGGCTCTGGGGTGCAGTTGCTGGTCCTCGTGGCCCTCCTCGGCTGGTGTGGGAAGAAGAGCATCAGAACATCAGTTCAGGCTGTGCCGGCCTCTTCCTGCCTCGCGGTCCTGATCTGCTGTGGTGCCTGGGAGGAGGGTTGGAACTCAGGTCACCCCTTTTTCAGATCACTTCCAGACCAGGTTTCAAGGTAGCTGGGGGGACACCTGAGAGTGGGGCTGAGTATCCTGCTCTCTGTTCTGTCTGCCAGGCAGCTGACACCCTTGCTGTGCGCCAGAAGCGGCGGATTTACGACATTACCAACGTGCTGGAAGGTATCGGGCTGATCGAGAAAAAATCCAAGAATAGCATCCAGTGGAAGTGAGTGGGAGCACCTGGGAGGGCAATGGCATCTCTTACCCAGAAGTGTCAGGGGTGTGGGGAGGAGGACATAGGAGAGAGCAGGGGCCATGGGACCCAGAGTTCCTAGCATCTCCTCTCAGCCTCACTCCCTGGGCTCAGGGGTGTGGGGCCTGGCTGCAATACCCGGGAGATTGCGGACAAGCTGATTGAGCTCAAGGCTGAGATCGAGGAGCTGCAGCAGCGGGAGCAGGAACTGGACAAGCACAAGGTGTGGGTGCAGCAGAGCATCCGGAATGTCACAGAGGACGTGCAGAACAGCTGATATCCTCCTGGCGGTCCCTGCTCCCGGGGAGTGGGTGAGGGGCCCTCTAGTCCAGTTGGGTTTGCTCTGTGGTGCCCTAGACACTATCCCTCTTGGGAGGATGACCCTGCAGCTCCTGGCCAGGTCCCTGTCTTGGCCTCCCTCCTCAAACTCAAAGCCCTTCCCCA
Organism: Ursus maritimus; assembly: GCF_017311325.1. Taxonomy (NCBI): domain Eukaryota; kingdom Metazoa; phylum Chordata; class Mammalia; order Carnivora; family Ursidae; genus Ursus; species Ursus maritimus. The sequence goes on from NW_024424341.1 coordinate 22,452,532, forward strand.
GCCAGTCTTGGCCTGTGATCCTTCTCCTTGTAGATGCCAGGCCCAGGCCTTTCTCTGAGAGCTTGTATGTCAGATCTCTGCTAAAGAGTTGGGTTTTCTCTGTGGTCTGCCATCTGTCACCATAGGCAGGGCATCAGCCGTTCTCCTTAACCCCCACACCTTGGCGTACGTGACTCATGAGGACATCTGCAGATGCTTTGCTGGTGAGCAGAGCCTGGGTAGGGGGTGATGGGGGTGGGGCTGGGCTGAGCCACAGCCCTGAGCAGTGGGCTCAGTGCCCAAGGAGAGTTTTGTCTCTTAAGAGGGTTCCTTGGGCTTGCCCAAAGAGGACCCAGGCAGGGTAAGTCCTGGGTTTGAGGGTCACTGGGACCTCATGGAGGCAAATCATACTGAACGGGTACAAGAATTCTGGGCTGGATCCCTGGGTCAGTCCCCAGTTGCACTGTTTCCTGGGTTTGGCTTCTCAGGCATGACAGAGGCATAAGGGGGACAGAGTGTGTGTGTACGCTCTTGCATGCTTGTATCCAGAGAAGAGTGGTGCTCACTTGCAACCTGTAGTCAGTTGCATTATAGATATAGAAACTGTTCCTTCTCCATTTTGCATCCTCTAGACTGGTTTGGGGAAGGAACACTGGCCTTGGCCTGAACATTTGCTCCTAGGGAGCAGCCCCTTCAATCAAGAAGTGAGATGCCCGTGGCCAGCAATCCTTCAGTCCACATGTTTGAAGCCAGATTTTCTGGTTACTGACCCTTGGGCTCTTGGGAGGAGAAAAGCTTTAGATTCTGCCCCAGCCATTGTTGGGGTTGGGTGAGGTTTACTGTCCTAAGAGACCATGATTTCCTTACTTGCTCAAAGGGATAGGCACCCCCATTCTCAGATTAGATTGAGCCCATGGGCCCTGACCCATCCTTGTCATTCTAGGAGATACCCTCCTGGCCATCCGGGCCCCGTCGGGCACCAGCCTTGAGGTGCCCATCCCAGAGGTGGGTGCTCAGCCCCGGCAGGCGGGGTTGATTGAGGGCGGGTGCTGGCTGTGGAGCCTGATAAGTCCCGGGTGGGGCAGGTAGGGGGAGGCCTGGGTTTGGGGGTTATCTAGAAGAACGGGCAGCCTAGGGTGGGAGAGGACACTGTGGCCCTGGCCCAGGGTCAGGCCAGAGCCAGGCCTGCTTCTAATTCCTCCTGTCCCCCATCCCCCACCTCCAGGGCCTCAATGGACAGAAGAAGTACCAGATTCACCTGAAGAGTGTGAGTGGCCCCATCGAGGTGCTGCTGGTGAACAAGGAGGCATGGAGCTCACCACCAGTGGCGGTGCCTGTGCCACCACCTGAAGATCTGCTCCACAGCCCACCTGCTGTCTCTACCCCTCCACCTCTGCCCAAGCCTACCCTGGCCCAGCCCCAGGACACCTCACGCCCGAGCAGTCCCCACCTGACCGCCCCCGCCCCTGTCTCTGGCATCACTGAAACCCAGGGGGTGCCCGGTCCAGCAACGGAGATTACAGGTGAGGTGTAACAGGCAGTAGTGATGGTGTGATTTCTGGGGCCCAAAAGGCAATGCCTCTGTGTTGTGGAATGTGTGCTCAGAGTTAGAAGAGACCTTGTGAGGGTTGTCCTTCTCCTGGCCTCCAACTGGCCTCCCCTTGCTATGGTTGTGAATGAGCCGTTTTTAATAGAGAAGCTCTGATTGTGTGAAGGAGTATTAGTGGAGATAGTTTTCCCCGGGTCAACCTCTGTCTCACTGCCCCTGGCAGCCCCTCTTGAAGTGTGGCCACAGGAGCCATGTCATCCTTGAGTCTCCCTCCTGCAGGCCTCATGCCCCTGTCTCCTTCGGGGGCTTATTTCTAGGTTACCTCTGCGGGGGTGAGGGGGATAGGGGATGGGGGACTGGCAGTGCCTCTCTCTCCTTGGGCCTGGGAACCGGGGCTCTTGTCATCCCGACTATGGGCTCTAGCACAAAGCTTCGGTATCCTACTTCCTGCTCCCAAGTGACTGGGTTCAGGGGATGTGGTTGCAGTGAGTGGCGGCCCTGGACCAGACAGCAAGGACGGTGGTGATCTCGGCTCCCTTTCTCCGGGCTTGGCAGCCCTGGACACCCGGCCACTGCAGTCTTCTGCCCTGCTGGACAGCAGCAGCAGCAGCAGCAGCAGCAACAGCAGCTCATCCGGACTCAACCCTTCTACCTCCTTTGAGCCCATCAAGACAGACCCCACAGGAGGTGAGTGCACATCCCCTGAGTGTCAGGGAGAACCCAGCTGTAGACGCTCCTAGGTCAGAAACAGAGCTGGGGCTGGAACCCAGCTCGCCTGTCTCAGCCAGAGCTGGCCAGCCTGATGGCCAGCCCCCCGCATCCACTTTTGCCTCGACCCCAGGCTCTGCCAGCCTGAGTGAGGAGCCTGGCTGCCATCTCGGCACCGGTGCCCTTTGCTCTCCTTCCTGAGTACCTAGAACTCCTGAGCCCCTCTCAAGCCTTGCCTGCCCCCCCTTGCACTCAGGGGTCAGGAAGACATAACTGCCATTCTGGGGAAGGGGCTGTGGTACGGCCCTCAGGCTCCAAAGGTGGGGGCAGTGCCTTCTCAGGGGAGGTGACATCATCTGCCTGGAGTCTTCTTTCCATCCTGCAATTTGGGTATTTGCTTCTTCCAGGACTCATTCTCCTTGGCCCACAAGCACCGCTCAGTCTCTTCTCGCTAAGTGACTCTTTGTCTTCTGTGTTCCCTCTGTCACGTTCACCGTGTCGTCTCTGTCTGGCCTCCTTGGGCAGGTCTTCCCTACTCCATTCCATGTCTTGGTCTCCTCGTCATCCTCCAGGTTGCAGCATTCAGGACCCTTGTACCCCCCACCCCATGGGACACCAGTGCTGCTCTGAAGAAGTGGCCTTGCCCTGACTGCTGGTTCCAGCAGGTTTCTGGGCTGATTCGCTCCTGTGCTCTCTTACTCCATGGTGTTGCTTTCCAGCTTCTTTGGCATTTATGGTGCCAACTTTGGCTGTTCTCTCTCATAAGCTTCTTCTGACCTCTCCCTTGCATGCCTTTCTAAATGTCGTGTTTCCTAGGTCTCTGTCCATTGCACACCTGTGGGGGGCACGCATTCTGGGTAGATGAATCCCCGGCCTCCGGCTTGCCTAGGTCTTTGCTGAACTCCACACCTGTGTCCATGTGCCTTCCTCTGCACATCTGATGGGCACTTCATTCCTGTATCCTTAACTGAAGCTGATTTGCTGTCTCTGTGCATACCCTCCTATTGGCCCTGGTCCCCTAGGCCTGACACCTGCATGTCACTCCAGTTCCATCACCTCGCTTCTCCTGCTCTCCACTTCACATTAACTGAGTTTTGTCTCAGACATCTCCCATTACTGGCTTCCTGTATCCTCAACACTCAGGATCACTGCCGGCTACCTCTACCCGAAATTCTTCAGCATCCTCCTCTTTACCCTGACTGATAGGGATCTGTCTGAAATACAGGTTGAGTGTGGTATTTTTGTGTTTACTGAGTATCTTATCGGCTTTTTAAGGCCTGCTGGATAAAACTAGAGCCCCTGCACTTGGCATAGGTGATCCGCGTGTGCCAGCGCCCTTCTCCAGTTTCGTTTTCCTCTGCTTCCCGTGTGCCTTCTCCCAGTCAGACCTTTGTAGCAGACTTGTTACCCTGTAGCACCAGCTCCTGTTAAGTGTCTGCCTGCTCCTCTGCCAAGTGACCTGGCCCAGGGTGTGGTCTCTGAGCCTGGCATGGAGCAGGTGCTCAGCAAGAGCAGGGATGAGTGGGGCATCTGCCATCAGATAGGGCATACCTACTGAGCCCGTAGAGGGGGTCTGCTGCCCTTCTGCAGCACTTCTGAGTTAGAAGGGCTGTATCAGTCACTTACGATGGCCTTTAGTACCCTGGGCTCAGCACTAAGGATCTCACATCTAGCAGGGGAGACTGACAATGCCAGCTTGGCCTGGGGCAGGGTCTCCATCTCCTCAGCTAGGTGGAGCCCCAAGACAGGTGGTATAACATCTGAGGAAGGTGGAGGCCAGAGTGGGACCAGACTGGATCTCTGTGCCCTTGAGCATGGCTTTCTTGTCTTTCAGTTCTGGAACTCCCCAAAGAGCTGTCAGAAATCTTTGATCCCACACGAGGTAGGTCTGCATCCTTCATGGGGTAAGGGCACAGCTCATTGGGTCTTATGGTGGTTTCTTGCACTTCTGAGGACCTATGATTGTGCTTGGTACCTGAGCAAAGAGTAAAGTCTTGATGGGTGGCTAGGGGGGATCCCCTTCATGGGCTTTGGTGGGTGGAGAGCCAGGAGCCAAAATGTAACTGAGCTCTCCCTCCCTCCCCAGAATGCATGAGCTCAGAGCTGCTGGAGGAGCTGATGTCCTCAGAAGGTGGGTGGCCCAGGAAGGTGGGGGTGGGGGTGGGCAGGGGGTTGGGCAACTGCTGGAGGAGGGGGGGCTTGGCCCAGAGCCTCAGCCTGGTGCTCTCTGCAGTGTTTGCCCCCCTCCTCCGCCTTTCACCACCCCCTGGAGACCACGATTACATCTACAACCTGGACGAGAGTGAAGGTGTCTGTGACCTCTTCGATGTGCCTGTTCTCAACCTTTGACTGACAGGGACATTCCCTGTGTGGCTGGGACACAGACTGTGTGATCTGGGGGCTGCCTGAGGACCTCCCCCACTCTAGCCCTACACAGCTTGAGAGCCACAGATTCCTGGCTTCCTCAGCCTTCCCTCACTGCAGTTCTGACCACAACTCCCACTCCTGCACGAGCACCTCTACCGTGCTAGGAACGCAGGAGAAAGGGGCTCAGCCCCCTTCACCATGGAGCCAGAGTGTGTGCCTCTCCTTTTCCGGGGCTTTCCCCCACCTCGAGCCCTCTCAGAGCTCAGGCTCGGCTGCCACTCAGTGGCACAGAACTGAAGACCTGCCATCATCTGCATAGGGCACCTTGTCCAGCCCCACTGCCCTGTTGCAGCCAATGCCTCCCACTCTGAGGAGCGAAGCCTGGGGTGGAGCCAGGCGCCTACCAGCACCACCCCTAGCCTCCTTCACTTCTCCCCGCCCCTGACCCTGCAGCTCCCCTTGGACATCTCCCGTATACCCCCCATCTGCTGGGCCCTTAGCCCGAGTACCTATAGGAGGTAGGGGGTGGGGGTGGGGCTGCTAACAGGAAGGAACAGAGAGGTCTTTAGCTAGAAATCTGGGCGGGTGAGCCCCTAAGGATTGGCCCAATCTCCTGCTGCCCTGTAGGCACCCCCCCCCACCCCGTTTATTCATTTACCCTCATTTAGAGCCATTTGCAGAGATTTAGAAAGATTTGCAGTAACGAATGGATTCCTATATAAAGATTATTTTTATACTTTTTGCAGCAAAAGGAAATTGTAATATTTGTACAGTATCCAAGTGAATAAAGACCATGCCTAAGGCTATCTCTGATCTGGTTCTTTCAGGCCCTTCCCTGGAATTCTGGATTGGTGGTGGGACCGGGCGGGTTACCATTCTCGGAAAGGGAGGTGTGGCTGCTCTAGCATCCCGCCCTCCCCACCCCCACCTGGCTCACCTTGGGGCGGGGCGGAGCCGCTGGGGTGGGGCGGGGCAGGGCAGGAGCCTACCCCGGGGACTCCAACCCGGAACTAGTCTCAGCTCCCTTGGGAAGGCCGCGGCCCTCTGGCCAGCAGCGGGAACCTGACCCGTCAGTGCGGGCCGTGGCCCGCGTCAGTCCAGGCCTTGAACAGAGGGACGTCCTCGTTCTCGGAGGCACCAGAGCAGGCGCGCCCTTGGCCGGAGCTTGGACGGTCTGGAAACTACAGGCGCCCCTGCCCTGGCTGGACCATGGCGCCCCCGCGGAACGTGGTGAAGATTGCGGTCCAGATGCCTGACGCCATCCCGCAGCTCATCCAGCTGGACCAGGTCACTAGGCTTGTCTGGCCTCCATTCACTCCACTACCCACTTCCGGGTCGCCCCCTTCCCCTCGGAACCCCCAGGCTCCTCCCCAACTCCTCCCCACACCTGCCCCATGAGTGACTTCTCCACTTGCAGGCAAAGCCACTGGCCGCTGTACTGAAGGAGGTGTGCGACGCGTGAGTGCAGGCTAGCCAGGCTGGGGAGGGGGATGGGGGGGAATGGGAGGGCAGGAGGGAGGGGCGCCCTCTACCTGTCTCACTGAGCCTCCGCTCCTCGCAGGTGGAGCCTGGTTCACGCGGAAAGCTATGCCCTGCAGTTTGCTGATGGGCATAGGAGATATATCACTGAGAACGTAAGTCTCTGCCTCCTCCCCCTCCCCCCGACCCGCCAGGCCCATATCCCAGTGTGCGACACCCCCCACTTCTAAGCCACCTGATCTTGATTCCTCAAACTCATCCCGCTGTCTGGAATGTGATCTTTCTTTTTTCCTGACTCCCAAACCCTCCCTCACCAACAACCCGGATTAACCGATCCTCAGAGCCCTTCTTGACTTCTCTTCCTGTCTCTCCATCTTCTCCAGAACCGAACAGAGATCAAGAACGGCAGCATCCTGTGCCTCAGCACTGCCCCAGTAATGCCCTTCCTGACCCCGCCCTCATCCCCTGCCCTTTTTCAATCCCTCTTTGCCTTCCACCGTCCTCTCTGCCCACATGGGGACTCTGGACCCCAGCTCCGCAGTGCCCCACCTAGTGGACATCTGAGTCTCACACCTCTAGTTCTTACTCCTTAACTTCACCCAGCCTCCTCACCTCTCCCACCCCTGCCCAGGACCTTGAGGCTGAGCGGCTGTTGGGTGGGCTGCAGAGTGGGAGTCGTGAAAGGCGCCGGGAAACTCTGCAGCACCTCGTTTCACTGGCCCCAGACGTGACCTTTGCCCAGGAGGTCATCAGCCGCGATGGGCTTCAGAAACTAGGCACCATCATTGAGGATGGGGATGAGTGAGCACAAGACTGCGGTTTGTGGGGGACATGGTGGGGCTGGGGCCCTGGTCTGGCCCCACTCAGCCCCACATGTCCTCCCAGCTTAGGGGAGGTGCTGACCCTCGCACTGAGGGCCTTCTTGGAGCTCATGGAACATGGCATGGTGTCCTGGGAGACTCTGAGCATCCCCTTTGTTAGGAAGGTGGGTTGGCTTTTCTGGGGCGGCAGGTAGGGGGAGTGGGGTGGTGTCAGGATCTGGCCTTCCCTGGCGGGGAAGTGGTAGCAAGCCCCTACCCCTGTCGCAGGTGGTATGCTACGTGAACATGAACCTGATGGATGCATGGGTGCAGCCCCTGGCCCTCAGGCTGCTAGAGAGTGTGACCTTGAGCAGCCCTGCCCTGGGCCAGCTGGTCAAGAGTGAGGTGCCACTGGATAGGCTGCTGGTGCACCTACAGGTGTAAGTGTGGGTGGCTGGGGGTGGAATACAGATGAGGGGCATGGATCCAGACCCCAGATAGCCCGCTGAGCCCTCCTCTTCTTGCCCCAGGATGAACCAGCAGCTCCAAACCAAGGCTATGGCATTGCTGACAGCCTTGCTACAGGGGGCCAGCCCTACTGAACGTAAGGTGAGTGTCCCATCTGGCTGGATGGGGGCGGGGGGTAGGAGCTGGTGGGCACTGTGCTTCAACCCGGGACTGCGGGATGGCTGCTCACGATGGGACTAAATCATCTAAGCCCCCTTCCCACTTACCTCAGCACATGCTTGACTACTTGTGGCAGAGAAACCTTCGCCAGTTCATCTATAAGGTAGGAAGGACTGGGCTAGGCAGACCCCTCCCCACTTTTCCTCCCCCAGCAAGCCTGCGCTCACCACGCACTGGCTGTTCTCCAGAACATCATCCACAGCGCAGCGCCACTGGGTGACGAGATGGCGCACCATTTGTATGTACTGCAGGCCCTTACATTGGGGCTGCTGGAGCCACGCATGAGGACGCCCCTGGACCCCTACAGCCAGGTGGGTGCCTTTGGGGTACACGGGCTGGGGAAGCTGGAGCATGGCCTCGAATCTGTGATCCTGATGCCCCCAACCCAACAACGACCCCAGGAGCAGCGGGAGCAGCTGCAGGCCCTGCGCCAGGCTGCCTTCGAGTCGGAGGGGGAGTCTCTGGGCACTGGACTGAGTGCCGACCGTCGCCATTCCCTGTGTGCCCGCGAGTTCCGAAAGCTGGGCTTTTCCGTGAGTGACCCCTCCCTAACTCCCCACCCCTGCCTCAGCACAGAGCTGCTGTGGTTCCAGAGGCCTGGGGCCCTCACTGAGCTGCCTGTCCCACTTCCCCCAGAACAGCAACCCCGCGCAGGATCTCGAGCGCGTGCCCCCTGGCCTGCTGGCCCTGGACAACATGCTCTACTTCTCCAGACACGCACCCAGTGCCTACAGCCGGGTCAGTAATAGGGTGGGTGGGATATGGCAGGGTCCCTGTGGCCTTAGCTGTGCTCCCCACCCCATTCTCTTTTTCTACCTCCCCCCCCCACCCCAGTTTGTGTTGGAGAACAGCAGCCGTGAGGACAAGCACGAGTGCCCCTTTGCCCGGAGCAGCATCCAGCTGACAGTGCTGCTGTGCGAGCTGCTCCGCGTCGGGGAGCCCTGTGAGTGGGACGGGGCACAGCGTGTCCGGGAACGGGGGACGGAAGGGCAGAGAGGGCCAGGGGCTGCACACATGTTCTCCCTGAGCCCCTCCTGCCCCCCTGCTCCAGGTTCCGAAACAGCCCAGGACTTTTCGCCCATGTTCTTCGGCCAAGACCAGAGTTTCCATGAGCTCTTCTGTGTGAGCATCCAGCTGCTGAATAAGACCTGGAAGGAGATGCGGGCCACCCAGGAGGACTTTGACAAGGTGGGTGGGCTGGAAGCGAGGAGACCCGAGCCAGGGCAGCGGCTGTTCCGAGTAGGGGTCCAGAGCGCAGCCCTGAGCGGAACTTGGTGGCTCCAGGTCATGCAGGTGGTGCGGGAGCAGCTGGCCCGTACGCTGGCCCTGAAGCCCAGCTCCCTGGAGCTTTTCCGAACCAAGGTGAATGCGCTCCCCTATGGGGAGGTGCTGCGGCTGAGGCAGACGGAGCGGCTGCATCAGGAGGGCACGCTGGCCCCTCCCATACTGTGAGTTGGTGGGAGTGGGTCCTAGTCCTGGCCCCACCTGCCCCGGTGCCCCGTGGGCCTTGCTGCAGGTCAGTCCCAGTCAGCAAGCCTTCCCCTCGCCCCCCGCCCCAGGGAGCTACGGGAGAAGCTGAAGCCAGAACTCATGGGCCTGATCCGCCAGCAGCGTTTGCTCCGCCTCTGCGAGGGGACACTCTTCCGCAAAATCAGCAGCCGGAGGCGCCAGGGTGGTTGAGTGGGCAGGGGGGTGGCAGAGAGCGGCTGGTTTGGGGTCAGGGCCCCTCTAGTCACTCTTTCCCTCTTCCCTTTCTGCTCACAGACAAGCTATGGTTCTGCTGCCTGTCCCCAAACCACAAGGTGTTGCAGTATGGGGACGTGGAGGAGGGCGCCAGCCCACCCACCCTGGAGAGCCTGCCTGAGCAGCGTAAGGAGGACGGGGCGGGGGTCCGGATCAGCCACCTGCCCTCCCCAGTGCACCCCCTGTCCGGGGACCGCGTGGGTGGTCAGCCCAGCCTTCTTCCTGCAGTCCCTGTGGCTGATATCAAGGCACTGCTAACAGGCAAAGACTGCCCCCATGTCCGGGAGAAGGGCTCAGGGAAGCAGAACAAGGTGAGGGCAGTGGAGGCCGAGGCTCCTTCCCGCCCGTACCTGCCCTGTTCCCCACTCAGTGCTCTCCACTCCCTGCCTTCCCCAGGATCTCTATGAGTTAGCCTTCTCCGTCAGCTATGACCATGGGGAGGCGGAGGCGTACCTCAATTTCATCGCCCCATCCAAACGGGAGGTGAGTGTCTGGGCTGGGCTGAGCCAAGTTGGGCAGGCAGGCCAGGGAAGAGATGGGCAGGCCCTCACGGAGCTGGCCCCGTCCCCAGTTCCACCTGTGGACAGATGGGCTGAGTGCCCTGCTAGGAAGTCCCATGGGCAGTGAGCAGACTCGGCTGGACCTGGAACAGCTGCTAACGATGGAGACCAAGCTGCGGCTGTTGGAGCTGGAGAATGTGCCCATTCCCGAGCAGCCACCGCCCATCCCCCCGCCCCCCACCAACTTCAACTTCTGCTATGACTGCAGTATTGCTGAACCTTGACAGTGAGGTTGGCCATGGGCCTCAGCTGCTGGCATTCGTGACCGTGAAGGGTGGAGGGTGGAAAAGCCCAGACACCCTGACCCGCAGAGGCTGCAGCAGAAATAAAGTCTGCTTGACTCTTGGGTGTGTGTTGAGCCAGTTCTGAAACTGTGGGCCAAGCCTGCCTTTAAATTTAGCTGGCAAATGAGATGGGGCATCAGGCCAAGGTCACTGCTTGGGGCCACAAACCTGGGTGGTTTCAGTTGAGGGGCTGGAGACAAGGTGACCCTATTGTCCTTCCACAGGAATGAGTCCTCAGCGTTCCTCAGTGCTGGGCCTGCAGAGAGGGATGGCATGTGGTCTGGGTACCAGCCCGTTGAGGGATAAGTGGCAGGGCAGGAGGTATTGCCCTAAGTGGATGCCTTCCTGGGTCGCGTTAACAGGGGCCTGATTTCCAGAAGATTCCTGGCAGTCTGAACTCAGTCTTCTGTCCTGCTTGGCCCTGCCTGGTGTCATTTTCAAGACTTGGAGGCCCTCTGGTGAGAGGCCTGAAGGGACAGATGTGAAGCTCGGTCTGTTTTGTGCTGAATGGCAAACTCAGCTGGTGGGAGGATAGGGCTGATGCTGATAAGAGGGAATTCAATGCTGGAAGCTGGGCATTCTGATTCAGATCTACTGCGGGGAACATGGGTGTGGTAGGGCCCACAGGCAAGACCCTTGGGGGCGGAAGTGGCTAGGGGTATTGGGCCTAGCTGGAGGTCAGTTTCAGAAGCTAGCATACCAATCCACAGGCCCCATAGGGCAGGCTGAAAGCTGCCACCTCTCTCTGACGTCCTCCATGCCTCTCACTACTTCTCTTGCTGAACACCTTCACACATACCTTTTTAAACAGTGTTAACCATCAACATGTTGCCTTGAAAACTGATGAAATGGCCTCTCCTTTGGAGAATGTGCTGGGGGAGCACCTGCTTCTGACTCAGGCTTCCGGGGCCCCACATGCCCACTCCTATATTCAGAGGCTTCCCACCACACTCGGAATAGTTCAAGTTCAACTTGCTATTGAGTTCGAGATAGCAGTCAGGAGCGGGGATCCCAGACCCAGTTAGCACTTCTAATACCATCAGTTCTTCCTCCCCAGTGTCTCCACTCCCTTGTCCAGGTCACCACCAACACCTTGGCAAGAATCTCGTGACTTCCTGCCTCCTGTCTTGCCCCTCCAGTCCTTAATACCCCAAGTGCTTTTTCCAAACATGAAGCTGATCTGATTACACACTCACGTGCACACTACCCCCATCCTGTATTTTTCAGTGTCTCTCTCGTCGTCCATGGGACAATGGTCACAGTTACCCGCCTGAGCTGTAGAGCTAGATGGGTTGCAGACATGTTGTGGTTTAGGATGTCTAACAAAAGGCCTGTGGCTTACAGAGTTCTCTGTGCTTGATCCAAGCTGGCATCCTCCCTGCAGCCCAGGGCCCCCGCCCTGTCCTCCCTAGCACCAGCTCGGGCCTGCCATGTGTACCTCCCCAGTCCTTTCTCATTGCCCTCTTCCTTCCCTTCTCCTTTGTCACTGCCTTGAGTCTTTCCTTGATCTCCTGGGCTCTGTTCGGCTCTGTTTGTTGCTCCCTTAGGCTCCCAGTTCCAGCTGCTTGTTTCTTCATGCACGCCCTGCAAGCTGGACTGTCCTTGTCTGTTGGCTAATTTGCCTCCCCGCCTGACCTGGGGACTGGAAGAGCTTTGGCACCCCTGAACCCCACACAAAGTGCAGTGCCTGCGGGCACTCGGGCAGCCATTCTAGCTGCTCCTAGAACTGGTGGACAGATGGACAGAGAGGTGGACAGATAGTTTCTCAGAGTTGCTGTTAAGAAGTCACTGGCACTGTTCAGGAGGTTGGACTAGGGGGCTTCTAATGACCCTGCCCAGAGATACTGTCCTCTTCCTTTTTTCTCCCTGAAGACAGCCTCACTGCATCCTTAATCAGTGTGCCCCTAGGGCCTGGCTGGGATGTGCCTTTGCTGCAGGATGTGCTTGGAGGCTCAGGCAGGGAGAGGCTGCCAGGCTTCTAGTCTCCCACCATACTGGGGAGGAAGATAGGACTTGCTGGGGGCACCTGTGGGGCTTTGGGTCAGGTGTAAGGAAGAAATTGTCTATGTGCCTCTGGTGTTTTGTCCACATTGTGGACAAGCCTGGGCTAGGCTGGGCTGCTTCAACTGAGGTGTGTGGGGGAGGGGGCCCTTTAGTCTGAGGACTTCAGACAAGGAGGTAAGATCTGGAATTTTTAATTTTGTTTGGGTTTACAACAAAGTCTGCGGCTTGGCTGCTAAAGGGCTGGGAGAGCTCCTTACAGGGGACAAGGTGAGCCACAGGCCTTACGTGTGAGAAGTGGACAGGGCAAGAGGCGCACAGTCCGCTCCTCTGCACACCGGCTGCATCCCACCTGTGGGCCTGGCCTCCAGACCCAGGCCTGGCCAGGACAGCAGGAGCTGGTGTTTCCAGAGCCTGTGGCAATGACATGTAGCTGGGAAAGACTCCTGCTGGGCTCTAGGGCAGACTGGGGCAGGAAGCCACCTGGGCTGCCCTGGATTAGCCCTACCCCCAGTCCTAGAAAAAGGGGTTTATAGCTGGGGAAGGGGCTTTGGGGTGTGTGGCAGAGGCGGGCAGAAGGCACTGAGTCAAACCAGGTCAAGAGGCCAGGGCCGGGGACTCGGGGGGCAATGGAGGCTGGGGCACACGGTTGGTTACTGACCTGGCCCTAGAGCGTTAAGGTCAAGTCAGCCCCGCCCACAAAGCGGGACTGGATGCAGGTCACCTGGGGCAGTTGGGCTTGGAAGTGCCTGACGGCAGCCATGCTGATACGAGGGCACATGGCCACATCCAACATCCGGAGCTGCTTGCACGCCTGCCCGATGGTATCCAGAGTTCTGTGGGGAGATCTCCGATGACCGCGAGCTGGCATGGGGACCCAGCCCAGCCCCTGTGCCGTGGCGTCATCGGACAACTCACTGCTCTGTGAGCTGGCCACAGCTGGCCAGGTTGAGGTGCTGCAGCCTGGGCCAGGAGCTGGCTGCCTGGGCCCAGCCCTCGTCGCTGAGGAGGCTGCAGTGACTCAGCACCAAGTGCTCCAGGCTGGGGCAGCCCCTGGCCACGGCCACCAAGCCCTTGTCTGTGAGTGCTGGCAACAAGCTCAGTGACAGCTGCCTCAGCTCGGGGAACTGGAGCACCTGCAAGGATGAGGGTGAGGAGTGTGTGTGGGCGGGAGGTAAAGGATGGCTCTGGAGCCCAGGGCCCTTCCAGGCTCTCCCACCCCCAGCCAGGGGAATGGCAGTAAGTAGCAGAAGCCAAAGAGAACGTTTTCCAAGCAAAAAGTGGGTTGACCTGGGCCTGGCTGTGGTGCCAGGATCCTCAGCCTATCCACACTCCCAGCCCCACACCTTGGTCAAACTGGCATCAGTTAGTTTGCTGCAGGCTGTGAGGTCCAACTCCTTCAGGGCCCGCAGCATGAGCAGGGAAGGGCCCTGTGGCTGGGGAGAAGGGTCCTTGGGGCCCGAGTCCCGATGCTCCAGCTCTTGATGTAGCTGTGGGAAGAAGCTCCTGCTTCTCAGTTTCCTCCTGAGTTTGGCCCTCAAATGCTCCTAGAGAGAGACACTTAGGAGGGGCAGGAGGGCAGCTGAGCCCAAGGACCACCCCCCTTCTATGACCTGTACCTGTGGCCCTTGCGTAGGCTCCTCAGTTGGTTCCCCCAGCCCCAGAAGCCCCCAGTCTTGGAGCTCCTTGCACCAGGCCAGACGCAGGACTGAGAGGTGGGTTAGGAAGGTGCAGATGGCCTGCAGGGTCCTGTTGGTGAGGGCCACACAGGAGGATAAGTCTAGCACCCTGAGGCTCAGGCCCAGCACTGGGATCAGGGAGAACACTGAGGCATCCTAGGAGGGAAGTGGAGAAGGGAGAGAGTAATGGGCAGGTGGCTTGTGCAGGGGTCCCTAAGAAGGTTCTGCAAAGGTTCCAGCCCCACAGGTGACCGGGAGCTACCAGATGGTCCGTGGAGGGAAGCAACAATGTCCCTGGTCTGGAAAAAGGTAGGGGTGGGACACCAGGAGGAGTTTGCTGAAGGAGCAAGGCCTAGATTGACTGCAGTGGGAGGATGCAGGTGCAAGTTTCTAAAGTATCTGTCCTGCCTGTGCTCCCAGACCCTGCTGAAGTTGTGGGCGGAGGCAGCCCTCTGACCACAGCTTATTGGATCATCAGTGGACATCTGACCCTAGCTGAGCCAATCAGGTATGCTCCCTCTAGAATTTGAAAAAGAACTGGGAAGTCACTGTGGGGGTAGGGCTGCCACCTGCCAGGAGCAGGAGCTAAGGGCAGAATAGAGGAAGCTGGTTTATAAAGAGGTTTGTAAGAGACATTAGAATAAGGGGCCCCAGGGAAAGCAGCTAAGAGACACATGGTGCTAATGGGAAGATGAAGTGGAGAAGGGCAAGGGAAGCGCTTGTGGAGGAAAGACCAAGAGACGGTTTTCAGGTTGGGAATGCTCTGGGCACACTGAGAGGCTGAAGGAATAACCCACTAGAGGGAGAGACTGACATTGCCAAGTGAGGGAAGCCACTCAGAGGAACAGGGCTGAGCCCTACTGAAGGGACTAGCTGCAGCCAAGAAATGACCATGACTCCTATTACCTCTGTCAGACCTTGTCGAGTAACCTCCTTGTGTAACCTCAGTATCCATTCCCTGTAGAACCCCCTCTCTCATCTTCCCTGCCTCCGGAACACCCGCCATCAGTGTCCCTACCCAGACGACAGGGGTCACTAAGCACTTGGTATGTGAGGCGTGCGCCAGCTTGTGGGCTGGGCTGGCCTGGTCCCTTGGACCTCCTCTATCTGGGTCCACAGGAGGGGCTGAGGGGAGGAGTGCTGCCAGGAGCACTGTCTTTCCAGGCTCCTTTCCCCTTGTGTCCTAAGCTCACTTCTCAACTGCTGTTCCTTGGACATCGACCTTGGGCAGGTCCTCTCGGCTGCCACAGGGGCAGCTCCCCCAGCCCCAGCCCCAGCCCTGGAGAGGAAGGAAGGGGATGGTGCGCTCACCTGGAGTGAGGAGCAGTAGGCCAGGCTGAGGGAGGCCAGTGGGGCTGGAGCTCTGTGTCCCGAACCCAGGGCCTGGACCAGGCCCCGCCCACTCACCAGGCAGCACTCTGCCAGGTCCAGGCTGTGCAGCTCCCGCAGGCCCCCCAGGGCTGTGCATCCTGCGTCCGTCAGCCGCTGCAGCTTCCTCAGGCGGAGGCGCTGCAGGTGCCCCAGGTCCCGGCTGATGGCCAGGAGTGCCCCATCGGCCAGGTCTGAGCAGCCGCTGAGGTCCAGGGAGGTCAGGCCTGATTGCAGACGGCAAAGGGTGGCCACAGCCTCCGTGGAGAGGTCCTGGCATCCGTGCAGGCTCAGCTCCTTCAGCTGCAGCCCGACCACCTGTCCCAGGGCCTTCAAGGCCTCAGGGAGCAAGCCAGTGCCACTCAGGTCCAGCGCACGCAGCCTACCAGCCCTTTGCTTCACGAATCGCAGCAGGTTGTGGAAGGAGAGCTGGGAGGGGGAGGAGTCTGGGGGGCCAAGGGAGCCCCGGGCTGGGCCTAGTTCAAAAGTGAGGTGACAGTAGGCCAAGGAGAGGCGCTCCAGGTTGGGGGCACAGCTGCTGAGCCGGTTGAAACTGAGGTCGGTCAGGTCCCGCAGGCCAGCCAAGTTGAGCTCACAGAGGCCACGCAACACCTGCCGGACCCGCTGTGCTGTCTCGGGCTGAGCTAGCAGCGTGCCCGATGTGAAGAGGCTGTTGCAGCCACTGAGGTCAAGGATACGCAGGGCTGGGCAGCCCAGGAGCAAGGCCACAAAGGAGGCCTCTGTGGGGCTGCCCCCACTGAGGCACAAGCTCTGCAGGTTTGGGCCCAAGTGATAGGCAACAGACTCCAACACCTGGTGCGAAGCTGGCGAGTCATCCAGGTTGGTCAGGCCGATGCCGGTGATGCCCCTGAGGCCCAGGCTCTTGATGGCCGGGAGGGAGGCAGAGGACACAGGGATGTTGTACTGCACATTTGTCTAAGGGGCAGCAGCAGGACTGGGGTTAGCCCTCTGGCTTCAGAGGGAGTTGGCCATCAGGTCTGGCGGCCAGTCACTGGCAGGTCAGGGAAGGGCCCTGTCACAATGTGGACCCACTGTGGTGTGCGGTGTCATTTGTGGTTGAGGGGGTGCTAGTGGGAGGTGGGAAGACAAGTCACTCTGGGGCTTAAAGGGGATGACTGTGAGGAGAGGACAGGAAGGTTAGCCATGGATGGGACTGGATGCCTATGGAGGGGTGGAGACAGGGTGGGGAGCTCGCGTGCTGGGCACAGGGGGCTAGGGTGGCTTGGAGGAGAGCCAGTGAAGCTCCCAGGGGGCAGAAGGACTAAGTATGCTGGATCCCAAACTTAGGGACTTTCAGAAGGTGGCCCTGAGACCCACGGACTCAGCTCTACTCCAGGGAGTCAGAGATCAGCATTAGCTAAGCAACCTGCCTCCCCCACCTTTTCAAGAGAATATATATAGCCCTCAGAACAGCTGAAGGCAGTAAGAAGCAAAGCAGTGTCACTCACCACCAGCATGGGTGGCCCAG
The DNA here is from genome assembly GCF_017311325.1 of Ursus maritimus. Classification (NCBI taxonomy): domain Eukaryota; kingdom Metazoa; phylum Chordata; class Mammalia; order Carnivora; family Ursidae; genus Ursus; species Ursus maritimus. The sequence goes on from NW_024424341.1 coordinate 22,469,225, forward strand.
GTGCCAGAGATCTAGGGCAGGCAGAGAGGCCTAGGTCCCCTGGCGGCCTCAGTAGCTCAGCCACTTGAGTGTTTGTGAAAAGGGGTTGTGTGCGCGCATGTGCGTGTGCCAACACCTGTGGGCCCTGCAGGCTCCAGAGTTCAAGATGTACTTGTGATCCCTGGGGCTCTTCTCTGGGGGGTCCATCTTATCTGTCCAGGTAAGGAAGGAGAAGCCTCCCATTTCTGTGGGCAGAAGCTGAGAGAATGAATCTTGAGGTATCGAGTGTGGGTCTGGCCCTGCAGTAGGGCAACAGGGGAACGAGAGTGGGGGGGTCCATGACTGGTGTGGGGTGGAGCCTGGAGGTGAGCTCAGGGCTAGGTTATGGGGGGGGGACAGCCTGGCTCATCTAGGAGTTTGGGGAGCACCCGTTCTCATAGAAGCATCCCTGATTTTGTGCCAGAGGGAAGTTAGGCCAGGTATGGGAGAGGGAGAGGAGGGTTTGGCTTCTTCTTTACCCTTGATGGATGGCCAGGCTGCAGGCAACCGGTCCCCAAAGGCTCTTGTTTTAATATATCAACATGATCCTGATGCAGGAAAGCCAGCCCTCTAAAAAACCTGTCCTGTCGGTTATTGCAAGAACAAGCTGATGTCCCCTGCTTTCTGCCCCACAGAACATCATCAAAAGGGATTCAGAAAGGTAGGAATGACACCTAAGGTGCACTCCTGCAAGATACTTACAACAGGATTCTCCCAGGAAGACACATGAAACCCATTCCTGGGTGGAGAAACCAGGCTGACTTCTGCCACAGAGAGAAGCAGTTCCCTATGGCTGTCATCATGGGAAGGAGTGTGTGGTAAGAAATGCAGGCCAGCTCCTGACTGCTTCCACAGGCACCAGGGGTCAAACCACGCTCCCTGTCCAGACCTCATTCCCATTCCCAGGATGTGGTCCTTGTGGACGGGAGGAGCACTTCCCGCAGCTCCCCCTTGTGGACACTGGGAGGCAGTGGGGTCGGGGGAGCCCCAAGGGCCTGGGTCCCTCTCTCAAGATTTAAGGATAGCGGGAAGATGGGGGTGGGGGGGAGGGGGGCGTGGGGGAAGGTGATTCAAGGCGATGGAAAGATCAGGGAGGAAAGGTTTTAGAAAGGAAGGCGAAAGCAGACCTCCAGCCGTTTCCAGGCCCTGCTGACAGAGGGGCCAGTTTGAGGATGGAGAGTCAGCGGTGGCTGCAAGTGCAGAGCAGGGCCTGTTGCTGAGGCAGTGCCGCCCCTGCCATCATGTCGTGTCCTCCCCCACACACCTCCCACCCCACCCCCCCGGCTCCAGCAGCCACAGTCCTTCTTCTCCTTCCTTCCTGAGCCTTGGGGGCCAGGAAATGTTCTCATGTTCTCCCCCTCTCCCACTGTTTCCCTGTGAACAAGGTAGATGAACAGCTGGGGCGGCGGGCAGTGGCAGTCAGCCTAGAGTCCAAGTCCAGGGCCGATTGGCAGCAGGAAAACCCACCAAATACAGGGGCAGAGGGCCTGGTCTAAAGGACTTCTAGCGGCTATTGGGAAATATGTGAGTATGTGTGTGCGTTGAGATTTGAGACCGCCTCCCTGCTCCCCATTGTTTTTCTTGATGGGGAGGGGGCAGCCCCTAAGCCATCCCCTGGGTGGTCTGCCCTGGACTCAAGTGCAGCATCCAAGAGCAGCCCTTTAGGGGTATTGATCATCTGTGGGGAGCAGAGCAGCAAGCAGAAGCAGGCTCCTGGGCTGTGGTCTTTGGCCCCAGTGTAGGAGGGTCCCCCTCCCTAGGCCCTAGGAAGATGCTTCTAGAGGTCCAAAGGAGGACTGCATGGGTATCTGCTCTAGCTTCAGCTGTCCCATCCACAGAGGAGCCAACAGCCCCCATCTCCTCCTTTTCCAGTGCTGGCCTCTTAGGAGTAAATGCCAAGTCATTTGGGAAATGCCCCAAATCTGCTAAAATGGACACATAACCCTTGACTTTGAGAGGCCAGGATTCCATTGTACCTCATGAAGCTAAGCTAAGACTGCAGGCTTGTGTGCAGGCTTGGAAAGCTATCTGACAGAGAAATAGCTGCCCTGTCTGCTGGCACAGGAATCCAAAGCTAACGTGCCTGTTCTCCAGAAGAAAATATATGCCTGGGCACCCCGGGGCTTTGGTCTTTAGAGAGGAGTTAGACCTTGGGGTCATTTCCAGAGGCTCCTCTGGGCCTTTATAAATACCCCAGGCAGGAGAAGACAGTGGAGGGCAGAAGCAGAGCTGTCCGGAGTTCTTCACGGTGACCAGCACAGTGGCAGGCAACCAGGGCTTTCCCTGAAATAGGCAGAGCCTGTGTGTGTGTGTGTGTGTGTGTGTGTGTGTGTGTGTGTGTGTTGGGGGGGGGTTTCTGCCTTTGTCTACCTTCTTATTTGAGAAAAAATAGGATTAAGTGGGAGCAAGTCAGGGGGAATAAGAAGTCACTGATCCAGCATCCTAGCCTGGCCTGGTGTGGCGTAAACCCCAGCCATGCCTTGGTGAACCAGAATCTTTGAGAGCACCTACTAGCAGGAGGCACTCCTTCTTTATCAACCTGCCCACATCTGGGCCCTGGGAAATGGCTCCTGCTCATAAATTCTGCGAATTGCTCTCTGGGACATGGTGGTGGTGGGCTGTCAGCAGAGCCCCAGACACCATGTACCTATGGCCTGGCCTTCGAGGGCTCCCAGGCCAGGTGGGGCTGAGTTCCGCAGAGACACCAAACAGGTCTTTGCCAGCATCCTAGTTAGCTGGAGCAGCCCCAGTGCTAAAATGGTGGACTTTATGATCTCAAACTCTGACCGTGGCCTCCTTCTCCTCACTGTCTTATCCCATTCCAATCCACTCCCGACTCCCCACTTTGCTTCTCCCCTCTCCATCTTTGCTGGACTCCAAGAACCTCTCCCCTGATCACCTCTCCTTGGGGTCCTATGGCGCTGTCCCTGTCATGCTGCTGTGCCCATTCTTCTTGCCCTGCCAGGGATGATGAGACCCCTGACTCCTCTGGGTCTGTGCTGAAGGTACAGAATTCTTCCCACGGAAGCCATAGTCTCCCCTCTTGCCTCCCCCACTGCCACCTCCTCTCCTGGCTCTCTTCTAATCCCCCTCAAGTTTTCTCTCCAAGCCCAGAATTCTCTCCAGTCCCTGATGCAAGTGCAGCACCCTTCCCTTATTCCGACCTTCTCAGAGATGACCCGTTCCATTTCAAAAAGAAGCCAAAGCCATCGGGTGGGAAGGCCCTCCCTTTGCTGTGTTCGCATCCATCAGCCAGCTCCTGGCAGGACCCATCCTAACCTCCTTCCCTCTCCTGCTCCTAATCCCCTTCTCTGGATCTACTGGGCCTGCCACCACCTTCTCCCATTGGAACCTGCAGTCCCTGCCTTTCCACTGTTCCTTCCCCAGTTTACAAATACCTCAGAGTCATAACCAACAAAAGGCCTCCCTTGATCCTGCCCCCTCCCCACCATTCCTGCTTCTCCCCTTTCCTCTGTGGTCAGGCCTCTTGGAAGCAGGTGGGCAACCCACACCACGCTAGCCACCTTGTTAGACCTCTTGCTTCACCCACTCACCCCTCCATCACTGCCCCCACAGAATCTCTCATTCCTGGCAACAGCTCCCCTTCAGCAACGGTCATCAACATCTGGGGGCTCCTTGCAGACCTCCCACAAGTGTCCTTTCTGCCATGTCACCTGCTGTGGATGGCCAGTCTCCCCGTCTCCCCCATGCTATCTCCCACTGGGCGTTCTGTGGTTCTGCCTGCCTGGCTCTCCTCCTACCTTCCAGCCTGCTCCCCATCAGCCTCTTTTGGGGCCACCAAAGAAGAGAGAGACCCAGTCCATAGAGTGAGTGCCTCACTGTACATTCCACCCCACCACGCACGCACACATGCACGCACTCTCCTTTGCCCTCATGTGGACCCTGGCAGAATGCACTTCATCCCTTTCCAACTACTTTATTTGCAGTCCACATCTTTTCCCAGAACACAGACCCTGGGAACCAGTTACCTGAGGGACCTCGCCAGATACACAGATGCAACATACTTACGTTGGAATTCACTGTCTTATCCCCCAACGCTGCACCTTCTCCTGATCTTTAAGTGCCCTCTACCAAGTCACCCAAGTCAGAGATCTGAGAGCCATTCTAGACCCTCCCTCACTCTCTACATCCAGTGACCAAAGTCCCTTGCATCTGATCTCCCTGACACACTGCAGCTTGTCCCTCCGCTCCCGCCTCGCTGCTCCTGCCCTAGTTCAGATTGCCGTATTGTCTCTCAGAAATCTATCACAGCAGTTTCCTCCTTATGACGGTCCTGGCCCCCAGTCTTTCTGGCTCCAGTCTAGCCTTGGTACTGTCACCAGGTGACCTTACAAAAGGCAAACCGACCATACTCTTCAGAGCCCTTTTCTCCCCTCCATGGGTTGGAGGCTGAGCTTCCCAGCCAGCACTTCTCCAGCCCAGCTTTCCCAAGTCTGCCCCCCTTCCTCCACAGCCCTGGCTCTGGGAATGGCAACTTCTGATGGTTGTCTCATGCTACCATGCCTCTGCTTGGCTGCTTTTTCTGTTTGGTCAGAGTGCTGGGGCAGCGGGGGGTGGGGGAGTTCATCTCACCCCTCACCTACTCCTATTTGTCTATTTAGCAAATATTTATTCCTCTGTTTAGGCTCAGTGCAAGTATCCCCTTCTCCACGAAGTCTTTTCTGAATCTTCTCTGCATCCCCCATGTGCCACACAAGACTCTGGGTGCAGCACCCCTACTCAGGCCTTTTAGCTTATGCTTATCTCCCTCTTACCACCAATTCTCAAGTGCTGGGCCTCCCCAGTCCCGCAGCCCCAGTGCCCAGCACAGGGCTTGGCACAGACGGGCAGCATCCCTATCTGAGTGAGCAAGGCCTCTCTGAGCAGCTCTGGTAACTTTCCCACTTCCTTCTCCCCTATGAATATTCCAAGCCTCTGTGCTGAGGCCCTGGCCTTTACCTCTCTTCTCACTCCCCTGAGACAATGTGGCCTCCAAATTCACCCAGCAAAGAGGCCAAGCCTCAGAGGAACTTCCTCGGCAAACTGTCCCACATTGCCACCCGCTTCCCTCCATGTCCTGAGGAGAGGTGGCATCCTCTCCACCCTATCAAGGCCATTTCTCACGTCTCTGCTTCCTGCATTCACATTCACCCCTCCTCTCTGACTCTCCTCAGCATATGAACATATTTGAAATTTCTCCCAGTGAACCTCTCATTATTGCCCTATTTCTTTCTTTCCTCTCATGGGGAAATTTCTTGCAAAGGAGGCCACTCTGTACAAGCCCCTTCTTATCTCATTCACTCTTCCACCCACCTGGCTTTTCCCCCCAGATGCCAAATGTTGCTGAAGTCACTGGGGACCTCCCGGGACATCAGACATCATGTACACTATCTGTTCTTTATTTTCAGGACTTTTCGTGGGATTTGACACTGTCAGTCATCCAGTCAACACTGTAAATGCTCTCCACTTTTGTTCCCGGGGACCTCCTCTATAGGTGCGTCCTCCCTTCCATGCCTTGGGACTGGTGCGCTCCCCCGGGGCATTCTGTGGCCTGCTGTTCCTAGGGCTCTTCATGTGCTCCCTGGGGGTGTTACCTGGATCCTTGGTTTCAACCTCCACCCATCCCTGAATGATACCCAACTCTGTATTTATTACCAAGACCCTTCTCTTGAATTCCTCACTCAGAAATCCAACAGCCAACTGCACCTCACCATCTAGATGTCTCATATTCAAATTTTCAACAAGTCCAACTCAAATTTCTTTAGACACTCAGCTCAATGACACTGGATAGATAATGTGACAATAGACCCTCCTTATATATACACATTTAATATGTGACAGAGGAGGAATCCAATGCAGCAGGGAAGGGGAAGAGTGAATGTAAAAGGTATTTGGGCCATTGGAAAACTAATCAGTTACCTGAGAGAATAGATCAAAGTAAATTTCACCAATTAAAAAAAATACTATACAAATTCAAGCCATAAAACAGAAGAAACAATTTTGTTGTGAACCTAAAACCTCTCTGAAAAAATGAGCCTAATAAAAAAAAAAAAAACAGAAGAGAAATATGAGTGTACGTCAAATCACTGAAGAAGCAAGGGGTCTCTAAGTTTAAAAAACAATGGAAGAAATAAGAAAGCAAAAGATGTTCAGAATCAACAACATAGAAATTTAACCTCCATATCTCAGAAATAAGCACATATCTACAAATCAAATACAAAGGCAAATATGTTAGGAATATATTGCAATAAATATGTAAAAGATTCATCTTCTTTAATGTATAAAAGGCTCATACAAACGGATAAGGAAAATACTAAGATGCCAATGGTTAAATGGATAAAGAACAGAACTAAACAAGAGAGGGATATATAAATGGTCAGCTAATGAGAAAACTGTTCAGCCTCAGTAGTGATCAGAGAAGTCAAAATGAACACAAGGATCTGTCACTGCTTGCCTTTCAAACTGTCGCAGATGTCTGCCTTCACTTCCGAGCTGGGCTGTCTCCCCACAGTCCGACTCACCCTCTCCAGTCCACTCAGCACTGGAGTTCTAAGACACATCACACCATGTCACTCCCCTGCCTTAATGTTCCTTTACAGGGTCCATGATGGTAATCAGGATGGAGCCCCAGCAGTAATGCCAGCTTGTGGTCCGACCCCCCTCTAGCCTCATCTCCCACCCCTTCTACACACATCTCAGTTCTGGTCATAGGGAACTTGTGTGGTCGTTTTCAGAAGTAGTTCACACCTTGGTGCCTTTACCTGTGCTGTCACTGGTGCTGGAAGACCAGCCTTCCCCCTCATCCTATTCCATCAGGAAGCCTTCCCTGATGCTGCTGGTCTCCTCTGGATGTCCTTCTTCCTGTTCTTGTTGCACCCTTCATTCCAGTGTCACAGCACCAAGCACACGACATCACCATCACTCACGTATTTGTCTTTCTCCTTCACTGGACTGTGAGCTCCTTGGGACAGGGGACTATGTCTTACTCATCTGTAAAGTCCCAGCACTGTACCCAGAGTCAAGTGTGTATGAATGTAACGTATGCATATGTATGCATGGATGAATGAACAAATGACAATGTACGAGCAGGGCCACGAGCAAACTGGAGTGGGAGACAACTGAGAATGGGCCTGGTGAGGGTGGCCACCTTACCTCCTGAAGGGCATTCTGGGCTGCACAGTACCAAGCCCGACTCACGAGGGAGGCCTCTTTCTGATCTGACAGAGGCAGGAAGCTCAGAATATATGTGAGCATCTGAGGGAAAAAGACAAGGCATTGTGAACTGTTAGAGCTGGAGGCCTTTGGAACCTTCTCCAGCTGATAGTGCAGTCAGTCTGAGGGGACTGGAACACTGGCTTCTAGTTCATCTTGAATCCTAAGCTTCATGGGGTCTTCACATCCCCTTTCCAGGCTCTAGGCATCTTTACTGTGAACAAACCATTTCTGAGCCTCGCCTGGATGCAGGTTTGTACTGACTGATAGAAAGCAAACTTCCCGCTCAGTTTGGTAAAAAGAGCCTGGGCATTAGGACCAGATAAACCAAGTTCAAATCCTTACTCTGACTTCTCTGAGCCTTCTTTATCTAATCTGTAAAATGGCAGTGGCAGTGAAGTTTAAATGGGTTGTGCTGAGAATTTAATAACATAGTGAAGTGTTGGGGTTCCTGGGTGGCTCAGTCAGTGAAGCGTCTACCTTCAGTGCAGGTCATGATCTCAGGGTCCTGGGATCGAGTCCCACATTGGGCTTCTTGCTCAGTGGGGAGTCTGTTTCTCCCTCCCCCTGTTCTTGCCCCCTTGCGCTCTCGTGCTCTCTCTCTCTCCCCTCCTCAAATAAATAAATAAAATCTAAAACAAACAAACAAACAAACCATAGTAAAGTGTCTTGCCTAAGACCTAGGACAGCAAGTCAGGTGTCCTCCTCTGATCTTCGGAAACCACACCCCTTCCTCCTGCCCTCACAGGTCAGGCTCTGGATTTTCCCTCTTTTCCCATTTTTTCCACTGTCAACTGGCCTTCTCAACTGGTTGTTAAGATATGATCCCAGCAGGACCCAGCCCAGGTGTTCAGGCCCTCCTTGCTCCACCTATGCTCTGTGAGGCTGGGGGTCATGAGGTTGGAGGCCCTATAGAGGACTGGGGAGGGAGTCACTGGTGCAGCCAAGAATGACCTACTATTAACTAGTCTTTTCTTCTGGAATCTTCCCTCTTGGACTCTTGTGACACTGTGTTTTCTAGGGCTCCATTCCCAACTCCAATTGCCCTGTTTCTGGATTCTTCTGTGTCTCCCATGGCTCAGACCTGGGTCTTTCAGTCTGTTTACTTCCTAGGATAATAAATTCATTTGCATGGCTTCAACAATTACCTCTACGAGAATAACCAACAATTCAATATCCCCATATTGTTTCATTATTCATGTGCTAGTCTGGTGTTGCCAGTTGTCCACAGGATCCGTCATCTAAATGTTTTACTATCAACTTCATCTCAACCAAAATTCACATTCTCAGTCCAAAGCACCCCTTCCTCCCAACTTTCCAGCACCTCAGCTTCAATGCCAATAGTGCATCTCGCCTGAAGACCCTGATAATACTTTGTACTCTTCATGCTCTTCTGTCCCTTGCTGTCAGATACAGGTGTACAGCACAGGCTTAGGCAAGGGTAACTTAGACTCTTTCAAATCCCAGCTCTACTATTTCCAAGCTGTGTGACCTCTGTGACCTCAGGCAAGATGATCGACCTCTCTGAGCTTCAGTTTCCATATCTCTATATATACTTAATAGATATGATGTGCTTGACACCTAGCCGATGTTCCATAATGGTTGCTGGGTTGCTGTTACTAACATTTCTACTGTTGAAATTTTAGCACCTCAGTAGCTGTGATCTTTATCACCCCCAGACCTGGATTCCTTCTAAAATCTCCCACCTGACCTCCTTGCCTCCTAGAGGCAAGGACTAGCCTTGCTAGTCATTTTGCACACTGTGACAAGGTTAATTTTTCCTTAAAGAACAGCTGTTAGTCTTAGCACATCCCTGATGAAAACCTTCAGGGTACCCCAGTACCCTCAGGACAAAATCTCCACTCTTGGGTCAGCAAGACCCTAACCAAGACCCTGCCAGGTCCTATGCCTGATTGGACCCCTGATCCCAGAGCTTCCCCAGTTCAGTCTTCCCACTGTCCTACAACCATGCCATGCCTATTACCTTTTGCCTATGTAGGTCTCTTTCCAGGAATGCCTTTCCTTAACCTTGACCTCACCAGCCCGTTCTAACCTCTTCTTCCTTTCTTTGATCCCTAGCACACAGAAGGTACTCAGCCAATACTTACTGGATTGAATTAAAGATAGAAAGTGCTCTATCTCTATTTTCACCAAAGCCCTCTACCTCAATTTTCACCAAAGGTTTGCTCAGGGAAGGGGTGGGGAAGATAAAGCAGATCATTACTGAAAGGACTGGGGAGAACGGCCTTCTGGGCCAGGAAAGCTAGGCATGGGGGAGAGAACACTGATGGGATTCGGACTGACTAAGCCCTTAGCCCCAGGGGGAGGCAGGGAAGCCTGTCTGAGCCAAGTTAAGACAGTGGCCATCCTGTCTTCTGGGGCTCAGCAACCAACCCAGAAAGCAACGGGAGAGGGCAATAAACCTGTCCTCACTGAGGGGAGGGAACATGAATGATTCTTTGAGCTGAGAAGGGGGGTGGCTTTTCTAGAGGGAAGAGGAGGCAGTGGTAAGGATGGAGTCACCATCCCATGAACCCCATTCTAAGGGGCTACTACTAGAGATATGACCGGTCATTTCTAGAATCTATGTAGTAGACATCCTCTGGGGCCCAGGAGATAAAAGATGCCATGATAGGGGGCTAAAACAGAGTGGGAGATGTCCTACTCTTGTTAAGGGAAAGGAGCACCGTTCCAGGGCCGATGAGGAAAGGGTGGCTTGTCTCCCGTGGGCAGCAGGAGGGGGCTGCCAACTCTCAAGGCAAAAGGGACAGAGAAGCCATCCCAAGAGGCCACTGGGAACTGTTCTCTCTCTCTGGCCAGTGGTGGCAGAGTGGTCTTGTTCCAGGCTAAGGAAAAGGAGCAAACATCCCAAGGGGTGAAGGAGGAGGGACAGCCATCACTAGGGACCGGGGGAGTGGGGAACAGGCCTGTCCTCGGTGAAGTAATCCAGCGACTGTGCCCGGAGTTGATGGGAGGGGTCAATCTGTCTCCCACCACCAGGGGGAGGGGGCAGCCGTCTTTCGGGGCAGAGAGAATGGAGTGATCATCCCAAGGGGCCAAGGAGGATAAGATCGGTTACCCTTCGGGGACGAGGGCATAGAACTGACATCTTTCAGAACTGAGGTGGGGAGGCGGCTATTTCTAGAGAAGGGGGTAGGCAGAGGCCCTGTCCTTGCTGAGGTGATACGGCAGCCATCTCCTGGGGCCGATGGGGAAGGAGAGGATGGTTGCCCCAAGCTAAGGGGATGGGGTGGCCCAAAGGCGGGGCCGTTACCCATAGCCTGCAGGTCCTGGGATCTCTCGGCCGGGTCGTTTCCGCCAGGCAGGCGGAGCTGGGCGAGCTGACAGCCCCTCCCCACAGCCCGGCACCCCGAGGGCGGAGCCTGTCCTAAGCCGGGCCTGAGCGCGGCCTCCTCTCACCTCCAGGGGCAGCGATTCCGCCATCGCATCCCTGCCGCCTCCGCCCCCGTGCAAGACCTTCTGGGAAGCGTAGTCCTACCGACTGCGGGGGAGGGCCTTGGGAAGGAAGTGGACCCTCCCTACTTCCGTCACAGTTGTGACGATTTGGGTCTGCACCGGAAGTGCCTGTTCTGCCGATGTGGTACCTACTGACCGCGCTTTCGGTCGCTCTCCCTTCTTTTCCTCTCTGGCTGTTTGCGGCGCGCCATGGCGGTAAGGAGGGCGGGGTTCTCAACAGCGGAGGATTCCCGCGGCCGGGAGACCGAAAACAGAGGAAGGGCATCAGAGGAAGAGGGGTCTGCCAGAGGGGGGGCGCCATGTAGTGGCCAGACCGTACTAGAGCTAGCGGGGGGAACGGAGCGGCGCATCGCCATACCAGAAGTGGTGCAGAAGGGGAGTAGGCGTCAGTACCAGTCTGTACCAGACCTGGTCGTAGACCTTAGGGGCCTGAGAGGGGTGGCTGTCTGCCGAGATCTGGACTACTCCCCCAGAGGCTGGAGGGGCGCACCATTCAGCGCCACTCAGGAGTCCCCCTTGAAGGGGTAGTCAGCCCAAAGCTGGACCTTACCAGGGGAGCCAGGAGATATCAGCCTAGTGTTGGATTGTTCCAGGGTAAGCAGGAGGCGATCACCGGTAGGGATGTTGCACAGATGGTGTCAGCCCTAAGCAGGACGGACTGGAGGAGGGGTGGGCGTCCCAAGGATTGTGCTAGATTTGAGCACCATGGGGACCTGGCTTAGGTGCAGGTGTAATTCTGTACCTGACCAGACTGGGGAGGAGGGTGAGGAGGACCCTGGCTGAGGAGGGCTCTGACAGCATCTCACCATCCCTCTGCAGCCCAAGGGCAAAGTGGGCACGAGAGGGAAGAAGCAGATATTTGAGGAGAACAGAGAGACTCTGAAGTTCTATCTGCGGATCATACTAGGGGCCAATGTAAGTACCTACCTCCTTGCTTCTGTGCCCACCTGAGATCCCACAGTCAGCTCTGGTGGGGGTGGGGGTGGAGGGGTGGTATGTGACAGCCATGTGCAGTTTTCCAGAAGAAGACTACAATTAAGAAGAAATGAAAATGGATCCCGGCACAAAGAAAGTGCTGAGTAGTCAAAACAAAACAAAACCAAAAAGAAAGGAGGGTTTGAGTCTCCGATGGACTTGAGCCCAATCCTTCCCATCCCAGATGGCCTTCTTTCCCGGGCTGACACGTCAGAGGGGAGTCTGGGTAGTCAGGACGCAGGGAACAGACCCCTTTCCCCCACTAACCCTATGAGAAGCAACTTGTCTCTTTCCACAGCCTGGCCTAACTCTTAGTTAGAGTCGAGGAAGGCCTGTGGTTTAGGGTAGATTTTGTTTTTGTTTTTGTTTTTTAATATTTTATTTATTTATTTAACAGAGATAGAGACAGCCAGCGAGAGAGGGAACACAAGCAGGGGGAGTGGGAGAGGAAGAAGCAGGCTCATAGCGGAGGAGCCTGATGTGGGGCTCGATCCCAGAATGCCAGGATCACGCCCTGAGCTGAAGGCAGACGCTTAATGACTGAGCCACCCAGGCGCCCCTAGGGTAGATTTTGATCCCAGCCTGATCATATGTCTGCTTACAGGCCATTTACTGTCTTGTGACCTTGGTGTTCTTCTACTCATCTGCCTCATTTTGGGCCTGGGTAAGTGTACCCTATCCTGGGAAGTGGATAAGCATATAGAATTACTGGCTGGCCTTTGATACCATTCTTATTCTGCAGATGGCCCTGGCCTTTAGTCTGGCAGTATATGGGGCCAGCTACCACTCTATGAGCTCGATGGCACGGGCAGCCTTTTCTGAGGATGGGGCCCTGATGGATGGTGGAATGGACCTCAACATGGAGCAGGGCATGGCAGAGTGAGTGTCCCCCGCTGCCAGCTCAGGTGAGCGGCCCCAGGGCTGGGGTGTTGGGGCCCAGATAGCCCAAGACCCACAACTGCCCACAACTTGAAGAGGGTAGAAGGGAGATAACTGGGGCCCATCTACTATTTTTGGCCCTTGCAGCCTCCCTTCTGCCCACAGGCACCTTAAAGATGTGATCCTACTGACAGCCATCGTGCAGGTGCTCAGCTGCTTCTCCCTCTACATCTGGTCCTTCTGGCTTCTGGTGCGTAGATTGTAGGGCTCCCAAGAAGGGGCTGGAGCATCTAAACCCTTCTCTTCTTTCCTTTCCTGCCCCTGACTTCAAGTTACCTTTTCTGTCCTAGGCTCCAGGCCGGGCCCTTTACCTCCTCTGGGTGAATGTGCTGGGCCCTTGGTTCACAGCAGACAGTGGCACCCCAGCACCAGAGCACAATGAGAAACGGCAGCGCCGACAGGAGCGGCGGCAGATGAAGCGCTTATAGCCACTGACATTTTGGCCACAGGCTGCATGGCCCCCATGCCAGGAGCAAGGAGGGCCTAGCCCAGGGCCCAGAAGCAGTCTGAGGTATAGGATTATTGAATAAATGGCTCAGAATGTGGCTAATGGCTGTGTGGGTGATAATGAAGGGCGAGGCAGAAAGAGCCAGTCCTTTGGTATTAGCCTCCTGCCACCCACCGAGTGTAGTGTGTGCCTTGAAAAAAGGAAAGGCTCTTGGGTTGGCTAGGAAAACTTTATTATACTCCATGTATTCAGGGAGCTCATACAAGTACGTGTACACATACACACACACACACACAGACACACACTTGCACACAGGCACGCACAGCTAATACTGCTCGAGGGACTGTCCACTGGGCACAGAGTGGCCTGGGGGTTGAGAAGAGGCCCAAAATTCTGCTGATCCCTCGTCACTCTCTAGCCTCTGGCACTGCAGGCTGGGGCCCTGATAGGTAGGTGTCCTGGAAGCAGCGCCTTCACACCTCCAGGCCAGGACCCTTGCTCAGTCCCAGTGCCTGCACCAGGTCGTCTCCAAGCCCGCTCTTCAGTGTCCGTCTCACTGCAGGGACAGAGCAGGGTTGGAGGGTGTTGATGGGGTTAAGGCGGGTGGTGGGCATTTGGGGAGTACTCACAAGACTTGCGGTTGCCCCGGGAGCGCTTGCGTTCCCGAGCAGCTAAGGCACGAGGACTGCTCTTGGTCACTGACTGCACCAGCAGGTCCATGATCTCATCTGAAGTGTCACTGGGTATACTGGAGCCTGGGGGGTCTTCTGGGGATGCAGTGGAGGGCCCCATTGCTGTTGGCGTGACGGGGGAGCTGCTCTGGACCATGCCTAAGGGAGGCCAGATGGGGAAGTCAGGTTAAGTCAAGGTGATCCCAAAGCCCATTGCTCCCAGTGGCCATAGGTCCCACCTCTGCTGCGGCGGCCATGTGTGGTGTCCTCCGGCTTGCTGGTCAGTAGACTCTTCATGCTGGCGTGACTGTCGGCATCACCCCGCCCTGGCCCACTGCCCACAGCCACTGGGACAGATGGGTTGCTGGGGGCTTCCCCAGCCACACCTGAGAACTTCTCCGTCTGCAGAGGACAGAAGGATGAGCTGGGAGCAGGGGAAGGAAGCCACGGGGTTGGGGCGGGGGGCAGTCCAAACCTGGAAGGGTGCCCACCTCTGTGATCATGCGGCCCCGGGTCTTGTTGCGCTCACGGTACGTGGCCCGCTTCTGCTGCTGCTGCAGCACCCGTTCCCGGCAAGTCCGGTACTCCAGCGCGAACTCGCGCAGCGTGTGGCAGAACTGCATTATGCGCACTTCGCGGGCCGCCGGGGCCGTGTACCCCAGGTACAACAGGAAGGCACGGAACCTAGGCAGGTTGGGGTAGGGAGGGATGGTGAGTCCTGCATGGGGTGTGAGGGATGGTGGTGGCGGTCCTGCCCCCCTGGCCCACATGCCCACCTGTTGCAGACACGGCGGTGCACTACCTGCAGCATGGCAACACGGCGGCCACACTGGGCCAAGAAGTGGGTGAGGCGGGCACGCAGGGCTGGGGCCAGCTCATGCTTGGCCAAGCTCCGTAGGCTCTCCTCAGCTGCCCGGCTCCGACGCTCCAACTGCCCCAGGTTCTCAGTCAGCTGCTCAAAGTCCACCTGGAAAAGGAGGGGGTACACATGCTGTCCCCCCACAGAAAGGTACCACCTGAGGCTGCCTCTGTCAGGCCAGCCAGCTTGGGCCCTAGGGCCCCAGATAGCCAAGACTTGCCTCCTGCCCTCCAAAAGCTCACAGTCTAATGCAGGAGACAGACAAGTCCATTTAATCTAAGGGGAGCACAGAAGTTTTCCGGAGGGAAGTGGTGGCTAAACGGAGACCCAAAGACAGTAGGTGTGTGTAGCCAGGCCAATAGAGGAAAGAATGTTTCTGGCCATGGACACAGCCCACGCAGACACGTCTAGCTGAACACGCTCTGGCACAACGGCCCTAACGGAAGGACAGCCTGCCCCAGGAAGCAGCACTCCCTCATCTCCGTGGCTGGTCTTAGTCCAGCCTCTGGCTCGTGCTGACCTTGGCACAGCGGGTGAGGGCAGGGATTTCTGAGTAGAGGTCCGAGGAATCAGGCTGGGTCTGGAGCACCAGGGAGCAGAGATGGTGCAGCAGTGACTGCCGGCGCACCGTGTCCTTCACCTCGGACACCTTCTCCAGGTAGCTCAGCTCGAAGCCGCTGCTCTGAAAGGATCCCATCTGAGCTTGGGCCTGGCTGGCTCCACAGCCCTGGCCCCCAGCCCTCACGTGCACCCACTTACCTGGGAACCGTTGAGGAAGTTGCCCACAGCCAAGAGAGTGGCCAGGATGCAGCGGAAAGTGGCATTTTTTACCAGCTGTTCCATGCCCACTTTCAGGTCAAATAGTGGCTCTGCGATTTCCTGGAGTGGGAGATGAGGGACTCTCAAACTACCTGATCCTTGTGCTCACCTGCCCCATTTCCCACCCCACCCCATTATCTAAGTACCCGCTCCATGCTGTCATAGTCCAGCTTGAAGGCCCATAGTTGTAGGCGGGCGGCCAGGCCCCCAATGGAGGCAAGGGTCATCAGGAAGTTCTCAGCTGGGCCCAGGGGTACATCAGGATTGGCCAGCTGGGCCTCCTCGATCTTCTGCCGCTCCTCCTCCGTGGGCATCATGGTCAGCAGTTTCTGAGAATGCAGCCACCACCCCATATAGTCCCCTCAGTCCTGGCCTGAGGCTTCAGGCGTTGGTTTGGATTCATCCCTAGGTCATCTGGGGGGATCCCCCCAGGGTCTGGGGACTGCTCGGTAGAAATACCAAGCCCATGCCCACCACTGGAGGGACAGGAAATGCCCACTGACCAAAGGAGAGGGCCAGACCTCCCACCTCCCTCCCACACCCCTAGCTGGTATCCCCACCTCAATGCCATCCTTGCTGACAGCAAACTCATCAAAGTTGAGCAGGGCAGCCTTAATGACATGCACAGGTGGCAGGGTGGTTAGGCCAATGTTGATGGCATTGCTGCGCTTGGGGTCCAGCACTGTGGTCATTGTCCGGCGGCCCTCACCAGCTTTCTTTAAGGTTGGGGAGAAGGGTGGTATGAGATTGGGAAAGGAACTAGCTGGTGCAACAGTCTAAGAGGGCACTCTTAAAGCCCCCTTCTAAATGGCCAGATGGTAGGGTCACCCCACAACCAGGGATCTGGGATGTGTAAGGCCTTGGGATGAGCTGAGATTTCTAGTTAGGGCTCTGCAGATACCTTGTTGAGAAACCTCAGACAAGACTCGATGCCATTCTTTGCCTCAGTTCCCCCATGTGGGAAATGAGCGGCAGTTCAGACCCTTAAGCTCTGACTACCTCCTGTCTCCACTGGGGTTACCCTGCAGACAAGGGTGGGTTTACCTTGGAAGGCAGCACGTCTTTGGCACGGGACTCAAACAGGTGTTCCAGCCGGGCTGTGTCCACTGAGACAGGTTCCAGTGAGGCCCACAGGGTGGGGCAAGGCCCAAAATGGCTCCCAGAGCCTCCCTGGCCCCCAGCCAGCTTTAGCTCCCGCCAGAAGAGTTTTACTGTCTTCCTCTTGGTGGGGAGGGCTAGACCATCAGGTGCTGAAGGAGAAAGGGGGGCGGCTGGAGGTGGAGGTGGTGAGAGTGAGCCTTTGATGGGTGGGGGAGGTAGTGGGGGTGGTGGGGGTGGGACCCCTTTCCCAGCCTCCACAGCCTCCACATTCAACATGTCCTCGTCTTCATCCTCCCCCAGATCTGAGAAGTCCAGGTCTCCAATGCACAGCTTGGGTACACGGATAGGAAACTCCTGAATGGGCTCAGCCTTGGGGCTTGGTGGGGCCAGTGGCACCTTGGGCTCTGGCTCAAGGCTCCGCTGGGCCCGGAGCAGACCTCGGGGGACAGGGCTCTCAGGTGTTCTGGGTGCAGGGCCTGGTTCTGGGAAGCCCCATGGTTCCCGCGTATCTAGAATAAAGAACCAGTGTCAGCATCATGCCCTCTGTGGAGCAACAGGGCAGCATGAGTGGATTCTGCCCACCCACTCACCTGGGTGTCCATCGGCCTCATCGGGCATGGCCCCAGCCAATGTCTCTGCCCGGCCCTGGGCCAGTGCAGCCTGCTTCTCTGTTTCTGCCGCTGCCACATTCTCCAGGAACCGGGCTCTGGAGGGAGGCGCTTGTCAGTGAGGGTGTCTGACACACCTCAGCCCAGGGCGGTGTACATGCCTTGCTGGGCCCCTGGGCACTGCCCCAAATTGCAGGCACACACAAAGACACACAGGGAACAGTCCATGCGCCGAGCAGACCCAGGACTTAACCCCAAGGCCAGCCCCTGTTCAGGCCTCCATATCTGAGGAGGGTCAATGCCAACCCAGCATCCCCAGTTCAACATATGGGGAAAAGTTCTGCTTAACATCTAACTTGAATTTTGCTGCTGTTCATGCATGCTCACTGTCTTGATTCTAGACAAGGACCCTCAGAGCAGGGGAAGGGCATAGCTGTCCCAATGGGCACAACAGGCTGTCCCATGTCTGGCAGCTTCTGAGAGATATGACCCATGCCTAGGTAAGGGCCTGGTAAACAACAGGCTTTAGCTTAAGAGTCTCATGCTTTACTGACTGAGCTACCACAACAGGCACTCAGTTTATGTTGAAATAATGAATGTGATCCAGTCCCCTTTTTTTTTTTTTTTAGCCCCTCCAGCCTCTGTTGGCCCTCAGTCCCTGCCCTTCCCTCAGTCCTAGGTTGCTCCTCTACCCCCACACTGTACAGCACCCTAGACAGCCCCCCTGCCCTATTCCTGGGAGAATGGGCTCCAGGTTGGGAGTCTGTGTCCTCATTTCTGGTAGAAGCTGCTAAGGTGTCACTATCGAAGCACAGGGACCACTATGGAACTGCTTCCCTACCCCTTGGATAACAGAGGAGACATATGTCTGGGAGAGGATGGGCCTGAGAGTCCCCCAGCTCTGGCTGCATGAGGCATATGGAACCCCCGCTGGGGGAAGCAACGCTGAAGCCCTGAGCACATGGCAGGCCTGGCAGGCTGGCCTCTGTACTTACTCCAGCCTGGCCTGCTCAGTAGGGGACTGAGGGACAGGTGGGCTCTCTGGGGCCCTGGGTGGGGGGGATGAGAGGAAGAGATGGTAATTGTGATGCCTGCTCCACTCCAAAGCCCAGCTGCTTGTACCCCCACAGAGCTCGGCAGTAATACCAGGGGTTCCTTCCCAGCCCCAGTGGGGAGAGGAGGTGTGGAGGAGGCAGGACATGAGGAAACTGGAAATGGAGAGGAGAGACTGACGTGACGCAGACAGGGTGCAGTAAGAGACAAAGATGGAGCAGAACAAGAGAGTCAAGAGAGCAACGGAGAAACAAGGGGGGCAAGGGGACAGACAACAAAGGGGCAAGGGCAGGCAGAATGCCAGAAAGAGATGAAGACAAGCAACAGGAGGAAGAGGTCCAGTCAGAGCAGAACTCCACCCCCCAGCAGTCACTTACCAAACAGGAGCAGTTTGGTGAAGTCTGGAAAGAAAGAGAAAGCACGCGTTTGGGCAGAGGAGTTTGGGCAGAGGAGGCAGAGGGCCTGTGGAGGGGCTCAGAGTGGAGGGACAGCTGGAGAGAGGGCTCTAGGGGCAGCCTCTGTCTCCCTACTTACTTGTAGATGCTCCTCTCGCTGGAGGTGTCGGCTGAGGACCCCACGGAGATGGCAGGAAAGAGGTTCACCGAGGTACAGAGGCCCGAAGCTGGGCCCACGGGGCTGGGGGCCAGACCGGTTGACAGGGCAGGGCCAGCAGAGTAGGTGGAGATTACCGTTGAGGCGGGGTCCGCGGGGCCTGTCGGCGAGGCGGGGCCTGTCGGCGAGGCGGGGCCTGTGCGGCTAGAGGCGGGGCCTGCAGGGCTGGAGGCGGGGCCTGTCAACGGCCAAGGCGGCTGCAGGGAGATCACCCCCTGCACCCCAACGTGTGAAGGCAAGTTCTCTCTTACCCAGGCTCCGAGGAGCGCACAGGGCAGCCCCCGCCTTCTAGAGACCGGCGGCTCCTCTTGCCCTCCTCAGAAGAGGGCTTTCTGCGTTCCCGCCGCCCACCTGCAGCGGCTTCTTCAATGTCTCCATCCTCCAACCGCAGGGCATTCTAGTGGAGGTGGACCCAGATCTGAGCCGCTGAGACCCGCACAGGTAGGGTGGGGTGCTGGGGAACTGCGCCTCTTCCCTCCCTTCCAGTCGCGCCCAGATGGCCCGGCCTACCTCATAGAGCACAAGCTGTGTGCGCAGGTCGAAATCAGTGCCCGAGGCACCCAAGTGGCGCTGGACCAGAGCCTCCATGCCCTGCTGCTCCAGCGCATCCGTCACATCATAGAAGGAGTCCTGGTCCGGAAGTGCTGCCAGTGTCTAGAGCGTGCGGATGGGAGGGCAAGGCTAAGGCTGATGGAGACCCTTAGGGGCCCAGAACTGACACTTGGTTCTCCCCACTTCTCAGCCCCCCCACCCCACCTTGTTGATGAGGGTGACTGTATACACCAACAACTCAGGGTCAGCGCCATTCTTCTCCTCCAGGATAGACACCAGATTGGCCCAAGGAAGAGAGCCTAACACACAGAAAGGGAAGTAATCATGAAGGGACAGGTAGGAGAGAGGGCTCTGAGTGGTGGGGGAGGAAGAGACAGTCTCTCACCTGTTGAGCTGGCCACAGAGTTGACAGCGCGGATAAACAGTGGTGCATTGTTCTCAGAGTATTCCACAAACACCAGCAGCAGCTTCAGGGCCGTTTTCACCACCAAGCGAGACTGGGGGGAGGGGTCACCACATATGAGCAGGGCTTGGGCCAGCCTTGTGCCAGCTCCTGGTGCGGAGGGGTAAGGGCTTCTGGGGCTGGACCCAGAAAGGAGAGTCCAAGCAGAAAGACCCTGGCCCCAGGCCCAGGTGTTGGAGTGCCTTCTAGGCTTAGAGGGGGAGCCTCAGACTCACTCCATTCCAGCCCACTTTGAAGGAGACCGAGGTCAAGGCAGTGGGAAAAGGGTGCATGGCTGTGCGGAGGGCCACTTACCACACTGGCGCACAGTGTGTACAGCCACTGCACAGTCTCGCTGTGGGCCACCACCCCCAGCATCCCATCCACAAACAGCATCAGCTGGCCTAGTGCTGGGGACACAGGGACAAGAGGTGAGTAAGGGGTCGCCGAAGGCAGGGGTCATAGGGGAGGGATGGGGCTAACCTCGGAGGATGTAGCTCTGATAGTTGTGGTCGGCAGCAGCACCCACACGGATCAGGCAACTCAGCCCCTCCGAGTGCACAAATTCAGGCACCAGGTCCTTGTCCTCCTGGGGACACCATGGGGGAGTTTAAGCAGGGCTCAGGCTGGACGCCCACCCCCAGCCCACTTCTGGGCCTCACCTGGAAGATCTGCTTTAGTGAGAAGAGGGAGCGACGCAGCTCAGGGCCACTGGAGCCATACAACTTTTCTGCAAGGGGTAGGTGGGCATGGAAACCTCAAGGGGGCACAGACACCCTCCTCTACTGGGACACAATCCCCCACCAAAGAATATTCTAGTACTCTTGAACCCCCAACCTCCTCCTCCACTCCCTGACTCTGGGCAAGCCCCATCGTGGTTTAGCTGCAGCATCAGCCCTGGCCCTGGAAGGAGAGGTCAGGATAGGAATGGGGAGGGGCCACACATCCTGTCTTCATGTGCCTTGTCCACTGTCCAGCACAGGCCTGAAAGAAACTGAGCCAGCGGGGCTGGGGAGGGGGATTCCTGGACTCTAATGCCCTCATACACTTACCCAGGATGGCATTGACCCTCACAGAGAGTTGAGTACGCAGGATGAGTGTAGGCTTCCGCCCTTTGCTGGAATCAAGCAGCCTAGTCAGCAGTTTCCAGGCCATTCCTCAGGGTCCCTGCCCCCACACCAGGGCAGCTAAAGACCACCCCACATGCCAACCCTGGCTCAACTCCTTCCTCCCCAACAAGAGGGTTTGTGCAAACATAGGTATTTCAGGGATGTGTGAGAGCTCCCCCCTCACATCCTGGGCATCAGGTAACACTGGCCAGACCTTGGGATTCCCCTGGCATAGTCCCCTGGGGTGGCAGGAGGTCACTCACAACCCAGGCTAGAGATCAGGTGTCTTGGCTGCTGACACCTGAGCCAGCCCCCGATGGAAGCAAGGGCAGGGGCCAGCCTTGCCTTCCTGGGCCCATCAGCTCTGACCTGATCTCTTCATAGAAGCCCTCCAGCATCTCCCGCTGCTCTTCCAGAGACAGCTCAGGGTCCAGGTAGTATCCAGAGGGAGACACTTGCAGGGCACAGTCCTCCAGCTAGAGGCAAAGGGAACAGCTGTCAGGGCTGGAAAGAGGTGGCAGGGGTATGTATGGAGACCCCATGACCTCCTGCCTCCCCCTCAGAGAGCTGGCAGAGTGGCATACCACAGGGTGTGCACTATAGCCACGCATTCCTTCGGCAGCCATTTCTCACAGGCTTACAATGCGCAGTGCCCATCCACCTCAGGTACCAGCTTTCTCGCCCTTTGTACATGCCATGATTTCCAGCTAACACCTCCCCATTCTGCAGGTTTCAGATTAGGTAATGCTTTTTTGGAATGCTCTCCTGGACTCCTCTAGCCAATGCTACGCAACCCATTCGACCCTACCATTCGACCCTACGTGTGAAGCTCCCATGTGTGAGGCCTTCCACACAGTGTTACAATATCCTAGACACTACTCTTCTTCCCCACTAACCATGAGTTCTCTGGGTTCAGGCACTGTGTCTGTCTTGCCCCATGCTATATCTGCAGAGCCTAGCACAGCATTTGGC
The DNA here is from genome assembly GCF_017311325.1 of Ursus maritimus. Lineage (NCBI taxonomy): Eukaryota > Metazoa > Chordata > Mammalia > Carnivora > Ursidae > Ursus > Ursus maritimus. Next base: position 22,491,092 of record NW_024424341.1, read on the forward strand.
TCACAGTAAGTGCTCACTAAACACTGTTGAGCTAATGAACATGAATAAGGAAGAGGAACAGAGACAAGATGGGAGGAAGTTCCTGCTTTCGAGGAAGTTCACAGCCCTGGGGGTGATAAGCTGTATCCACAAAGCATTCAAGCCCAGGGAGAAAGTGTTAGGAATGCTGGTGCAAACCCAGCTGGGAGGTGTGCGTGGGTGTGACGTCTCCCCGAATTGAGACCACGAGGAGCCTCGGGTAATCCATAGGCTGTCAGTCCCTCTAGGCCTCAGGGTCTTTGCTCTGCCCCAAGTGAGCTGGATCTCAGAGGCCTCCAAGGGGCCTATTGAAAACCAGGTTTTAGGATCTGACTCAGTCTGCACTGGGTCCCTGAAACCTGCATTGTACAAGGCACATGATCTATTCATGTGTCTGCTTCCCATGTATCTCCACTGTACCCCCAGCCTGGCTCCTGTCCACCACCACCACGAGGCGTGACACTGGCCTGTCGAGAAGAACCTGTAGAGAGGCCTACTGAAGTGTCTGAGGGTAGCACTGTGCCTCTTCGAGACACCTCCCCCCTAGCACGGAGCCGGTATGTGGGGCTCAGCAAAGTCCCCTTGAATTGAGTGGTCCTGCTCCTTGACATACCATGGCCCAGGGAGAGCCCCCCTCTGGAGAAGCAGGGTGTTTTCTGGCTTCCATCTTACTGGGAAAGTCAATGCCATCATTTGTCCTGCTGTTCTGTCAGCCCTGCCCTGCTCTGGGCCTAGTCCAAGGGCTTCCAGATACTATTGGTCCCCTGGGGGGGGGAGGGAGTCCCGCTCCTGCCCCTACCCTGTTTCTGCTTTGCACCCCTGCTCATGCCTGAGAGCCTGACCCAGCTTCTTCCTAGCAATTCAGCCTTGAGGCCCTTGGGTGACACCCCCTCTCTTCCAGCCCCCCTCCCCCACCCCGTCTCGCCTGGGACATGGGACATAGGACAAACACTCCAGCCTGTTCTCTGTCCCACTTCCTGCCTGGCTGCCTGCCTTCCCTTGGGCGCCTTGGGCGGGCCTGGCCTCTCCCCTCCCTGGGAGCAGAGTCATCTTCTCCAGGGCCTACTAGGAATGGGCCTGAGATGGGGTGGCAAGGCCCCAGGGCTGGGGTACTCCGTCTCGGGCCAGCTCAGCTGAGGGCAGCCCCACATTCCTCCTGATCTCTCTTCCCACATGGTGACTCAGCAGCCTGCTGACCCCACCCCCATCCAGGCACAGCTGCATCTCCTTCCACCTTGGACTAGAGGATTCTGGGACCCTAGAGAAACATATCCACACACCCCGCCCCAGCCCCAGAGCAACAAATCCCTTCAGGGATCCCCCAAATCACACATATATAGAATAGCTCACTCATTCAAACATTCATGAACCAGGCTGGTTTTAGGTGCTGAAGACATAGCGTGGAAGAAGACACTGCTTCTGCTTTTCCTGCCTTCCAGTGCAGCTGGGGAGGCAGGCAGGCTCGCCTCAGAAAAAGGCCACAAATAAATGTAGAAGTACAACTGCCATGAGTGCTAAGCAAGGAGAGGGGTGGAGTGCTGTAAAGGTAAACACTGGAGGGGTGATCGGATTATACCTGGTATGTACTTCCACACCCAGGTTCATGGTCTGGTATATATATATATCTGCTCTGCTGGAGCACAGGTCCAAGAAGCACACCCCCAGAAAGCTCGGCTCCCTCAGGCTCTCTTGTCCTCCTGCAAGCACGCTTGTGTGCTCTAATCCCAAGCGAGCAGGGAACGGCCCTCTTCTTCTAGAATGCCTGCATGTATTTGGGGTAAGGTCCTGAAGGTCAAGTGCTCATCACCCAGCCTCAGGTGAGCAGGTTTAACCCCTTTCCCTCCATGGTGGCAGCAGTGGCCTCCCTAGAGAAGTCCTGAGGTAACAGGACTTCCCAAAGCCTCCAGGATGGTGCCCCCCCCCCCGCCCCAACCCAGCTGCCTGTCCCGGGTGGAGATGGGGGTGGTGGGCTAAGGTAGCAAAGAACAGAGACTTCCTGCCAGTGGGGTGGTGCTTGTCCCTCACACCCCTGGCCCCTCGCTTGGGTCACCCTTCTGAGAGCCAAACCTCTGGGGCTTGTTTCTCACACCCTGGGGCTGGGCCAGGCCAGAATAAGCCTGCTGACAGTGCTCAGGGTCAGCACAGGGCCTGTGTGGGCCCACATCCTTGACTCCCTCCTGGTTCTTGTCTTGCACGCTTCTCTGTGTCTGTCTTGGAGTAGAGTCCTCTCCATTCTTCCCAGGCCCAGCCTTCCCCTTCAGCATCCAGCCCACTTTTCTCTTGGCTCTCTGGGCTCAGGCTTTTCTGACAGCCTAAACCAACTCATTACATATGGTTTTAAATGCAGGGCTAAACTTCAGGGACCATGGTGGCTACTCCCTAAAATATTTTTTAACTGCAAATCAGGCGAGAACGAACACACCAGGGGCAGGGAAAGAAGATGGAGAAGAGGGCAGAATTATATGCTGAAGGACTCCTGTTTTAGGAAATAATTTTGCTAACTGCTTCCTTCTTTTGGTTTCCTATAAACATGAGACCCTTGAGGCGCCTGGCTGGCTCATTTGGAGAGCATGCAACTCTTGATCTTAGGGTCATGAGTTCAAGCCCCACATTGGGTGTAGAGATTACTTAAACAAACAAACAAACAAACAAACAAACTTTAAATATGAGACCCTCCTCCTGTTATCTTGGGTTTCCAACTAGACCATGACTTCCCGGATGGGCCTTGAGGAGGGAAACCCATATTAGTTATGCCTCCTCTGTGTCACATACCAGGTTGCCTAGTTGTTTGATTCTCCTGCTATTCCTTTTTTTTTTTTTTTAAGTTTTATTTATTTAAGTAATCTCTATGCTCAAGTGGGGCTTGAACCCACGACCCTGAGATCAAGAGTCAAATGCTCTACCAACTGAGCCAGCCAGGTGCCCTTCTCCTGATAATCCTTTTCCAGGTGAGGAAACCAAGGCTCAGAAACTCAGTGAATATGGCCCAGGCTGCACAACTAGGAATGGAACCAGGGCTAAATAACCTAGATCTTGGGTAGATGGACTTTGGAAGTGCTGCAGGGAGCCCTGGAGGGGAGGTGGGGGAGGGCTGGAGCATGTAGTATTGCCAAGGGCTGAAGACCACCCCTCAGCTTTCTGGACTCTGCAAATACCCCAAACTGGTCCTCCCAGTTGTAGCAAGGGAACACAAATGAACATACACATCATACACACTGAGGTAACAGTGCCTACATCTGCAAGGACCTAGGTCCTGGGGTCCCTCACCAGGCTGCATCCCAGACGCCCTGGCCCAGAATGATCAGTAAATTAGACATGGATGATGGCCCCAGAGAAAGCTAGAAGGCGGCCATGGCTCATGTCCACATCCCAATCTTCTAGTCTCCCCAAAAGACCTCCATATCAGGGAAATAAAGGGCTCGGTTCATCACCAGAGCACCCCATCTTACCCTTAAGACTCCTCTGGGACCCCTCCAGTTGGTCCCTGTCCCAGCAGATCAGGTTCACACTTTAGCCCCCTTGCAACAACTGCTCCTGAGGTAAACTGAGGCTGGAGTAGGGAGGGTTCAAGGTCAAGAAACATTCCAGGACAGTGCCACCCCTGTCCTCCTCTAATCTTTAGCCACAGCTGGGGAAACAGAGTAACTGGGACAGATTTCTAGGGCTGTCCTTGCTGCTAGAAGTAGGGGGCTCCTTGGGCCTTTGAATCAGGGTCAGAGCAGCCCTCAGGTCTCTCCACCCAGAACCCAGGGAGAAGTCAACGCTATCTCAGATGTGGCAGGGCCTTTAGGTGTCAGAGGGCTCCTGAGGCACTGCCCTGAAAATCAAAATGTAGCCGACCTCTGGGTAAAGAGATGAAATGCAAGGCCAGAGGGTCAGGTTCTCCTCTAGGCAGGGGCAGGTCCCTGGGCTGTGAGAACTGTACACAGAGGGAAGACAAATACTCCTATATTCTCCCCTGAGGACACCAGGCATGGCCCAAGGCACTGCCAGGACCCCTCCCCACTCCCTCACCCCTCCTGCTCCCACCCAAGGCCAGGAGATGAGTCAGAGGCTGTGGCAAGGAGCTTCCTCCTAGAGGAGGAGGAAATGAGCAAGGTCTTCTCAGATCTGAAAGCTCTAAACGGTTTAAAAAGGAAGCCCCCAGGGGAACTCTAGTGGCTAGGCCCAGCCCAATGGGGTTTGTGGGGTGGAACTCCAGAGAGAAAGTGGGCGGGGCCTTCCTACATTCCCAGGGAGGGAGCAGGGTCTGCAGGGATGATGGTCAGTGCCCAGAGTGGGAGGGCAGATGTCATCACTTGGCTGTGTCCTGTTCCCCTACTGGACAAATGTACAGAGGATAAAGTATTGAGTGGAGATCCCTCCCTCTTCCTTCTGCTCTAGGCCTGGGATGGGAATGCCTGGGTTTCTGGGATACCTCTCCCCTCTATAGGGCCCTGTAGGCAAGCTTGAGTCATGTCTGTGCCCCTGGGGCATGCACTTATAGGAGTAGGGGAGGAACCCGCTGTGACATTTCCTGCAAGGAGAAGCCCTGCTCCCCCTCTCTCAGCTCTCTGATGCCCTGCCCCTACCCTATTCTCAACCCTTCTTCCTCCAGCCTTCTATTCTGGGGTTGTGGTCACAGTTTATATTTGGGATGAGCACATCACAGTGTATCTGACCATTCCTGGCAGAGCTGCCAGCCCCAGGAAATTCTGGCTACAGGCACAGTGGTAACTCAGTGTGCCCACCAGCATATCCTGCCTGTGGGAGATCTGGTAGTCCTCAGGTACACCAAGTGGGAGATCCTAAAGGTGGGGAGACCAGGAATCTCTGAGCTGGGAAGTACTTAACACATTCTCCATCTGAGCTCTGTAGTGTCTTTAGCTAAGGAGTACAGAGCACCAGGTGCAGCAGGGAGATGGGTCCCTAAATGAGGGGAGGAAAAAGGGTGGGTCTTTTCTGTCACTGACCTCCCAAATCTGCCCCTTATTGGGAATCATGTCCTAGAGTGGGGAGTGGGAGGAATACTATGTTCTCTGTAATGCTCCAGGCTTATTTCACCACCAGGAGTTCCAGAAGCCTGAAGGCAGGAACCTACTCGGCTCAACACACCCTCTCCAGCGCCCATCCTGAATTGAAGGTGGCCTCGGGCTGGTCGTGCTCCTTCCAGGCCCACCTCAGATTGACCCTCTGAACAGGGCAGGACAAAAGGGGTTGCATCAAAACTCTCAAGTGGGCAGTGTGCTGCAACCTTCAAGCCGTGGCCTTGAAGCCGGGCTCTGCCCGGACACGCGCCACTCCCCCGGCCAATAATCTCACCAACTCTCCCGCCCGCGCTCAGAGGCGGGGCCGGCCCGCAGAGCGAGGAATGCAGGCTGGGGGCCCGGGGCACATTCCAGGGGAGACCCCGGGCCTGGGGGCCAAGTTTGCGCAACTCGCCCCCCAGCTAAGGCTGGGAGCAGGGGAGGCCAACCCCGCCAACTCTCTCTCCTTTCCACACCACTCGATGTGTACTGGCTGCCGGGGGGAGGGGGGGTAGTAGTGCGCCTCCCAGAGTCCTGGTCCGGAAACCCAGCGCGCCGGAAAGCGCTGCCGGCAGGGGGCTGAGCGCAGGGAGCCGGAGGGGAGGTAGGGCCAACCATCTGGAAAAGGGCCTCTCCCAGCACTGTGCACGAGTCGGCTCCGGGACGCAGGCAAACTAGGGCAGGCTGGCGGTTTAAAATTAGCCCGGCCCGCCCCCTCCCTTCTAGCCGTGGGCCGGCTGCGGCGGGAGTACGGGATGGTGGGGGCGGTGACTCAAAGGGCTTTTCCACCAGTGCAGCCATCAGCTCTCGGCGTGTCCCGGGCCAGACAGCTTCCCGGAGACTCACCTCACCCCGAGAAGTCTCTCTTCTACTGGCATTCCCAAGCGGGGCCCCCACCTACAGGGGCAACACTCTATCGGGCGGGACCCAGTCCAGCCTCCAGAAACCGCTCGAAGTCTTGGCCGCCCCCAGTGGCCCGCCCCAGGTCCGCCCCTCCTCTTGGTCCCGCCCCACCTCACCTGAAGCAGGTGGAAGCTGGTCCTTCCCCAGCCCCAACTTTTAGTCCGCTACCACCCGAATATCTACCTTCACTTTATCCAGATCGGTTACTCCGGCAGACAGGCAGCGAGGGGAACCCAAACATCCCCCCGGTGGGCCTCACTTCGAGGGGGCAGCCAGAGGGGCGCAGACCACAAACTCCCATGTCCCTTCAGCTGCCTTCAACTTGAGAGGCGTCCCGCGAAAGCCAGGCAGCGTGGACCTTAGGTCCCCAGCCCAAGACTTTCCCGCAGTAGAGTACCCGCTCCAGCCTCTCCCCGAGGGATACCTCCCAAAGGCTTTCATGGCGCCATGAACCTTTGATCGCCCCCAATCTTTCTCCGGGCCCCCTCACCTTTAGCGGCGCCGCCAGCAGGCGGTGCAGAGCGGGTATCTGCGCACCCAGGGGCAGCGCCCCGTCCAGGCTGCAGGTGGGGGCCCGGCGCGGCTCCGGGAAGTTGGCACATGCGAAGGGGTCGGTGTCCTCCAAGTACTGCACCCGCACGGTCAACACTGATACCGAGTCCCCGTCTCCGCGATCTTCCTCGCCCGCCATCGTTTGTCACTGGCTCGCGCCGCGCGCCTCCGGGAGGGTCCCGGTCCCGCCGCGGCGTCTGCTCAACTAGCTCAGCTGTCTGGGTCGGGTTGGACCGGACGCCGCTGAGGAGAGGCGGAGCCAGACGGAGGCGGGGCCGAGGAAGGGGGTGGAGCCAAGAGTCTTCCCTGAACGCGCCAGGAGGGGCATCCACTGCTGGGGGCGGGGCTTGCCGCCAGCCACTCAGAGGGCGCGATCGTGATCCCGTTAGTTCACTGGCTCTGCGGGCGGGAAAACCCGAGCTCGCGTCCCGCCTTCAAGAGCGTGCCCAGGCGGGGGAGGTTTGCTTTGGGGTTGATGGCGGTGAGGCTGAGTTCTTGTTGAGGGGTTATTCGGGCAGGTGGGGCGGAAATTTCTTCAGATAATGGCCGGCCGGGTCTGAGTTTAGGGACGAGATGGTCCTGATTCCTTCAGTCTGAGGGATGCAGTGAATGGGATTCCGTCATTTGGGGGAAAGCAGGGAGATGGATCCCTTTCAGTTTGGAGCAAGAAGTGAAAATAGATTCCACTCAGTTTGAAAGAAGAAGTGGGATCATTTGCCTTTAGTTGGGGTAAGAAGAGGGACGGGTGCCCCTCAGCTCTGGGAAAACGATGTGATGACTCAATTTGAGTGAGGAGGTAGAACATGTTTTTCTCAGTTTGGGGTAAGATGAGGGATGGATGCCCCTCAACTTGAATGAAAAATGGAGACGGTCCTCCTCAGTTTGGGGCGAGATAAGCCAAATGCCCCTCAGGTTTGGGGGAAAAGGTGAGTGGATCCCTTTTAGTTTGAAGGGAATCGATAGGCTGAGTTTTCTCATAGTTTCGGGGAAGAAGATAGGTTCCCTTCTGTTTTCATGGAAAAGGTGATGAGACTTCCCTGTAGTTTGACCGAAAGGGAGGCCGAGTGCTCCTCGGTTTGGGAGATAAAGAGGAACAGCTTCCTGAAAGGGATAAAGAAAGGGGGGGTAATCAGAAGGGGGAATGAAACATGAGAGACTATGGACTATGAGAAACAAACTGAGGACTTCAGAGGGGAGGGGGGTGGGGGAATGGGATAGACCGGTGATGGGTAGTAAGGAGGGCACGTATTGCATGGTGCACTGGGTGTTATACACAACTAATGAATCATCGAGCCATACATCGGAAACCGGGGATGTACTGTATGGTGACTAACATAATATAATAAAAAATCATTAAAAAAAAAAAAAAAAAAGAGGAACAGCTTCCTAATCAGCCTCGAATGAGCCGGGTCCAGTCTGGGCCTTGGAGTTTCTGGAGACGTTGAGGAAGGACAGCGCTGTTCATCACGGCTTTCTGGGAGCGCCCAGTGCGCGTGCGCAGCGCTGATCTGGGCGGGGGCCCAAAGGGGGTCTTAGGCTCGGAGGACGGCGGCGCACTGCCCCCTGCCGTCTGCACGAGGCAGCGTCGGGGCCGGCGCCTTCAGTATCTGCTGCCGGATGTTCGCGGCGGGTCTGCGCTAGCGGAGAAGGAGATGCGCCCCTCCGGCCCGGACCCCGCCCCCCGCAGACCCCCTCCCCTCCCGCGACCCGCTACTGCCTCCGGCGAGTGGGACGAGGCCGCGCCACCGGAGGACTGTGGCCGCTCGCAGCTCTGAAACTGGGTCAGGGGAGCTTTGGGGAAGATTTGGGGGAGCGGACTCGAAGGAATAGGTTTCGGGACTTGGAGAGCTGACTGGGGGATTTCCAGAGCTCAGACTGGTTTAGAGGGGAAGGAGCAGGGGTCCAGAGTCCGGACGCCCGGGGCACGGTCTCGGAGTCCGGACCGGGCTTGGGGGTTTCGGAGCTGGGATTGGGGGGAGCGGGCCCCACGTGCTTGTGACGCGGGGGCGGCCGGTAGGCGCGGCGGCGACGCGGGGCCGGCGGCCGTGCGGTGCCGGGAGGGCGGCTAGGCAGGCGGCAGGATGCTGCGCGCCGCACTACCGCTGCTTGGGCTGTCCCTGGCGGGGGCGGCCGCAACTGAAGAGCCCACCCAGGAGCCGGGGTCTCCCGGCGAGCCTCCCCCAGGGCTGGCGCTCTTCCGCTGGCAGTGGCACGAGGTGGAGGCGCCCTACCTGGTAGCCCTGTGGATCCTGGTGGCCAGCCTGGCCAAAATCGGTGAGTGCGTGTGTGTGAGCGCCAGGCCGGCGGCCGGCAGCGGACCCGCCCCCAACCCCTAGTCCCCAGATCTGGGCCGGCTTCTTGCACAGTGCCGGGACTCAGGTTCCGATTCCACAAATCCGGGCTCTCACAGAGTTCCTGCGCCCTCTGTCCCTCCTCCCCTCCCCGCGGGGGAGGTCTGAGGATTGGCCTTCTCTGAGGGCTGCCCCAGCTCTCTCCAGCCTCATCCCCATACTCCTTTGCCTTCTCTGCCCCCCTCTTCTATGTAAGCCCTTCGGTCTGGCCTCTTCACCAATCTCCAGGCTCCTAGAAACCTCTGTCAGCAACAAAGATCTGTGGGGACATTGTGGAGATAGTGTTCTTCAGCAAATCCAGGCATCCTGGATCTGCAGAAGCAGTCTTCGCAGGAGACCACATACAAGTGTCCACTCTTTTGGGATACTAGACTGCCACTTTTCCTCTAGCCCCCTTCTGCTCTCCTATAGATGCACCGTTCTTTAGGTGTGCTTAGCAGGAGCCCCCACCATAATTCAGGTCTACATTCTTCCCATTTCAGGGATAAGAAAGAAAGAAAGAAGGAAAGAAACCAACCTTCCATTTATTAGGGCCTTACTTACTATCTGCTGCCTACACTAGGTGCTTTCATATATCTGACCTCCTTCAGTTTGCACAACATTGAAGGTTGGCTTCACATTCCTTACCTTGAATAGAGCTGCTTTTCCTTGCCTTTGCCCCTTCCTCCCCACTTCTGAGCAGCCAGTGGTCCCTCCTCCTACCAGAGACCCTCCTCCCTCTCCCTGTTGTTCAGGCTCTGCTGTGGGGGTGACTAATTATAGCTGAGCGTTGCTACTCACTCCCCAGCTATGCTGGCACAGGCTGTACTCCAGTCTCACCAATACAGTCTTCCTGTAGGAATCACACAGCTTAGAATTTGCCCCTCTACTCCCCCAGGAACTCTACTGGGGGTGGGGGTGGTTTTCTGGGCAGGAACAGAAGAACTTTCCACTCTGTTCTGGCAGCCCATTAATAATGGAAAATGGGGCCTGAATGCCTTCAGGGAACCTAGTTCTGCCTGAGAACAGGCTTTGGTGATGGGTTTTGGATGCAGTGCTGGGGTTGATGCCTGCTCTGGAAGTGAGGATGGAATGGAGTCCCTGAAGGAGAGGACAGGGAAACTGAAGGTAGGGATGTGTGTGGGCAGATCTATGACTGAATTTACCTTAGAGCCTGGCAGCAGTGAGAGCAAGGGGGAGGAGCCCAGATTTGGGAGCCGAGAATTGGGTTTGCTGAGGAGTCTATGAGTTGCAGGAAAGTTCTTATCTTATTTGGGGCTTATATAGCAACTACTGTAGTTTCCCCCATAAATTGTAGTGCTTTACCTAGCTCGGATGTCACCTCCTCTGGAGGTAGAAGAAGAGAGCCTCTTTATCAGCCACACACACACCCACCCACACACACACATGCACACACACACACACACACACACACACACAAGTCCTCACAGAGGATGGGACAGATCAGTAGGACGCTCGGGGATACCTTCCCTCAGCTTTGTTGCTAGGAGGTTTTTTCCCCCTTTTATTCAACAAATATTTATGTAGGATCTCACTATGTGCCAGGAACTGCTCTAAGCCCTTTGGGTACAGCTTCCAAAGGGCACTGTCTTGGCATTGGGTCTCATATAGGCTAACATGGAAGCCACTTCCACTACCTGCCACTCCAGGTATGGGGAAAGGTGTTTACTCAGGATCTCAGGGCCCAGGGGAAGGCCGAAAGAGTTTATTTTAGTGGCCAAAGATAGGAGTGGCGATAATGCTAGAAACCCATTTCATACTTCCTCTTCTTTTCCTGGGGACAGGTCTGTCATGATTTTCCCCCAGAGACATTTTTTTAAAAGATTTTTTATTTTTAAGTAATCTCTATACCCAACTTGAACTCACAACCCCAAGACCAAGAGTGGCATGCTCCACCGACTGACCTAGCCAGGCACCCCTTATCCAGAGTCAGTTTTAATTAACATTTGTTGAGAATCTACTATATGTCTGATACCCTGCTAGACGCATTCACACTATATCATTTTTATCCTCACCCTGTGTGGAAGGTATTTTTCCCATATTACCGGAGAAGAAATTGAAGTTCAGGTAAATTAAATAGTTTGAGATCACACAGTTAGAAAGTGATGGAGCCAGAAGTACTGGAGATCTTCTTACTGCTAAACCTAGTGTTTTTAAAACTATTGTGTCATTAGTTGAGCCTATATAATGAGAAGTACATTGGGCTAGGAGGTCTACAGTGCTGCTAGGAGGTATAATATGCGTTATGGTCTAGTTGGGGAGCAGGACACAATATCTTAGGTAACGTTTATTGAGTGCTTATGATAAAGAACTGGGTTAAGTGCTATCGAGTAGATTGTTTTACTTAAACCTCACAACAATTCTGTAAGATCATCACTATCTTTATTCCCATTTTGCTGATGAGAAAACTGAAAAAGAGGTGAAGTTATGCCTCCGAGCCACAGAACTAGTAAATAGAGGAGCTAGTCTTCTAACCCAGGGAGCATGACTCTAGAGGCCCTGATTTTTATAGCTATGTTATGCATAAAAATATACCAACTAACATTTGCTGAGGCTCAGATAATAGCTATGAATAAGGGAGATCAGAGAAAGGTGACGTCCCCTGAGGATGAGGGTAGAGAGGAGGGGGCATTTCCTGAAATGGAAAGAGCAAGCAAAGGCCTAGGTTACCACGACAGAAGCACCAAGAGACAGACAACTTTAGTTGCAGTGGAGGATCTGTAGCCATGCAAGTTGGAAATTCAAGCAGTCTTGCCTCTTTTCTCCTGCTTGGTCCTAGGGTCAGGGGTATCCTTTTAAAACCAGGAGGTTAAAGGCCAGTGTGTGTGTGTATGTGTGTGTGTCCCATAAGCTGATACATCCTGCCCTCTTCTTGCATTGTAGTGTTTCACTTGTCTCGGAAGGTGACATCGCTGGTCCCTGAGAGCTGCCTGCTGATTTTGCTGGGACTGGTGCTTGGAGGCATTGTCTTGGCTGTGGCCAAGAAAGCTGAGTACCAGCTGGAACCAGGCACATTCTTCCTCTTCCTGCTGCCTCCTATTGTGCTGGACTCAGGCTATTTCATGCCTAGCCGGCTGTTCTTTGACAATTTGGGTGCCATCCTCACCTATGCCGTGGTGGGCACACTCTGGAATGCCTTCACAACAGGTGCTGCCCTCTGGGGCCTGCAGCAGGCTGGACTTGTGGGTGAGTGACACTAGGACTCGGACTGGCAGAGGGAGGCTTTGCCAGATTCATCACCCAACTCCCTTCTCCAGCTCTGGAGATCCCATATTGGCAAGAGCCATGCCCTGAGAGCTCCGTCTTAGGTCCCTCCCACCTGGAGTGCAAGGCAACACTCCAGATGGGCCTTCAGCCTTCATTTAGGTCTCTACCAGTTGAGTCTGGGCTTCTGCAGCGTGACAGCTGAGCAGAGGCCTGGCTCCCAGCTGTGTGTGGGCTGCCGAGGCTGGGAAGGCTGCATTACTACTCTGCTGTCTCCTGCCCTCCGTTACCACACTGCCACTTACCAGCCTTGCTCCCCTGAGGCACAATGCACTGTTCCGTGAGGGCCAACCATCCTGGCTCTGCCCAGGTCAAATCAGGGTGGTTTTCTGTTATTATTATTTTTTAATTAAGATCTGTTTTTTAAAACTTTTTAAAAAAGATTTTATTTTTAAGCAATCTCTACACCCAACATGGGATGGGGCTTGAACCTACAACCCCAAGATCAAGAGTTACATGCTTCATTCACTGAGCCAGCTGGGCGCCCCATTACATTTTTTTTTTTTAAGATTCATTCATTTATTTGAGAGAATGTGCACACAGTGGGGAGGGTCAGAGGGAGAAGAGAATCAAGCACACTTGCTGAGCGCTGAGCCTGAGGAAGGGCTGGATCTCAAGACCCTGAGATCAGGACCTGAGCCAAAACCGAGTCGGATGCCCAACCACTACCTAGGGACCCCTAAATTTTTTTTTTAGGTAATCGCTACACCCAACATGGGGCTTGAACTCATGACCTTGAGGTCAAGAGTCATACACTCTTATGACTGAGTCAGCCAGGCACCCTTGTTGTCGTTGTTGTTGTTATTATTATTATTATTGTTAAATCCATATTATACATCTGCAGAATGCAGTACATTACACTGAGTTTTCTCTCTTTACTTATCCCATGGACTCTTTATAGCAACCCTGTTGGGGCATAATTTGTCCCACTTAGTAGATGAGGAAATAGAGGTCCTTGAACTCATTTGATAACAGGTCCAAGGTTAGTAGGAGAGGTCTGTTTTATTGGGGCTCTTTGCCCTCAAGCTGCCTTCCTACTCCGTTCTTCCTCATTTCCTGTACCCAAATCCATTCATTTCTGAATGTTGATAATTCAGACTTCTTCCAAGGTGCAAGGGGAGGTTTGCAATTTCTACTTGAGGACTCCAACCTGGTTTTCCGAATGGGTGAGTGAACTCTTTGGGGCAGGAAGGGAAGGGAGGACATCAGATAATAATAATAATAATAATAATAATAAGTAATATCTATTAGGTGCTTACTATGTATGAGGCTCTGGCTAAATAAAGAGACTTTTGAGGTAGATACTGTTATTATTCCCAGTATATACATGAGGAAACTGAGGCTCACAGAGATTCTATGTCATATTAAAGTTCTCCCCATGGTGGGTGCTTTTCCTGTCATACTTAGCCCTCATAGATGGACAGCCCCTCCCCCTCCTGCTGAGAATTGTGTCACATCCCTTAGGCTGAGAACCACAGGTGTAGGAGAAAGCACTCTTGTTCTTGTCCCTAATAAAGCCAGTCAGTAGCTAGTTTCCACCTACTAGTGGTTCTTACTACTGTAGTTGCAATTTTTATTCTCAGCGCCACCTTAACTTTTCAGGTTACTTAGAGCTTTCTTAGCCATCTCCTGGGTTGATTTTGCAGCAATCTCGTGAGGTAGGCAGATGAGGAGGCATGGCTTAAGAGAAGTCATGTGACAGTGACAGCGCCAACATCACAGAGCTGGTAAGTGGCAAAGCCAGGCCTTAGGCTCAAGTCTCCTGACCTGCGGGCTGACACTCTCTTCACCATCCCAAGCCCTCTCTGGGCATCCTTGTTTCCACAGTGTGGGGCGGGGGGAACCAGGGCTTGTCACAGGGAATGCTCTGGGAGAACGGATACCTCACCAACTGCTGTCCCCCATGTATCCCTCAAAAGCCCCTCGAGTGCAGGCCAGCTTGCTGGACTTTCTGCTGTTCGGGAGCCTCATCTCAGCGGTGGACCCCGTGGCTGTACTGGCTGTCTTTGAGGAGGTGCATGTCAACGACACTCTCTTTATCATCGTCTTTGGCGAGTCCCTGCTCAATGATGCCGTCACTGTGGTGAGAGTGCTCAGTTGGCTGCCGTTCCCTGACCCCCACTGCCATGCTCTGACTAATTGAGTGTCTGAGCATGCTCAGACCCTTCCCTCTCCTTGCTCCTGACTCTCCTTTTCTCAATCAGGTGCTGTACAAGGTCTGCAACTCCTTTGTGGAGATGGGCTCTGCCAATGTGCAGGCTGCTGACTACCTGAAAGGAGTCGGTCAGTATTTCCCCCTCTTGGCTGGGTTGCTGAGTCCCTGCCCCCAACTGCATCAGGACAGAGGAGGCTGTTGGGTTGCCTCATTCTGTTACCTCCACTATGGAGAAATGGGGTCCCAAGAACCTGAGAAGGAGTGGCTTTCCCGGGATTCTGGTTCTGGGATCCTGACCCCCGGGGAGTACAGTGGGCATTGTCCTCCACTCCCTGCCAGGCAGCAGTCTTGTCTTCCAGGGTGGGGTACAGGCCAGGGGTCACGCTGACAACCCACTCCTCCCCCAGCCTCCCTGTTTGTGGTCAGTCTGGGCGGGGCAGCCGTGGGCTTAGTCTTTGCCTTCCTCCTGGCCCTGACCACACGCTTCACCAAGCGGGTCCGCATCATCGAGCCGCTGCTGGTCTTCCTCCTCGCCTATGCAGCCTACCTCACTGCTGAAATGGCCTCGCTTTCTGCTATTCTTGCGTGAGTCCTGGGGGCCTTGCATGTAGGCAGCTGGGAGGGGGCATTGGAGATGGTTGCCCCTTACATGGACAGAGGCAGGACCCTGAGGAGGCAATGGGCTTGCCTGAGCCCTTGTAGTGGGAGCCTCAAACTCCCCTGGGGAGACGGCAAATTTCAGGTAATGTTTCAGGATCTGCCTCTAGAACTGCCCTGGGCACCTAGAACCTGATCTTCCTCTGCTTGAAGCACTCTCTGGGGTATAGGCTGAGCTAGAAGTGGACCTCAGGGCCTGGGACCACCAGCTCTAATGGCCACAGCACTCTAAAAGGTGCCTCAGAGAGGATGCTAGTCAAAGCACGTTTCTCCCAGCTTCCCCTCCAGAAGGCACTGAGTGGGAACCTGGAGATTTGGTTGGACCCTTACCAAGACCACCCACCACTAGCTATCCTGGGACAGTCTCTATTGCCTCCCTGGGCTTCAACTCTGATGGTCTGACATCCTGTGATGGGCAACACCCCTCCTGTGGCACGCTCAAACCCCAGAGGCTGCAGCCCCTCCTTACTTGCCCTGTCTGTCCATTCCTCTTCCAGGGTGACTATGTGTGGCCTGGGCTGTAAGAAGTACGTGGAGGCCAACATCTCCCATAAGTCACGCACGGCTGTCAAATACACAATGAAGACTCTAGCCAGCTGTGCTGAGACCGTCATCTTCATGCTGCTTGGCATCTCGGCTGTGGACTCATCTAAGTGGGCCTGGGATTCTGGGCTGGTGCTGGGCACCCTCTTCTTCATCCTGTTCTTCCGAGCCCTCGGTATTGCCAGTACCCTCTGCTTTCCCACTCTCCTTTCTTCCCTGTCCCAGCTCATCCCCCAGTCTTGAGTCCACATCCTTGTCAATTCTTAAGCCGTCCCTCCTCCCCCGTTGCTTACCCCTCCCAACCCCTGTCAGACCTTAGCCCAGACTTGGTGCCATCCACTCCTGGGTCCTCCACTCCCAACGCCCTGCTCCCACTGGCCTCCCTCCTGCTGTAGGCGTAGTCCTGCAGACGTGGGTGCTGAATCAGTTCCGGCTGGTCCCTCTGGACAAGATTGACCAGGTGGTGATGTCCTATGGGGGCCTGCGGGGGGCTGTGGCCTTCGCTCTCGTCATCCTACTGGACAGGACCAAGGTCCCTGCCAAGGACTACTTTGTGGCCACCACTATTGTGGTGGTCTTCTTCACAGTCATTGTGCAGGTGGGAGAGCCCATGAGGCTGGGTAGGGAGAGGGTCTGGCAGGCCCTGGGGGAGGCATGGAGCCTTTGGGACCGGGGCTCCTCTCTTTGGGGGATAGGGACCTGACTTCCCAGACCTTGAGTGCAGTGAGGTGGAGGTACAGAAGCTGAGGTCTAATTATGGGGAGAGAAAGGCAGCAGGCAACTGGATAGGGCAGGGCTCACCTGCTGCCTGTCCATAGGGCTTAACCATCAAGCCACTGGTCAAGTGGCTGAAGGTGAAGAGGAGTGAGCATCACAAACCCACCCTGAACCAGGAGCTGCATGAGCACGTGGGTACCAGAACCCCGTCCCTCCACCTATACCTCTCTTCCTTCTATTTTGAGCAGAGTCCTGATCCAGTCCCCCTACCCACCCCCTTCTAGACTTTTGACCACATTCTGGCTGCAGTGGAGGACGTTGTGGGGCACCATGGCTATCACTACTGGAGGGACAGGTGAGGGAGCTCCCCCAAGGCTCCTTCAGCAACAGCAGCCCCACCAGCCAGGGCAGCATTGGGGATGTGCCACACTTCTGAGAAGGGACACAGCCAGACTTGGGCTGGGTGACCTCTGCCAGGAGCTCTTCAGTGGCATCCCAGTACTCTCAGGATAAGACAGGTCTTCCCAGGGAGGCCTGCCTGGCCCTGTGGGGTCTGGCACCTGCCAGACTCCAGCCCCATCGTGCTCTGCTCTGCCTTTGACTCTCTGCCTGCTAATTACACGGATCATGGTTTAAAACCTCAGGACCCACTGTGCTTCCCCCACCCTGCCACTTCCCCCACCCTGCCACTTTGCCCATATTCTGTGTGTTAGAACATTCCCTTGCCTCCTTCTCACCTACTTAACCTCTGTTCATCCTTCAGATCTCACCATAGGCATCAAATCTCTAAGGAGGCCTTACCGGGTCTCCCTGACTAGGACAAATCCCTGTCATACTCTATCCTTTGTAGTTCTTATTATGGTTGCAATTTTAGTTATTTGGAATAACTTCAATGTAATGTCAGGCTTTCCCATAATGCTATAAGTTCCATAAGGGCTGGGACTAGCTTTGAGATTCTCCCTGGCTGAGGCCCATACCAACAGAGCCAGGCCAGTGCTGGCAGTGCCCCTGCCCCATCTGAGGAAGGGCCAGCCAGCTGGGCTTTGGGGATGGCACTCAGGGCTGGGCCTGACATCCTCTGTAGGTGGGAGCAGTTTGACAAGAAGTACCTGAGTCAGCTGCTGATGCGGCGGTCAGCTTACCGCATCCGGGACCAGATCTGGGATGTGTACTATAGACTGAACATCCGGGATGCCATCAGCTTCGTGGACCAGGTGGGCCAGCAGCCGGGGGGTGGGGTGCAGGTAGCCAGCAGAGCAAGGCAGGAAGGGGCGACAAGCAGGCAGTATGTGAACAGGGAGTTGGAAATTCCCAGCGGACTCCATGGTCTGGTAAAGTGGAAGCTGCAGGAACCAGCCTGACCTGATGCTGAATTGAGAGTCTGGCAGGCAGTAGAGAAAGCTGAGAAAGAGCTGGGCTCTAGAGTCAGCAGATGCAGTTCAATTCTTATCACTTACAGGCTTGTGATCTTGGGTAAGTCCCTTATCCTCTCTGAGCCTCAGTTTCCTCAATTGTAAGAAAGCGGGAATAAGAATACCTATGTCATGGAGTTTTGTGGACTCAATATTTAAAGTGCGTAGCACAGTACCTGGAAGATCAAAGAACAGAATAACTGTTAACTGTTGTTCTTTTTATTACCCTTTGACTGTCTGGGCCACCTTCCATCTGACTGCCGTCTGACCTCTGTCTTGACCCCTGCAGGGAGGCCATATCTTGTCCTCCACAGGGCTCACTCTGCCCTCAATGCCCAGCCGCAATTCTGTGGCAGAGACCTCTGTCACCAACCTGCTGTAAGTCCTTGAGCCCCCTTCCGATTTCTCAAGCTCCTCTCTACTGGGTCCTGTCTCTGCATCCCTTTTGGCTAAGATTTGTGGGCACCTTTGCTTTTTGCCCTCCCCCTGGCCTGTACTTCCTGGCCACTCCCCAGCACACATGTTCCCTGCCTCCTGCAGGAGGGAGAGTGGCAGTGGAGCGTGTCTGGATCTGCAGGTGATTGACACG
This sequence comes from Ursus maritimus, assembly GCF_017311325.1. Classification (NCBI taxonomy): domain Eukaryota; kingdom Metazoa; phylum Chordata; class Mammalia; order Carnivora; family Ursidae; genus Ursus; species Ursus maritimus. The sequence continues at coordinate 22,509,259 of NW_024424341.1, forward strand.
GTGCGCAGCGGCCGGGACCGTGAGGATGCTGTGATGCACCATCTGCTCTGTGGAGGCCTCTACAAGCCGCGCCGCAGGGTGAGAGCAGGCAGGGTGTGAGAGTTCCAAGGGGGAGCTGGGGGAGGGGGGGGGGGGGAGGGTGGTCTGGGGAAGCCATGACTACAGGCTCAAGAGGCAGTTGGCGCCAGCTAGTGGAGAGCTATAAATGCCCAGTTGAAGAGCTTGGGCTTCATCTTGCTGTAATAACTTTTAGCCTTTTTTTTTTTTTTTGAGAACGGGTTGGCCTGATACAAGCACTGTTTAAAGATGTCTTCTGGTAGCAGAGCACAGACCAAATTGGAGGGGTGAGGTGAGAGACGGGGGAGAGCCAGTTGGGAGGCTGGAGTGAAATACCAGATCAGAGCTGGGTGGTGGTAAGGGAGAGGAGCACATAGGATTGGGTGGTTTGTCCTGAAGGGGGGAGAGGAGGGGACAGACTGCAGAGGGCTTGGTGGGGTCACAGACAGAAGCAGGAGTGCTGAGGACCAGCTTAGCATGGGGAAGGCAAACCTCTCTTTTAGGTAATGTTAGTCCAATGCAGGTCAGGAATCTTTGGGGCTAGGAGGCCCAGCCCGTCCAGCGGGGAATCTGCTGCAACCCCACAAGGGGGCAGCAAGCAATTACATTGAACTTTTCTGAACCAGGAAGGCAGCTGTTACCATTCCTCGCAGTTTAACAGTCAAGGGTGTTTCCATCATTTAGACAGAATTGGCTTCCCTTAACTCGGTGGCACTGGTCCTAATTTGACTCTCTGCAGCTCAAAGGTTTCAAGACAGTTCCCTTTCACACACGCCTTCTTGCCCTCAAGCCAGCATCTCCTCTCCCTACTGTGTCTTCTCTGGTCATAAGAAACAAGGCCCAGAATGCTGCTCTAGCTGTGGTTGGCCAGGACATGGCCTAAGGTCTCTCTTACCTTTCTAGTTCTAGAATTTGCCATTCTCTTCCCGCTACTCAGAATCGCCCCCTCCCCGGTTTGTTTTACCACTCTGAGGGTCCATATTGTCCTTACAATCAGGCCCACCCGCATGTCTTCCTCAATTAATGGCTGTTAAACTCTGTCTTATCCAACCTGTGAGGTTTTTGCTTCATTTTGTTTACTTTTTTCTTAAGGCAAATTTTACTAATTCACAAAACTAGACAGAATAAAATAACTCTCATGTATCCATCACTCAGCTCTTATAATTATCAATGCATGGTTAATCTTGTAGCAGTCCGTACCCCCACCTCACCCCATCCACACTTTATCATCTTAAAGCCAACTCCAGACATATCATATCACCTCTAAATATTTTAATATGTATCTCTATGTGGCAGGAACTCTCTATATGTATACGTGTGTATGTATATTTTATATATATATAAAATCATAGTACTATTATCACTTACAACAAATAACAATAATTCCTTCTCACATGAAATATCCAATCAGTGTTCAGAAACATCTTTTTTTCCAGATGGTTTGTTTAAATCAGGATCCAAATAAAGTCCACACTTTGCGTTTGGTAAATATGTCTCTTTATTAAAGAAGATCTCTCTAATAGTTCCTTCTCCTTTTCACCCACTTGCTTATTCATTTATTGAAGATACTTTGTCTCAAGAGAATTTCCCATTTTATGGATTTTGCTGATTGTATTCCAGTGGCGGTGTTTAACATGTTCCTCCGTCCCCTGTATTTCCTGGTAGTTAAATCTAGAGGCCTGGTCAGATTCAGGAACATTCAGTAGGTGTGCTATGTATTTCCTATTGTATCATATCAGGATGTACGTAATGACTGGTTGTCTATGAATGCGTGAGCGTAAGATTGGTCAATGGGTGCAGTTCTTGTGTAGTCAATTAAAAAAAAACTGGAGTAAGATTGTGCTTATCCCTGTTAAATGTCATCTTATTTGATTTAGCCCATCATTCCATCGTTTGGATCCCATGTCTGGCACCAAATATCTGTTCAGATTCACATCATGTGAAAATTTGCTAAGGCTGTTAACTTTGTATTCATCCAAATCAACATAAAGTGTTGAACAGGATAGAGCTGAGGACAGAGCCCTGTGGCATGCTACTAAAGACTTTCCTCCAGACTGACATGGATCAAGCATTTTTGGGTATGGTTACTCCACTAGTTCTGAATCCACTTAGTTATACCATAACACAATCTGTAATTCTTCATGTTCTTCACAAAAATGTCATCAGAGAGAGACAGAAGTGTTTAATATGCAGTTACAAATGTGAGATGATAGTCTAAGAGAGAGATAGGGCTAGAACGAAAAATTTATAAGTGATCTTTATCATCAGAGGTTTCCTCACCTGGCGACATCAGAATCCCTTGGGGAAGCTTGCTAGAATATATATTCCTGGCTTCACCTCCTGGAGATTCTGATTTTATAGTGTGGAATGGGACGAAGAATATGTGGGCTTAGTAAATTGTCCAGGTGATTCAAATGCAGCTGGTCTGATGGCGCCATGGTCTTTATCATGAGGCTAGCTGAAGCTGGGGGAAGGGCTAGTTCACTGTGGAGAACATTTGGAGGGGAGGGAGGAGGGCCAAGGACAACACTGTGAGGAATCCACATGGGAGAAAAGGAAGGGGAGCCAGCAAAGGAGGGGAGAGGAGCAGTAGCAGATGGTGTCTCGGAGGCCTGGGGCGGGGCTGGATGGTCCACAGAGGTCAGGCCAGCGCCTAACCAGAGGCCATGCCGTGGTGACCAGGGAGATGGCAGCACCATGGACCCATGGACCCTGGAGTTGTATTTCTGGTTTTTAAGAAAGTAATGGGTATGAGGCAAAGTGTCAGAATCAAAGTATAAAAGTTTGGCAGCCAAAGGGAAGCAGTGGCTTCAGTGGAAATGCTTTCTTCAGGGGCGTATGGGCAGGAACATGCTTAAAAGCAGGGGATGGGTGTGGTGAGGGAAGGAGTGAAGGTGCTAGGGCAAGGGGAATGGGGGGGAGCCGGAGCTGATGGAGGCAGGGAGGAGTGGGCTGAGCAAAGCAGAGGCCAGGGTTCTAGGGGAGGCCTGTGAGGGACTGATTCCTGCATCCCCAAGAGAGAGAGGTCCCTCTGGGTGATAGATAGAAGAGGGTAGATGGGAGACTTGAAGTAGCTCTTAAAACTGGCTCAGGGCAGCAGAAAATATGAGGCATAAGGCAAGGATCGTACTGGAGAGGTGAGCCCAGATGAAATGATTCCGGCTAAATGGCAGTACTTCTATCTGGCATTCTAGGTACATATGTAGTGGGCTTGATCTTTGTGAGAAAGAGTGGGAAGGAACAGATGATGGAGGTGTGTGTCCTGAATTGGGTGCAGATGGCTGTTGGGACCGAGAGGGTCCAGGGTGTCGGGAGAGAGAGTTCTCCAAGTCTGAAGCTTTTGCAGAAATGGCTGGCTGGCGAGTTCCTTGTGGAAGGAGAATCTTGTGTACCTTGTGGGGGTGGTGTGGGCCAGGCACAGGGATCAGGCTCCTAAATGGAAGTGCAAAGGAGCAAGTGTCCCCCACAGTCTCATAGTAACCCTGAAGGACAAGATACAGGGTTCCCTGTCTCTTGTTACTTCAAGTCAGAGAGGTTTGGGAAGGGCAGTAGAAGATAGGGACAGCCAGATTTGGGGGGAATAAATAAAAAAAGTTTTTCCCGCAGTGAATTGAGAATACAGAGTGTCTGGCTGGGTTCCTATTGTATTTTTTGTTTTGTTTTTTTAATCCATGGCTGGTTCTGGAAAAACTGGGCTGGCAGGGCCTATGGTGCACATGGTGCTGTGGCCTTGGTTCCTGTGGAAGGCCAAGGCTCCCAGCCTCATGAGAGGGCGGGGCTGTCATTGCCAGTACAAAGCCAGCTGCAGCCGCCACTTCATCTCAGAGGATGCTCAGGAACGGCAGGACAAGGAGATCTTCCAGCAGAACATGAAGCGGCGGCTAGAGTCCTTTAAATCCACCAAGCACAACATCTGCTTCAACAAGAGCAAGCCAAGACCTCGCAAGACCGGTCGCAAGAAGGCATGTGCTTTCTCTGGGACTTCTGTTTGGGGCTGGAGGCCGATGGTGCATAGTTTCGAGCTCCCAAGTATTGGAATCCAGTCCAATGCAGGGGGACCCCTAGTTGGATAATCCTCAAGGCCTTGTTGGGTACAATAGTTTGTGTACCCTTTCGCATCTTCCTGGAGTCCCAGAAGGGTAAAGTGAGGCCTTCTGAGGGTGACCTGCCTCTTGCCATGTGGGTGGTCACCTGCTGGGAGGCAGCAGGACCTCCTACCAAAAATGAACCCAGCAAGAGAAAGGCAGGTTCCTGGGGGCAGGGGCAGAGGGTCCCAAATCCAGCCCAGGCTGAGGCATCCAGAGCCCTTGCTGGGGCATAGGTTACTTAGACTCCACAACACTTGCCTGGGGCGCCAAGGGTGGATGGAACCACTGGGATTGACACAGATTCCCTCCCCACTGCGTCAGGGAGACCTTACCAGACAACAGGGTTGGGGTTTTGAGCCAGGATTGAGGCTTAGGGTTTTTTTCTTGGTCCTCAGAAGGATGGCTTGGCTAATAGTGAGGCCACAAATGGGAAACCTCCTCGAGACCTGGGCTTTCAGGACACAGGCAAGCAGGGAATGGGGGTGGGGCTGAGGATGGGGTGGGAGGGCAGGGGCCCATCAACCAAAACCTGGAGGATCTCCTCTGTGCTGCATTCAGTGCCATAGGCTGAGGCTCCTCCCTTCAGGGACCTGATGGGCTTACTTGATTTCAAAGCTGGACATGTTCTAAGCAGTTCTCAGTTTGTAGCAGAAAGTGTCTGGTAGCTAACTACAGGTTATAGGCCCTGAGAACTTGGAGAAGGTGTCATGGAGAAGGGGGGAGCTTGAAGGATGGGTGGCCCCTAGGGCCCAGTGTCCTGTCTGCAAAACCAGGAGTTTGGGTGAGCTGAGCACTGATGGGCCTTCCACTTCTCCAGATGCTCATGTTTTCAGTTGATGATGGGTTCCGGGGCTGAGAGAACGGGATGGAGCAGCTGGAAAGTAGAACTGCCCCCCTGGCTTCCTCTGAGGAGGGTCTCTGCAGCCCCACCTCCCTTTCTCTCTAGCCCTGACCCCTAGGCCAGTGCTGAAATAGCCAGAGGAGAAGGTGGAGGGCTGTTCCAGCCGTGGGCTCCTGCCTGGGTGGACAGGGAGCGGGCTTGGGGTTATGCGTCACCAAGAGGCAGCTGTCAGGCTGGCTGTCTCCACTCGGTTCTTGTCCCTGTCCAGCTGCTGTGATCTTAACTGTGGAGTCTGAGGAGGAAGAGGAGAGTGACAGTTCAGAGACGGAGAAGGAGGACGACGAGGGGATCATCTTTGTGGCTCGAGCCACCAATGAGGTTCTCCAAGAGGGCAAGTTCTCAGGTAATGCTTTTCTCCCAGCCTCCCTCCCCCTCAGGCAGGCTGGAGCTGTGCAGCTGCCTTCTTCCCTCTTCACTCATGGCCTTTCCTCCAGACAACTCCCTTTTCCTACTCATTTATTCACCAACCAGCATTTACTGAGTATCTCCTTTGTAATCAGACATCTGACATGCCTGATCTGATTCCATCCTCACAACAACCAAGATGGGGGAACTGAGCTCATAGAGCCAAAGGGACCAGGGATTGTCCAGCATCCCACAGCGGAACCAGAATTTGAACCTGACCCATCTGACTCCAAAGCCTCCAGCTTTGTCACTGCCTGCCAGCCTCCCTTTACAGTATGGCGAGGCATACGAGGTGACAAGCAAACCTAACACCAGGCTCTATGTGACCCATGCTCAGCACATCTGCCCTCAGGCAGAGGCCTTGGTGAGGATGGCAGCCTGGCCCGGGGGAGGAGTCTGAATTCATCAAAATGGCATTCTTGTGGATAGAAAACAACATATACGTGTTTCCATATGTGGAGACTTAACGTACTCATAATATCACTGCTAGTCGGCTCCAGCATCCTCAGGGGTCATTTTTAAAATGTTTTATTATAGAAAATTGCAAAATATACAATAGACAGAATAATAAAGTAAACTTCTATCTACCCAATACCCAGCTTCAATAATTACCTACTCCTAATCTTATTTTATCTATCCCCTCACCTATGCCCCTCTCTTCACAGGGTTCTTTTGAAGCAAGTCTCAGATATATCACCTTATCGATAACCACTTAAGTGTGTACCTTTAAAAGATAAGGATTCTTCTTTAAAAATATTAACTACAATACCATTATCATATCTAAGGTCTTTGTCATGTGTTCAAATTTCCCTTCATCTTCATTCTTTTTTTTTTTTAACAGTAGATTTGTTCAAATAAAAATCCATACAAGACCCACACATGACATTTGGTTGCCAAGTCTCTTTTAACCTACAGCAGTGGTTCTCAAGGGGGTGGTAGTGGAGTGACTTTGCTTGCAGGGGACGTTCGGCAATATCTGGAGCCATTTTTGGTCGCCACTACCGGAGGGCGCAATTGCATGTAGTGGGGAGAGGCTGGGGTTGCTGCTACATGTCCTCTAATGCACAGGACAGCCCTACAGCAAAGTATCGGTTTCCTTCCAGTGTATTTATTGAAATAATCTGGTTATTTGTCCCATAGTCTTGTCTGGGTTTTGCTGACTGAATCCCCAAAGCATCATTTTAATATGTTTCACTGCGCCTTATATTTCCTTTAAACCGGTCATTAAATCTCGATCCAATTTCCGTTTAGATGTTTTGGTAAGAACCTTCACAGGCCGTGATGGTGTACTTTGTGTCGTGTCGCATCAGGAAACACGCCCCCTCTGGTGCGTCTCTTCTGTGAGGTTACTGTTGATCCCTGGGTTCAGAGGGTGGCCTGACCCACACACTGGGAAGTTCGCCAGCAGCAGTTCAGCCGCCGTAGCAGCCGCCGATGGTCATTGCCAGACCCAGCACTGCATCCGGGGCTGCAGTGGTCGTACTCTCCATCTCTTTTGTCGTTTGCATTCCCAGCACTTCTATAAAAAAGCTTCTCGTCAGTGACATCATTACTTTGAGGTGCAGTTCATACAGGAAAGAATAGATAAATGCTGGATTTTTTCCCTTTCACGTAACAGTTTTCAGCCCAATGAAACCTCCTCCAAAGGTGCAGACTGAATTTCGTTGTTGTTTCAGTTTGGTGGTGGTGGTGGTTGTTAAAATTTGATATTCCGGCTCTTTCAAGAGAGGGAGTTGTACTTCCAATCACAGCATCAATACATTTCATAATGTCCTCAGCTGCACAGGACTTTATCGATGAGCAGGTACAGACTGAGCACCTATTATATGCAAGGCGTTGTGTTGACTTTGGAGAGCAGGGGGCGGGAGGTGGCCAGGGGGCTTCTCCTCTTTCAGAACCTCGGACTTCCTGTCACACAGTGGCCAGGCCTTCCAGTCTGGCTGCCAGCAGTGCTGGGACTCTCGGCTCAGGTCCCCTTTGCGGCACAGTGTCTCGCCTGCTATGGGGTTTGCGTGAGCTCATACTCCTGGGCTCTCTCCCACCAAAGGGCTGTGGTGGGTGTTCGGGCAGGGCGTCCAGCACCAAAGCCTTTGGCGTGGAGGCTCGAGATCTCCCTCACCCTCGCTGCTGTCTCCTCTGGGACAGGGCCTGGCAGGATGTGGTTTCTGAGGCCAGTGCTGCATGTTGGTGAGGACTGATCGCAGATGGGCTTTTTTCCTCCCTGGCTCCTGCTTTCTTTTGCTTGAGTTATCTTCATTTGTTTAGTCAGCATTTGCTGAGCAACTACTCTGTGTCCAGAGTGTGCTAGGTGCTGGGGATACAACGGAGAGCTTTCCCTCATCGATTAATCACACATACGGATGTATTAGGGCAAGTGTGGAATGAGTTTATTTATGAAAATGTGATACTTGAGAAGAATTCCACTGTGTTACTAATGAGAGCATATATACTCTCTGTCCCCAGGGAGCCTTGAAGTGTGCCCAAGCCCACGCGTCATCCCCCCCTCCCCAACCTGTGCAGAGAAGGAGCTACCCTGGAAGAGTGGGCAGGGAGATCTGGCAGTCTACGTGTCCTCGGAAACCACCAAGATTGTGCCTGTGGACATGCAGGCGGGCTGGAACCAGAGCATCTCGTCCCTGGAAAGCCTGGCATCCCCGCCCTGTACCCAGGCCCCGACTATGACCCGCCTGCCTCCTTGCCCGCTGGCTGCTGAAGAGCCCCAGCCCCCTTTCGACCTGCCTTACGATCCACGCCCTAGCTTCGCCTTTCCCCCAAGCCTGGCCAAAGCTGGCCGCTCTCGCAGTGAGAGCAGCGCTGACATCCCCCAGCAGCAGGAGCTACAGCCCCTCATGGGACACGAGGACCGCACCCATCTTAGCCCACGCACAGCCAACTCCCACTGGTGCATCCAGTTCAACAAGGGGGGCCGGCTGTAGCCCACCAACTCGAGGAGGAGCAGGAGGCTGGATGGGAAGTCTTCCCTGGGCAATGGCCAGAGGAGCCTGAACTAGCAACTGGGCTTCTTTGGGGCAGGTCAGAAGGGTATCCTGGACTGGTCCTCACAGGGACCCTTTCACCACCTTCCCTGCTCCTAATCCCTGCCACCTTCCCTTTCAGTAAGGCCCTTACCCTGGCTCAAGACCCAGTCTAGAACTTCTAGGGGCTAGGCCCAGCCACTTGGGAAGCTGATGCCATTTCTTCAGTGGGTCCCCCTAGGGTAACTCTAGGCAGCTGTTTCTGCCCCCAGAGCAAGGGCATCATTCCAGACCTGATGCTGGCCTTTCCTGCCCTCCACCCACTCCCCAGCACCAGCTGAAGGACAGCGCCCTGGCACTGACGCTCCCCGAGGGGCTGGTCCTCAGAGGGATGGGGGTGGGAGGTGGAGCAGGCCTCAACCTTAGGCTTTGCTGCCCTTTTGGGTCAGCTACCTATAGCCAATTTTGGGGGGGTCAATGGGAACCTGTGTCCAATTCTTGCTTTATCTCCTTCCCTTTGCTGCCAGTTATTGGGCCCATAGTTCTTCCTTTTCCAGGATCAAGGCCACAGGACTGGGCTAGGCTTCAGATCAGGGCTGTGTCTTGGCAAGGGTCACTCTGAAGATCTGCTGCTCTGTATCCAAGTCTGATCTTTCAGATTCCTGGGTCTAGATGTTCTGAGGAGGGGAGATAGTGGCCTCTGGGCCATGACCCCCTTGACATTCCCCAAATAGGAAAGGAGCCAGGTATTCCAGGGCCACCGTCCCACTGCTCTGGGGGCTGGGATGCCTGGCTGCAGTGGTAAAGGGGCTGACTGGGTGGCAGGTAAATTTCCTGGGGTTAGCACCTTCCCTGTGTCTTGTATCTTGAACCTAAGACACATTAAACATCTCAGATGAATGGGTGTCCTGTGTCCATGTGTCCAGGGGTTCTAGGGGTGCAGGGGCAACTGGGGTATCTGATGAGGGAAATAGAAACTTACAACTGCCTGCCCTGCAGCTTCTAGAAGAGAGAATGGAGGGGATTCTGGGAAGGACTGTCAGGGCCTCTGGCATTCTCTCCCTCTTCCCTCATACCTTCCCTATATGGTCCCCTGAGTAGGGGGCCTGCAGTGGTGGTCCAGGGATCACTGTACGGGTACAGGGTCACCGAACTGGGAGTCCACTCTAAAATAGGGGAGGCCAGCAGGAAAAGAGACCCCAGAAGATAGGTCCCGAGGTACCCAAAGATGCAGCCAGCATATACTGGGACCAGATAAGCCTTCCTTGAAAACCTAGAGGCAGGTGTAGGACAAATCAACAGAAGTCCTCTGCACATGGCAGGTGGGACGGCAGTCTCAAGGGAGCTGGTTACCCTGTGTGTTTCCACTATAAATTGGGTAGCGTGGGGTCCAGAAACATCTAGGGACCAAAACCCTGAGATAACAGCAGCCCCAGATTCAATTCCCACTGCGTCTGAAGGACTTTTAAGAAACATCCGTCTTTATTGAGATTTAACATATATACTACAAAACTCATCCATTTAAAATGTATAGTTCAGTGGTTTTTAATATATTCACACAGTTGTACAACTCTCATCACAATCTAAGTTTAGAACATTTTCATTATCCCCAGGAAACCTTGTGCCCATTGGCAGTTACTCGTCATCCCCTATCTGCCCAGCCCTAGGTACTCACTAACCTACTTTCTGTCCCTATAGATCTGAAGGACTCTCGACATTGTGAAGGTTACACAGGTAGTCAACAAGCACTTACCTGCTCTGGGCTATGAGTGGGAAAATGGGAAGAAAAGAGGAGTGACTTGAGCTTTGCCCTCACATTGTTTAGAGCTGGCAGTGAGAGAATGTAATAGTTAACAGTCCAGCTGTCACTTACCAGCTATGGCAGCTTAGGCGTGTTACATACTGTCTGTGAGCCTCAGTGTCTTCATCTCTAAGACGGAATAGCAAGTATACTTATTTTATGTTTGCTGTCAGGATGAAATGAAAAAATGAGAAGAATCTAGTATACAGCATGGCCCACAGTAAGGGATCACCAATGTTTGCCTTTACAGGTCTTATACTGCAAGGCAAGGAGCAAAGAAAGTGCTATGGGGCTCTGAGGAGATCTGGGAAGGCTTTGTAAGGAGCTAGTGGGTGTGAAAGTGTGTGTGAGTGTGTGTAGGGGTTCAGACAATACAGGCAAAGTTCGTTGGTTGAATTCCAGGTAGAAAGAACAGCATAAACAAAGGATGCCCAGAGCACACGTGGCAAAAAACTAGGAGCAGTAGCTGATGTGCTCTGGAGAGACCAGCCAGGGACACGAAGGCTTGAGGCGGGGCGGAGCACTGCTGAATTGTGGAGGTGGCAGAGAGCTGTCCTGGGAGAACTGTGATCTGGGGACTGGTGTGGGCAGTGATATGCTTTAGGGAGCTCAAACGCAGTTGGTGCCAGATGGAATGAAAGAAACTCCAGGTGGAGGATGGACTAGTAGAAAGGAAGGCTGGAGACAGGAGGCTTGTGCTGCTCGAGCAGCCTAGGGACATGAAGAGGCTGGAGAGGACAGGCAGCCATTCTCAGACTTTAGGGTCACAATCACTGAGAGTTGTCAAGCATGCAGATTCCTGGGGCACCTGTGTGGCTTGGTCAGTTAAGCATCTGACTCTTGGTTTCAGCTCAGGTCGTGAACTCAGGGTCATAAGATCGAGCCCCATGTAAGGGGTCTGCACCCAGCGGGAAGTCTGCTTGAGATTCTCTCTCTCCCCCTCCCTCTGCCCCTACCCCTCCTCACTCCCCCTCTCTCTAAAAATAAATCTTTAAAAAATCCATGTAGATTCCTGGGCCTACCTCAAGGTTCTGACTCAGCAAAGCAATGGGGACCCAGAAATCTGTAATCTTAAGCAGCTCCTTGTGAGGGAGATCACAGAGACGACATTGTTCAAGAATTTTTAAGTCAGAAAGGTGGTAGAAATCAAATCCACACAATTAGGCCACTAAAGGTATAGGAGGAGCGTGTGCAGAGGGGCTCCTGGGCTTGGCTCTGGGTAACTAAGGATAGTAAACAGGTGGAAAGACAAGGTTAGTCAGAGATGGAGGGGGAGAAAGCAGGTGAGCACAGCTGGGGGAGAGGCAGGCATCTGGGATACAGGAGAGTGAGCAAGTCCAGAGCTCATCCATGGCTCACCCCCTGACGGGGCAAGATGGTGGACATGGCCTTCAGGGTGACCCAACCTGCATCCAGGCTTTGAAGGAGGAAGGATTTTGACCAGGGGAGTTTGACATGGGCTTTCCAGGTAGAGGACACAGTCTGAGACAAGATTTGTGATCAGATGAGTTTTCCAGCCAGTATGGAGTTTAGAGTTTATTTAGGCCAAAAGTGAGAGAAGTCTGGAAGGTTTGGGATATTATCACCCCTGCTGTCTGGGGCAGTACTGAAGAGAGTGTTCAAGGTTTGGGGGGAAGTAAGGGCAATGACTTCGGGTCTTTTATCACTAGGCCCACAGCCCCCATCTTATTTTTTACTGATTCATGTTGGCAAGGAATGGGAGGCTGAGGGAAGGCTGGGGAAGGGGCAGGGAAGGGAGGCCCAACCCCATTTTATGATCTCAGTGGAAAAGGCTGCTGTGAGTGGATTTTGCTGCCAGCAGAGCCACAGAGTTGGGCCCCATGAGTCACTGCTCAGTCCTGCAAGCTCAGCCCTGCAGAGCCTGCTGTGGTCAGCGGCCTGGGCTGGTTCCAGGCTCAGCCCCCACTGTTCCCCCATGAGGCCTCTGTGTGTCCCCATTTCTATCTGTACCTTTGCCATCCTAGGGCTGTGCATCCTGCAGCTCTCTGCCTTTTCTGTTTTCCTTTCAGACTAAGCCTCTGAATTTGTCTCTGTTTGTGACACTACGGTTTACATCTGGCTCAAGGATGGGGAGCCTCAGGAGGGCAGGGGTAATGTGACCACTCTCTAGGCATTTATTCTATGCCAGGCCCTATGTTAAGTGCTGGAAGTACAGAAGTGGACAGTACATTCTGTTTTCATGAAGCTACAACGCACATTCTATGTGGAGTGAACAGACTAAGGCCTGATCCTGACCCTGAATCTATCTGCCCGTGCCCAGTAGTGTTGGGGTCAGCTATGGCCTGTGGCTTGAGGCCTCTTACTTGCCTCTGGTATTGGTGGGGGTATATGTGCCTGCCAGCAGGTCCCCCCAGATCTTAGCAGTCCTAGGAGGCCTGGCTGATGGCTGGGGGTGGGCAGACAGTGGGCAGCAAGAGAGGGAGGGAGCAGGAGGCAATGACTCAATGGGGCGGCCCTGGGGCAGCTGGGGAGGGATCCAAGGTTGGTCCTGATGCTCGCTAAAGCTAGAGGAGGCTGGGACCACAGGTCCTGGCTGGGGGTTGGGGATGGAGTGGGACAATTCCAAGGCTCCTCTGGCAGCCAGATCAGCCCAAGAAGGCGGCTCCTAGGTAGCTGGCCTGAGAGTCTGGACTTTGGGTGCTGATGTGGCAGCCGGGATTGGCCGGGGGAGGGGGGTTGATTGCTGTTGTTACCACTGTGCCTGCTTCTGATGCCCAGGTTTGCTCCTCTGGCAGCCTCTAGGCTCCTGAGGCGGTGCCTGCTTTAGAGCCAAGGAAGCCATTATACCCATCGCCCCCTCCCCTCCCAGAAACCAAAGGCCTGAGCATGTTGTGGGGCATAGTGCCTTCTTCTGGCTACACAGCCTACCTTCTTATAATCTTCCCACAAATTTTGGGGAGTGTCAGGCCAGGCACACATGCCCTAAATACTTCAGAGCTGGGAGGGATCTCACAGGTCAACTCTCCAGGTAACTTTCAGCAGTTTAGGATCCCCTGACTGAGGGTGAAATGATCAGGAGGGCATGAACACAGCCCAAATGCTGGCAGCGACTGGACATCTGACACATGGGGTCTTCCCTAGTCCTTATGGCAATCTCAGGGGGAAAAAAAACGAATGACTTTCTTTCTTTTCTTTTTCTTTCTTTTCTTTTCTTTTCTTTTCTTTTCTTTTCTTTTCCTTCTTCTTCTTCTTTTTTTTTTAAACAGGTGAGTAAGGTGAGGCTTCAAGAGAACTGAGTTGCTGGAGCTCACCCAGCAGGTAAGTGGAGAGCAGGCCTGGATTAATGCCTCTGGCTCCAGGACCCTGACCTCAGTCCCAACCTCCTTGGCTGGACTTTGTGGGGAAGGGGGTAGGTGAAAATGCCCGGGGAATGCACCGGAGTGGAGGGTCTGGGGCTGGTGGATTCTGGTAGACCTGCGTCAGTTCCTACCCCAGAGGTCTCCATGCCCCCTCCCTCCCTGCAGCCCAGACAGCAGTCCCTCACCCGGGCATGTAGTCCAACAACCTGTCTGTTTGTGCCTGGGCCTGTAAGGAAGATTGAGGACTGCAAGGGAGGGTCCCCTTCCTCCTACACTCCATGAATATACCCCTACTGGTTCTTAGCAGCCGCAAGCAGCTGGTTTGGGCTTAGACAGTTTCTCTTTCTAGGGACCTGGGACCCTGGGCCCACACTTTTCTTCTCCCGCGAGGAGTGAGTGCTCCCCATTTTGAGGAGGGTTAGGGTTCAAGAGCAGAAGCCTCACTACACACCCCCCCCCTGCGCCGCAAGCCCCTTCCCTCGACCACCAGGCCGACCCGCCAGATCACTCACCCTCGGGCACTTACACGGCCTTCCCCAGCAGGGGGCCGCTTCCGGCGCTCTCAGGCAGGCGGGGGAGTGGGCACAGTGAAACGGCTGGCAGTGGCTGCCCCTCCCCGCCGACAGAGAAGCCAAGTCAAAGTAAGGAGGCCCTGAGGATGGGAGTGGAGCCGAGCCGCCTAGCCCCGAGGGTGGGAGGGGCCGGCGGCAGGCAGGGGGCTCAGCGAGGGCCGGCTCCTCCGCGCTTTCCTGGGGGTCCCGGCTGCTGCCGTCGGGCCTGGGGGTGGGATGCAACTCCGTCCTCCGGCCCCCAGGGGGCGGCGCGGCGCTACGTCCTCCGCCGCCCTGCGTTCCCTCCCCGCGGCCAGGAGGCGGCGCCCGTGGACGCGGGCGGCGCGCTGTAGCCGGCGTCGACGGCGCTGCGGTAGGTTCGAGGGCATGGCTTCGCGGTTCCGCGTCCCGGGGACGTGAGTGCGGCGGGCGGGCAAGGGATGGGGCGCGGACTTTGGTAGCGAGACAAGGCCCGGTTGGGCGGGTGTCAGCCTAGGCAGTCCACGCAATGGCGGCGTCCCATCCGTATAGACCGGCAGAGTGTGGCGGGGAGTGTGCGTCCCAGCGTGGGGGCCCTCCCGGCTGAGGCCCATGTGAGTGCGGTCGGGCGGGACCGACCCCTGCTGTTCTCCCGTCTCTTCAGGTCTGAACTGCTGCTGCGTCTGTGCTCCCTCTGCCTGGGCACCAAGCCTGGCCTCTCAGGCCTAGTGCCTTCTGCCTGTCTCACCCACTGAGCCGTACCCCGACCATCATCAGCCCATTTCTTGGATGAGCAGAAGCCTCACACTGAGGGCCCAGCCCCTCTCCCACTTGCTCTGAGCAGGCCCACTCTTAAGGAAGGAGGGAATGATGGAAGGGCCACCAGAGGGTGGGAATGAGTCTCCGGACTCCCAGGGACATGCCACTGACTGGAGGTTTGCTGTGTGCAGCTTCAGGGATGCCTGGGATGAAGAGGAACCTATTCCCCACATGCAGGTTAAGGACCCCAATCCTCCAAGACCAACAGCAGGGACAGCCCGGGGAGAAGGGCTGCAGGGCAGCCCCCTGCCTAGGGAGCCTCAGTCACCCCCAGGACAGATGGCTGTAGATGGGTTGGGGGATGGCCAGGGTTGCACATTAGGAGGTTCCTCACTCCAGTTAGAGGAACCAACCCCCTCTGGAGTGGAGAGCCTCCTGTGCCGGATGTCCTCCCGCCTCAGCCTCACACAGGGCGAGAGTGATAGTCAAGGGGGAGGCTTGGCAAGGGACCACATTCCAAGCGGATTAATGCCGCCAGCCCGCCTTGATCCTGTGGACCTTGGAGGCTCATTATCTGAAACATCCTCGGAGCTCCTGGAGGCAGGTAAGGGAGGCAGGGCCAAGGTAGTCTTGGAAGGAGTGGGGGCTCCTAAAGGTGGGGAGCCCTCAGACCCTATTCCAGCTGAAGCCCACGTCCGAGGAGGGGGTCTCTGGGTGGGTGGCCCAATGCAGACCCAAGCCATTTTCCTTCCAAAGACCCCAGTGGTTCTGGCCTCCCTAAGCCTGCTGATGATCTCCTGGCCCAAGACCTTGCCTGGGAGCTGCTGGCCAGTGGCATGGCTACCCTGCCAGGTAGTTGGGAAAGACTGGAGGCGGTGGGAGTGGGGTGACTTGATTGGGCAGGTGTTCACTGCCTTCTCACAGGGACTCGGGATGTAGAAGGCCGGGCAGTGCTGATTCTGTGTGCCCATAGCCCCGCCTGGCTTCACCCCAAGTGCAGTGACCGTGAACTCATCCGCCTCCTGCTCTATCTGCGTGGCATCCCCAGGTTTGGGGAGGAAGTGTGGGGGGGTGGAGCCTGAGCTGGGAGATGGCAAGGTTGAGGAATTAGATACTGAACTGAAGCCTCTCCTTTAGGCCTGAAATACAGGCCATGGGACTGACTGTGCTGGTGGATGCCCGAGTTTGTTCCCCAAGCTCTTCCCTCTTCTGGGGGCTCAGCCAGCTGCAAGTGAGTACAGGACTGTAGCTTCCCCTGCCTTCAGTCATTCCTTTTGTGTAGGGCTGGGGACATGGTTGAACTCAAATTCCTTGCAGGAAGCAGCCCCAGGGTCAGTGTACCAGGTGCTGCTACTGGGAAAGATGCCAGAGGAGGTGCCTTCCAGGCTGCAGGTACTGAGCCATTTTGGCCAGGGGTGGAGATGGGCTATATCCTCAGTAGGCCTAGGTCACCACCTTCTTTCCTGGCAGCTGCAGCAGCTGCCCTCTCATCAGAGCCTGCTGAACCACGTCTCCACCTCTGGGTTGCCAGCTCCAATGGGCGGAGGCCTGCCCTACTGCCACCAGGCCTGGCTGGACTTCCGGATGGTCAGTGCAGTAGGTGGGGCATAGGGTGGGTGGCAGGCAACCTGGCCAGCAGAGGGGCCTCTTCTGGGTTGGCTTGAGCAGTGCAAAGCTGGCCTGGGATCCAGGATGCCTGGGACCAGCACTGTACTACTGTGGTCATGCGTGCCCCTGCTCACAGCGTCTGGAAGCCCTACTGCAGAGCTGCCAGGAGGTTTGTGCCCTGCTCCAGGGGGCCATCGAGAGCATGAAGGCTGTGCCTCAGCCCATGGAGTCTGGGGTGAGCGTTCCCTCGACACCTCTCCAAATGCTCCCTGTCTCCCTCCTTTTCTCCCGTTCTTACCTCCACTTCCTGTTGCCCTTAATCACAGGAAGTTGGTCGGCTGTTACAGCAGGCACGGGTCCTGATGCAGCACGTGCTAGACTCACCACGGCTAGCATGGCTACAATGCCAGGGGGGTTCAGAGCTGGCATGGCTGAAGCAAGAGATCCCAGAGGTGACCTTGAGCCCAGACTACAGGTAGATGCAAACTCAGATACCAGATCTTGTTCCAGCTCACCATATCCTATGCCAGGGACTCAGCTGGCTGGCTCAGAACCAGCCAGGATTGTGGTCCCAGGACAGGGTGGAGTGGAGCAAGGCAACGAAGAGCCCTAAGACCATGTACCCTGTACTAGGCCAGCAGTGGATGAGGTTGATGAACTCTATGGCCGTGTAGATGGACTGCTGCACCAGTTGACCCTCCAGAGTAACCGGCGAGTACAGGCACTAGAGTTGGTCCAGACTCTGGAGGCGCAGGAGGGTGGACTGCACCAGGTGGGAACTATCTGCCCAGATGGGCACTCCCTCTGATCTCAAGCATGACCTCCACCTCACAGCAGCATTCCTTTCCCTGCTTGTGCCCCTCCAGATTGAAGTGTGGCTGCAGCAGGTGGGCTGGCCAGTACTTGAGGAGCTAAGGGAGCCTTCACTGGACATGCTGCTCCAGGCCCAAGGTCCTTTTCAGGAGTTGGACCAGGTTGCCCAGGTGAGTTTGGTCACTTTGGTATTGGTCACTTTGCTGGGAACTGGGAATGCAGGATGGGTGAAAGCAAATCTTTCCTTTTCTCTCTTGGAATGTATAGTTCAGCAGAGAAGATCAGTTGTAACCAAAGGTTCAAAGTTATATATGTGTTTGCAAACTGAGCCAGAAACTCTGGAGAGAAGTAATTGAGGTGGTTCTAGAGTGTATAATAAAGATCTCATCCAGAAGGGGTGTTGGGCTAGCTTTCTTGAGATAGTGACTTTTGAGCTGAAAGCTGAAGAATACATCAGGGTTAATCAGGAGAAAGAGAGGTTGGGGTTAAGAGACATTCCAGGCTGAGGGGCACCTGGGTGGCACAGCGGTTAAGCGTCTGCCTTCGGCTCAGGGCGTGATCCCAGCGTTATGGGATCAAGCCCCACATCAGGCTCCTCCGCTATGAGCCTGCTTCTTCCTCTCCCACTCCCCCTGCTTGTGTTCCCTCTCTCGCTGGCTGTCTCTATCTCTGTCGAATAAATAAATAAAAATAAAATCTTTTAAAAAAAAGAGAGAGACATTCCAGGCTGAGGGAGCAAACAGCATGTGCAAAGGTTCTGTGGCAGGAGGGAGCATGGGTTGCCTGAGGAACCATAAGCAGGACAGTGAGGTTGAAATGCAGTGCCAAAAAGGGAGGGAGAATGGAGTGAGATGAGGTAAAATGAGGCTGGAAAAGTAGTGGTCAAATTACTGGGTCCTATAGCAGTGTAAGATCTAAGGAGGAAAGTCACATGATCAGATCCACATTCTAGGAAGATTATCCTAGTTTCTGGGTAGACAGTGATTTGAAGGATGGATGTGTAGAGTCCACAGAGGCAATTGCAGTGGCCCAGCAGGAATGATATTTTCCCTGGCCAGATGGTGGCAGAGGGGTTGATTTTAGAAATTGCTGGGATTTGATGGTGGATACATAGTAAGAAGGAGAGGGAGGTTGCAGAGGTGAATGAGTGCCATTCCCTGAGAGAGGGGCCGGGAGACAAGGACCTTCTGGGGGAAGGGGATTCATCAATCCAGTCTTGGGTGTACTTTGGAGACGACCATGAGGGAACGAGACCCATGGGGATTGGCCTGGAACTCAGAGGCGAGACCTGGGTGTCGAGGGTCACTTGGTAGATGTGGATGTGTTGGTCACACAAGATCGAGGGGAGAGAGTGTGGACTGTGTTCAAGAGCACCAGTGTTTAATGGCCCAGGTGAGGGATGGGGAACAGGAGGAGGAACCACCAGAGAAGGATGAGGAGAATCAGGTGAGTGCAGAAGGGTTGGGGAGCTGGCAGACAGAGGACTGGAGGCTGCTGAGTGATGGTCAGATGAGGCCTGAGAAGTGCTGGGGATGGAGGTGGCACTGAGGTTGCATTAGGCTGACAAGGTGAAGAAGCAGTGATACCAAGGATAACGACTTCTTCAGGAAGTTTGGCTGCAGAGAGGGGTACAGACACAGAGGGGAGTCGGGGGGCAAGGGAAGGTCTTTAGTCACAGGAGAGACTTGACAATGACATGGAGAGATGTCTGTGGAAAAGACTGCTCTGGGGCTAGACCACCAGGCTCAGACCTGCTGAGCCCAGTCTCTGTCTCCAGGAGCAGGTCAGGCGAGGGGAGAAGTTTCTACAGCCACTGGCTGGCTGGGAGGCTGCTGAGCTGGGCCCCGCTGGGGCCCGCTTTCTGGCCCTGCAAGCCCAGCTGACTGACTTCTCCAGGGCTTTGGCCCAGCGGCGGCGGCGGCTGGCAGATGCTGAGAAGCTATCTCATTTTTTCAAGCAGGTAGGTGGGGTGTCCTGACCTTGGCTGCAGGTGGTCAATGGGGATGGAGGGGTGGCTGCCTAACCCCAGCACAGCCTGAGCTCTTTCAGGACGTTCTGCCTGTTCTCTCTCCTTGTCTTCAGGTTGACCCCAAAATCCAAGCACTGGGGGGTATGGCCTGAGTCATCATCCTGTGGGGATGGGGAATGGGTTGAAGAGAAGGCTCGGTGGTCTTGGTGGGCTCCATCTTCACTGCCTCTCTGGCTTTGGTGTTACAGGCCTTGACCTGGGCTGAGGAGGGGCAGCGGGTGTTGGCAGAGCTGGAGCAGGAGCACCCAGGGGTCGTGTTGCAACGGCTGCAGCTGCATTGGACCAAGCACCCTGACTTGCCTCCTGCCCACTTCCGAAAAATGTGGGCTCTGGCCACAGGGTTGGGTTCTGAAGGCATCCGCCAGGAGTGCCGCTTGGCCTGGGCACGATGCCAAGACACCTGGCTGGCCCTGGACCAGAAGCTAGAGGCCGCACTGAAGCCACCACTGACCACGACCACGACCACGACGGGCAGCACGGCTAGCCTGTGTGTCAGCCGTGTCCCAGCTGCATCTGCCACCCCTCCCCTGAGGAAGGCATACAGCCTTGATCAGAATTTGGGGCAGAGTCTCAGAGAGTCTGCCCACCACTGCCACCATGCGGCCACTGCGGCTGCCTGCCACAGACCAGAGGCTGGAGGGGGTGCCCAGCCAGGGTCATCCCCTGCCGTGCCTCCACCAAGCAGCTCTGACCCCAGGAGCCCCAGCAGGTGCAGGCAGTGGGCAGGGCAGGGAGGGCAGTGGCAGGAGAGAGGCCTTGAATCCTGATTCCTCCTGTCTGGTAGGCTCCAGCTGGTGCTGGCAGAGATGGTGGCTACAGAGCGGGAGTATGTCCGTGCTCTTGACTACACCATGGAGAACTACTTCCCTGAGCTGGATCGCCCCGATGTGCCCCAGGGCCTCCGTGGCCAGCGCGCCCACCTCTTTGGCAACCTGGAGAAGCTGCGGGACTTCCACTGTCATTTCTTCCTGCGTGAGCTGGAGGCCTGTACCCAGCACCCATCCCGGGTAGCCTATGCCTTCCTGCGCCATGTAAGCCCACAGGCCACATGGCCCCTAGCTGATTCTGCCACACTCAACAAAGATCTCCTGGGTGCATGCTTGGTGCCAGCTCTGTGCTGGGTACAGCTATGAGTAAGACCAGCAAGGTCCCTGCCCCTTTGGATGCTCATATTTTAATAGAAGAGACGTAAAAGTGAAAAACGGAATTCCAGATTATAGTTGGGGCCAGGAAGAAAGTCATCAGGATAGATCCATGATTGTGAATTAGTGGTGGGGCAGGAGTGGGGCAGTTAGAGGCCTCTTTGAGGAGCTGATGGTTAAGCTGGGGCCAGAGGAAGGGACTAGAGTCAGTGTTCCATCCAGAGGAAAGATCGAGTTTAAAGGAAGAGACAGGTCAAAGCGGCTGAGTGTAGTGAGCAAAAGACGGGGTAGTCCGAGGTGAGGGGTCCCAGAATGGTTGTTCCCAGAGCAATGGGAGAAGCAAAGGCCCTGTGGGCAAGCCGCACCCTGCACAGTGCCTGCTCTTGCCAGGTTACCCCTCATTCAAAGCCAGGCAGATTGGATCAGGGGGAGGCTTCCCTGGCAGCTGTTTGTTGGCATTTTGGTCCTCTCGAGCTGAGGATCTCTGGCCCATGGGGGCCAGACTCTGGAAGCTGTCCCCCTTGCACCCAGACTGAGCTGTGTGTCCTCACAGAGGGTGCAGTTTGGGATGTATGCACTCTACAGCAAGAATAAACCTCGCTCCGATGCCCTGATGACCAGCTTTGGTCACGCCTTCTTCAAGGTAGATGAGCCTGAGCCTGTAGGGGAGGAGGGGATGGAGGAAGTACTCTGAAGCTGCCTGATGGTCTTCCATGCACCTGGCAGGACAAGCAGCAAATGCTGGGGGACCACCTGGACTTGGCCTCCTACCTGCTGAAGCCCATCCAGCGCATGGGCAAGTACGCACTGCTGCTACAGGAACTGGCGCGGGCCTGCGGGGGGGCCGTGCAGGAGCTGAGTGCCCTGCGGGCCGCCCAGAGCCTTGTGCGCTTCCAGCTGCGACACGGCAATGACCTGCTGGCCATGGACGCCATTCAGGGCTGTGACGTGAGTCCTGCCAGGCCGTGGTGGGCAGCTACAGTAGTGAAGGGAGGGGGCAGCAGAGGCTGGGCACTCACTGGGCTCCAACTTGGCAGGTTAACCTCAAGGAACAGGGGCAGCTGGTACGACAGGACGAGTTCATGGTGCGCAGTGGACGCCGTAAGTCCTTGCGCCGTGTTTTTCTCTTTGAGGAGCTGCTGCTCTTCAGCAAGCCTCGCCGAGGACCCACAGGCACCGACACATTTGCCTACAAGCGTTCCTTCAAGGTAGGCCCACCCGACCCCTCCCGTGCTCCCTGCCCCCTTCTCCCCCAGTTCCTCACCAAGCCCCTCTCCTGGCCACACAGATGGCAGACCTGGGCCTCACTGAGTGCTGTGGGGAGAGCAACCTGCGGTTTGAGATCTGGTTCCGCCGTCGCAAGGCCAGGGACACCTTTGTGCTGCAGGCTGCTAGCTTGGCCACCAAGCAGGCTTGGACGGCTGACATTTCTCGTCTGCTCTGGAGGCAGGCCATCCACAACAAGGGTGTGTCCCTGCCCCTTATTTCAATAAAAGGTCCCCTCTCTGGACAGCTTACAGTGTCTCACAGGGGCCCAGGCAGGGCCTAGGGACCTGGAAATGCTTGGGAGCAGGGAGGTCCAGCAGCTGCCAGTGTAGGGGAAAGAGCTTCAAAGTCAGGCAGTCCTGCTATCACTGTCCCTGATTATGGACACAGTATTAAGCTGAGTATCAGAGGCCTTATCTTGAAAAGGGCAATTATGACACCTGTCCCCAGGATTGTTGGGAGGAGAGCATGGCACCAAGGAAGGCTCTGTGCACAGGACAGCTAATCTGCTGGCTATGCATATACAGAAAGGAATTACTCAAGGGAGTGGGTAGACAGAGGCCCAAGGGCAAGGCTGATGTCCAGAGAGGCCCCACCTATGCCCACTCTCCACCCAGAGGTGCGCATGGCTGAGATGGTGTCCATGGGTGTGGGGAACAAGGCCTTCCGGGACATCGCCCCCAACGAGGAAGCCATCAATGACCGCACCGTCAACTACGTCCTAAAGTGCCGAGGTAGCAGGCAGGCTGGGGGTGTGGGGGAGGAAAGCTGCACGGGAGGCAACGTGGACCTTTGTCAGCCCTTGCCTGTGCTCCCTTCAGGACCTTAGCCCAGGTAGGCTCTGGCCTGTCCAAACCTGACTCTCTCTCTTACGCAGAAGTTCGTTCTCGGGCCTCTATTGCTGTGGCCCCGTTTGACTGTGACAGCCCCTACCTGGGGGCCTTGAGTTCCCTTCCTGGAGACCCTGCCTCTTGTTCTGTACTGGGGTCCCTCAACCTGCACCTGTACAGAGACCCGGCTCTTCTGGGACTCCGCTGGCCCCTGTATTCTCCCAGCTTCCCAGAGGAAGCAGCACTGGAGGCTGAAGTGGAGCTGGGCAGTCAGCTGTCTTTGAGTAGGTCTGGGCTTAGCCAGAGGCAGGATGGTATCAGTTAGGGTCTGGCCCTTTCCTGCTGACCGCTTACCTTCCTCCTCCCTAGCTCCCGAGGACTCAGAGGTCTCATCCCAGTGCCCATCAGCCAGTGGATCCAGTGGGTCTGACAGCAGCTATGTGTCAGGGCAGGCCCTTGGCAGAGGTCTTGAGGACCTGTCCTGTGTGAGTACCATTTTGTCCTGTATCTACCAGCCCCAGCCCAGGCCTATGGCTACCTTTCCTTTAGGTGGAAATGGGAGTGGGTGGGCCAGGGGCCATACCCCAGAGATCCCACCTGGACCCTGAGTTGAGGAAACAGGTAGTCATGCCTAGCTTGTCAACCACAGGTCTGAGCCCGGGCTAGAAGGCAGGCAGTGGATCCAGCAGCTTTTGCTCCAAGAAACATCACCTCTCTCAGGATCTGCTGTGACCAGAGTGTGGCTGCCGCCTGGGCCACCTCCAGCCCACATGTACTGCCCTATTGACTACTCTTTCTGATGTCCGTGCCCACTGGCAGACTGGCAGGGACCTCTCCTATGGAGCCTGGCTGCAAAGCCTGAATGACTACCCTGATCCTGAGCTTCTGGCCCCATGTCCCCTTCATCTATTCTCTCTGTAGTTCCCCTCCCAGTTACAGGTTAGGATTAGGTTAGAGCAGATGTTTCCATGCTCTAGGCTGGTGGAGCACCAAGTGGCTCTGGGCAGTGACTGGGCTGCTTCCACCCTCAGGAGGAACATAGGTGGGTTCCCAGCAGTTGTTTCCCAACCCCTGTTCTCAAAGCCAACCTTCTTAAACTTAGGGGCAAGCCCACGCCTATTGTACCCTTAACTCTTGACTGCCCTGGTTGCTCAAGCCCAGCTTCTTTCCTGGGTCAGTTTGGTTATATTGACTCAACACCTTTTGAATAGCTTTCAATTAGAGCTGTTATCTAAAATCATTTCACTGGTTGTTAGGTCTTTGGTGTCTCAAAGAGAGTCCAGGCCCTTGACTCATAAATTACTCTTTATTTATAATAAAAATAGACTGACACACCCTCAGATGGGGACACACATTCTTAAAATGAACCTTGGCAGGTGGGGGTATGTGAGGGCAGCATTTCTGGTCACCCTAGCCCTCTTGTAAGTACTTTCCCAGGATAGAGTAAGAGACAGACCTAGACAGGCCCCTCTGGATGAGCAGGTCCATGCAGCGACCATATTTCCTGGCGAAAGGCAGTGTGAGCTAGAAGGAAAGGCTCGTCTTATCCCTTACTTCCTGGCTGGTTGCCTACCCTAGGTCTGTGGGTATTGGGGGGGGATGCTCCTATCTGGGGGTGGGGGCAGGGGTAGGGCAAGGCCTGTTGTTGGGGACTTTTGATGCTCTCGGGCTCAGTTCTGCCCAAAGGCCTCTCACAAGGCTGTAGCTAGGAGCGGCTACCACAATGACCAGAGGGTCAAAAATGTATGTTTCGGGCCACTGGTTTTCCATTTTCTAGCTGTAGATGCTGACCTCACCTTTCCAATCGGCAGACCAGCCAGAGGCCTAATAGTAACTGGGAACCAGTGTGTTTAGGATGAAAAGTATAATAATGTACTTGACTACAGAAATACCAGATTAAGGAGAAATTAGCTAAATCTTTTTCACCTACAATGTTAAAATAAAAACTTAAAACCCTAAAATTATTTTAAGGAATCAAAAAACAAAAAAAATGGGTCATTCGTTTGACCTTATTGAACATTTTTTTGGTAAAGAATGCTTTAAAGCAGCTTATATATGAAAGGAATATGCTAAAGTGATGATAGAACGAAGCAGGTGAAATTGGTATCACCCATCGAAAAGGTCTGAGTCCTAATAGTTTCTTTGGTTTCAGCACCCCAAAAACTTGGGCTCATGTGATGTGCTTCCCAAGCATGGCCAGGGGTGGTTACCAAAATTGGTAACCATTGCAGGAAAACTACAAAAACCAGTGGCCCGAATACTGCTTTTTGATGACTCTGGACTGTTAATTTCAGCCATTGTTTCTCCCTCCTTGGGACCAGGGACCAGAGGTTAGCTGCCTGCCTTGCCTTCTGGGCAGTGCTGCGTGGCCCTCATGCAGCAAGACAGTGTCCATTTGAGGTGTCCACAGGGTCAGCATTCCCAGTGGGGTACAGGTGGCCCTCACCTCCACCCAGCTGTACAGGCGTTCCTGGGTGTGTCGGTCATCCTTGAAGCCGGTGATGGCCAGCAAATCCACCACAAACTGCTTGGGGCTGATGTGCAGGGTCTGCCAGGAGAGCCCCTAGTCAGGCAGGGCTGGAAGCAGCTGCCTGACACACATTTGCTCCCTGCCTTTCAGAGTGGGATGCAGAACAGGGGCTTCCCTTGGTCTGCAGGAGCTACAGGGATCAGGGGCCACTGTCACGCCCAACTACCTTTTGGTTAAGGCTTGGTTCAGATGACAGTGCCCTGTCTTCCTGTCCATGCTCTTCTTGCCACCCTTGTGCCCCTGGCCTGTTTCCCTTGACTTGTTTCCCTTTGCCTGGCACCACTTATTGTGGGGATAGGGGGACAGACAGGTAGAAAAGAAACAAGGTCTGGGGCCTGGCAAACATACCCACAGCCGGTTGGTCAGGGAGACCACCTTGGCTGTCATGGCTTTGGGGTCCTTTTGCCTGATGGAATCCAGGATGATGTCAGTCAGGAAGCGGTGACATTTTTGTGCATAAAACATCTCTTCCCAGGACAGAGAGAAACTCAGGAAAGTCACCTCTGTGGAGGAGAGAGTGGATGTGGCCACACCTGCCTGTGGCTAAGGCCTTAGAGCCAGCCTGGAGGAAGGGGAGAAGTGTAGGGCTCCCTGAGGGAGACTGTTTTCCTGAAGTACCCTGGGTAGGGGCTCAGGCATCTCCACAAGGAAGCAGGGGGCCAGGTATGGCTTCAGAGTCTCACCTCTGGGCTGGGGGCTGGCTGTAGTCGGTGTATGCCTGAGGTTGTCCATCTGTGTGGTGTAGATGATGCTGTCCTCAAAGAACATGCAGGAGCCATCGCTGCCCACCACAGGGGGATGGGCCACTTTGAGGATGACCCCTGCATTATCCACCTCACTGGCCTCAGGCAGAGGCTGCTCAGGGCCAGGGCTTTCTGTGAAAACAACATGGGGTGGGGGTCCTCCTTAAGCCACTTTGGAGCAGGGAGGGGGCCTCTGGTGACAGACCAGCACAGTCACCCCAACCTTCTAGCAGCTTCTGCCTCCAGTTTCTCAGAAGTGGCACCCTCTGCTGACAGGGGCCTGTCCTGGCTCTCCTCTCTTAATTGTCCTAGAAGCATTATAAGCCCAATCCTACATTTCAGAACTCCAAGGAACTCTCCAAATTCCTCTTGAACTAAGGCTGGTATTAACTAGAGTTGATAATACCCCAGCTGGGGGACTGGAAATTGTTGGAAAACTAAAATGAGAGGAGCTTTTTGGGTGTGTTTTTGATACATGTCCACTCTGAAGAGTATGTTTGACAGACCAACTCAGGGCTCACACGCAGGACCCAAGAAGGCCCCTCCAAGGAGGGCCCAAGCCTTTAAAAGGAAAAGCAACAGAATACTGTAGAAAGACTTTGAGGGAGCAGGAAAAACAGCCCAACATGTCAGTTCTCAGCATACTCCCCTGGGTTGTCTCCACACTNNNNCCCCCGTAACACGCCTCTCTTCAGCTTCTTCTCCTGTCCATTCCACCTCAGTAATCACCCACCCTCCTGCAGTCACACAAGCCAGAAACCTGGCCTCTCTCTTGCTGCATCCTTCTCTACTTCCTACCCCAACTGCCTAGCTTGTTTGATCTAGAATGACCTTACGCTTCTAACACTCCTGCTTCTGCTACTGCTTTTCCTCTACTCCTGGAGCAAGCTCTCTGAATACAAACCCGACTGCTTGCTCCTTTGTTTAAAATTCTTCAGTGGCTTCCCACACCCCATAGGATCAGAACAAAGTACCAGGTCCTGAACTTGGCCCACAAGACCTGTCCTGATTAATTATGTCTTCAGCCCTATTTCCCATCACTTCCCCACATGAAACCTGGCCTCCAGAGCTAGACCAAAGACCTGTGTCTCCACAAGACTTCTCCTTCCTTCGCCTGCTCACTCCTTAGCCCCCAGCCTTCTTTATGCCCCTATTACTTAATATATTAACACCCTCTTCCCATATGCTTCATGCAGATTCTCAGGTCCACAAGCCATGCCAGTGTGCTGGTCACCTCTGTCTGCTGCTTGGCAGAACTGGCATCAGTGAATAGAGAGTTGTGGTCCCCCTTTGTCACTAATTCACTCTGTGGTTTTGGCCAAGGTTTGCCCTCTCTGTTGTTAAATAAGACTTAGGTCAAGGATGGGACAGGACTCACCTTTCTCTCTTGGCTTCTGCTTGCCCCAGTCCTTCAGCGTGACAGCTCTTTTCACAGGGAAGTACGGCTTAAAGGTTGGCTCTGGCCACTTGTCTTTGGCTCCAGCTCCAGCCCCTGCCTGTGGGCCCAGGTCCTTCTCTGAGCCTGTGGAATGGCCTTTCCAGGAAGCTGAGGTGCTGGGCTGGGAAGGAGCCTCACTTCCCGAAGGGAGCTGCAGGGTAGCCTCCTCCATGGAGCTGCTCCGGGGGACTGGCAGTGGCTGGGATTCCCACTGTTTGCAATTGACCATGTCCCATTCCCTCACCAGGGAGATGAGTTTTTGCATGGGGGTGACAGGAGGGTCTTTGGTTTCAGGTTTCTGTGTGAGGTTGACTGTGGTGCATTTCTTCTTGGGAGGACTCTCAGGGTGGGCCCCCCAGTATCTGGGGTTGGCACATAGGCCAGGACAGTGGGAGTATGTGCTGGGATTGCCCGCCCTCTTGGCACCTCGGCACAGAGACACCTGGATGGTCTGGGAGTACTGCTCAGACTCCTCCATCTGGCTGGATCTGGCCAGGGTCCCCTTGGCCTTGTTCCATGGGGTCCTGTCATTGCAGTCTTGGAAGTCTACACGCATGCAGGCTGTGGTCTGGGGAAGGAGGACACAGCAGCTCTGGGAATGTGCAACATTCAGTGGAAACACTGAAGCTTTACCTGAGAATAATAATCTGGGCCTCCAAGACCTCACTTGCTCACCCAGATCAATCGTCTCCTCCACACAGGTCAGCCATTTGAGCTTTGCTCAGCCTGAGTGGGGGTGGTGCCAGCCCAGGGGCCTCTCATATTCCAAAGGGACATACCATCAGCATCTAGGCCACAAGTGGCCAACACTTCCCTATGCTTTCTTCAGTGCTTGGACATAGTTACCATGCTAGGAATCCACATAGGCCCTGCTCTAATGCTGCCATGCCCCTCAGTAAGAGCCTACCCCTGACCCTGTGGTAGCACTCTCAGGACAAAACAAACCAAAGAAGGCTAGGGCTTACTTCTTTGGCGTCTCTACTGAACTGCACCAGTGACCCTGGCCCTTCCGTCACCACATGCAGCCTCCTGATGAGAAAAGCTTCTTCATTTTCAGTTTCTTTCTCCTGGGTCCATGACCTGCACACTCCAAGAGGGAGTCAGTGAGCAGAAGCTTCTACTAGTTCATCGACCAGTTGGTCAGGTCTGCCCTTTGACTAATTAACTCTAAACAGTGGTGGAGAAGGGCTCTTAAAAGGTTTCACTTAGGTCATTAGCCAGTCCTGGCCCTGTTCCACCCCCTTTGCCCCAAGGAGAACAGGGAGGTGGGACTGAGGACAGGATTCTCAAGAGGGCTATAAAGGTCCAAACTCCAGAACATGGTGTCTGGAGCAAAGTTTCCTTACTTGTATGCCTCACATTGGGCAAGAGCTTCTGAGAGGGATGGGATGTGGTATTCCTCTACCTCCTGGCAGAATAGGGGCCATTCCCTGCAGATGACAAGACATTGTAAGGCTGGGCAGCTGAGGTGGGAGTGTGGGTGGAGGCATAGCCTTTGGAGCCGCTGCCTTGAACAGCAGTTCACATATTGGAAATAATATAACCTCCTCCCTGAAGGCTATGAACTCAATATTTTTCGTTGCAGAAGAGAGGGGTTTCATCACATGATTTCCTTCCATTTATCACTTACTTAAATTCAGATGGTAAAAACAGTTTTCCAAGTCTCAGGAAGTTGAGAATGTGTCGGAACATTTGGCCATCCCCGTGGATCAGCAGGGTCTGCCCGTAAGTGATCCAGTACACTCTTTGAGGGTTGCACAGAAGTTCTGGATACTGCAAGGAATTGTACACCAGACTCTGTTAGTCTGTTAGTTAAAGGGCTGGGTCTTTAGTAAGGGGCAGGTCAGTCTTCTCTTATTTCATTTTCTCAACTGTTCTACAACAGAGGCTTTGGGATTTCCATCTCCCTGTCTTGTTAGCCACAGGGAGCGATAGTGGGGAGCAGAGCATCCAGGGACAAGAACATCCCTGCTTCAAGTTTTGCTGGCTTCTAGACTAGACTACCCTCTCAAGGCATTCGTAACCCTCACCTGTGTCTTGCTTGGTCCAGACCCCTCAGACTGGTCTCCTCCCGACCCAAACTCTTGAGGGCCTTCTTAGCATGCTGCTCATACAATAAGAGCACTTTGGGTCATGGAGGAGGGGGAAGGTCTCATTCTCAGCAGGGGCTAGGGGCTGTGTGAGGGTCCAGTGACAAGGTTCTAAAGCCGCTCAGCCACAGAAGCCGAAAGGAAAGGAGGGCAGCCTGGGGCCAGCGTACCTTCAGCAAGGTCTGCAGGGTGGTTGCATACCAGTGGCTTCCGACATAAACTTTGATGATCTGTTGGGGGGAATACACGGTGATTTCTGCTGTCCACTCCTCATCTAAGGAAACCGGTGAGAAGGAACGTATCACATGACCAGAAGGAAATTAGGTGGGACATTTTAGGTTAGTAACGCATGTTAAGACTCAATATCTTCATCAGTCATGATGTGTTGCCTCCTCTGA
The DNA here is from genome assembly GCF_017311325.1 of Ursus maritimus. Lineage (NCBI taxonomy): Eukaryota > Metazoa > Chordata > Mammalia > Carnivora > Ursidae > Ursus > Ursus maritimus. Next base: position 22,538,982 of record NW_024424341.1, read on the forward strand.
GAAGCAGCAGGAATCCCTGAAACCAGCCTTCTCTCAGGCCTTCCCTGCTGCTCACCATACAGTTTCCTGGGTGGTGAGGTGGGTTTGGAATGGCAACTTGGAAGGTCAGCTGGTGACTCTGGGGGTGGGAAGGGTGATCCCTCTAAAATCTCAACCCCAGGGGTACTGACGCTCTTCCCCTGACCCACCTCTCTCAAAAAAGCTGATGTTCCTGTCCGCCGACATTGCCAACTGCCAATGGCTTCTGGCTGGGTGTGTCCTGGCTGTATAACTCCAGCTCTTCATGTGGTAAGGAGTCCCTCTGTATGTTTTGTGCTTATGGTTTGGCAAATGTCACCCTGCCAGCTCTTGTCAAATCACTGTCACTGCTATAGAGACCAAGCCTCTAGGCCTGTTTGGAGAATGGGGCTTCATTTTGAGATGATGAACCCATGATCCTTTTCCTGGGGGAGACTGGACTTAGGCTTTGTTCTGATTTTCGGGAACCAGTTTCTAATGAGCTTTGTAATGAGTAAAGGGTATATAACTAAGTTATATAATCAAGAACTAAGAGGTATATCATTAGATTGTGAACTCCATTAAGATAAGGACTGGGTCTGTTTTACTCTTAGTGTCTACTTCTTTCCTGATATATGGTAGGTGCTCAATAAATGCTGACTATTGCTGAATGACAGAATACAGTGGAAACTTGATCTAAAAACTTTTTGTTAATAAAAGGTTATAGAGCAGCCGGTGAAAACATTAGTTTTGGACTCAGATTCAAACTCGAGCTCGATCACTATCTCATTGTGTAATCTGAGCAAGTTACCTCCCTGAGCCTCTGCTTCATCTGTTAAATGGACCCAGAGATTGTTCTTCCCTGGATGGCTATGGGGATCAAATGGACACAGCATGTCAGCTCTCAGAGCCAGAGCAGTCATACCCTTGGAGATCCATGTGGCCCCATACTGAGGTCAGTCTGTACTGCCCAGTCTGTACTACTTGAGGCTACTCATGGGCTTGAGGTGAGGAGGGGTACCTTAACATGAAAGTTTCCCTCTAGGAAAACCTACTAATGTTGGCTTTCCTCTCCTCTTCCATCTACAGTGCCTGGCCCTGGCCAGCCTTGACTTTCCTTTACAATACCCAAGCCCTCCTCTGATGCTAAATTCAAATAAAGAAGCATTCTCATTTACTGAGCACATCCATGGGTGCCAGAGTCCTTGGCTCCAGATGAGTCTTCAGGGCCACTTTCATTGGCTCATAGGTGATGTCCCTCTTGTCCAGGAAGGCACAGAGCTCGTATACCTCGGAAATAGTCTCAGTCAGGGGCAGCCGACAAGTCCCCAGCCAGTTCCTGCCCAGAGGAAAGGCCTGTTAGAACCTCAGCACTGCACCCCAAGGGAGTCTAGCTTGCCAACTTTTCACATCTAGAATGCCTTGCCCCTTCCACTGGCTCAAACCTCGTGGCCACTACATCATTTCCTGCTTTAACCAGAAATCTGGTGATGTCTTGTGGGGACTGAACTTGGACACACAGGCTCATCATGTTGGAGCTGAGTTTGACCTACTTCAGCAAAGTCCTCTACATCAACTAACTGTAAGCTTCTAGGCTCTGCCTAAGGTTCTAGAAGCCAGGCTGGGCCCAGCCACTCCCATCCTGCCCCCATAATCATCTGCCCATGACACCTCAGCCACGACATGGCAGCCCGCCATGGTCTTGGGAGATTACTAATACCCTGTGTGTCTAGGAAAGAGGCTGGGGGTCTGAACATCAACCCCCTGCCTCCAAAGGCACTTAGCTTTGCCCTCTGTGACATCAGGGATGGGACATCTCTGGGAGAGATGGATGGTGTGGGCCGCAAAGGCCCAAAACCCCCAGGGTTGGTTGACTTTCTTCCTAGGGGCTCAGGAAAACCCACTTCTATGTTTAGTTTTGGTACCAATATATTTTGTGACCCTAAGAGAGTTGCTCCACTCTGAACATCAGTTTACTTTTCTATAAAACAGGATTAGAATCCATGCTCCTGCACTAATGGAGACATTCAAGAGTTCATCCCCCAAGACAAAGGCCAGTTTTAACCTCCTTTGTAAAGACTGCCTTGCTTGGCTTCTGGAGCTCACCCCCAGTTCTGGCCTTTCTGTGTGTCCAGCAAGCCTCCCAAGGGTTGTGGGATGGGGGGAGGACCTTTGTAGAAAGGTCTGCATGGCAGGGGAATTATCTAGCATCCTGAGGGTTGTGACTGTGGCCTGGTCATCTCAGACCTAGAACAGGGCTAAAAACAGCAATGGATTGCAGAAAACAGAAGTATGAAGCTGTCTGAAGCCTTTGAACCTTGGGAACCTTTGTACTTGGCATTAGTCCTCTCCTCTAAGGCCGAGTTTTGTGGTGGTGGTGGGTCTAGCTAAAATGATGGGTTTGCCCCCAAGGACACAACTTCCCTTTGGCTCATGGACAGGGCCCCAGGTTGGTTCCTGAGGAAAGGCAAAGACCAGCCTGAGTGGAACCAAGCTGCTCTCTGAGGAGGGCCTTACTTGACATGCTGAAAGAGGACCCCGTTCCCTGTGATGTACAGTCTACTGCCGTCCAGCGTGCTCTCGATGCGGAGCTGTCCCAGTGCGGAGTCTGGGTACTTGACAAGCAGACCCAGGGCCATCATGTACAACGGCTTCACAGACTCCAGGCCTGCTGCACGGACCCCCTTCCCAGGGCTTGGGGGAGGACAAGAGGTCCGGGAACAGCCACCTGTGCCGGTGAGAATGGGGTGACTCCTAGACCCCTCATGGTCATAACTCTATTAGAAGCTTTGGGTCTCGCTTCCTACTGCTGCCTTGAATTAGTACCAAGGAAGCTTAGAGGGAGCTTATTTCCTTGCACAGCCAAATCTGAATCCTCTCAAAATCAGTATAATTTTTCTAATAGTTAGGTTTAGAGGTCAAAGTTATTTGTTAGGAGGTAGGGCTGGGGGGGATTAATTTGCTGTATCATTAACATGGGAATTTCAGAAATTTCAGTAGACCAGCCGTCTGGCCTCAGATTCTTCCGGAATCTCCCTTAGTTCCAAGCTCTGCTCTAATCATCTGTGGGGAAGGATCGGCAACCATAACACAGAACCTGATGTGCATCACAGGCGTCTCAGATTCATAGCCCCTGTCGCTCCAGGCAGAATTTCCCCCAGAGACAAACTATGTGGTGTTACTTTCAGATTCGGTATCTGGGTTGCTGGCTCGTGGGCAGGACCTTGTTCTACTGCAGTGGGCACAATGCACAATCTACAGGATCCTATCCCAGTGGCAACAATGGGCCAGCAGGCAAGCTGCTGGGTGATTTTCATGGATCATTTCCAATCCTCTGAGCGACTCTATAGGAGGGGTCATGCCATCCTTATATCACAGATGAGGAAACTATCCTGAGAGGCTAATTAAGAACCTTGCCCCAGACTGCAAAGCTGCGTGGGGCAGAGCTGGGGTTTGAGGGCAACTTTGCCCATCTCCAAGGCTACTAGAGCTGTTTCCCTTAGTTATGTGCTTTCTAAAAGGCAAAAACCAGCTTTGTATTTGAGGGCTGCTGCATGGTTTACAGAGCCTGACTGCAAACATGCTTTCCTTCCAACTTCACATGGTTCTTGTGGAATAGGCACTGCCGTCCTCATCTCTCAAGGACCCATGTTGTCTGAGAAACAGAAGCCCTTGAAGGAGGGATTTGAACTCACCCTTTCTTAAGGGATTGTAAGATCCAGGAACAGGCTCCTGAGACCTTCTGCAGGATGCCACTTGTTGCAGATAGGACTGAACTCCCATTTTGCCTGGGGATGAGGCTGGGAGAGCTGGGTCTAAACACAGGGAAAGACCTGATTCCCATGGGTAAATGTCTGGTGATGCACAGGCCAAACTCCACATGTGCATGACAGTTCTCTACAATCTCAGCATGCCAGCTGAGGCCACGCTGGGGTAGCTAGTGCCCTGCCACGTGCACAGTAGCTTCCATACATGTACAGGATTTGGGAAAGGGGATGATGAAAGGCAAATAAAACACGTGAGGAGGAAACTAGAATGAAGTAGGACTGCGAGCATGAAGGCCTGGATTGGACCTGGGTCAGGAAGTATCAGAAGCAGGCAGACAGGCACAGCAGCCGGAGGTTGTGAAGTAGGGAAACAAGGGAATTTGGGGGTGGTGAGAGAACTGAAGCACTAAGGGAGAATCTGCCTGAGAGTCTCCCATGCCCTCCAGCTATGCCTGGAAGGGGAAGGATGGCAGTGGCTGCCAGGTGCTGCAAGTTCCCAGGTGCTCACCACTTCCACCAGCAGGGCAGAGCCACTGTACCTCTGTGAAGCTTGCCCTTGGGCCCAGCCTCCCTCTCTAGGACATTCAGGCCTGGTTTCCCCACCCAGGCTGGGCCGAGCTACCTACAGCCCCGTGGGGAGGCGGAGCAGCCAGAGGGCACACAAGGTTTCAGGCTGAAATTGCTCTTCTCATATTCTAAGTCAGCCAAAACACCTGCCTCTCTCACCACTGCCCAAAGACCAAAGTGGTTGTGGGAGGGAGGGGAGACATTTGTTCTTGGCTTTTCCAGCTCAAGCATGGACTGCCCCAGAATGTCAAGGGGAGGGCAAGGTCCCCCTGGTGACATACCCATGTTCATCCGGTACAATCTTACAGCTTCAGTGAGCTCAGGGATTTCCAGAATTTCCACTTCTGCTTCTAACGCATCTATGTTGGAGAAATTATCTGGTAGTAAAATCTTCTGTGAGCGTAGAAAATTCACTTGAAAAGCAAAGGGAAACAAAATTGGCTAAGGAGGTTATTTCTGATTCAATTGTAGGTCCAGGTTTTTTGCAGGTTTGTAGTACTGCAATATATCCTAGGCTCTCCTTGTTCTGAAACAATTTCTAAACATACCTGGTTAGATTAGCTTTGAGTCTGTGGTTTCAAGGTGAAAGACCCCAAATTACTTTGTTTTCCTGTGTTTGAGTCCATGGGTGTGGCCTCCCTTGGCCTGGCTTGGGGCTTCCAGGCCAGGCCCTCCTGGTGAACATACTGGCCTTGAGACTTACCCTGTGAGTCTTGACCCAAGAGCAGGTCATTCCAAAAGAGGGAGTTGTCTTGCCGCTTACAGAGGAAGGGCCCAGCTGAGCTGAGCTGGCAGGTGGCACTTGGCAGTTTGTCCCTGCCTGGATTGCAGTGTGGGAGGCAGAGATGGAGCCAACGCTAACGTCCTGTGTGAATCAACTTGGAGATTCAGAAGCACATCAAGACAACTTTCCAGGTGACTATAAGGAATGGCTGGGGTTCCAAGCATTTGGGCCCCCGTACAACTTGGGTGTTTCCTGCCGTATTCATTCTAGGCAGCAACAGCATCTTGGAATCAAAGAGTTCACTCAGTCCACCCCCTGACCAGAGTGTGTCCTAAGGTGGGGGGAAAGAAGTTCTCTTTGTCCAGGTTGAAGATCTCCCTCCTTAGGCCACTAGCTCAAGCAGACAATTTTATAATGATTTTGGGGAACCTTTCACCAGACACCCTCTTTCTCTTTTGTTCTGGATTTAGCGGATATGAGAGCAGGTAGATACCATTCTTTGAAACAAAGGAATAGGAATAGGAAACCCTATTTCCTCATTTTATGGTGAGAGGAACTGAGGCTGGAGCCCACCCAGATGGACACATAAAGACAAGCTAGAGAGTAGCTGACTTTTGAGCCCGGCTCAGGTCCTTGCCCTTCACACCAATACCTGTGGCCCCGATCACTGCAGGCAGCTTCCAGTGACCCTTTACCCCCACGCCATCCCCAAATGCACAGGGAATAAAATAGCCCTGAGGTTCGTGGGAGTCTAATGCCAGGAATCTGCTTGCCTTCCAGAAGGCTCTGTCATGCTTCCACCACCTCAGCCTAAGGAAGCTCCTAATGCCCTAAGCACCAAGCTGAGCCTCCATGGGATGTGGGATGGGGAGGGGTGGATAGGCCCTATCAGCCCCCCACCCCCAGGATAGAGCAATCACCAATGAAGCGGAACTCGCTGCACTCGCACTCGATTAGGGCCACTGTCTCAGCCAGCCACAGCAGATTGTCTTCAGTCACCAGGCTTGGATACTTGGCCACTAGGTCTAGGGGCAGAAAACAGTAGTGTACTTCCTCTTCTGTGTCTAACAATGGTGTGTCCATGAGTCCCAAAGGTGCCTTATCATGTAGGCCTGGAAGAGAATGTGCAGAGGGGCATCACCACCACTCAGAGGCCAGGGCTCTCACTGATCCCAGGGTCCTGGAGGAAGCTGGGGAGATCACCCCAGAGATGGTCATGCCAGGTGCCTCCTTTCCCCCTCCCTGCCCGCAGATGTAACCCTAACACCAAACACAGGAGTATGGTGGGAGAAGGACATGCACATCTATTTTTCCTACAATGAAGGGCAGGAGGACATATTGTAACATTTTGGCTTAGGTACTAAAGGTCATTAAATTCATACTTGTTACCTATCTGGTTGTTTCTAATTGATCAAACCAACCATTGTGACCCATTGTGACAAAATAGATTATTTTGACTCTCTTGGAAGCTCAAAACCCATCAATAATCACGAATGGCTGTTTTGGTATCTCAGGCCAATCTATACTGCAAGTCACCCATCAGACAGTAATCATTTGGGGACCCTTCTTATGCGGTAATTAGAAGTGACATGAAAGGTTGGTGGAGTTTTCTGACTACTAGGAGGGGGCAGAATGCAGCCCAGCCTTGCCCAAGTAAAACCAGTATGCAGAGGAATGAATGTGGAAGAGGATGTTTAGTTCCAGGGGGTAAGCAGCCTTGGAGAGGGCATGTGGCAGGGTACAAGATCAAAGAAGATGATGGAGAGGTAGAAAGATCATCTAAAACTAGTTCAGCAATCAGAGTACTCTCTGGATGGAAGCCACGTCTATTAGGGTGAGGAGAAGGGAAGCTGGTGTGGGCTACAGAAAGGGTCAGCCTGTGGGTATACCTGTGAAGGCGGGGCTTTTTATAGGAAATTCTGAGGGTTTGCTGATACATTTCCATGTCCGCCAGTAGTTCAAAGATGCTCTCTCAGCAACAGGTATGTCTGCAGGCCGTACACGTAGGTGGTGTTTCCCTTCCTTCAGATTATCTAGAGTCTGTTAGATACAGAAAATTACTGCCTTGAAAATTCTAAATTGCATAATTATCTACCAGTTCTAGGGCAAAATACCAGGAAAAATAGCATGTGACTTACTTTGATAAAGTGTTTTGAAATAAATTTAGTCGATCGCACAAAAATGTAAAAATTTAGGTCTACGAGATGATATGCTGATATTCAAAATTTCATTGACTATCTTCTGATTTTTGAAACAATCTTTTTTTGGGTTATAATTTTATGCTGACTAACAAATTTATCTTATTTAAGCTAAAGAGTAATTTATATTTAACCATTAAAAACTGGAGATTTTCTACCATTTCCCCTCAACAACTTGTATACTTGTTGTGATCTGCTTATTTGTGTTCATCCTAATCCTGGAACATGATCTAAGCAGGGACTTGGATGTGGCACAGGGTACCACATTTTTCAAAGCACTTTCATAGACGTTTGCTCGTTTACCCTGACACAGCTCTGTGAGATGGATGTGGTAAATGTCTGCAGTCCCATTTTACTGATGAAGCAATTGAGGTTAAAGGATTTGTGACTTGCTCAAGCAGTCTTCCACGTCCAGAGCTTTTCCACTTGATGGAGCAGGTGACTAGGGGTGGGTACATAAGCTGGAGCACGCCAGATAGACAGAGCTGAAGCTCAAAGCAGAAGGTAGGCTGGTGCTGCCCGTTGCTCAAGGACCCATTCTCCCTCGAAAGGCCTGTATAGGGGGCAGAGTATCATAACAGCAAACCCATTTTTCCTCTCCCTACTCCAGAAGACAATAGCATTTTCCCAAGAAATTGCTGGACATAACTAGAAAAGTAGTTGCTGAAAGGCACCATATGACAATTTCTTTCTCTAAGAGCCTCAAAATCAACAAAACACCTTAGATTCAGTATGAAACTAATAAAAGAACCTGCTTCTAAGCTGAATTACACAGGTGAAGCTCTTGTGAAGCTGCTCATAGGAAGCCTGAGCTTTGAAAGTGCCCTCTGGTGGCCATGGCTATAAACTGCACCCGCAGAACGGCTTAGGTCTGTAAAAGGAGGGAACTAGAAATGGGAGAATCTTCCTCATTTTGGGTGACTGTTGGATTTGTGGAAGGACTGGAAAATGTCAGGGTCATGGGGAGTTCTTTCTGGGAGCACTAAGTAATGGGAGGGAGGAACAGTGTGTGTGTGAAACACCAGAAGAGAGTGTCATTCATTCATTCGAGAAATGCTTGTGTATCACCAGGGCCACAGATACTGTGCCTGGACTCAAGGAGCTCTCCGCTTGGAGGAAAGCTGAGAAGAGACAAGAAAACCAACAATTTATATAAACTGAGATTAAAGGCCAGCATCGTTTTTGAAGTTTCAGGAGTTCCAGGAACCCTAGAATTTCTTTCCACAGCGTTGGAAGGAAATGTAAGCTTTCTTGTTCCTCTTTGCTCAGGATTGCACACAACTTTAGCTTCTATGTCAAGCTGTCAGCTATCCTGAGGAGGGAAACTGGTGAGAGATGGGTTTTCATATGAGGCAGTAGTTGGCCTCAGGCAAAGAGAAATAAAAATGAGGTGCCAGGAAGGTGATGGAGAGACTGGAACAGTTTCTGCATCAGTGGGTGAACAGGATTACTGAATTAAAATGAGATGATAATGATGATGATGATATGGCAACAATAATAATAATAATAACAAATTATATTACTATAATGTGGCAGTATTTGTGCTAAGTGGGATAAAGAAAACAGTGACTGCACAGGAGAGACAGGACAGGTGGGAGGATGGTAAGTAGAGATATATACTGAGGCACCTGCCTCTGTGCCTTGATTGTAGACTTGAGGTATATGGAGGTTGGGGCACCTGGGTGGCTCAGTCAGTTAAGTGTCTGCCTTTGGCTCGGGTCATGATCTCAGGGTCCTGAGGTGTATGGAGGTTGAGGGAGTGAGGGAGATGAATCCAGGGCAGTAAACAAGAGCCAGAGAGTGAAAACCTCTGTAAGCTGGGCTGAGGAGTTTGATATATCCCCTGGTTAAGAGAAGACATTGAGGATCTAAAGCAGGGACTGTGACTTGACTGATATTCCCACATCTCCACCTAGTCAGTCAGCAAGCCCTATGACTCCATGCCGTGCTCTCTGCTCCACCCTCTTCCTTCTTTCCCCTCCCCCAGTCCTGGTCCTGTCATCCCCAGGCCCTCTCTTTACAGTGATCTTTCTTTTTTTTTTTTTTTTTAAGATTTTATTTATTTATTTGACAGAGATAGAGACAGCCAGCGAGAGAGGGAACACAAGCAGGGGAGTGGGAGAGGAAGAAGCAGGCTCACAGTGGAGGAGCCTGACGTGGGGCTCGATCCCATAACGCCGGGATCACGCCCTGAGCCGAAGGCAGACGCTTAACCGCTGTGCCACCCAGGCGCCCCTACAGTGATCTTTCAAGCATGCAAATGAGTCCAAACCATTCTCCATCTTAAGAAACTTCAGTGCTCCCCACTACCTATGGGCCATCCAAATTCTCCTTGGCATTGCATGCAAGGTCCTTCACAATCAATGGAGACAGCTGGATATACACAAAAAGCACAAGGGCCCTGAACTCAGACAGACTGGCCTTTGAATCTTGGTCACTTAAGAGCTGACATTTATTGCCCAGACACTTTATTTTTTTTTTTAAGATTTTATTTTTAAGTAATCTCTACACCCAACATGGGGCTCAAACTCACAACCCCAAGAACAAAAGATGCACGTTCTACTGACTGAGCCAGCCAGACACCACAACCCAGGCATTTTTAAACTCAATCCTCCTAATGTCCCTTCTCCCCATACCAAGTAGTCTTTACTATTATCACTCCCTTTTAGCAAATGGAAAACAAGGCTCAAGAAGGGAACAAGTACTCAGTGCCCCAAATAAGTGGAGATGCTAGGAATGGAACCCAGAATTCTAGAGTCTATGCTCTTAACCCATTGCCTCCCATCTGTCACTAAGCCTCTAGAAGCCTCAGGCTCCTCACATGCAAAGTGGAGATAGTAAAATCTGGAAGATGTTGTTATAAGGATTAAAGGAAATAATATAAATGTTAATTTCCTTTCTCTTAGTGGTCAAACTACCTTTCCAGCTTCATCTCCTACCATTCTTTTTGTCTGCATCCCATTATCAGTGACACTAAACTCCATAAAACTCCAAAGACACTAATGCCTCCTCAACTTTGTATATACAATTTCCTCTTCCCAGAACACTTCTCTCCTCCCTTCTCTGTCTGAAAAGCCTGAAGCCTCCCCTAGATAGAGTGGGTCATTCTCCTTTGTTCCCAGAGACCCCTCCAAACTTCTTTCTCTGGGTCCCTGGCTTGGTTTCAGGCCTGTCCTTTCAGGCTTTGGGGGAAGGACTGGCTTGATGCATCCCAGCTTCTAGTCTAGAACCTAATGTGTAGTAAGTGCTCAGAATTGCTGTGTTAAATGAAAGAATGCATGTAAATGGAGAGATAGAAAACTGAGTCCTCTGGAAAGAAAAGCAAAATGAGACACGAGGGAGCCCAAAATGAGCTGGCAGAGAAGCAGACTGCATTCACAAAAACTGAGAAAGATGCTGAGGATGCAAAACCATAGGAAAAGCCAACACAGGATTACAATGGGCAGAGCCCAGTGAGTTCAGAGGGCAATGAAGGCAGTGATTCCATCTTTGGACCTAGAGTCCAGAGGGTAGATCTAAGGGGGAGAGGGACAAGGATAAAGGAGAAGAGGGAGACAGGATGACAGGACAAAAGGTCTCAACTTGGGTTTGACTGGTGATGGATCAAAAGATGTCAGGTGAAGTAGAAAGAAAAGAGAGTAAATCCAGGGAAAGCCTGCAAGAGACAGCAGACCATTTGAAACCCATGCTATGCTGACTGCATCAGAAGAACGTGAACCTGCCATTTATCTCATTTGCAGATTCAAATCCTGAAATTCTGTCTCAGGGAACAACAGTGCCTTGAACAACTCTAAATTGGCCATTGTGGAAGGGATGTACTGAGAAAGGGAAGTCCCTGCCTGGGAAAACAACCTGTTTAAGGATGGGCCTGGACTCCCTTATTGGAGGTGCTATTTGGTACCCAGGTATACCCTGTGGGGTGGGTGGGTATGACAGTCCAACCAGCTTGAGAGATGTACTAGCTGAGGGAAGAATGATCTATTTTGTAGAAATGAAATCTCCATTTCTTGCTACTTCTACAAATGTGAAGTGTGAGCTATGCCTTTCTCCAAGAAAGGTATGTTTGACAAATCTAAAAAAAGAAAAACATACAAATAAATCCCAAAAGATCACAATTCCTGCCAGTCAAGTCATGCTGCATGCACTAGGCCCAGAAGCCTTAATTAGGTTGTTTTCTAAACTCTGTCAATCCTTGCTCTGAATTCTAGAAACACGAGGCCTTCTACTCATGGGAAGCCATTTAGGTGCTATATGAATCCAAAGAACACATTCCCTAACCCCCTCACTTTGCTTTATTGTTCTCAATAACACCTACTTATTTATTTACCATCTGTTAGTCTCCCCTAGTAGATACGACCTCCAACACCATGAGGATCTTGCCTGTTTTGTTCTCTGCTGTATTTGCAGCACCCACAACAGATCCTGTGGGATCCCAATACATTTTTATTTATTTGAGAGAGAGAGAAAGGGAGCACGAGTGGGGGAAGGGGCAGAGGGAGAAGCAGACTCCCTGCTGAGCTGGGAGCCCAACGCGGAGCTCGATCCCAGGACCCTGAGGATCATGACTTGAGCCGAAGTCAGATGCTCAACCTACTGAGCCACCCAGGCACCCCTCAATACATTTTCATAGAATGAATGAAGTAATGAATTAGTGAAGAGAATTTCAGAGAACCTAGCTTCCAGCTGTCCTTTGGCTTTGTTGACTGAAGTTGCCACAGAGTATGTGGCTGGTCTCTATGGACTTCAATTCCATGTCTATCTGCCTGAATACTTTTACTATTCACATGCTATGACCCAGAAAGTTATTAGAGGGAGGATTTCTTTAGGGAAATATAGACCCGAATTCAGATGGCTAGTTACTAGCACAAGGATAATTAATGTTACTTTTGCCTAGATAGTAGTGAAAAAATATGTCAGTCAGAAGCAGTATGAAACTAATGGCCTGTAGGCGAGTGTGTATATGTGTAGGTATGGTCACCAAAAGATGGCTGACAAATGTACTACTGTAAGAGCTCTGGGATTTAACGGAGGTTTTCCAAAGTAGAACCGCGCTCAGAGATGACTTATACTCTGATAGTGGGCTGTTGGAAGGAGCTTGGAGGAGCTCACAAATCTCCAACTGCCTTGTAAAAACAAGGAAGGCCAGCATCAATCTGAAGCTCAAGGGAAACAAGGCCAGTAGAATAAAAGGATGTGTAAGACAGCTGCTATCAGCCAAAGAAGTCAAATAAGACACAACGACCAGCATCTCAAACCTGCCCCTCCCACTGCCACCTCCAGTTCCCTGACCTGCAGAAGTAGATTCAACTTTCATAGGTCATCTTGGGTACATCATTCAGTGTTCTCTTACTGGATGTTTATTAAACACCTGTTATAGGCTGGGTACTGTGAGAGGCTAGCAATGCAAACATGAAAAGAATACAGGCTAGTGAAGGAGAAAGATATATGAATGCCTGATCCAAACAAAATAGCATTGATAGGTGACAGAAAAAAACTCTGAGAGCAGAGAAACAAAAATTCTGCCTGGAAATGTCAGGCTAGGCTTTCCTTTGATCATACTTAGGGTTAACCTTAAAGGAGGATCATTCTAGGAAGAAGAAATAGCAAGTTGAAAGGTGTGAAGAGAGGCATCTGGGACATGGCTGAACTTCAGTGTGTGTGTGTGTGTGTGTGTATGTGCGCCCATGCATGCACGTAGGTGTGTATGTGTTGGGATAGGAGCCAGTGCAAGCAGGCACCATATCAAGGGTTGTCCACTTACCCATATATCCACAAACGAGCTGTGCTGTTGTGATAATTATCTACTGTTTATGTAATCTTCCTTTCCAAGATCACAGTGGTAATCTGTCTTCACATTGTGAGTAATAGGAAATGTGAGACCTGTTATTGTGAGACCTGTTTTCTTAAAAGCATCATTTGCATGATCAACATAAAAACTGCCTGGCTCCCTTGAGCACAAGGCACGCAGGTGTGTTTGTGTTGCTTGCTGGTAACAGAATGCTCATAGGCAGAATAATTTAAGTTTCTACACTTAGAAGTCCCCAGAAGGCAGTGGAAAAGAAAACAAAAGTAGCATGCACTGTCCTACTAAGTCCTCAGTGGGCTTCAACGGGACAAGTAAAAGGGAATTGACAGTCTGCCAAAAACCTTGAACCCTTGGTGAGTGACCCTGAAGAGAAATTTCACACTGCAGTAGCAGCTGACACTCAACCAGGCTGATAGTTTGTGAGAAGCTTGAAGCAGTTCACATTTAGGCAAAGGAGACTTCCTAAATTACATAGAAAGTTCTAGGATACACTATAATGTTAATGTACAGACCCGAAATGACTACTCTGTATTTTTTCTGTGAACATCCAGGCTCATGGATTTATATATCAGCTTTGATGACTCCCAAAATTACACCTCTAGATCAGATTGCTTCCATGAATTCCAGACCACATCCTGCTGCCTTTTCACCATTGCCACTTGGATGTTTAATAAATACCCTTTTCTTGCCTCTCAAACTTAACACATTCAAATCTTAATGCCTGATTTCTCCCCCAAACCCTGCACATCCCTTGGAATCTACCATTCGCCTTACTGCTCAGGATACAAAGGAGTTATCCATTCTCTTACCCTACCAACGATTCATATCAATAATTCATTAGCAGGGGGCGCCTGGGTGGCACAGCGGTTAAGCGTCTGCCTTCGGCTCAGGACGTGATCCCGGCGTTACGGGATCGAGCCCCACATCAGGCTCCTCCGCTATGAGCCTGCTTCTTCCTCTCCCACTCCCCCTGCTTGTGTTCCCTCTCTCGCTGGCTGTCTCTATCTCTGTCGAATAAATAAATAAAATCTTTAAAAAAAAATAATAATTCATTAGCAAACCCTGCCAGTTCTATCATTGAGACATATCCAGATTTGAACAATTCTAACTCCACTATTACCACCTTAGGCCAAACTACCACTATATTTTATCTGGATAATATAGGAGCCTCCTAACTGGTCTTCCTGCTTTTCCTGTGCCCCATTAGAATGTAGGCCAGGGGTTGACACATTGCAGGGCTTGAACTCATGACTTTGAGATCAAATTTTGGGTGCCTCACGCAAATTTTTTCTGTTAAAGTGCAGGTAGTAAATATTTTAGGCTTTGAGAATATGGTCCCTGTTGCAACTGTTCAACTCTGTATTCTAGCTCAAGAGCAGCTGTAAACAATATATAAACACATGAGCATGACCATGTTCCAATAAAACTTAATGGGCACTGAACTTTGCATTTCAGATAATTTTCATGCGCCACAAAATATTTTTCTTTTGGTTTTTGTTCAACCATATAAAAATGTAAAAACCATTCTTAGCTAACAGGTTGTACAAAAAAGGTAGTAGACTGGATTTCATCCATAGGCTATAGTTTGATGACTCCTGGTCTAATATTAGGACAGAAGTCAATGATATTTTTATAGTTTTATTAAAATATATTTAATGTGAAATGCATTCATATTATATATAAATATAACTTTATTTATATATAATATGAATGACAAAATCTCCGATTCAAATTGTACAGTTCAATGGTTTTAGTATGTTCACAGAGTTGTGCACCAACATCACAATCTATTTCAACATCCTAAAAAGTAACTCTGTACCCATCAACAGTCATTGCCAATCCTGCTCACCCTATCCTTTCTACCCTGTACCTCAGCTCTAGGCAACAACTAATCTACTTTTTGTCTCTATAACTTTACCTATTATGAACATTTTATATAAATTGAATCATACAACATATGGTCCTCAGTGTCCGGCTTCTTTCACTTAGCATAATGTTTTGAAGTTCATCCTTGTTGTTACATGTATCAGTACTTCATTCCTTTTTGTCGACAAATAGTATTCCATTGCATGGATATACATTTTGTTTGTTTATTCATCAGCTGATGAACATAAGGATTGTTTCTACTTTTTGGCTACTATGAATAATGCTGGTTTGAACATTTGTTTACAAGTTCTTGTGTGGACATGTTTTAATTTTTCTTGGGTATATAGTTAGAAATGGAATTAACAGGGTCACATAATAATTCTAACTTTTTGAGGAACTGCCAGACTGTTTTCCAAAGAAGCTAAACAAATTTACATTCCCATTAGTAGTGTGTGAGGATTCCAATTTCTCCACATCCTTGCCAACACCTGTTATTGCCTGTCTTTTTGATGATAGCTATCCTAGTGGGTGTGAAGTGATATCTCATTGTGGTTTCCATTTGCATTTCCCTGATGGCTAATGATGTTAAACATCTTTTCATGTGCTTATTGCCTTTTTGCATATATTCTTTTGAGAAATGTCTACTCAAATCCTTTGCACATTTTAAAATTTGATTATCTTTTTGTTGTTTAGTTGTAAGAGTTCTTTATATATTCTGGATACAGGTTCCTTATCAGACAGGTGATTTGCAAATATTTTGTTTCATTCTGTGGGTTGTCTTTTACACTTTTTTGATAGTGTCCTTTGAAGCACAAAAGTTTTTAACTTTGATGAAGTCCAATTTATTTTTTTTCTTTGGTTGCTTGTGCTTTTGGTATTGTACCTGAGAAACCATTGCTTAACCCAAGGTCCAGCAATCTTTTTTAAACATAAATTTGATCATTTTACTTCTTTCTTTAAGGATCTCCTGATGCTACCTATAACATTTAGAGTAGATTCTATGTCTTTAATGTGGCTTATAAGACTCTGCAAGATCTGGCCCCCAGCTTGCTCTGACCTCACCAGCTACCTATGTCATCTTTCTACCTTTCATTCTCTCAGACAGTGGCCTCTGAGTCTGCCTCTTCCAAGTCACTCTAACCTCAGGGCATTTCTATTTGCTGTTCCACATGCCTGGAAGCTCTTTCCTCAGGCAAGTTTCTGCTCAAATGTTGTCTTATCAGTGAGGTCTGCCCTGACCACTCTTTTTAAAGGAGTGGCTTCCCTGGTCTCAGTCACTTGCTATCTCCTTTCCACATACTACACATCTGTATATTTAATTTTTATTTTATTTTTTAAAAATATTTTATTTATTTGAGAGAGAGAGTGAGAGAGAGCACGAGCTGGGAGGGGGAGGGGCGGGGGTGGCAGAGGATCATGACCTGAGCTGAAGACAGACGCTTAACCCACTGAGCCACCCAGGCGCCCCACATCTGTACATTTAAAAACAGCAGGTTAGATGTAAATGTTCTGTTCTTTCACCTAAATTTCAGTACTACAAGGGCAGTGGCTGACAGAATAAAAACTATACACTCAGGCGCCTGGGTGGCTCAGTTGTTAAGCGTCTGCCTTCGGCTCAGGGAGTGATCCCAGCATTCTGGGATCGAGCCCCGTGTCAGGCTCCTCCGCTCTGAGCCTGCTTCTTTCTCTCCCCTGCTTGTGTTCCCTCTCTCGCTGGCTGTCTCTCTCTCTCTCAAATGAATAAATAAAATCTTAAAAAAAAAACTATACACACAAAAAGAAAATCATATAAACACATTGTGAAACCTCAAGAAGTCCTAGAATACAGAAATGCCCTCCTCTTTCGCTATTACACATGAAGCACTTCTCTGTTTTTCATAGCATTGACATTGTATGGCTATATGGTTCCTTCCTATATCTCCAGTGTTTGGCCCTTGATTGGTGCTCAAAACACAATAAATATTACACTTAGAACCAAGACAATAATAGGTATTAAGTGTGCCCTTTGGACACCAAAGCTACAGGCTGAAAGGAGGTGGGGTGGGCAGGTGGGAGGGGTGGGAGAAAGAAGGAGTGGAAATGTGGGGGGATTAGGAGGGGTGAAGAGTAGAGCAGCAATGTGAGCCTAGGGGTCTGTCCTCCAGAAGCTTCCTATCTCATTCTGCTTGTTGGCTCTTCTGCATGGCTTTCCAAAAAAGTCTACTGTGTTACAGAAAATCCTGAGTAGGATATACAATCTGCTGAGTGCATAGTAACTTTAGTTAGCAGGAGGCAAAGTCCCATTTTTATTGCTAGGAGCTAAATCTGAGGGATATTACAGTGAGGAACACCAACACTTTAGAACAGTTTGGATATGTGTTGTCCCATATGGTAGCCTTTAACCACAGGTGGCTACTGAGTACTTGAAATGCAATCATCTGAATCTGAGATGTGTTATAAGTGTAAAACACACATCAGATTTTGAAGACTTAGTACAAAAAATGTAAAATATATCAGTTTTAAAATACTGATTACATGTTGAAATGATAGCATTTTAAATATATTGAGTTAAATAAAATATTATTAAAATTAATGTCACTTTTTAATTTTTAAAAAATATGCCTACTAGAAAATGTGGCTCACATTTTATTTTTGTTGGTTCATTCCATGTTTTCCTTAAAGCCCACAGGAATAAGGCCTGGTACCCAAAATGTTTTCAATAAATACTGGCTGAATGCATTAAGGTGGACTGCCTGAGAAAAGACTAATAATTGGAAAACTCCCATTTTCTCCAAGGAAAGCGTTCATACATTTATGCAAGAACCTGATTTTTGGACAGGCCTTAGTAGTGGGGAAAGTGACAGAAATGTGTGAGGCTGGTGATTTGCTTGAGATGGCTATTGATTCTCCAGCTGTATTTACACTCTGCTTCAAAGAATAAACATCATTTCAATTAGGCCCGCCTAAGTGTTTATTTCTTTGAAAACACTATTTCCAAAACATAAGCACTTGTTTTACTGTATCTTTAGGGAGGCAGATCCACATGATTTTTCAAATAATTCTACTGTTCACACAACTTGGAACTTTGGAATTGGACCCACTTATTGGCCTCTGAGTTGCTACCTCATATTCTGAAGTTGCTTCCCAGATAGATTTTGTTTCAATTTGGAAAGTGAGGATAGAAAAGGAATTAAAGGGCTTTATAAACTGTTTGTATAATGGGCTTGTGTTCTTTAAAATGGTTCTTCAAAAAATTGCCTTGATCTCTTTGATTTTCTGCAATGAACAAGTGACCCCTTCCTTTTCCCCACAAAATGGTGCTTTGGCATAGAGTGATCAGCAATTTTGACATGCCAAGCCATGTAAGTAATTTTGAAGCCACTTGTAATCAATTCTAGCACTCCATTCCAGAGGTAGTTGAAAAAAAATTTTATTTCAGGTGGGTAGCCTTAAAAAAATAAAAAGAAAAAAATACTACAACAAGTTGTGTTGGAATATGTTAAGGGTTTTTTTAGGGTTTTGAGTTCCAAATATATAATAACTTTTAAGAGAAAACATTAAATTATTTAGTAAGGAATATCTGCAAAAACACTCACTGTGAAATGTTCTCATTCCTATATGACCCAGATATGCACAATCTACTTCAATTTTCTTCTAAGAGGTGTTGGGGAGGCTCAGTTGGTAGTGCACTGAGCTGAACTGTGACTTGCTGGGTCAGTGCTTATGGAGATGGATCCAGTAAACAACACTTTGTCCAGACAGTGGGATTAATATAGAGCATGTCCAACAGTCCTTTCCAGTCATAATATTTAGCTTTTCTAGGTTAAAAAAAATCATTGTCCAAAAACTAAGAATAAACTACTTAGGATAAGCCATAGAAATGGTTTCTGTAGTTTGGAGAAAAATTAACATTCAAGAAGAATGTTAAAATAGGATTTCCAAGAGTCAAGGAACCAACTCAGCAGTTGGTTAAGTCCCATCCTGGGTCTGTGGTGGCTACTGGTATAGGTAAGGCAGAATCAGGATGAAATCCTTTATTCAGTTTATCTATTACTTGAACTCATTCATCACACTTCCCCATGAAGAGGGTCATCTCAGCAACCAATATATGAAAGGACACAACACCTAGTGATTGATATAAGGCCTATGTTACTGATCACTTCTAGAAGACAAGAGTATCTTACCTGCAACAAAGGCATCAGCTGCAAACCCAGTGCTTGCTCATAGAGTAAGTTCAGTTCTGCACAACTGGAGAAAGAGAGTTTGGAAGTGTAGAGGTAATAGTGCACGTGCCTAAATGTGGAACCGTCTCTGTCGATGAAGAGCCTCTGGCTTTCCAAAGAGGTCAAGGCTGAAGCCTCTTTCCATAGCAGGGAGTCTGGAAACTGAGCAAGTTTGCTTCTGGGAACTGAGAAATGCCAGCCCCCAACGTTGAAATGAAACAAATCCTCTGCTGATTCATGAGGCATGCCAGGCTCCTCCTAAAAGGAGAATGAAAACAGAGCTATGCAAGAAAAAGAAATAAAAAGCATCCATATTGTAAGGAAGAAGTAAGACTATCTCTATTTGCAGACAATGTGATCTTGCATATAGAAAATCCCAAGGAATTCACTAGGAATTTATTAGAAATGAGCTCAACAGGGGTGAAAGATATATATTAATTGTATTTTTATTTATTTATGTATTTATTTGAGAGAAAGAGAGAGTGCACAAGAGTGGGGGGATGGACAGAGGGAGAGGGGGAGAGAGAATCTCAAGCAAGCTCCACACCCAGCACAGAGCCTGTTGAGGGGCTTGATCTCACAAACTTGAGATCATGAACTGAGATAAAATCAAAAGTCAAATGCTTAACTGACTGAGCCACTTAGGCTCCCCTCAACTGGATTTTAATACACTAGCAATGAATAATCCAAAAATGAGATTAAGAAAACAATTCTATTCCAATAATATCAAAAAGAACAAAATATTTACGAATAAATTTAACAGAAGAAATACTTGTACTCTGAAAAGTTCAAAACACAGTTGAAAGAAATTTTAAAAAGACTTAAGTAAATGGAAAAACATCTCATGTTTGCCAATCAGAAGATTTAATACTGTTAAGATTGCAATATTCTCCAGATTGATTGAACACAGTCCAAGTGAAAATTCCAGACTTTTTTTTTTTTTGCAAAAATTGACAAGCTGATGTTAAAATTCATATGGAAATACAAGGGACCCCAAATAGTAAAAAAATAAAAAAACAAAAAAAACCCCAAACCCCAACTCTTGAAAAAGGAGAACAAAAAAAATTTTTTTAAAGATTAATTAATTTAATTAATTAATTCGGGAGAGAGAGTGAGGGGAGGGCCAGAGGGAGAAGATCTCAAGCTGACTCCCTGTTGAGTTCGGAGCCCAAGGTGGGGCTTGATCCCATGACCCATGAGATCATAACCTGAACTGAAATCAAGAGTCAGACACTTAACCGACTAAGCCACCCAGGCGCCCCATGGAGAACAAAATTTGATGAGTCACACTTCCCACTTTTAAAACTTACTAAAAAGCTATAGTAATCAAAATAGTGTGCTATTGGTATAAGGAAAACATATGGATAAGCGGAACACCATTGAGAGTCCAGAAATAAACCTTTACATTTATGGTTAATTGAATTTGACAAGGGAGCCAAGACAATCCAATGGGTAAAGGATGGCCTTTTCAAAAAATGGTGCTGGGACAACTAGACATCCACATGCATAAAATAAAAAATAAAAAAGTTAGACCCCTACCTCACACCATACACAAAAATTAACACCAAATGGACCAAACCTAAAAATAAGAGCTAAAAATATAAAAAACTCTTAGAAGAAAACACAAAATCCTCATGATCTTGGATTAGGTAATGCCTTCTTAGATGAGATACAAAAAGCACAAGTGAAACAAATAAAACTTCATCAAAATTAAAAACTTTTGTGCTTCAAAGGACACCATCAAGAAAGCAAAAAGACAACCTATTTAATGGAACAAAATATTTGCAAATCACATATCTGATAAAGAGTTTGTATTTAGACTACATAAATAACTCTTACAACTCAAAAATAATAAAAAGATGAACAATCAAATTTAAAAGGGAGTAAAAAATCTAAAAAGACATTTCTCCAAATGGTCAATAGCACATGAAAATACACTTAACATCATTTGCTATCTGGGAAATGCAAATCAAAACTTGCAATTTGATACCACTTCCCACCCAGTAGGATGCCCTGAATCAAAGTAATAGATAACAACAAGTGTTGACAAGGATTGGAGAAATTGGAACTCTCTAACACTGCTGGCAAGAGTGTAAAGTGGTGCAGCTACTCTGGGAAACAATTTGGTGGTCCCTCAAAATGTTAAACATGTAGCCTGGCAATTCCACCTCTAGGTATAAATTCAAGAGAAATGAAAACCTATGTCCACAAAAAAACTTGCAGATGAATGTTCATAGAAGCATTATTCATAACAGCCAAACATTAGAAACAACCTAATGTTGATCAATTGATGAATGAATAAACAAAATGTAGTGTATCCATACAATGGAATATTGTCAATAAAAAGGAAGTACTGATACATGCTACAACTCAGAGGAAACCTTGAAATATGCTAAGTGAAAGAAGCCAGACACAAAAGACCACGTATTTCATAATTCCATCTATGTGTAATGTGCAGAATAGGCAAATTTACAGAGTAGATTAGTGGTGGCTTAGGGCTAGAGGGGTTGTGGGGGAAATGGGCAGTGACTAGTAGTAACAGGTATGGAATTCCTTTTTCAGATAATGAAAATGTTGTAAAATTGATTGTGGTACTGGTTGCACACTCTGTGAATATACTAAAAACCACTGAACTGTAAACTTTAAATGGTAAATCGTAGTATGGGAATTATTTCTTAATAAAGCCATTTAAAATGGAGAGTTATGAGGCCCTACATTGGCCTCTGCACTAAGCAAGGAGTCGGTCTGGGATTCTTTCCTTCTTCCTCTCCCTACCCCCCCTGCCCCTCCCCCTGCTCTTTCTCTCATTCTCTCTAATAAATAAATAAATAAGTAAATAAATAAATAAATAAATAAATAAAATCTTAAAAAAAAGAGAGAGAGTTATGAGGAGGCACTCCCTACCCCTCTGAGTGCATGCAGAGCTCTCTTGGGATCATACCTGCAGAGACATTACATTACTGAAGCCATAGCAGAATAGCTGGATGTTGTGGTTTCCTTTTTGTATATACAAAGGCAGCAAAGATCATTAACCTTCCTCAGCTCATTGTTAAAAGTTCAAGGTTATCTATTCATATAAGTGAACTATTTTGCTTCAAGATGACCTAGCTTATCAATACTATAGGAAAGTAGAACATATGAACATACAAACCATCTGTATCAGATTTTAAAATAAACACTCAACAAGGACTACTCTTGTAAACAAAATTTAAAAGATGGTAAATAGTATATAAAATTCTACCTTAAAGGACCCATAAAACAATTCTGAATTCTAAGTAAAAATTATGCATGCTGAAGCAATTGGGGTGCAATGTACTGATATTTATAACATTTTGAAATGCGTCAAAAAACCAACATGGATTGGTAAGGGATGGATAAATGGACATGTGATAAAACACAGCAAAATGTCCACTGTAGAATCCAAGCAGTGAGTATATAGTTCTTTCAACCTTTCTGAATCTTTTAAAATTTGCATTAAAATGTTGGTGGGGGGAAGAATGTTAAAGTAAGAGGTGGTTGCTCAAGAGAGGAAAGGCCCACTTCAACAAAACCTGCATCTTCTATTTTGACAGCTGAGGAAGGAAAATAAATGCATGCAACAAAGAAGTGGGTGGAGTTCCTTTCTCTTATAATAACCTGGTCTAAATATTCAGATGTAAAGAAGAGCAATTATATATGCTACATTTGAGGCTAGAGGAGTTAAAGGGGCCATGAGAAAGATTACAAATTTTTAAATGGTGTCATGATTCACAGAAGCTGAGTAAGAAAAGCCAATCTAATGAACTAATCTAGGCTTTTGAGTCCTGGCCCTTTAAAAAATGCCTACAACTGAGCAGGACAAGCTGATGGTAAATAAGGGACCCACCCAGACCAGAAAGCATAAATACGCAAGAACTCTTGATTTTGCTTTCTGTTCTTAAAGGTGACTAGCTGGTTGATAGCTCAGTGTAAATGCTCCTACTATTGCAGATTTTGACTGCCGAAGAAAACCCACTCCTGGAAAGTGAGCCACAGTTCTGTTTTCAGTCCTCTTTTCTTATTAAGGATAGTCTTTGACAAGAGTGTCTTGGCTCAAGAGTTTGCCTCCTTCTTACACATACATGTCCCATCCACAGGTGGGCTCTCAAAAAAGATGCCTGCTGGAGTGAGGGTAGGGGTTAAGGATGTGGCTATTCTTTCTAGAGTTTTCTTTCCGAAGACTGCACAAGAGTTTGTTAGAACTATCCCAGCCTGGGGAGAGCCCTCGGTGAGAGGCAAGCTTGGGGACCTGTAGTATTTGAAGGACAAAAGGCTTCTTGCCATACTGACTACAGGAAATAGGGTAGCGCTAGCATAATCATCTCCAACCCATTCCAAAGAGTATCTCTCTTTTCCGCACTGATCCTCCCTCCCAAAGGAGCACCTTCCAAATCAATTTCAGACCTAGAACCACCTCATGATCTAAAGACAGGACTTCGACCCCTCAGAGCCAAGTTCACCAACGGTTCAGATCTGGGGCTCCCTCAGCTGCCCCCGCCCCCACCCCTACCCCACTCCTTCAGACCTGGACACCTCCCCCCCTCCCCCACCATTCACCTGCCAGCCACTGCCTTGTCTCAGAGTCAACAGCTCCAAACGCTGAGACACGAAGAGCTTCACCTCTTCAAGAGGCACACCTCCACCTCTCGGAACTGAAGTCCCCCAAAACCTCAGAACTAGAACACTTCATCCTTCAAAACAGGCGCATTCTTCCAATCCCTCAGAGCCAGTCCCCAAACCCTTCAAAACTGGAGCCATATCCCACCCCATGTCCCAGAGCCAGGTCCCTAACCCCGTAGCCTTAATCCTTGGCTACATCGCCTCCCCATTCCCCGGTTTGGTGGTTTTGGCGCCCCCGCCAGGGCGGGATCCATACCATAGTCGAGACTCCTGAGGCGGGCAGGCAGGCGCGCGATCACCGCACTAACGGCCGAGGAGATCGACTGCACGCGCGGGAGGCGGGGCCTGCGGCGGGGGGGCGGGGCCTGGCGTGCGCCAGCCTGTCTCGTGGACCGAGACAGGTGAGGGGCGGGCGGGGATGGCGGAGCAGTGGGATCTGGACGAGGAAGGCGTCCGCCGCCTGGGGGCGCTGACTCTGGAGCAGCCCGGTAGGGCCAGGCGGGGAGGACCTGGGCCGGGAGCATGGGGTCTGAGGCTGAGGGGAGAAAACTGAGGTAGAGGTGGGGGAACCTGCGGTAAACGCGGAGGAATGGCGGCGGTGGAGCGGTCCTTGAGGAAGAGAGGGGTTATTGAGGCAGAAGAGTCACACTGAGGTGGAGGTGAAGGACGTGAAGTAACCTGAGAGTCTGGGAGGAGGGCGAGGAATTGAGGGAGACGAACGGAGTCTGAAGTGGAGGAGAAAGTAGACTAACGGGACACTGCGGCTGGAAACACAGAACTGGACAGAGTCTGAGCTAGTGGAAGGAAACGGAGCCCCAAAAGGGGCATTGGCGGGAGAAGGGACGTGCTGAGAAGCGCCTTTGAGGTCGCGGTGCTCCTGAGGAAGGCACGAAGGGCATTCGTTTTGGCATTTTCTGAAATTTCAGACCCAGGGGGCACTTTTCCTGTTTGGGGTAAAACGGTAAAGGATGTTCCTTTATCAATCCCCCTCTTCGTCTAGTCTCCGTCTCAAGAACTTAGCCATTTCTTTGATCCATCCGGATGTGTGGCCTCTTTTTAAGAGACACTCAGAAAGGGGCCTCAATTGTGAAAGCAATAGCAAGCAGCTGGTCTCAAGGCACTTGAGAGAACTGGCTGAGTAAATGCTGACCTCGCCTTTGACCTGGGCTCTGATTCATAGAGCTTGTTTTCTGAGTTTCTAAGGACTAGAAATGTTGGAAAAGCTATCAGTATTCCTAATTCAACTTTTACCCTTACTAAATTTTTTCTCTCCTTAATGCCAGGCCCTGTGTTAAATGCTCCCTGCCCCCCCCCCGCCCCCTCTCAGTATTTAATCCCCATAACAAGCCTGTAAAGCAGATGCTGTTATTGTGCCTATTTTACAGATGGGTTAAAATTAGGTTTAGCCTCCTGCCCACAGTGACACAGCCAGGGTTTATTAACCTAGCACTCTTGAGTCCGAGCCTGTGCTAGTCTAACCATAACAAGAAGTTCCCTTTCTTGCTTCCTCTAGTACTGTTTACTTGTGGGATATGAAATAATTTGGTTTTATTTTGTTTAAAAATTATTTATTTAAAATTTATAAAAACTAGTGCATGCTAGTAACAAACATTACATGAATGAACAAAGGTTATTAATCTTTCCTTCCTCTGGAAATCCCTCCACCCCCAACCAAAGGTAGTGGTTTGGTGTGTGTATGAATAGACTGATGCAGATATTTCAGGTTTATTTTTGCTTTTCCAAACTACTTTGAGCTCTCCTATTTTACAGGTTAGATAAGAAAAGCTTTATTGGTTTAACACACTTTTGTACTTTCCTTGCCTTTAAAAAAAAAGGTTGATTCCGTTTTATTCGATTGGGGGTGGGGCATGTACTCCTTACATTCTCCAGCTGTAATGGCACATGGCAGATTTTTTTTGCTTGTTTTTGTTCGTTTCTTTGTTTTATTACAGTCTGAATAACAAAATTCTGCTCATTCTGACAATTCAAACAATGCAAAACTATCTAAAGTAAAAGAATATTCTTCCCTCTCCCTCTTTGCATACCTTTTCCATTACTTATACAAACATATACACATAGGTATTTTTTTAAAAGTATAAGAGCATATCTATTATTTGGCAATTTGCTTTTTTTTTTTTTTACTTATCAATAAAACAGATATTTTCAATTATATTAATGTGCTGGCATATGCACTATAAAGTAAAAAATCACAGTGGTCATCTTTGGGGAGAAAGGCTTTTTACTTTTATTCTGCACTTTTCTGTACTGTTGGAATTTTCTGGCTACGTAGTAAGTGTTACTTCCTTTTTAATGTCCAAAGGGATAGTCTTGTGATCTTGTGGAGCAGTTATAGACTGTTTTGTATGTTTGTGGGGTTTTTTTTGTTGTTGTTGTTGTATTTCCCTGTACTAAAGAATTCCCATAAATGTTTAAATTATCCTTTGTCATGCAGAAAAATTTCCATCTTAAGGTAGTCAAGTTTATTTTTCCTTATGATTTGTGATTTTTTGGTGTTAGTTTTGAAGTTTTTCCCTACACTGATGAATAACATTTTTTTTTTCTGATAATTCTGCTGCTTTGCTCTTCACCTTAAGTCTAATCTACCTGGAACTTCTTTTTATATACAATATGTGATTTGGTATAATTGTATTTTTTATACTGATAGCCAGTTTCCTCAGAACCTATTTATAGTACCTCTGCTATATTCTAAGTTCCTTTGTAAAGGTGGATCTGTTTGTAGGCTCTCTGTTCTGTTCCACTGTTCTGTTTGTCTATTCCTACACCAGTATCAGGCTTTTGTAACTACTGTGGTTTAACAGTAGGTTTTGATAACTGGTAAAGTCAATGTCCTCCTTCACTTTTCTTTCCTCATTCTCCTTCAAAGTTGTCTAGGCTATTCTTAGCCCTTTATTCTCTTTTAGAATTTTAGAATCAGCTTGTCAGTTTTCATGAAAGCATTTTAAGCAGGGATGTGTCCTGATCTAATACTTATTTTTAAAATATGACTCTCACCCATTAGAAGCCTATTACAGTAGTCCAGATAAGAGGTAATGAATGGCTTGGACTAGGAGGATGACAGTGGAGATAAAAAGAAGTGGACAGAGTCAAGGTGTATTTTGTTGGTAGATAGGACAACACTTGCAAAAAAAATTTGAATATGGGAGATGAGGAAAGGGAAGATTCAAAGATAACACTTAGACTTGGTTTAGGTTATTGCTGGGTGGACGATGGTGCTATTTATTTAGAGCACAAAGACTGGGGAAGGGGAATCAAGAGTGCTGTTTTGAGCATGTTAAGTTTAAAATACTTACTAGACATTCAAATGTGAGATTTTTAATAGGCAATTGGATATACAAGTCTGGATCTCAGAGGAGAGAGGTCAGGGTTAGAGTTGTAAATTTTGGGAGACATTAGCAAACACATAATATTCAAAATGATGGCAATGGGTGAACTCACCTAACTAGAGAATGTGCATGGAGAATAGAAGAAGGTTTAAGACTCATCTTGGGGTATTTCAGTGTTTAGACGTTGAATAGAGAAGGAAGAACATGGTGTCTTGGCATTTAAGAAAAGGTTGTATATCAAGGAAGTAATGGTCAGCTGTGCCAA
>NW_024424341.1:22566365-22607837 GCF_017311325.1 Ursus maritimus
AGTCCGAGCCTGTGCTAGTCTAACCATAACAAGAAGTTCCCTTTCTTGCTTCCTCTAGTACTGTTTACTTGTGGGATATGAAATAATTTGGTTTTATTTTGTTTAAAAATTATTTATTTAAAATTTATAAAAACTAGTGCATGCTAGTAACAAACATTACATGAATGAACAAAGGTTATTAATCTTTCCTTCCTCTGGAAATCCCTCCACCCCCAACCAAAGGTAGTGGTTTGGTGTGTGTATGAATAGACTGATGCAGATATTTCAGGTTTATTTTTGCTTTTCCAAACTACTTTGAGCTCTCCTATTTTACAGGTTAGATAAGAAAAGCTTTATTGGTTTAACACACTTTTGTACTTTCCTTGCCTTTAAAAAAAAAGGTTGATTCCGTTTTATTCGATTGGGGGTGGGGCATGTACTCCTTACATTCTCCAGCTGTAATGGCACATGGCAGATTTTTTTTGCTTGTTTTTGTTCGTTTCTTTGTTTTATTACAGTCTGAATAACAAAATTCTGCTCATTCTGACAATTCAAACAATGCAAAACTATCTAAAGTAAAAGAATATTCTTCCCTCTCCCTCTTTGCATACCTTTTCCATTACTTATACAAACATATACACATAGGTATTTTTTTAAAAGTATAAGAGCATATCTATTATTTGGCAATTTGCTTTTTTTTTTTTTTACTTATCAATAAAACAGATATTTTCAATTATATTAATGTGCTGGCATATGCACTATAAAGTAAAAAATCACAGTGGTCATCTTTGGGGAGAAAGGCTTTTTACTTTTATTCTGCACTTTTCTGTACTGTTGGAATTTTCTGGCTACGTAGTAAGTGTTACTTCCTTTTTAATGTCCAAAGGGATAGTCTTGTGATCTTGTGGAGCAGTTATAGACTGTTTTGTATGTTTGTGGGGTTTTTTTTGTTGTTGTTGTTGTATTTCCCTGTACTAAAGAATTCCCATAAATGTTTAAATTATCCTTTGTCATGCAGAAAAATTTCCATCTTAAGGTAGTCAAGTTTATTTTTCCTTATGATTTGTGATTTTTTGGTGTTAGTTTTGAAGTTTTTCCCTACACTGATGAATAACATTTTTTTTTTCTGATAATTCTGCTGCTTTGCTCTTCACCTTAAGTCTAATCTACCTGGAACTTCTTTTTATATACAATATGTGATTTGGTATAATTGTATTTTTTATACTGATAGCCAGTTTCCTCAGAACCTATTTATAGTACCTCTGCTATATTCTAAGTTCCTTTGTAAAGGTGGATCTGTTTGTAGGCTCTCTGTTCTGTTCCACTGTTCTGTTTGTCTATTCCTACACCAGTATCAGGCTTTTGTAACTACTGTGGTTTAACAGTAGGTTTTGATAACTGGTAAAGTCAATGTCCTCCTTCACTTTTCTTTCCTCATTCTCCTTCAAAGTTGTCTAGGCTATTCTTAGCCCTTTATTCTCTTTTAGAATTTTAGAATCAGCTTGTCAGTTTTCATGAAAGCATTTTAAGCAGGGATGTGTCCTGATCTAATACTTATTTTTAAAATATGACTCTCACCCATTAGAAGCCTATTACAGTAGTCCAGATAAGAGGTAATGAATGGCTTGGACTAGGAGGATGACAGTGGAGATAAAAAGAAGTGGACAGAGTCAAGGTGTATTTTGTTGGTAGATAGGACAACACTTGCAAAAAAAATTTGAATATGGGAGATGAGGAAAGGGAAGATTCAAAGATAACACTTAGACTTGGTTTAGGTTATTGCTGGGTGGACGATGGTGCTATTTATTTAGAGCACAAAGACTGGGGAAGGGGAATCAAGAGTGCTGTTTTGAGCATGTTAAGTTTAAAATACTTACTAGACATTCAAATGTGAGATTTTTAATAGGCAATTGGATATACAAGTCTGGATCTCAGAGGAGAGAGGTCAGGGTTAGAGTTGTAAATTTTGGGAGACATTAGCAAACACATAATATTCAAAATGATGGCAATGGGTGAACTCACCTAACTAGAGAATGTGCATGGAGAATAGAAGAAGGTTTAAGACTCATCTTGGGGTATTTCAGTGTTTAGACGTTGAATAGAGAAGGAAGAACATGGTGTCTTGGCATTTAAGAAAAGGTTGTATATCAAGGAAGTAATGGTCAGCTGTGCCAAATGCTATTGACAGGCTAAGCAAGCAGAGACATGTCTGTTAGATTTGACAGCATGGAACTCATTGGTCACTTTAGGGGAATTTCGAGAGAATGGGGAGGAGGGAAGCCAGACTGGGTTGGAATGAAAAGGGAATGATACATGAGGGAGAAGAGATAGTGAAGGTAAGACCTTTCCTGAGAAATGTGGCTATAAAAGAGAACACAGAAGTGCGATATTATTTGGGGGATATGATGTGGGATCAAGAACAAGTTTTTCAGTGGGTTTCTTTTTTTTTTTTTTAAGATTTTATTTGTTTATTTATTTATTTGACAGAGAGAGAGAGCACAAGCAGGGGGAGGAGTAGAGGGAGAGGGAGAAGCAGGCTCCCTGCCAAGCTCGACCTGAGCCAGAGGCAGACACTTAATCTAATCGACTGAGCCACCCAGGGACCCCAAGAACAAATTTTTTAAAGACACAATATACTAGAACATATTTGTATGCTGATGATGATTATTTGGTAGAGAAAATATATAACTATATACTTCTTTGGCTTTTAAAAATAATTCAGTTTATTTATTTTATGGATAATATAATTATTGTACAGTGAAAAGTGAGTCTTGACCACCCCTCTTCCCTGGCCCTGGCCCAATTCTCCTAAAGACAGTCACTGTTACCAATATCTTGGATAGCTTTCCAGAAATATTCTCTACATATATAAGCATATAACTTATTTTATAATTTTTTATTAATGGCAGTATATAAATATATACAAGAGTAGAAACAATACAATAATCAACTCCCATCACCCTACCTCAGCTGGTATTGTCAATTCATGGCCAATCTTCTTTCATCTGTACCTCACCTAACTTCTACCCACCCCTTACCCCCTGCACTGTTTATTTTGAAGCAAATCCCTATCATGTGATTTAACCCATATATATTTTAATGTATGTATCTTCAAAAGATAAGAATTCTTTTAAAAATAATAATCACTTACCTAAAAATATTTAGTAGTAATTTCTTGATATCAAACACGCAGCCAGTTTTCTCATTTCATCAACTGTCATATAAAATTTTTCTGAAACAGGATCTATGTACGGTCTACTGTAATTGGTTGATATTTGTCTTTTTAAAAAAATTTTAATTCCAGTATAGTTAACATACAGCATTACATTCATTTCAAGTGTACAATATAGTGATTCAACAATTTCTTTCTTTCTTTTTTTTTTTTAAGTGATTCAACAATTTCATGCATCACCCAGTGCTCATCAGGACAATTGCACTCCTTAATCCCTATCACCTCATTCACCTCTCTGGTAACCATCGGTTTGTTCTCAATAGTTAATCAGTTTCTTGGCTTGTCTCTATTTATTTATTTTTTTTCTGCTCATTTGTTCTGTTTCTTAAATTCCACATATGAGTGAAATCATAAGGTATTTGTCTTTCTTTGACTTATTTCAGTTAGCACTATACAGTTGATATTTGTATTAAATATTATTTGAACCATAGGTTCCCCCTTCTTTTTTTCCTTGCATTTTCTATTGTCCTTAAAGAAATTAGGCCATTTGTCCTGAATAGTTTCTTACAATCTGGATTTTGCTTATTACATTCCTAAGATGTTTAACATTTTCCCCGTTCATGTTCCTATAGATTGCTAGTTAAGAGAAGCTTGATTTGATTCAGGTTTGTTTGGTTTTTTGCAAGACTACTTCATAGGTGAGTCTATATATACTGTCCTGAAGTATATAATTATCTGGTGTTCTTTTTGTGATGTTATCAGCTATTGAACATGACTATGTAAAGTCAACTAATTCATTAGGCATTGCAAAATGATAATTTTCTAATTCTGTCTTTCATTTTTATTAGTTGTAATACTTATATGAAAAGACATTTCCTATCAATTATTTGGTTATCTTGAGGCACAATTTGTACAGCAAAGACAGGATAAGTACTTTGATTTTTTTTCAGCTTATAATCAGTTTTTGGAAAAATGAATTGTTTTCTTAGCATCCTCTAAAGGTGACCAATAAGAGAGTTTTGTTTTCTTAGTGTCATTATAAATTCATGGATTTAAGTGTTTTTGGTGTGTTCTAATCTATTGCAGTTATTATTATAATTGCTGCTGAACTTGTCCCAACTTTGGCTAGTGGGAAATCTTTCAGGTTGACTCTTGAGGCCTTTTTTCAGTTTTACTTATTTGAAACTCTTTCATCATCATTATAAACAAGCTTTATTAAAGATTATGAATTCGGTTTCAAGTGAGCTATAAATGGTTTTCTAGAGAGATTATTTACTTGACTTGTTGTTTTCATGAGTAAAATGCGTTTTGACTCATTGGGGTTATGTAGCTCATATATTAAAATTGGAAGATTATTCTGTTGTTCTTGACATCTATGATGTGCAATGTTTGATTCGATCTTTGATCTCTTTGTCTTCACTCTCTTTATAAGCATTGAAACAGTGCATAATCTCTTAAGACCTTGCACTTCATATGAATCATAAAAGAATGTCTGACACTATGGCAGTTTATCATTTGATAATTCTGGTTCCTTAAAAAATATTAAAATGTCTGCTCTTCAAAACAGCCTTCAGTGAAAGGCATGAAAAATGCTGCAGGGCACTGATAGAAATTATAATTGACCTTAGCTTTTGTCCCATGGTAACAGATTCTTAGGGTACCAGATCATTGCATACTACAGGCCTACCAATATGCTGCCCTCAAAGTCAGGGAAAAAATTTTTTTGAGATATAATTCACATACTATAAAATTTAATGTATGTAATCTAGTGCCACTTAGTTCATTGCACAGCCATTACCATTATCTAGTTCCAGAACATTTTCATCAGCCCCAAGGGAAACCCTATACCCATTAGGCAGTCACTTCTCATTTTCATCTTCCCCTGAGTCCCTGGCAACCACTAGTCTGCTTTCTGTCTCTATGGATTTGCCTGCTCTAGATACTCCATATAAATAGAATCATACAATATATGGCCTTTTATATCTGGCTTCTTTCACTTAGCATGATATTTTTAAGGTTCATCCATATTTATCATGTATGGGTACTTCATTCCTTTTTTTAATTAATAGAATTTATTTTTTAAAAGATTTTATTTATTTATTTGACAGAGAGACAGCGAGAGAGGGAACACAAGCAGAGGGAGTGGGAGAGGAAGAAGCAGGCTCCCAGCGGAGCAGGGAGCCCGGTGCGGGGCTTGATCCCAGGACCCTGGGATCACGCCCTGAGCCGAAGGCAGACGCTTAACGACTGAGCCACCCAGGAGCCCCTAGAATTTATTTTTTAAAGCATTTTTAGCTTTATAGAAAAGCTGAGCAGAGAGTACAGAGAGTTCGTAAAAGCTCCCTCTTCCCCACCTCATACTTCCCCAATATCTCCCCAGTTTCCCCTATTATTAATATATTGCATTTGTGTGGTACATTTGTTATGATTAATGAACCAATACCAATATATTATTATTAACTGAGGTCTGTTGTTTACATTAAGATTCACTCTTTGCATTGTTTGATTCTGTGGATTTTGACAAATATATAGTGTCATGTGTATAGCATTACAGTATCAAACAGAATAGTTTCACTGCCCTAAATATCCCCTGTGCTCCATCTGTTCATCCTTCCCTTTTTACTTAACCCCTAGCAACTACTCATCTTTTTTCTACTACTTTCTACAGAATGTCATATAGTTGTAATCATTTAATATGTAGTCTCTGGCAACCACTAACCCTTTAAGATTTCGTTTATTTGAGAGAGCATGCACGCATGCAAGGGGTGAGGGCGGAGGGAGAGGAAGAGAGAGAATTCCCTGCACCAGCAGGCTCCCCTTGAGCACATGGTCCAACATAGGGCTGCAAGGCTGAATCCCAGGACCCTGAGATCTCGACCTGAGCCGAAATCAAGAGGTGGATGCTTAACCGACTGAGCCACCCAGGCACCCCCAACCACTAACCTTTAAAAAAAAATCTTTTAATTGAAATATAAATGACATACAACATTATATTCGTTTCAGATATAGAACATAATGATTTGATACTTGTGACATGTATACATGTAATAAATCTAGTTAACATTTGTCACATTACATAGTTACAAAGAAATTTATTTCCTTGTGATGAGAACATTTAAGATCTACTTAGCAACTTTCAAATATGCAATACAGTATTATTAAATAGTCACCATGCTGTACATCAGTGATCTATTTACTGTTGCCTTTTTCACAAAGTCATATAGATGGAACCATATAATGTATAACCTTTTCAGACTGGCTTCTTTCACTTAGCAGTATGTATTTAAGATTCTTCCATGTCTTTCCATAGCTCAATTGATAGCTTAGTTTATCCATTTACTTATTGAAGAACATCTTGGTTGCTTCTAAGTTTTGGCAGTTATAAGTAAAACTACTATAAACATTCAGGTTTGTATATATAAGCCTCTATGTAAAGTACAGGTGCTATAAATACAGAGGTTTCTGTGTGGACATCAACTTTCGACTCACTTGGGCAAGTGTCAAGGCACATGATTGCTAGATCATCTGGTAAGCTGTGTCTAGTTTTATAAGACACTGCCAAGTTGTCCCAGGCACCCCTAGAGCCATATAGATGCCACTGATCTTCATTTTTGAAATGACCTTTTAGGGTGGGGGAATGGGATAGACCGGTGATGGGTAGTAAGGAGGGCACGTATTGCATGGTGCACTGGGTGTTATACACAACTAATGAATCATTGAGCCTTACATCGGAAACCGGGGATGTACTGTATGGTGACTAACATAATATAATAAAAAATCATTAAAAAAAAATGAAAATGAAATTGATTACCAATCTTCAAAAAAAAAAAAAAGAAATGACCTTTTATTTTTTTTTAATTTGAGTCCTGTCTTTCTTTCAAATCTTCCTTTTCTTTCCGCTAATTTTTCAAAATTTTTCTCATTCTAATTTACATTTTTCAGCAATTTTCAAACTTTCTGGTTTCAGAATATTTTTAAAAAATAGTGACATTGTTTTATATTCTTACAAATATCTTTAATGTCTTAATTGGAGACCTCTAGAGTCTCATATCTGCTTCTGTATTAAATCTCTTAGGATATGTTGTATTGGTTGAAAAAATATATATATATATTAAAGATTTTATTTATTTATCTATTTATCAGAGAGAGAGAGAAAGAACCCAAGGAGGGGGGAGCAGCAGAGGGAGAGGAAGAAGCAGACTCTCCACTGAACAGGGAGCCCAATGCAGGGCTTGACCCCAGTATCATGACCTGAGCTGAAGGCAGACGCTTAAACGACTGAGCCACCCAGGCACCCCTGGTTGAAATATATTTTTTAAAAAGGATGCCTCACACAGATAAGAGGTTCAATAAGGGGGGAGTATTTTAATAGCCTTTTCAGAGAATTGTGGATATTCTTCTTTGATATGACATGAAAACTGAACAAATGGTAGTTTCTTAAAGTTTAGTTGTATGTGGAATCTGAAACCATATCAGCGTACTTGTTGTACTCTGTTACATTAAAATCCATTGGTACATCTTGCATTTAAGTGGATCTTTTACCCATGCATGATTTTGTGACATCATGCATTGATCATTTGAAAGATATTAACTCACTGAGTTATGTAGGTCTTTCAAATGCTGACAAATGTCATTCTGTATAACATATAAAATAGAAATTTCATTTGTTAATGTCATCAATCTCATTAGAAAGATCTTTTAAGTGTTGGAAAGCTGTCAAGTTCATGGCGGCAGATATAAGTTTTCCAAAATTCCCATCTCTCCTTGGAAACTCAGTTATAACTGACAGCAATTACTATCACTTGTTTTCCTGAAATAACAATCTCACTTTGTTTTCAAGAAAATGTCTCCAAATATTCAAGTCTGACTAACCGTCATGTATCAGGCTTTTTCAAGTAAAAATGGTATTCCAGATAAAAAGTAGCTAGTTAAGCTGGCGTCTCAAAAATCACACTGGGGCACCTGGGTGGCTCATCAGTTAAGCATCTGACTCTTGATTTTGGCTCAGGTCATGATCTCAGGGTCCTGAGGTAGAGCCCCGTTGGCTCAGTGCTCAGCTCTGTGCTCGATCTCTGCTTGAGATTCTTTCTCTCTTTCTCTCTCTCTCTCTCTCCCTCTGCCCCTTCTCTCTGCGTGCACTCTCTCTCTCTAAAATAAATAATTAAATCTTTAAAAAAAATTCACACAAATGTTTTCCCTCAGGGCATGCACCATACTTCAGTATGCAACAGAAGTACTTCATGCATATTTCTCATTTAGTCACACAAATAAAACGAACATGTGCTCAAGGTTCAAAATTAATAAAATTAATAATTTTTACTGCTTTTTAAAGGACGTTCTTAAGTGAAACTGGCTATTTTTAAAAATTGCAAGTATGTGATGGTAAAGAACACTGTGACTATGAGTGTTCGTTGAGTCATCCTAAGGCCCCAGTAGTTTTGCTTTTGCACCAAAAGTGCAACAGTGGAAAACCTAATTAATAATATTATTATGAAAGTAATTTTTTAAAAATAGTTTTGATTTTGTGGACCCCTGTACATGCCTCAGGGCTCTTCAGGGGTCTAGGAACCACACTTTGAGAACTGCTGCATTTTGTTTTTTTATCTTTTAGCTTGTTTTGAAATATTAAGTTAAAATTTTCATTTGTGATATATCTTTCTGGAGTGCCTTCTTTCTTTAGGGATGTTACTCTTTTTTTTTCTTTTATTAACTTCATATAAAATTGGACTATAATCCTTTCCTGTGGCTCTTTAAGTGCAGTAAGTTTTCCTATTCTTTTACATGGTAAGGGTGGGCCAGAATAGCTTTTCTACTTTCAGGGTTTTGGAGCTCCCTCTTCTGTTATGTTCACAAAGTGCTAAAAAATGGAGCTTTATGCTTCCTGATATCTGCCATCTTTGCTTCACTTCCCACTTGTGTCTGGACCTTCTCTTTCCTTTGAACCTGTTGTTTCTATCCCATTCAGTGTGGATTCTACTCCCACTAATTTCTCCCTGATATGGGTCTTGTCTTGAAAGGGATCTTCAGTTTATTACTTGCCAGAGTTTATAGGGTCCAGACGGCTCTAGCACCTTAAACATTATTTCATTGCAGTCCCCTGGCACTCACCTACAAATTGGATCTTGCAGAACCTCCTTCCAGTTTTTATTGCTATTGTATTTTTCCACTACACTTGCCAGTGAGTTCCTATTGACAATTTTGAGATTCTCCTCTTTTTAGTGCTGTTAGAAGTCTAGTTGACTTTCTTCTATATGTGTGAGTATATTATATAAATATATATGTATGTATGTTCTTTAAAACATAGTTAAACACATACGTACTTTTCCCTCACTCACTGTCTTGGAGAACTTTCCATATGATCATCTACAAATCTATCTCATTTTTTAAAATAACTGCATAACAATAATTAACACATATATAGCAATTATCATGTATCAGGTACTGTTCTAAGTTTTGTATATACATTCAGTTAATCATTACAACATCTTATGAGTTAAGTACTGTTATTATCCCCATTTTACAGATAAGGAATCTGAAGTACAGAGAGTAAGTGACTTGTAGAAAGCCACAGATCTAGTACTTTGTCCATTGTATCCATCTACTGTTATTTAGGACATCAAGTTCTACTCTTCTGCTGATAGACCCTGTGATCATTTTCTTTTTCTTTTTTTTTTCTTCTTTTTTTTTCTTTCTCTCTTTTTTTAAACTATCCTAAAATATTTCTGCAGTTGATACCCATGTGTATATATTATATGTCCTGGCAAAATTTTTTGATTATAATCTATAGGGCTAAATCCTAGCAGTGGGATTGCTACATTTCTTTTTAAATTTGTTTTGAGAACTTTTGGAGACTTTTATTACATCCTTCAGGGTGAATAGAGAAACACAAGGATTCTGTAAAACCAAGGTTTGGTTTCACTGTATTAGGTGATATCACTGCTTTTAAAAGGAAAATCTGATCTTATTATGAACCTTGGATGTAGGGCCTTTCACAAATGGGGTATGGGAGGAAGGAAGGCCTATTTTCACTGGCTGTTGTTTAGGCAGAGTTCATAACATATCTACTGGTGATCTCTTTTCAGAATTGGTGGAGTCTCTTTCATTGCAGGGATCTTATGCTGGAAAAATTCATTCCATTGGTGATGCCTTCAGAAATTTTAAAAACCTCCGATCCTTAGATCTATCAAGAAATTTGATCACAAGCCTGAAGGTAAGTTCTATATTCTATGACTAGTCAGTTCAGCACAATTTATTGTAATAGTAGTAGTAGTAGTAGTAGTAGTTTCGATGGGAAGAAATAAGAAATAGATAAGGTCAGCCTGGGGAATATAGGATCTTCCTTTTAAGTGTTTCCAAACTAAATTTTATTATTTGCTGTAAAATTCATTCAGCTTTATTCTATGTTTGAAATTTTCTGATATAAAATATTGGGGAAATTTTCTTTTGTACTCAGGGAAAATTACATTAAATGATCACAAGCTAAGGCAATAGGATAAATTTTTTATGTGTGTAAAAAAAAATTACAAGGAGGACTTGTCAAAGTACATATTCTTAGTTGCTACTCTGAGAGAGATTCTGAGTTAGTAGGTCTGGGGTGGGCTCAGGATATACCCAGGGGATTCTGATGATGTTGGTACATGGTACAGAAACACTGGTCTAGATTCTTACTGTGGGTTTTTTCAAGGAGGAGGAGGAAATGGTGGTCTTGAAAACAAAGAAAAATGTCTAGATCAGGGGATGGAAGAACAGAGGGCAGGACAGGAAAGTGGGCAGGAGCAGGCTTGAGCAGTGTGAGGATTAGCAAATACACAAAGAGCTCTACAAACATAAGTGTGCACACACACAGGTGGGAGTTCTGTTTTCTTTGTGGTAGACCCCCAGATGGTATTTCTTCCACATGTTCCTGTTTTACCCAGTTATGTGCCTGTCTTGATTAAGCCCTTCTTTGCAAAACTCAAGGTCAAAGACTGACAAATGCTATTCAGGATTCGTTAATGATCTCCTGGATTATCGTGCCAGTTTTGTGCTTTTAAGGGGATATTTGTTCAACAAGACAAGCCAGACCCAAGTCTAAAACAAAGGACCCTAAAAGAGAAGTTCAAGCAAGATTTCCAGCTAGGACTCTAAAAGCAGAAGCTGCAAGTTAAACTAGGTGGTTAGACCATTCGGTAGCAGCCATTTATATCTGGCCCATCAGTTTCAGAAAGCATTAGTTCAGAGTTGCTTAGGTCTCCTTTTTTCACATGTATATATGTATGTTTGTTTCCTTGTTAATTTCCAAGCTAAAAAATTGATTGGACATTTTCATAATTTGTTTTTATGCTCGCTTTCTTTCTGGTTCTATAAATTGGGCAAAAAACTATTGTGAAGGTTAGCATGTGTACACTGTTTGGCATATAGGAATCACTTAGTAAATTTTTTCTCCATTTTTTTGCTTCTATGATTTATCTGCATATGTTCATCTCTAGCAGTTCTGAATCATTTTACTTAATTTTCTCAGGGGATGAATGTTTTGTGATTATTTCTACTATAACTTTGGGAAATACATGAATTCATGCCAAGTGGGAAAAGTGAGAGGAAGATAGAAGTCATATCCTTGACTTTTACACTGAGAGACATTAAAAGATTACTTGAGCTAGGCCATTAGACACATTTAAAGAGAGTCCTAATGGTGTACTGCCCTGAAAGTGGGGCCAAAGTCACTGACAACGATTCCTAACTACTGACTGTTTCACAATATAGAAGTTAATGGAATTGAAAAAAGCCAAAAAGAAATGAATCAAAGTGTAAACAGGGTTCTCTATTCAGAAATGCTTTGTGTATATCTTTGAGTTTTCTAAATTTTCTGCAACAAGAGAATGGTAATTTTGAATGACAGAAGACTAAAAAAACATTATTTTATAAATACATGATGGAAAATAATTTTACTGAAATTACTCTCAATGACAGAGTTCCTTCTATGGTAAGCATTTTTACTACTAAAAGGATATGATTATACATATATGTACATGTTTTGGATTATTGTCCTGAAATTTAGTGTTAGGCAAAAGCAGCTAACTAGCCAAATACATGAAAATTAAACAATTATTTTCGATAGTAGATTTTAGCAAGGGAGGCATATTGTG
Organism: Ursus maritimus; assembly: GCF_017311325.1. Classification (NCBI taxonomy): domain Eukaryota; kingdom Metazoa; phylum Chordata; class Mammalia; order Carnivora; family Ursidae; genus Ursus; species Ursus maritimus. Next base: position 22,578,642 of record NW_024424341.1, read on the forward strand.
GCTTTTCGTATCCAGTATCACAGAGAAATGGAAGGGTGGGGTAATTCTGAAAGGAGAAACAAGGACAAGAAGGGTTCCAGACTGTTCCAAGAGGGAAGACTTAGATACAGTGTTGTTTTGTTTTCCCATACACTCCATTGACCCTAAATGTGAGGCATTGAGATAAAGGAACACACAACATAAACACACTTAATTTTTAAAAAAATTATACCCTTCTTCCTCAGAACTATCTCTTTTGCCTACCTCCTCACCTCTTTAAAATTGAGGTGCTTCTGGGGTCAGGAGAATGGATGATGTGGCAAGGGTGAGAGAAGGGCAAAAGTGACTTGGCCTAGCCACTGGAAGGGAGTGTGATTGGGGAGCAAGAGAAGTAGAGAATTGACTGCAGATATTTCCAAGTCAGATTTTGTAAGGAGGAAACGTATAATATCTATGGATTATTTAATACATAGTATATCCAGTGCCTATGGGCTGCATTGTTCTTATTCTCAGGCATCTAAATAAGAGTTTCAACCCTGCCTTTCTCATGGGTGACTCAGGTAACATGTTTAAGGATGGAAGTAATAGATACATTTCCACCTTTATCTGTGAGATTCCTAGGCCGTACTTATGTGCAGTTTCATAATGTGGTCTTTTCCTTGCAGGGCATCCAGTATTTATGTTCACTCCAAGACCTGAATTTATATTATAACAACATTCCTTCATTAGTGGAGGTGTCCCGCCTACAGCCTTTACCCTTCCTCAAAGAACTAGATTTGAGACTCAACCCTGTTGTCAGGAAAGATACAGATTATAGGCTCTTTGCTGTGTACACGCTACAAACTCTGGAGAAACTGGGTGAGACCCTCCTCCCCTGTTCCTTGCCCCAGAATATACATTAAACCAGCTGCCTCCTAACTTTTTGGGTGTTGGCCCACAGTGTGCGCTGCAGGATATATTTGTTTATTAGTCAATATTTATGTAATTCTTTTGTGTTGGCAGGATGTATGACGAGTCCTTTTTTTATTGAATGACAATATGATTTTATCAGTTACTTCCAGCTTTAGTTTTCTTCAGTTGATGGTTTCACCACCACTTCCTCCCCAACAAAGAGTTTCCAGGTTGAGATTTATTTTTCCAGGTGCCCCAAATTTGCAACTATATTAGCAATAGAAAATGAATACAACAACTCTTTGGGGCTTATTCCTTCAAATGAGCTAGTCTGTATTTCTTTATAATTTTATTGTTGAGTATACATTTCTTACTGATACAAACCTGGATTTCACATGCCCCTGGGAAAGTTATTGTGGGGACACCAATTTCTTTCAGAAACAGTGTAACTTTCAGCAGAATACTAAGCCATTTGGATTGTTTGCTGCCTAAACTCTACTTTCCTGCCCGGGTAGTTACACCTATGTGGCAGTTGTTGCTATGGTATCCCTGTAGTCTCCCTGAGTTACTACTTGCTCCAGTGACAACATAATAGCATTATTTTGTGACCTGTCTCTAACAAAAGAATGTGAGACTGATCTTTAGTTTTTACTCTGTGAATATGGTTTTCTGACCCACTACTGTTCACTCCAAAAAAGAAACATGCTCAGACCACGGTTTTTGCCTCCAGATGACCGAGCTGTGCGAGAAAGTGAAAGAAAAGCTGCCAAGCTGCATTTTAGTCAGTTGGGCAACAGTGAAAATTTTCTTTTAGAGGTGGAAAAAAGGTAAGACAATTCTTTGTAAAAAAATATTTTAGTTTGGTTCAGACATAGACAGCAGTGAATTCCTACTCATGTCATTTTCCAGCAGAAATCTCCACAAGTTGTAAGAATCCTCAGTTCAGCAATAAAAGTATCTATTCAACATATTGAAATTTATCTGGGATGAGAATCTGGCCCTCAGAACATTTCTGCTTTCTTGAACTTTTGGGTCTGCTTTGGATATAATTATTTTTTTTTAAGATTTTATTTATTTATTAGAGAGAGAGAGAACAAGCTGGGGGATGGGGCAGAGGGAGAGGAAGAAGCAGACTCCCTGCTGAGCGGGGAGCCCCTATGTGTTGCGGGGCTGGGATCATGACCTGAGCCACCCAGGTGCTCCTGGATGTAATTATTGATAATCCTTTAAAGCTGCTGTTAAAAGCTTATAGATAGGGATACCATGAAATACCATCCCCGTAAATGCTTACCAACTCTTTCTTGGAGTTATAAATCAGTACATGGTCTTTTCCTATTGAATTAGAAGGTTTATAGTACCATGGAGACTAATTTGTTAAAAGGTAAGGGAAATGTTTTTCTATAAAATCAAAAGTGAACAGAACTTGAAGCTCTAAAGTATCTGAATGGTAGATTTTTCTACTTCTTGTTACTAAAATCTGATCAAAATAAGACACCGTATCTTCTACTCCAAAACTCAAAAATCTCTTTATTTTTAAAAAGTAGCTTTATTGTTTTTGAAAAACAGAAGTCCATTAAAATTTACATAATACAGAAAAGTGCACTGAAAAAAAGTCAAAATCACCCCATATTCTGCAACCAAGAGTTAACTACTAGTAATGTTTGGTATACATCCTTCTAGACATCTGTGTACCTACCAATAGGCACATGTACATGTGTCTGTTAGTATTGTTTTCTGATGGTATAAGTAGTGCATAATTATTGAGAATTTGGAAAGTATAGAAAAACCACAAGAAATAAATTAGCAACTCATAATTTTACTGCCTAGAAATAAACATTAATTATAATAAATATCCTTAGTCTCAGGTATATGTATGTGTGTGTTTATATTTGATATTCTATGTCATATAATCTCTAAATATACATTAATAAAAAAATATATAATATTTATAGTAATTTGCTTCCTATACATACCATTTTTAGTTTGATAAGATATGAACATATCTCCATGACATTAAATATTCTTCTCCAGAATGAGTTTTTTCTTTGTTTATTGCCTTTCCCCTCCATGAGAACTAGGACCTCGCTTGTTTTATTTATTGCAGTAACCCTAGTGCCTAGAACAGTGCCTAACACGTATAAGGTACTAAGAAATAATTTGTTGAATGATGAATGGACGAAGTCAATGACTGTTCTGTTGGCCTGGGATCTTTCTCTTTGTCTGTCTCTGCTCTGATCCTTTATATATTTTATAATGTAACCCTCCGAGAGCATTTTTAGTTCCCTATATGTATATTTTTTGGTTCTCAATTTTTTTAAGTCAGGTTTATTGAGGCTTTTACATAGAGTAAAATTCACCCTGCTATAAAAAGAAATGGAATGTTCCTTAAAAATTATTTGTATATATATTTTATGAACTAATTCTTATTTCAGTTCATTGGGGGTACCTTGTTTACTGCAGAAATACAGAGATGAATTAATGTGTAATTGAATACATTTCCTAGTAAGGCAGATAAGTAGCACTATCATATTTCTGTTTAGTTACCATATGATGATTGCAAAAGCAGAGGTAAAATGTTACTTAAGTGCCCAGTCCTGGCATTAATATCTTACAAGCTCTCCAACGTTGGGTAAAGATTTTTTTTAAGTCTTTCTGAGTCCCAGCTCCCCCAACCTATAAAATGGAGATAATGGATAATAGGGGAGCTTTTATGATTAAATGAAATGGTAGTGTAAAGTGCCTGGCTCATAGTCTAGGCTATCTGTACTTCCAATCTGTACTTACTGTACTTACATCTTACTGTACTATACCAATCAAGAGCAAACATTTGCCTCTCTTGTCTTTTTTTTTTTTTTTTTTTTAACTAATGGCTGTAGTTGCTCCCAGTATAATTCTTGGCAGCAGAACCTTCCTTTCTGTGTCCTTTGAATTTTTTAATTCAAAAGAAAATATCTTATTCCCTTAATCATTTAGACCTAAGTTTGTATCAAGAAAACAGTGTCTAACTCCTGAATTTTCTGGTTTTCATACTTTTTTTTTTTGAAGATTTTATTTAGACATGCATGCACGCACGCGCAGGGGGAGGGGCAGAGGAAGAGAGAGAATCTCAAGCAGACTCCCTGCTAACCACAGAGCTGTATGGAGGGCTCAGTCCCACGACCCTGAGATCATGATCTGAGCTGAAATCAAGAGTCAGACGCTCGACTAACTGAGCCTGGCTTTCATACTTTAAAGGCTGAACTATAGTATCTTTCTCTCTCACTATTCCCAGTAATAACAATATGGCTTTAAAAAATGGGTTTAACTGAAATTTTTGCGAAATTAATATTTTCTAGAACATTTGAAAAAAATATGATTACCATGAATTAATGTTTTCTAAGTAGAATTTACTGGTGATCTCAGAAACCTTCTTTTGAGCTTTTTTTAAAATTTGAGTTTTATTTTATTTTATTTTTTTAAAGATTTTATTTATTTATTTGACAGAGAGAGAGACAGCCAGCGAGAGAGGGAACACAAGCAGGGGGAGTGGGAGAGGAAGAAGCAGGCTCCCAGTGGAGGAGCCTGATGCGGGGCTCGATCCCATAGCCGGGATCACGCCCTGAGCCAGAGGCAGACACCTAACAACTGAGCCACCCAGGTGCCCCTAAAATTTGAATTTTAAATAAATTATTCTTTGTGGCAGCTCTAGGGAGAAGACAATGAAAAACTGTGTGACAGATGAGAACTCTGCATTAAAAGTCAATGCTGATGTTGATAACAGAATTGAAACTGGTAAGTTTTCTCTCTGATCACAAAATGCTTAAAACATTAGTTATTTCAGCTTTTGTGGCCAATCTTGCATAGAATGAAGACAAAATAGTTGAGAAATAACAGATTTGAAGTAAGCACCAGATTTACTGACTGTGTTTTTCCTCCTTTCTCTCACTGCCAGAAAAGGCCCTATTTATTGAGCAGGCCTAAACCAGAACCCGTCAAGTACAGGCTGTACTCAAAATTCAATTTCATTTACATCAATTTACATCATTAGTACATTATGAAAATTGCACTGCCAGTCCCTGTGGCCCCTGAGCATTGCTAAGGTGATTGATTCATTAGCCAGAGACTCATGACTCATCTGCATCACCGCAGCTCAGACCCTGGGCCTTCTGGGTTTCTCTACCTTGAACCTTTGCAGCGGCAGAATCTCTTGTGTTTGTGCTGTATTCCTGGTGAGTGTTGCCTGTAAGCAGTGTTGGTAACCTAATAGGATTAAAGTGGTTATGCCACATTTAATGATCGTAGCACAGTCAAGGAGAAAGCTTTTCGTGAGAGGAATTGCATGCAGTGGACCCAATGGATTAACTTGGCACTCATCAGATGACTTTTTACATGAGGAAACAGGGCTTGATCTCATGATCTTGAGATTATGACCCGAGCAGAAACCAAGAGTTGGTGCTTAATCTACTGAGCCATTCAGGCATGCCTGATGAAATTCTATTGTAATAATTTTGGAAAATACTAAAAAAGCATGAAGAACAGCATGTAATCACTCATAAGCCTGTCCCCTAGAGAGAATCCCAATTAATAATTTGGTATACAGCCTTCTCATATTTTTTTCTAGGTAAAAACATTTATATGTCCATTTCCAGAATGATGAAGATATGTTGAAGTATAATTTGCTTCTTTTTGTATGAGCTGAGTTAAACTTCATTTATGTCATATTACATCATTAGCACACATAAAGTTTCACCCCACGAATTAAAATGTTTTAAAGTGCATAGTCTTGGGGCATCTGGGTGGTTCAGTTGGTTAAACGTGTGGGATTCTTGGTTTTGCCTAAGAGCATGGTCTCATGGGGCATCCAGCTCGGTTTTCAGCAGGGGGTCTGCTAGAAGATTCTCTCCCACTGTCCCTGCCCCCTCCCCACTCTCCTGTGCTTTCTCTGTCAAATAAATAAATCTTTTTTTTAAAAAGGTGCGTAATCTCTACTGAGAAAAAACTACTTTACCAGACACAAAGCCCATTTCTAAAGGTTGGAAGCTCCAGCTGTTGCCTCGTTGTTGTTTTTTTTTTTAATATAAAATTTAATGTTGCTACTTTGTAACGTTAAAGAGCTTTGCTTTCCACTGAAAATTGTGTTTGTGCTAGACCCCTGGGGAGTGTTTCCTGTAAGCACTGTTGGTAATCCAATATGACTAAAGTGGTTATGCCATGTTAATGGTTGTGCCACAGGCTAGGAGAAAGCTTTCTGGAGAACAGTTCCCACTAGCTCAGTTGTTCCAAACAGTGCTTTTCCACCAGTCATTTAGAATGATACCCATTAGCATGGCTACTATCAAAAAAAAACAGAAAATAACACATGTTGGCAAGGATGTGGAGAAATTGGAACTGCTGATCCAACTGTTTGGTGGGAATATAAAATGGTACAGATGCTATGGACAACAGTATGGCAGTTCCTGAAAAAAATTAAAAATAAAATTACCATATGATGCAGTGATTCCACTTTTGGGCCTATTCCCAAAGAAGTGAAAGCAGGGTCTTGAAGTGTTTGTATATCCATGTTCATAGCAGCATTATTCACAACAGCTAAAACATGGAAGCAATCCAAGTGTCCATCAACAGACGAATGAATAAGCAAAATGTGATATACATAAACAATGGAGTATTATTCACCCTTTAAAAGGAAGGAAATTCTGACATATGCTACAACATGGATGAACCTTAAGGACATTATGCTAACCAAAATTAGCCACTCACAAAAAGACAAACACTATATGATCCCACTTGTATGAGGTACTTAAAGCAGTCAAAATCACAGACACAGAAAATAGAATGGTGGTTACCAGGGGCTACAGGGAGGAAGAAGTAGGGAGTTATCATTTCATGGATATAGTTTCAGTTTTATAAGAGGAAAAGAGTTCTGGAGATGATGGTGGTGATGGTTGCGTAACATGAATGCATTTAATACCACTGAACTGTACACTTAAAAATGATTAAGATGGTGAATTTTGTGTTATGTGTATTTAGCCGCAATAAAAGTAATTGGGGGAAAAAAACCCAAAACTATGGAGGCAGTAAAAAGATCAGTGGTTGGGGCGCCTGGGTGGCACAGCGGTTAAGCGTCTGCCTTCGGCTCAGGGCGTGATCCCGGCGTTATGGGATCGAGCTCCACATCAGGCTCCTCCGCTATGAGCCTGCTTCTTCCTCTCCCACTCCCCCTGCTTGTTTCCCTCTCTCGCTGGCTGTCTCTATCTCTGTTGAATAAATAAATAAAAATCTTAAAAAAAAAAAAAAAAGATCAGTGGTTGCCAGTCTTGAGGGGAGGAAGGGATGATTAGGTAAGGGTGTACCTTCATTTTTTTGCACGATCATGGGACATGGGTAACTGTTACTGATACGGCCAAGAGCTGAAATTGACTGAAGTTAACTTCAATTTAGCTTCCAGGTCTTCCCCTGGAAATTGCAAGCCTTCAGTAGACTCCAGAATTCCAAAATAGTTAAATCAGACAATTTCTGCCAGGGTAATTGTTGCCTAGGTGGAGGACAGATGCAGGGTGCTGCTTACTCTGCCATCTTCCCCTGTCTCCATAGTTTTGCCTTTTCCAGAATGGCATATGGTTGGAATCATTACGTATGTAGCCTTTTTAGATTGACTTCTTTATTTAGTAATGTCCATTTAAGTTTCCTTTATGTCTTTTCATGGTTTGATAGCTCCTTTCTTTCTAGTGCTGAATGATATTCTGTTGTCTGGGTGTACCACACTTTATTTATCCATTCACCTACTGAAGGACATCTTGGTTGCTTCTAAGTTTTGGCAATTTTGAAAAAAACTGCTATAAACATCCGTGTGCAGTGTTTGTGTGGACATAAGTTTTCAATTCCTTTGGGAAAATACCAAGTGTTTAATTTTGTAAGAAACTGCCAAACTGTCACCCAATACAATCTGCTTTTTAAAATATCTTTCTATATACTGAGCTTCTTAAATTGAAGTTTCTCAAACTGGATTCATATTGTCAGAGTTTGTGAGAATATTGAGTTTGAGAAACACTGATGTGGATGGGCACATGCTATAGAAGCTCAGACTGTGCTAAGAGCATACGTGAAAAGGTTTTGTGGCAGGTATGGAAACAAAGCCCTCAGCCATTAAAGGCTATGGAGCCCTGGGATAGCCCGAGTGGTTGGTGGGATTGGTGTGAAAAGCTGTGTGAAAGTGGTAATGGGTATAGCAGGTCATAGACAGTTGAGTAATCATGTGGTTTGGATAGGTTTATGTTTGGTAGATGGTCAGATTACTGGAGAACAATGAATGCCTTACTAAAGATAATTTACATGCAAATAGCACATATATACTCTGTGAGTTGAAAGGGGTCCTGCTCACTCTTTCAGCCAATTCCTTTTAACTTTTAGTAGACTTACACCTAAAATATATTGGTCTAATAGGTATCTTATTTTAAAACAGCAAAGAGGGGCAGGCATCTGGCTGGCTCAGTTGGTAGAACATGTGACTCTTGGTCTTTGGGTTGTGAGTTCAAGCCCCATGTTGGGCGTAGAGATTACTTTTAAAAAATCTTTAAGAAAGTAAAATAGCAAAGAAAAATTCATCACAATCACCCTTGTACAGGAATGAAAGCAGCATTATCTCTAATAGCCCAAAAGTCCATCAGCTGATGAATTGATAAACAAAATATGGTATATCCATAAAAAAAGAATAAAGTACTGATACATCTACAATGTATGTCTTGAAAACATCAAGTGATAGGAGCCAGACACAAAGAGCTAAATATCATATTATTCCATTTATATGAAATGTCCAGAATAGGAAAGTCCATAGAGACAGAAAGCATATTGATGCTTGCCAGGTGCTGGCAGGGAAGAGAGAATTGAAAGTGACAGCTTATTGAGTTTCTTTTTGGATAATGAAATTAGATCATGGTGATGGTTGAAGACTTTGTGAATATACTGAAAATCACTGAGTTGTTCACTGTAAAAGGGTTAATTATAAGGTATGGGAATAAGGTTAAAGATTCCTTCCCCCCCAGAAAAGTGATTCTATAGCACTGGTAATTGATTGAAATTTAAAATGAGTGAGAGTCAAAGAATTAGTTTCTATCTTGAGGGATTGATTGAGTAGTAATGCCAGTACTGAGATGCGGCGTGGAGTGGAAGGTGGAGAGCATCAGTAGCAGTAGGCCTAGAAGTGAAAATAATGAGTTTGGTTTAGAAAATACTGACCTTTTCTTTGTCTAGGACAGGGGCACTCCTTGGAGGCAGTTCAAAAAACTTAGGTCTGGACATCAAAAGAGAGCTCAGAGTTGAGACGGAGATTTTGGGTCATGCAGGGTGCCTGGGTGGCTCAGTCAGTTAAGTATCTGCCTTCAGCTCATGTCATGATCTCAGGTCCTGGGATTGAGCCCCAAGTTCAGCAGGGAGCCTGCTTCTCCCTCTCCTCCTGGCTCGTGCTTTCCGTCACTATCTCTTTCTCTCAAATAAATAAATAAAATCTTTAAAGAAAAAAAGATTTTGAGTCATCCAAATTTAGGTGATAAAGAGAAGGTATGGGAGCATTCAGCAAAGAATTTGGAAATTGGGGAATTTGAAAGAAAAAGAACCTGTGAATCTGGAAAAGAATAAGTACAGTAAAAGAAAAACCAGGATGGAGCAGGGTCTTGGACACCTGGGAAGTGTAAGTATTATTCTGTAGGATGAAGGTAAGAGGAGGCCTGAACCCAAAATCGCAACTTACTTACCATTCTCATTTTCTACTAAGAATCAGATTAAGACCAGTAATTTCTGCCTTACTTTGTTTTGTTTTTTTTCTGTGTTACTAGTGCGATAGGAGACAGAGAACATAAACTTTGAGAGCTTAAAAGTAGTTCTCTCAAATACAATGGTGAAAGAGCATTTTATATTGAAGTAATAGGAAATTTCAGTCCCAGGAGACAACTCAGAAGTAGGAAGCATTTTAGAGCCCCAAATGGACCGAGGGGCTGGATTTTCAAAAAGCTGGCTTTACTCACTGTGTATTCTCAGTTGCCCTGGCTTACAGCAGCTTTCTGTTGCCAGAGCCTACAGATGAAAACTAGCAGAAGAGCACATTGTTTGACTAAGGCCCAAGTTTTTGAAACTATCTTAATTCTTACATAATCGTGCTAGGGGAATAAACCTCCCTAAACAAGAAGCTCTTACTTTCATCCAAGTTCCCCCAGAAGACTCCAGATTCCAGAATTGTACAATTAGTAAGTATTGATCAAGAATGTGTGGGGGCACCTGGGTGGCTCAGTCAGTTGAGCGACCGACTCTTGGTTTTGGCTCAGGTCATGATTTCATTCGAGATGGAGCCCATGTCAGGCGCCATGCTCAGCGCGGAATCTGCTTGAGAGTTTCTCTCCTTCTTCCTCTGTCCCTCCCTCTGCTCACACGAGCATACACTCTCTCTAAAATAAATAAATCTTAAAAAAAAAAAAATGAATGTGCAAAAATGTCTCTACAAGTGTTCCAATCTAATAAAAATCCTAATTGGCTCTTTTTGATAACAGTTTCTAGGGTGGCCAGGACTAGGATATACTTGTTTGTTTGTTTGTTTGTTTGTTTTTAAGATTTTATTTTTAAATAATCTCTGTACCCAGTGTGGGGCTCAAACTCACAACTCTGAGATCAAGAGTTGCACACTCCACTGACTGAGCCAGCCAGGCACCTCCCTATTACCTTGCTTTAACCTTACCTCAACCCTAAGAGGTAGTTTAGAGTTTATCATCACTGTTTTACAATGGAGAAAATTAGAGAGGTTAAGCAGTTTGCCCAGGTTCTCAACTGATTTCCAACTGGTAACACCAGAACTAGCTCTCAATCTGGTGACTTCCCTTCCAGTATCTTTCCATAAGACATGTTGCCTTTGAAGTCTGGTCAGTGCTTCATTGTATTCCTTTTCTTTTAATACAGACTCAAACAAAGGACTTTTTATTCCCTTCCCCAACCGGGAAATAAAGGATTCCCTAATGAGTACTTCTGCAACTCAGGGCTGTGGTATACCAGATCAGAAATTAGACACTTTCCCACTGGGAACACAGGTAATGTATTCACCTTCCTGTTGATCTGTTGACTAGTCAATGATTAATACTAACAATTCATTGGACTTTCAATTATTTATGAAGATCTAGGAGGACTTGTTTGATGAAGGCATTTTAGACCCTTTAAAAGGAAGGAAGGGAAGACAGAATGCAGAAGACCTTCTCCATTAATTGCAATCTTCCTCCTCCCTCTCCCCATTATTGAAAGTGGTATATTTATACATTACAACTTTTAGCACATTTTATGCTAATTGTTTTGGCTCTCAAACAGGGATACGACAATTAGAGGTTTTGGCTGGTTTTAAAATTTCTCCTCTCTATCCAATGTCTCCATCTCCTGTTACCTTACTTCTTACATTTTCCACCTCTGACTTTTTTTTTTTAAGATTTATTTATTTGAGAGAGAGAGAGAGAAAATAGAGCATGAGCTGGGGGGGAGAGACAGAGAGAGAGAAAGAGATGAAGCAGACTCCCTGCTGAGCTGGGAGCCCCATGGAGGACCCTGAGATCACGACCTAAGCCAAAATCAAGAGCCAGGGTTTTAACCTACTGAGCCACCCAGGTGTCCTTACCTCTGACTTTTAATTACTGAATCTTAACATCTCAAAGGTGGCTTTCCCAAAGCTGCCTCTTCATTGGAACATAAAAGAAGAAAAGTTAAGAGGTAAAGGTGGCATAGAAGCTGTGGGCAACGGGGAGGTAGAGATTGTGCAAGATGAGGCAAGAATTAAGAATAAGTTTTTAGGGACGCCTGGGTGGCTCAGTCAGTTTAGCATCTGCCTTTGGCTCACATCATGAGCTCAGGGTCTTGGGATCAAGTCACTTATCAGGCTCCTTGCTCAGCGGGGAGCCGGCTTCTCCCTCTACCTACTGCTCCCCCTGCTTGTGTTCTGTCTTTCTCTATCTCTGACAAATAAATAAAAATCTAAAAAAATAAAATAAGTTTTTAGTAAAAAAATTGGTGGGAGGGGGATACAACCATTATATAAGACTCATTTGTATGAGTGGGTATGATGCAGGAAGCAGAACTGACTACTTTATATTGAACTTCTCCTTTGGTCTGCATTTTCTCTGATAAATTATGAGCAATGAAGTTGCTGAAAATAGCCAGAAGGAGAAAAAAAAAAAAAAAGAAGAAGGGCTCTGATTAATCCACTTTTGGATAATCAACACTGTACTAGCAAAAAGTAAGATATATTTTTTTTCAGTTTGAGTTTACAATACCTTCATCTTATAAAAACATTAGTATTTAGTTGATTGCTTTGTTTTTGGGGATTCTCTTTAGGTAACTTAGAAATTATCTCAGTTACTATTATAAAATATCTTAGTATTTGTTTTAAAGGAAATGTCTAATAAGCTCACATCTGGATGCCCATTAACTCTCTTTTCCTAAACATTCAAACTTTTTTTTGTTGCAGGAAGTGGCAAGAAGGGAGATCCCAAGTGACAATCACCAGGAAGATGGTAAGTATTTTGTTCAGGGAGTATTTTTCTCCACGCTAATCAGAGAAACCTAGATGTGATGAGATTTGGGAGAAGATGGAGATGTCTCAGCCCTGGGGCCCTATATGGTCAGCTAACTCTTTCTGCTTTTGTTGGGGGCTGCCCTGGATGCTTAGTGATCTGTGAGGCCTTTCTGGTTGAAGAGTGGATATTCTGACTTCCTTTGTTCTTGACTTTTTGAACTGTCTGGCTGTTCCTTATTTCTTTTTCTTACCTTTCTTACCCTCTTTTAGATTTATTATGTTTTTATTCATCCATTTTTTCTCTCTACTAGTTTATTTATAAATTATACACTTTTTCAGTACCTTTATTATTATTCACCAAACTACAATATGAGTCCTTAGCTTATAACTCTTCTCTTGGATAATTTTTTTTTAAAGATTTTATTTATTTATTTGACAGAGATAGAAACAGCCAGTGAGAGAGGGAACACAAGCAGGGGGAGTGGGAGAGGAAGAAGCAGGCTCCTAGTGGAGGAGCCCGATGTGGGGCTCGATCCCGGAACGCCAGGATCACTCCCTAAGCCAAAAGCAGACGCTTAACCGCTGTGCCACCCAGGCGCCCCTGCTCTTGGATAATTTAAAGACCTTGAAGTACTTTGCCCCTTTCAGTCTCTCCTGATTTAAATATTATTATTACAGATTTTAATTCCCTACATTTTTAAGCCCACGTGAAATTGTTTTTATACAGTCAATGTTCATCTAAATTTATCCTTGTATTTATCACTTTGTTCTTCATTTCTTTTTTTCATCCTAGATTTCCCTTCTGAGATCATTTTTCTCTAGCTTATAGTATGTCTTTTAGAATTTCCTTTAGTGTGGGTTTATTCTGTTAAACTCTTTCAGTTTTTGTTTGTGTGAAAATGCCTCTATTCCACCATTATTCTTAAAGAGTATTTTGGCCAGTTATAAATTTCTAGATTGGCAGTTACGTCTCTCAGAATATTGAAGGTATTCCACTGTATTCTTTTGGTTTTGCTTTTGAAAAGTCCACTGGAGGTCTGTCACTCCTGCAGTGATAATCTGTCTTTTATTCTCTGGCTGCTTTTAAGATTTTCCAATTGTCTTTGGTTTTCTTCAATTTTGGTATGATATGTGGATTTCTTTTTATTTATCCAGTTTGGTATTTATTACACTTGAATCTGTGAATTGTGTCTTACTAATTCTGAAAAGTGCTTCAAATATTGTTTGTGTCTCATTCTTTCTCTTTGTCTTTCTGGGACTCTTGATTAAATAAATATATAGTAGAGATTTTTACTTTGTCCTCTTTTCCTTTTTCTCTTATTCTTTTATATTTTTCATTTGGCAGTGTTCAGGGTTCTGATTTGCATTCTGGATAATTCCTTCTCATTCATCTTTCAGTTCACTAACATTTTCTTCAGCTGTGTCTAATCTGTTAATCTTGTCTGCTGAGTTCTTAATTTTAATAGTTTTATTTCTCAGTTCTCTAAGTTTTATTTTGTTCTTTTTCAAGTCTGCTGGGTCAGTTTTTATAAACAGAAATTTTCCAGCTTGTTTTATATTTCTTTATACATAGTAAACATAGCTGTTGCATAGGCTGTATCTGTTAATTCCAGTATCTGAAATTTATTGTTTTTTTTTTCTACTCATACTTATGTTGTCTTCTTTCCTTTTTTGTTCCTTTGCTTTGGCTATTTGCTGTGTATTTGAAAAACTATAGGAATTATTTAAAGTCTTACATAAAGGTATCTTTTCCAGATCAGATTTTCATTTGCTTCTACCAGGTACCTGGGACACTATCATTCTGGGAATCACTTAAATCCAAGCTCAAAACTTAAGGTTCCCTCAGATGATACAAACCTGGATTATCAGTCAGTACAAGGGCTGGCTTATTTCCAGTTTACTTTTACTCTGAGGTTGCATTCTGCTTGGGGTTCCCTCTTAATGTGTATGTGGGGGGGATGGAGGTAGGGATGGTTTGTCATACTTCTAACTTTGGATGGATGTTAAACTTCTGTCCCTGTTATCCTAAAACTTCTGAGGGTAAATGTGACTTTCAGTGCTAGACTTACCTATGTGTGTCCTTGCTGTTTCCTAGATTTTGGCCTATAAAATCCTCACTAGCTAACAAGCTCTTTGATGCTTTTAAGATGTATCATCCCACTTTTTTAATGTCTTCAATAACAGGCACAGTCTGAATTATTTAATCTCATCACTTGTTAGATTCTTTTTGTTACATAAAAATGTTCTACAATCTTTTCCTCACTGTGTAGGCTGGCCCTGGGTAAAATGTTGATATTCTGTAGGTCCTATGGAGATAAAAAGTCCTTGGTTGTACTTTTTTTTTAAAGTTAATGTGACTAACTCGGGTATGCTTCCTAAGGAAGACCTTTAAGCATATGAAACTCTGAAAACTCTAAAGAGCACAAAGACTTCTACTTACCCCACTCTGACACTCTTTAGAGATGACATACAGCTGTCTGAAATGCTTTATAGCTGGTTAGGGATTTTCATAGGTTTTGGATTCCCTGCCATTTAATTGGCTTAGGATACTGGTTCCCAGCGAATGAACCTAGAACTTTTGAGTGGAGTTTGGGGGTGGCGGTGGGCTTAGCTTTATTGTGAGGAGTCTATAAAATCATAGACCTACCAACTATTGTCTATAGACTGAAGACATAAGATCACAGCTATTGTCATATGGGGTGCACCAAAATTTTTATATGAAAACAGCATCTAGAAAACTCTGATACTATAGTTTTAGGAGGAAATTCCTAGGGGATTAGGTTGATATGAAATTTATCTCCAGAATGTTAAAGATTCTTTACTGTTTACACAGTGTCCAGCATATTTTGTTGTTGTTCCATGTAAAAGTCCTTTTATCATTTTATGCTACTATTTATCAAAATTATAAACCATCTCTTCCTGAAAACGTTTTCTGGTAGACAGAGGTATGTCTAGTGAACAGAGGTACCCTAACTCAGCCAAGAAGAATTCTCATTGTATTTTGTGTTTTCTTTTCCTCTTGGTGGTGGTTAGAATTTAGACACTACTCTCCTCGTCAGTCCACAGTCCGATCCCCAGAGAAGATGGCTAGAGAAGTGTACCGACTATCTTTTTTGGACAATAAGTCTTCAGGTTCTTCTCCAGAAAAGGATTTGATACTAAAACCTGATACTTATCAGCTTACCCACGATGTCTCATTGGGTAAACGTCTGGATGTGGGTGATTCTAGCCAGATCCATCCCTATCAGTTACCTTCAGATGTTGATCTAGAAAATTATGATAGCCATTGTTCTCACAATCTATCCCTGCACGGAAGTCTTGGAAAAAGGCCTCAGAGAAGCAAGAACTACCGAGAATATAGCATAAAGCCTTCAAATGACATGAAGGCCTCCACATCCCATTCCTGTGGAGACTTACTGACTTCTCTGTCAAACCCTGACTCCAGCACCGGAAGGCTTTTGAAGCTTAGTTCAGGTAATAGCTTCTTGTCAGTTTATAGCCCTTTTTCCTAGTCACGAGATAGAGGTATAACTGGAAATTTTGGAGTTAACATTTCTTAAATTTCATTAGCATTTCTTAAATTCGATTTTGGGGTATCAGTAGCCAATGAAACCTCTAGAAATGTGCAGGATATGAGTTTAACATGGTAGATATAGTATTACAGAAAATTTGTAGAAATGTGAGCTTCATAACTATGTACTTTTGTAGCTAAATAGCATGCCAGGACGTATTTCTAATAGCATCTAGTCTTCTCTAGCCACAGTCAGAGCAATACATTTCACATACTCCTTCATAGTAGTGAAGACAGAAGAGATTCTCAAGCCTCTGCTTACTGCTCTCATGTAGGCTTGGAGTATATGGACAGTTGGATTTAGCCAGAGTTGGGGTTTTGTCAGGTTGGGGGAGGGGAGGATCCAGAGAGTTGAGGATGTATAGTAGGGAGAGGTTACTATGACCATTGGACTCCAGGGGGGGTGATGTTGGAAGTGAGACATGAGAGAGTTGAAAGGCAGGGTCATCTTCCAGCCTGTTTCCTTCACAGATCTGTATGCCACAACCCATTTCAACAGTGACCCTGCTCTGCTGGTTAAGGTAGAGCAGCAATTATCTGCCAGTCTCAGTGATTTAACACCAGCACATGGTTCTTTCCCAAACAACCCCGCCCTGGGAGACTCTCTACGGACACTGCTGTTGCCTACTGGGACCTCAGAACACAGAGAGAATCTGACCAAGAGGTCATTAAGCCCATCAAGGAGAGGATTCAAACGGAAGGACAATATCCTTGCCACCCTGAATCCAAAGATTGGTTTCAGAGATGCTACGGGAAGTGAGGCAAGTATTGGTTTGTTTGTGCTTATCCAACAAACACACCAGATTCAAGACCACAATGGAGTTCTGCTGAGGGTAGCAGTGATTCTGACCAAGGGTACTACAAGTTCAAAGGGATTTTTAGAGGCCAGTGGTTAATACTGCCAGGCCAAAGCCTGTGACTCTCCTGCCCTTAGGAAAGGCATTCCCCTTCTGCTGCATTTTCTTATTTCTGTCACAGTGAGAACACACCCTAATCTACTTGCAGAGCATAAATTTTGTGGAGGCATACTCTGATAATAGGAAGTGGCAGACAGAGTTTACCACAGCAGCAAATGAAGAAGTTGCCAGGGGCTCTGGGTCAGCTGAAGAGTGAAATCTGTAGCACTGATATTTATAATCTTAAAATCTTAAATCTTAAAATTATTCACAGTTGCTTTTTATTCATTCAGTCATGAGTTAATAAACATATACATACATATATATATATCATATCTAAATGAATACAAAATACTTGTGAATTTTACTGGACAGATCGACCTATACATTTTTCTATAAGAGTCTTACTAAATAAAAAGAATCTTTAGTAGTGGGTCCAACAATAACATTTAACATATAATATTTAAAATGTTATAGGGGCACCTGGGTGGCTCAGTTGGGTAAGCATCTGCCTTCGGCTCAGGTCATGATCCCAGGGTCCTGGGATCCCTGTGTCCATCTCCCTGCTCAGTAGGGAGTCTACTTCTCCCTCTCCCTCTTCCCCTCTCCTCCGCCCATGTTCTCTCTCTCTCAAATAAATAAATAAATAAAATCTTTAAAATGTTATAGAATATTTATGTTTGTTAAATATTAAAATACTAAATATAAGCTTATGAGTTACAGTTTTTGAAATACTCCCCAAGAGTGCCTGGGTGGCAAGGTCGGTTAAGCATCTGACTCTTTTTTTTTTTTTTTTAGATTTTATTTATTTATTTGACAGAGATAGAGACAGCCAGCCAGAGAGGGAACACAAGCAGGGGGAGTGGGAGAGGAAGAAGCAGGCTCACAGTGGAGGAGCCTGATGTGGGGCTCGATCCCGTAACGCCGGGATCACGCCCTGAGCCGAAGGCAGACGCTTAACCGCTGTGCCACCCAGGCGCCCCAAGCATCTGACTCTTGATTTCATCTCAGATCATGATCTTGGGGTCATAGGAGTGAGCCTCACATTGTGAAGTGTGTTTAAGATTCTCTCTCCCTCTGCCCCTCCCCTCATGCTCTCTCTCTCTAAAGTAAATGAATCTTTTAAAATACAATACAATACAATAGTCCCCATTTTTGGGTCTGGCTGGCTCAGTCGGTAGAGCATGCAACTGTTGATATCAGGGTCATGAGTTCAAGCATCATGTTGGGTATAGAGGTTACTAAACTAAAAATTAAAAAAAAATACTCCCTATTTTGTGATCTGTAATAGGTTTTTAAAATGTTCTGCAAGTTTAATCTTTTTATACTACATAATTTAATATATTGAGCCATAGTTGTAGGTGTCTAAACTTATTTAATGTTTTCTTCTAAAAATCTCTACAGAAAATTATGATAGAGTATACTGTAATCTTTGAAATTATCCTTGAATATACTACTATATTTGCTTGGACATAAATAACATTCTATTCAAATCCAAACTGAAAGATGAAACCACCTTTTTCTTTTTAATGTTAACACTTTAAATGTCCAGATTCTTACTTCCCATATTGTGTAAGAATGACAAATGGTTGGTTTTTTTTTTTTTTTTTTTCTTGAGCCTCTCTCTAGTGACCTGGGCAGTTTGCATGGTTTGCCAGGAAATCACAGTCCCCCGATCTCTGCCAGAACCTCCCATGTGGCCACTGTCCTCAGACAGCTCTTGGAGCTTGTGGATAAGCACTGGAATGGCTCTGGCTCTCTTCTTCTTAACAAGAAGTTTCTCGGTAAGTGAATGCATTCTCAGCTCCTGGAGAAGGGCTCAGACCTTGCTTCTGCTCTGTGTTCCTATAAAAGCCACTCAGCTCCCTTAACTTGCAGGGGAAAAATTGTTCCCATGATCACCAAAATTTGTCAGCGGCACAGTAATTGGCAAATCTGCATTTCTCATAATCTTCTTCCCTGTTTTTTGTTTTATCAACATTCTTCCCTCATGTACTAATTGTTTTGTCCCTCTGGTGACTTTTTTTTTGGTTAGTCTTTGGGTAATATGTAGAGTGATGAGATATGTAAAATAGAGCATTGTGGTGTTCATGATTATGAAAGGATTTTATGATCCTTGGGATAGTGCCAATAATAAAAACAATGAAAATTGGGTTTGAACATCAGAATTCTAAGATGCCTGTTGAAATGTTATGATTTGAAAAACTTGAATGAATTAATGACTTGGACTCTTCTTAGGACTTTTTTTTTAGGAGATTGGAGGAAAAATCATACTGCAAATGTTGCCCCCATGTGTTTATTTGTTGTTTAATGGAAAAAGAGTTCAAGGATTTTTTTTTTTTTTAAAGATTTTATTTATTTATCCGGCAGAGATAGAGACAGCCAGCCAGAGAGGGAACACAAGCAGGGGGAGTGGGAGAGGAAGAAGCAGGCTCATAGCGGAGGAGCCTGATGTGGGGCTCGATCCCATAACGCCGGGATTACGCCCTGAGCCGAAGGCAGATGCCCAACCGCTAAGCCACCCAGGCGCCCCGAGTTCAAGGATTTTTTGGTGGTGGTAAATGTTTAGGAAAAACTAGAAACTTTAAAGTTGTTTGGGCTTAATTTTTTTTAATTTCTTAAGGGACACATAGGAGAAAAAGTCTTAGTATATTTTCCTTACCGCATTGACTCTTTGCTCTCATTTTTTAGGAAATTATCCTCAGGAGCCACTCATCAGTGACTAGAGAATAGCACAGGGCTGTTGAGGGTCTACTCATGAAGCTCTACTGTTGTTTCTCCATAGAAGGCATGGGATAGAATTTCTTATCCATTATGAATCAGCTCTTACAGACACTTAATAAATTTTTGTAAAAAGGAAGTATTAGATTACCGTATTTGTCCTACAGAGCTGGTAGTTATTGACTAGGAATTCTGTGCTTTAGCTTTTAAGATTGGCCCGTGTGCCCAACCTGAATTTTTGGCAGGTCCTGCCCGAGATTTACTTCTGACTTTGGTAGTCCCTGCTCCTTCCCAGCAGTGGTGTCACTCACGTCCTGAAGACATGTCAAAAACCTTCCGCAGGAGAGAGATGGAACTGAAGGAAGCTGGGCATGTGGTCCCTAATGACATGGTATGCCTCTGTCATCTTCCTTGCCTACTCTTTCTTTACTAGAAAAGAACAGAGCAGCCAAACTAGAACAGCTTTGTGCCATAACGATCATCATCACCATGAACCTAGATGTCCGGGAATGAAAATACAGAGAAGTCAGTCAAGGCAAATCAGGAACACAAAACTTGCCAGCATAGGAACAACTTGGAGGTTCTGCAGGGATGACTCCCTAATCCCAGCCCTATCCCAAAAATTCTAAAGAAAGACTTGGAGAAAGAAAAAAAAAAAAAAAGATCTCAGAATGAAAATACTTAGGTTCATATTTTAGAAGGTTGTGGTTTAATTCCAATGAGGGAAGGCCAGTATCTCTGGGATTGTCTTTCCTCTCTTCTGATGGAACCGAGAACCCTGAAACATGGGCCATTCCTAGAGCATTGGGCTGCTGACTTTGGGAAAGGAAGAAGGGACTCATATCCTTAGGCTTTTCCCCTCTTTTCTTAACATAAAAGGATTTTCACACACCAACTTGAGTATTTAGAAACTTCAGATAGATGACTCAGAATTGCTGGCCACTTGTCAAAAGAAGCGCTTGTCTGCAAGAGTCGTGGATAACTCAGAGGGAAGAGTGCATCTCTTTGTGCTGTTTGTTTGCTGCACTTGAGCTATGTTTACCAATTAATTAAAATTCTAATGAGAAAGAGAGATGCTGACCTCCATTTCGTTTATCAGTAAACAGAGAAAAATGTTTTTCAGTCTTCTAAAAGCCCTCCACAGATTTTCAGATTCTTAATGTATTTTGTTTTCTCATCTAAAGGAAAGTTTGAAGCAAAAACTGGTCAGAGTGCTAGAAGAAAACCTTATTTTGTCAGAAAAAATCAAGCAGTTGGAGGAAGATGCTGCTACCTTGACTGTGAGTGGGCACCAGTCACACACTTACGGTGAGTTCAGGAAAGCAACATGTAGTGTGTCCCAAGACAACTGTTTGTTTATAGATGACCCGTTTAATAAGCTTCATCATCTAAAGGTCACATGGCTTCCTAAATGGAAACAATCATCTTGCCTCAGAGAGTTGTAATGCCAGTGGCTTGAGTTACCATATGAAGCTCTTGTCAGTGTAAAGCAAGTACAGATGTTATTATTGTCATTATTTTTGAGATTGACACTTTCTGTTTATAGCAGAAGATCATGTTCTATGGGCACCTGGCTGGCTCAGTTAGATAGAGGGTGTGCCTCTTGAGCTCGGGATTGTGAATTTGAGCCCTACATTGGGTGTAGAGAGTACTCTTTTTTTTTTTTTAAGATTTTATTTATTAGAGAGAGACAGAGCGACAGAGATAGCGAGAGAGAGCACAAACGGGAAGGAGAGGGAGAAGCAGGCTCCCCACTAAGCAGGGAGTCCGATGTAGGCTTGATCCCAGGACCCTGGGATCATGACCTGAGCCAAAGGCAAGACAATTTACTGACTGAGCCACCCAGGTGCCCCACATGTAGAAATTACTTAAAATTAAGAAAAGGTCGTGTTCTTTATAGATAGTTTGAAAAATATGAAGAAAATATAATCCCATTACCCTGCAATAACTGCCATTATTATTTTTGGTCTATTTTCTTTCATCATACGTCTATACCTATATTTTTAACTTAAAATTTGTGAGGGGCACCTGGATAGCTCAGTCTGTGGAACATACTACCCTTGATCTTGGGGTTGTGAGTTCCAGCCCCAAGTTAGGTGTAGAGATTACTTAAAAAATAAAATCTTTTAGGGATGCCTGGGTGGCTCAGTTGGTTCTTGATTTCAGCTCAGGTCGTGCTCTCTGGGTTGTGGGATCAAGCCCCACGTTGGGCTCCGCCCTTGATGCAGAGTCTGTCTCTCTCCCTCTGCTCTCTCCCTGTTCGTGCTCTCAATCTCTCTCTCTCTCTCTCAAATAAATAAATAAGAATCTTAAAAAAAAAAAAAACTTTAAAAAATAAAATTTGTTTTAAAAATAAATAACATACAACAAAATGCACACATTTTAAGTTAGATGAGTTTTGACAAATATATACACTTTTAATTCCATCCCAACCAAAATACACAACATTTCTGTTACCTCAGACCCTTGTGCAATGAGTTTCCCCTACTCTCTACCCTAAGCAATTACCAATCTGATTTTTACATCCTAATATTATTTATTTAATGGCAGAGGCATTTCCTATAATATCACATGAATAATTCTAAAGAATTTCCAAAAATTCAGAAGACTTGAAATGAAATGCTTGAATGAAGACCTGAGTAGAAGTGCTTCTCCGAAATTGTCTCTTCCCTTCTGATAGAGCTGAGAGTCTTAATATTCATTATGATGACTATTGCAGCTGCTTATGTACATAAATTTCAGACTATTTTCCTAGGAGACATTCCTAGAAGTAGAATTAATAGCTCAAAGGATGTGGACATTTTTGAGGGTTTTTTTGTTTTTTGGTTTTTGGTTTTTTTTGCTTATTATCAAATCACTCCCAAGCAAGGTTATTTCAATTTACATTCACATCAGCAGGGAGTGTATTTGAATGCCCTTTTCACTCCATCCTTGCCCACACTCCGGTTTTTGCTTTTTTGTTTTGTTTTTTTACTTTTTTCCCATTGTGATAAGTGAAAAATAGTATCCCTTTGACATCTTGATTTGTACTACTTTATTATCAGCATAGTTTAGGCCAGTATTTTAGATGTGGTCTACCCTTGGCTTTAAACATCTAACTTAGCACCCCTAAGCAAACATCATGGGCATTTGGATTTACATGAGAAACTTGATTTGGAAGTCCGCACTGAATTTCCAGAATTGAAACTGATCACTATCTGATTCTCACAAGCCTGAATAATCAAGGCATCTCCACTAAGCTACTCTGAAAATAGATGTTGTTCACTAGATACCCACTTTGAATCGGCCACAAAGCCCAGTACTGTATTTTGGCTTATTGGTGATAAATACAGCTGTTGTAGCTCTGTTTTCCTCCTTCTAGAACCTTGGTACTCAAAGGGTGATCTGTAGATCAGAAACATTAGCATCACCTGGGAGCTTGTTAGACATGTAGAATATCGGGCTTCACCTCAGACCTACTAAATCAGAATCTGTTTTTAATAAAATCCACAGGTGATTTGTAAGCATATTGAAGTTTAAGAAGTACTGTTCTAGAAGACTGACTTCCTTAGGACCAGAGTTCCTGTGTTTTTACTTACTTCATTATTGCAGGCATCAGTGACATATTTGGGGAGCTAAGTATGAGTGTCTTGACTACAAATTCAGTTTCTGCGAGCACTCATTGAATTATTACTATGTGCCTGACGCAGTTCCGGATGTTTCCACAGATTCTGTAAGAAGTGAAGGACCTACATTCACAAACTAAAATGGAGAATATAGGGAAACCTAATGTGTGTTGACTATGCTAAATGAGGATCGAATCCTCATAATCATGTGGGGCAGGGTTATGAGCCCTAGTGAAACTCAGAAAAATAAACTAATGTGCAATATTAAGTGGTTGAATTTTAATTCAGATCGCTCTGTTCCTAAGCCCCATATCTGCTATCTCTCTAAAGGAGGGAGTGGTGAATGGAGTGTGGAGATGGAGGCGGTGGGGCCCCCAATTTTTTAAGAAGGCTACCTGACTACTTAAGCTCTGCTCAAAGACAGTGGCTTGGAATCCTGTTCACACCTGGCTCCTGTACCCTTTGTAGATGATCTTCTGCACAAAAACCAACAGCTGAACATGCAGGTGGCTTGCCTGAACCAGGAGCTTGCCCAGCTGAAAAAGCTGGAGGAGACAGTGGTCCTTCTCCATGAAAGTCAGAGGTAAGAGAGGGCCTATCCAGCTGACTTTTAGAAGCAGATATTTACTTCCCTTTATCTGCTTTGTCTTATTTGATAATATCTATATCCTTTTCACATTAACTCCATTCTCTGTGTAAACCTCATGTACCTAGGTGTGTCTGTATATAAACCTCCTGTATTCCAGGACACATGAGGGACTAAATGTCTTTGCTGCCATTGGTGGGTTGCAACACCTCAATAATAAGTAGTTTCTCACTAGATCCAACAGGACCCTTGTTTGAGTCAGCTAGCTTTCCTTGGTCACTACGTGCCCCTCAAATCAGCCATCTGGCTCTTCTGGAAAATGCCTGCCTCCTAATGATCTCAGAAGAGACATCAAGCACTTAGGGAGAGTGACGGAAAGTCCAATGTATTTGTTCTCTTCAGAGGAGCTCAACAGCATCAGCCTCTTCAAAGAACGGTTCTCTCAGGATGACAGCTAGACAAATCAGAAGAAGCCTCAAGACTCTTGGTATATTTACAGAAGCTCTTGACATTTTGATTTGCAAACCTTCACTATGACTTTCAATGAAGTTTAAACATAAGAACCCCATCCCTAAACCTTAATCCCCAAACTTTACTTCCTGGATACCTAGTGAATTAGGATAGCTTCATATTCAGAGAATTACACCCAGACCCATTCTAGATGGCTTTTTTTTTAACTTTTCATTATAATTATTTCAAATACAAAAGTAGGGGAAGTAGCATAAAATCATCCTTCTCAAACTGGGGTATCAGAATCATCTGAAAAACTGAAATGCAGATTGCTGGGCCCCCACCCCCAGAGTTTCTGACTCAGCAGGTCTGATGCGGAGAGAGAAGTTGCATTTCTAATGAATTTCCAGGTGATGCTGTTGTTGATTTGGGGACCACATTTTGAGAACGTTAGGGTATATCTCTTTAAGTGATGTACAGTCAAATTGCTATATTTTAAAGTAACTTGAAATTATTCTTCTGTGTGTTGTTAAACCATCAATATACAGCTTCAATTTGTTTCATTTTGCTTTTGATTCATAAGGAATTTTTTAATTGTTTTTATTTAATCTTGTTTTATAATTATGTAAAACATTTACATGGTCCCAAAGTAAATCTACATAATGTTATCTTATTCAGACAAATATAAAAAGCATAATATTGTTTTAACATTTTATCTTAGAAATCAGTTCACGGTGGTATATAGAGTTAGTTCTCCTTCCTTTTTATAAGTGCATAGGACTCCATCTGTGTGCTTATTTAATTAGTCTTCTATTGATGGACATTTAAGTGGACAGTATTTGGCTGTTACAAATAGTGTTGCAATGAACAGCATTGTGCATGCATTATTTTTTTTGGTTAGTCTCTGATAGCTTTTAATATTACATGGTAATACAGAGTCCAAGAATACAGCCATGACTAGCACCATTAGTTAATTAGGATAAATTAGACTAAGTAGAAGTTAAGATTTGGGGATAGAAATTGGAGGCCTGGTCAGGTGCCAGTCTTCCAGTCTTCTTACCTCATCATGAAGGTGCTTTGGAAAGAATAGAACCATCACTATATAAAATGTGAACTATGTTATTGCTACAGTCAGTCTGGAACATAAACAGAACTGTAATGAGAAAGAAACTGTCAGCCTGCTTTTAAAATAACCCACTCATAAATCGGTCAGTTCTTTCTATTTAAAGATGTTACTTCATTTTACATTTGTCTTTAGTAAACATTTCAGGTCTGAATAGCATCTACATTGCTTTTATGATTTCATGACTGTCTTTTTCGCCCATGCCTCAGGTCCCTGGTGGTAACTAATGAGTATCTGCTGCAGCAGCTGAATAAAGAGCAAAAAGGTTATGCTGGGAAAGCACTCCTGCCTCCTGAGAAGAGTCATCATTTGGGGAGATCATCACCCTTTGGGAAAAGCGCGCTGCCTTCCTCCTCACCAGTGGCACATGACACGGGTCAGTATCTAATACAGAGTGTCTCAGACTCTGTTCCAGAGCCTAGTTTATGGAGCTAGCGCAGAGCACCTTCTCTGCAGCTTCCCTCTCAGCCCCAGCGGGGCTCTCGGTGTCATTGCCACTAGTATGGTGGTATTCACCCACAAGATTAAGAAAAAATCTTATTCTGATTACACTGTATTGGTCCTTTTTATTTCTTTCTTTATTTCCTCCCCTCGAGTCATTCTTTCTCCCTGCCCACAGAAATAGCTGGCACTTAATCCTAGGCATCATATCACATAGAAACATTGGCTGAAAATGTCGAAAACGGAAAAAATGTCAGATATTTTTCTGAGTGTCATTTGAAACCATGTTAGGTTTCAAAAAGGTTAAAAGGTTAAAAAAAAAAGAACATCAATGGCCAGGTGTGTTTTGTGTTAGAACAAATTTCAGAGACTCTTTATCGATGGGTTCATCAAGCATGTTTTGAGTTTCCTCCCATCATAGTGAAAAGGTGACACTGTCTGGTGTCAGCTTAGGAGCAGACAACAATTTAGTTGAGAAAAGCAAAACTCATGTGATGGTATTTGGTATTGGTACCAAATGGGTCTAACTACAAACCCAAAGATGCCCTGGAGAGAGAAAAAGAGAAGAGGGGAGAGAGAGGCAGAGGCAGGAATTCCCACTCTGGGGAATTGGAGAAGGCATCAATGAGGATTTGTCATTTGAGTGGAAGTTTGAAGAATTACGATGGTAGCAGATAGAGGGGACGTGCAGAGTCTCCCAGGCCAAAAATGCAGAGTAGAAGAGTCTGGAGCCCCTAGAGAGATTGCGGGGCAGGGAAGATGTGGGTCATGATGCTGGGAGAATATAGCACCAGGGGACCTGTCCTAGCCTGGGAGGTATGGTGTCAGGAAATGTCCGCTAAAGAAATGATCTTTTTTTTTTAATTTTATTGTTATTTATGTTAAGGAATCTCTGTGCCCAATGGTGGGGCTCAAACTTTTGACCCAAAGATCAAGAGCCACATGCTCTTCCAACTGAGCCAGCCAGGCGCCCCTAAAGAAATATTTCATCTGAGACCTGGAAAATGAATAGGAAGTCACCAGGCAAAGGATAGGGTCCATTCAGGGAACTGAGGTGCTAAGAGGAGATGAGTAAGAACTGGGTCACACTGCTCCTTGAAGATTTTAGATGGGAAGGCAAAGGAGTGACACTTGTGTTTTATAAGCTTTCTCTGTAAGAGGAATGTGTTGAGGGCCATGTGGAGTAGGGGAGAACCAAGGAGGAGGTAGAGTTGTGAGAGAAGACTGGTGTGGTCCAGACCAGAGATGAAGTTTCCAAATGTTAGCTTTGGGCTCACTTTACACATGAGTACCCTGTATTTCAGACCTGAGGCATAATTTTTCTTTGAATCCTGATTGGTTGAACATTTAAAAATCAGTGGGAAAGATAAAGTGGCTCTAAGTATGTTTCTGCTTCAGGGTAGCCCAGGCAGCTAATGTTGCCAGAGAGCATGTAGAGGGCAAAGGACTGTCAACTCCATGTTGTGCTTCTCTTCATCTCCAGGGTCGTATCAGAGAGAGAGAGAGAGAGAGAGAGAGACAGGTGGAAAGATTACACATTATTTGCTCCCCTGACCCAGGTACTCTGCAGGGAAGGAGAGCTATAGCCAAAATAATGAGACGTGAAGATCACAACCAAGATCACACATTTCTGAGTTATAAATAAAATCCACAGACCTCTGAATTATACGTGGGTTCCCAAAAGAAGCATGTACAGAGGAGCCATAAATTTCTTTGAGCTGTGTGGCCCTGTAGGAGCTTGAGTGAGCTCGTACTCTGTGGAAATAGTAAGAACAGCCCCCTTCCTGACTTTTCTAGGGCTTTTTGGCCCCATTAAGAGGACTCCAAAGAGTGTAAGCCTTGCCCAGGTAGGGTAGCCTCAGCCGATAGCCTTGTAGCCCTGAGTTGTCATATTTCAGGGCCCTGGCACAGCACACAGTCCAACTTATTAGGCAGACAATTAAGGGAAAAATAATGAACTTCTTTTTCAACCCCAGCCCTCCCTTCCTTGCCCTATGGACATCTAATAATGCCAGACCCAGAACGTATTTAGGATACCTCTAAGGAGGAGCAGACTGAGTTAATCACCTTTCACCCCATTTTCTATTGTCACTGAAAGCGGCTGGTCCTGCCCCAGGCCAGGCACACCTCTGAGTTGCTGGCCACGTCTGGGGAAGTCAGCGTGTTTTCTAATTTCTCTTGGTCTAGATGGCAGGGGCAGGGATGGGGGGGTGTCAAGGGCCGAAGAGTTGTTGCCCTGTGGGGCTCAGCAGGCTCAACATGGAGTGGGGAAGGTTCCTGAAGCAAGTCAAAAGTAGGTGGAGAGGGATTCCTTACCCTAGGCCTGGCACTGTTGGGAGAAAAAAGGAAACAGGGCTGGGATGGAAACTGGATTCTCAGGGAAGTTCTACGTCCAAAAGGAGGAGAAGGGCCAATCTGACAAGTGTAGCCTTCTTGCCAGCCATACATAGAGTTTTAATGGCTCCATCCCACAGAACCTAACCTCTCTTCCTTGCCTACCTGGCTTTGCTAGCAAGGGTACCCAAAGCTTTCCACCATGAGGAGACTGTGGAAGATGGAACGTAATTAACTGAAGGGCTGAAGTGGCATTGTTTGAGCAGTCGATGCCACATACCAAATTCTGCTAGACCCATCAGTCTTTAAGGAGTTTCCTGGCTCTGGAAGGGCCTTGATTTCTCTCAGGCTCCATAACTACTTTTCAAGAGGGGCTTTACTCCTATAAGGTGGAGTTTTGGGGCTCAGCCTGTTCTCTCTCTGAGCTCCTCTAAGCCACGTTGCCAGTCACAGGAAGAGCTGAGCTGCTGCTCTCCTATACATTGGATGGTACTCTCACCTGCAGCGTAATAGCCTGGACCAATTTGCAATACGGTTAAATTCTTTTCACTATGAGGGTATTTTAGTAAATGCAAGCCAGAAGAATTTGGGTTTCACTCTTATTTTGCTCACTTAAGTTTGCAATTCAACAAATTCCATAAGGCTGGAGGAATCATTGCTCTTACTGTTTGCTGGTGGGAGAGGTAAAGCTCTCTGAAACTCCTCCCTGGGCAAAGTGATGTGGTCAGCTGAGTCAGGAGGAGCCCACAGCTGTCAGCTGTTAGGCAAGGCTCTGCTGTGGCCACGTGCTGACCTCCCCCTGTAACTCCCACCTCATCTCCCCAGTGTCCCTGCCCCAAGCCATACTATTCCTCTCCATCCCCACTCCACATAGAGTTGGGCTTAAGGGACTCTGGGTCTACCTGGAGCAGGAACATCCCAGAACAGTCTGTGGGATAAGGAAATAAATAGCTGTACTGCTTTGCTGCCTTATCCAGGTGAGAGAAAAAAGGCATTTGTCAGTGTGTGTGATCTGTTAATCCTTTTCTAGCGCCCTTGGGAGTTGCCCTATCCTGGGCAGGCCCTAAGTCCCATCCAACCCGCTTGT
>NW_024424341.1:22607843-22613337 GCF_017311325.1 Ursus maritimus
AGCAGGAAGGAAGGAGAGTTGGCCCCAAAGCCTTGGGCTTGGGAATAGTTACAGCCTAACACCCAGAGCCTCAGAGAAGAAAAAAGGTTGATCTGGAAACTTCCAGGAGTCCTTGGGGACCAGAGATTTCCCCTCCCTCCTCCCAACCTGGGATGTTGAACAAATGGGAGTTAATCAGCGAGAAGAAGCCACTTCACTGTTGGACACCCTGCTCACACACCAAAGGCTGGTGCTGGGTGCCAGGCTCTGTCACTGGCCATCCAGCCCCATTTTTGGAAATCAGTATTGGGGCTTACTGTTAGAAAAAGCC
Source organism: Ursus maritimus (assembly GCF_017311325.1). Classification (NCBI taxonomy): domain Eukaryota; kingdom Metazoa; phylum Chordata; class Mammalia; order Carnivora; family Ursidae; genus Ursus; species Ursus maritimus. The sequence goes on from NW_024424341.1 coordinate 22,608,154, forward strand.
TGGCCTGGGGCAAGAGGCATTGTTCTGGGCTCTGTTCTGCAGAAGCTCCCTCACTCTCTGGGCCTTGGTTTCCTCAGCTATAAAATTAGGGAGTCGGACCGTCTACTCTCTAAAAATATTCCCGGTCTTGCATTTTCTGACCTTCTGCGCTAGACCCCCAAAAAACTAACCTTGGTAGCCCCATCGAGGTGGGGACCTATAAGCAGGCATAGACCTGAGGCCTGGCACTGGGCCAGGCCTAGTCTGCTGTCTCATTCCTCTTTCCTGGAGAGGCCAAAACTGAACCCTAATAGGATGGCAAGCTGTGATGTTAGAACTGTGGGTCAGGGCTGAGGTGAAAGGCCTTAGATTCCCCCAAGGAGCATCCTCAGGCAGTCTGGCTCTGTGCTAATGGAAGGGGCCTGGGGTGTGTCTTTTTCTGGGCAGCGTTACCAGTGGAAAGATCAGAAAACTGTGACATACAAGTGAGTGGTAACACAGTGGTCAGCAGGATGTGAATGTCATTAACCCCATTATTATAAACCTGACCAGGCCATATTGGTACAAAAGGTATCTTTATTGAGGTCTGGGTAAGAATTAGGCACTTGGCCAGAGCAGCAGCTTAAATATGAGGCAAGCACGCAGGGGTTAGCCATGCCCAGGGGCTAGGTTGGGGCAGTGAGGCTATAGGCACAGACTCTCCCCAGACAGCCAAAAGTCAGGGAGGAAGGGGAAGGGGACGTAGAGCAGTCTGGGTCAGAGGCCTGGTGGGCTAGCCCTGTGAGGCTGGGCAGAAAGCACTGGGTGGTAGGTCCAGCAGGGAGGGGACAGGGCTCTCTTGCTCCACGTGCCCTTTAGGCCCAGGCCTGAGCCTCTGCTGGAGGCAGCCGCACTGGGGGCCTTCCCAGGCCTTACTTCTTCACCTTGGCATCATAGGTGCCTGCATTCTTATAGGCACTCACATAGCCGCTGTCATCCAGGATGTCCTGACGTCCAGCAATGCCCTTGCCCTTGCCGCTCTCATCGAAGCGCTCCTTGTGGGAGCCTGTGTACTTGCTGGTGTCGGTCAGCCGTTCAACAGCACCTCCTGTCTTTGCTTTCTGTTCGGATAGAGTTGTTCCCCCGGGGATGCCTTGTTAGGGAGTCCAGACCTCCACCCCCAGCCGTGATTCCCCATATCCCCCTCAGTGGCCACCCAAGACCAGCCAGGGTACTTACGGTGACGCCCACATTGGCTGGTTCCTTGCCTGCCACCAGCTGACAGATAGCATCAAAGGCTTCCTCCTTACTCTTCCCTTTGAATCGCTTCATTGCCAGCTCTTCTAGGGCCTTCTTGAACTCCTCATAGTTGATAACCCGAGCAGACTTTCCCCTGCCAGGTATGTGGGCACCATGAGTTTTCCCCCTTCTCCATGTCTTCCCTAGTTCCAGCCCCCCAGTTCCCCACCTTCTGGGAACATCAGAAGCAAGGACTGCCTGGGGCTCACTTGACTTTGGAGAAGACGATGTCGACATCCGTCCCTGTCACGGCCTTTCCATCAGCCACCTTGCAGTCCTTGCACAGCTTGGCCCAGTTCTTGCCATTCATCTCTTGCCCACTGGCCTTGGGGTCACCATGGATGGCAAATTTGCGGAAGCTTTCCTCCAGCCCAGCCACATCTGTGCTCGTTGCCATGCCACCCTGTAGGGAGGACCCACCTCAGTCACCTCCCAGCCAAGCTGCGCCTCCCCTCCCCAAGGCACAGAACATCACTGCCTCTACCTCAACACCTACCAAGGTCTGAGTTATGGGCACTTATGCCATATACCCTCTGAATTGGAGATGGAGCTGCCTGGGGAGAGAGGCCAGCACTCAGTGTGTCCCTGGGCCCCAGAGCTCCGAGAGGAAAGGTGTGGTCACTTAATGCCAGCTCTGGCTTAGAGTGGAGTTCAGAAGATGAAATCATGATGCCCACACAAGGCTGGGAACAGAGTGGCACTGTCCTGAAAGACTATGAGGGCAGCAGCTGGGGCCATGGCTTTGTCTGGCCCTGGCACAAGGCCTGCTTGGGTGGAAGTGAGGGTGGTGGAGCTGGCCCCCCTCCCTAGGAGTTCCATGCCGAGCTAGGTCAGGGCCAGGCCAGGCTGCTGGTTGGGCAGGTATTTAGTGAGGACGGGGTCTCTGTCAGAGTCATGAGGATCCAGCAAGACCCAGCCCAGGCTGAGAAGGGAGCCAAAGCATGAGCAGGGGTGCATGCCTTAGGCAAGGGTGCAGCTGGCCCAGCCAGGACCTTGTTACTATTTGCTGTTAAACAAAAACATGAGGGGAGCAAGAGTCTGGGGCTGGCCTGGCCACAGTTTGTGAAGCCTGGAGACAGTTGCTAAGGGAGGGTAGTGCTACTTGGAGAATGTTGCTAAGGGCAGGATGGTGTCAGGGCGGCTCAGAGAGAAGCTCCCAGTGCTGCTGGGCTGGGCTGGGCTGGGCTAGGGAACTGGGGCCCACGGGTGCGGCACACCAGCACTCCCAGTGCCTGGGGCACAACCGTGGCTGCCTGGCCCCTTGCCATCCATTGGCACTGTAACCTCCCAGTCTGTAGAGTTTAGGAGGAGCAGGTGATTTGGGGACTAGGATGGGTAGGGGTTGTAGAGTTATGAGCCAGCCCCGAGAGGCATGTTGGTGACTGGAACTACGGCCTTGGTCCTATAATCCTCACACCTACCCCCTACATTGAAGCATTTTCCCCCAGTGTCTACCCCTTCAGTCTTCTATGGAAGCCCCTGGCCACACCCTGAGCACCATCACACCAGTCCACACTCCCACAGCTGAATGCACTCAGCCCTGGCTCTCAACATTCTCAGCCTTATTCCCCTGACCACACCCTTAACCAGCCCTGGGACTGAGGGCCTGGACCATTACCTCAGCACCCACCCCCACACATCTAACAGCTCTGTACAGAAACCCACCAATAATACCCTCAGCCCTGCACTAAAGTGTCCCTCCTACACCCTCACAGTCCCCCCGCAGTCCTCTGGCCACACCTACAGCCCTGCACTGAAACTTCCTCCATGTAACACAGCCCAGTACTGAGGACTCCTTGACCACATGTTCAGCCCTCCACTGCAGCTGCCTCCATCCACACACACCCCAGTCCTGGGATTAGGAGCCCCATCCACATACCCGTAGCTCTTACTGAGCCCCCTAACTAGAGCTTCACAACTCACCCCCTCTCCATACGCCTGTAGCCTCCGACCACATCCTCAAGCCTACCCTTGTCCACACACCCACAGTCTTCTGGCCTCATGCTCAACCCTCCCTGAAGCCCCCCAGATGTCCACATCCACAGACTTGCATTTCCAGACTCCCAGGTACTGCACTGAGAGTCCGCATGTTAAGACTCCCTGAGCACACCCTCCATCTCCACCGCAGCCTCCTGACCACACCCTCAGTCGTGTGCTCAGCAAACATCTACCTCTGCCTTTTATCCTAAGGCCTCCAGTGATCACAGCCTGGGCCCCTACAGAACTACACCCCCTTTACATTTACCACTGGCCTTAACACTGAAAACCCTCTCCCAGTGACCATCCTCACCAATCCCTAAATTGCAATTTCTGGGACTGGGGTCCCCCACAACCCCTACATTGTAATGACCCTGTGGGCCCACAATCCCAGTCCACACAGCACTCTCCTTCCCTCTCTCTACACTTCGACCTCCCACCAGGGATCCAAAGATCCGACCCAAGGGTAAAGTCTGAGGGAGCTTGCGGAGCATAGATGCTTGTCCCAGGTGACTGGAAGGATCCTGCATCTAGTGCTCACACTCTCGTCTGTGGGAAGGAGGATTCTTGGTACTAATCAGGTGGAGCCAGGTCGCAGGCCATAGTCCCAGGAGTCTGCAGGCCAAGGATGCAGCAGCCACGCCCAAGAACTGGGGCCACCCGCTGGCTCCCACTGGGACAGCTGGAGTCATCAATCAGCCGGGCGAGCTGGTGGGGGAGGAACGCCTGGGGCCCAGGGCAGGGCCGCTCGGCTGGCTCAGTACCATCTGGGGTTGGAACCCCTTTCAGGGCGCTCCCACCCCACCCCCTTCCTTATCATGCAGGATACGAATTAGGGTGGTCGGCGCCTGGGTCTCTTACCTGCTTCTACTTCGTGGCTGTTCCCGCGGTGCGTGCTCGATGGACAGAAGGACGCAAGAACGGACCGACGGACACGGGAGACCAGGCAGCTCCAAAGCTCTGCTCCCTGCCGGCTCCGGGGCGGGACTGCAGCCCGGGCGGTTCCGCCGTATTATCCCCTGTTTCTCGGTCTCCATAGAGACGGCGAGTCCCACCCCCAGGGCTGTCTCGGCGGGAGAATGACCAAGGTCACGCTGGCCCCACCCACCGGACCCCGCCCCCTCCGGCTCTACCGCCTTTGCGCTGGGGGAGACCGGCCCTCTGCAGCTCTCGACGTCCTTGGATGACCCCCTAATGGGAAAACAGCCTCATCCGGGGCTTCGCCCAAAGTTCAAAACAGGCCCCCACCTCCGCGGGGGAGATGAAGCTTCCCAAAGCTGCAGCAGAAGGCCATTTGGGAGCTGGAGCGGGCAGGGGTTGGGAGGGGTGCAGGAGGTGGGGTGGGGGGAGCTGGGGTGGGAGAAGAGCGAGAAGTCCCTTCCCTCAATGACAGTGGGGTCTAGAGCTGGCTCAAGGCCACAGCTCTCCAATTAACGTGTGGCATACCCAGGCCACAACTCGGGAGCATTGGGAGCAGGAGGGAACAATGAGCGAATCACGAGTGCCCAGCCCCAGAATCCTGGTACACCGACTGCCATCCCAACTGCAGGAAAAGCTCCAGGACCTCTGGGGTCCGTGTACTCCTTTATTCCCATTCTACCCCAGTGTCGGCCTCGAAGTCTCTGCCCCTGCTGCTGCCTCCGGATCCCAAAGCCTGTTTTCCCTAAGGATAAACGCTATCTTCAAGAAAAATAACCTTCTCCAGGCAGCCTTCCAAGGACTTTTCACAACCAGGAGCCCTGTACCTGAGCGCCTCCGGTCCACGTGTACCTTTCCATACGACGATCTGGGTGGTGACTCAATGTACGAGCCCCTCCCACCCCCGCGCCTAGGCCGACTGACCACGGTTCAGCTCCAGGATGGCCTGTGGCCCTCGCCATTAAGAAAGTATGCACTAAGTCCGCAAAAGCATTATAAAAAAGAAAAGAAAAGAAAAGAAAAGAAAAGAAA
>NW_024424341.1:22613347-22632756 GCF_017311325.1 Ursus maritimus
AAAAGAAAAGAAAAGAAAAGAAAAGAAAAGAAAGTTTATTGGAGCATCAGGGCCGGTGGGGCGGGTATTGCCGAGTCGTGGGGGAAGGGGTCCCATCCCGCCGACGGAACAGGCTCCTAAAGTGCACTCGGTGCGGCGAGGGTGGGGGTGTTGCATAGAGAATCGGGCTGGCCGCTCCACCTCCTCGGCTTTCCTGCCTCTCCACCCGACTAAGCCAGGTCAGCCTCTGGGCCGCCCCGCGCCCCGGGCTCGCCGCTGCTCGGGCTCACGAAAACCGCGGGCGCACGCACCTGCAGCGCCAGCCCGGGCTCTCGGCCCCTACCCCCAGAGGCGGCCAGAGCGGCGCTGCCCAGGCGCGTCTGCGCCACTGGAATCTCGTCCATGGACTCGGCTGACGCGGAGTGGTAGGCTCCTGCAGGCCCAGCGGCGTGCACTGGGCTGGCGCCCGCAGAATCCAACACCGAGCTAGAGTTGCGGCCTGGGGCCCGGGGCCCTGCGGGGATGGAGGAAAATGTGAAAGTGGGGGCTGTGACACTCTCGGGGCCCTACCTTTCCTTCCCTCAGAGCTCAGGATCCGGTCAGGAAGACACACTCACCCGGCAGCCTGGGCAGCGGCGATTCAGGGTCCAAGTTCCCAGAGGTTGGCACCTTATACACACGCCGCTTTCTCTTTTTCTGCAGAGAGAGGGGAGAGCCTGAGTGCCCCTTCCCTAGACTCCACATCGCCCAAAGAAGCAGAGGAGTTGGGCAGGGTAGAGGCTTCTTTCCCATCCCCTTCCTCCTGGGCAGGGAGGCCAGCCCAGTTCCCCTTACCTGGGGTCGGATCCGGGGAGGCAGAGCCCGAGTCTCTGGGGAGGAGGGTGGTGGGGGTTCCACTTGGCCTCGGGTGGCAAAGAACTGGGAAAGACTGAGGGGGAAGTGGAAGGGTAATGGCTGGATGGCCATTGTTTCCTCAAATCCCACCCCACTGGAAGTCCCGAAATAAGCCTCCCTTCCTAGCACACAGAGAGAAAGGGGCATTGATTTGTCCAAGGGCATGCCAGCCTGGACCCAGACCTATACTTTGGCCTTGGCCTACCCCCTTTCTCCCACCTCGAATGTCCCTGCTATGCCAATGAGAGATGTCCAGGTGGCACATGCCCAGGTTGCACTCACTTGGCATTCACTGTGGCAGGCCTGGCCTGGCCAGGGGGTTCTGGGCGCACATGGCTGAAGGTCCGCATGTAGAACTCCATCTCCTGGGGAAGGTGGGGGTCAGGGAGGCTGGGGGGCCAGGTGTGGATCCAAGGCCTTCTGGGTCCTGAGCCCACCCCATCCTGTATACAATTCCCCATCCTGTACAGAACATCCCCTTCTGACTGGTCTCTGGGAAGTCTGGGTGCAGAGGTCCATGACTGTCCTCTAAGCTTCCCAGCTATGCTGGGAAAATCCCTCTGAAGGCCAAGGCTTAAAACACCCACTTCTGGACCTTACCCCATCCCCACCATCTTCCTTACTTCATCTAGTCAAACTCTTCCTCCAGGAAGCCCCCAGCCTCATAGGTCCAATGAACCCAGTCTGCTCTGGCCGAGGTGGGTGGTGGGGAAGAGGCTCTCAGAGCAACCCTCTCCTGGTTCTCTCTTCTCCCAGGGCTCCAGTCTCTGAACTGATCTTTTCCCTGGCTGGGAGACTGGCCCGCCCCATTCATATGCCGGGGTGTGCACCCGAGGCTGTGTGCATGACTGGACTGGAGCTGAGTCCTCAGGGTACTGGCCACAATCTTGGCTACCTGGGGGAGGGGGCAGTGATGGGGGCTAGTGGGATGATGGGAGGCAGTAAGAAGTAGGAAAAAAACAGCACCACGGCCCCATCCGGGATCAGGCTTATAGGCAAGTTCTAGGTCTACTTTAGTCACTGATCCTCACAGCCACACTGGGAGTGGCAGACCCAACCCCTGAAAGCAGAGGGACCTGAGGCCAGGAGGTCACAGAAGTGGGCTGGTCTGCCACCCAGCACACAGGATGCCCATGAGAACAGCAGATGAGGAGACAAAAGCTAGGAAAAAGCCAACCCGGGTATGGAGGGCATTGGGCAGAGCCAGGACAATGCCCCGCCCCACTGGGTGGGGGAGGGCATCAGGACAGCTGTCGCCTGCTTCTAAGTTGTTTCCATGGAGACCCAGGCGTCCTGACTAATGCAGAGATGACACTGTAACAGCAACACTGTCTCTAAAACAAGCCTATGTTTGGGGGCAACGGCTCCAGAGTGGGGCCCCTCCCGCATTCCTGCTCAGGGTGGGGGTGGGGAGGCCGCCTACAGGGCCCTGGCAGATCTGGGGGACAGAGCCCAGCCGGCCCCAGGCTGGCTGCACAGATACAGAGATTGAAGCCCAGGGTAAGCTTCATGCCCAACCAATGACCAGGCTAGCCCTTTGGAAAGTAGTGTGGGGGTGACAGCCTCAGCAGAGGAACACTGGAAAAGAAGGAGTCAGAGGCCAGTGGTAAGAACTGGGACCTCAAGGTAATGACTAGGACCTCAAGGTAATCCACACCCCACATCTTTCCTCTTTCCCAGGGTGGACTCAGTACCCCTCCAAGGCCCAGCAGAAAGGGGCTAAGCTGACCCTAGTGCCCCTGGGCTCCAGAAGGGGGTGAGGCAGGAGGGGTGGGAGAAGCAGCAGCAGAGGATAGTCCCAGAAGCCTGAGGGGCCAGGATGAGACAGGAGCCAGGCCCTGGCCAGCTGGGGAAGTTTGAGGGTATACCAAGGTGTCTCCACTCAAACGTCCTTCCCCTCATCACAGCTGTCCCTAGGATCCTCTCACAGAGACCTTCAAAATGTGCACATTCCTGACTAGTAAATGGTACCTCTCAGCCTCAGCACTCTCCTCTGTGCAATGGGACAAGCACATCCCTCCTCCCCCTGGGGAGGCCTCCCTCAGGTCACATGCAGATGATATTAAATGCCCTTGCTGCTTTTGCTGCCACACCTGACTCCAAAGCCTAGGCAGGCAGTGACTACAGGGCAGGGGCCTAGAGCCCTCTAGTCTAAGCATTCTAGGGCTGGCCCTGCCTCAATGGGTACTGACTATGAAGCTTGAGAAAGTCTCCTGCCTATATTTCTGTGCCTGCCTCCTCTGTGAAGTGGGGATAGAGAAGACAACCACTCCCAGGATGGCTGCCACTGCACTTACATGGGTTTAGTGCCAGGCACCAATTTATGTACATGGTGCTGTGGCAGGGGGGCCACCACCAAACGTAGCACTCTCCCGGGCCTCCCAGGCCTGGCAGCCTGACCCATCCCTGGCAATGACAACAGGAGAGGCGGGGTCCCAAGCCTTCTCCCAACCCACCCACCAGCCTGTGTTTGTGTCTAGTTGCCATGAGGACTTGGGATCCAGAGCTCAGCCCTCCCAGCAAGGCCTGCCTGGGCCCCCTGCCTTCCCAGTCCCTGGGGGCTCCAAGAACTGGACTCCCCCACCCCCAGCTGCTGACCTCAGGAAGCCATGGGGCGTGGGAACGGGGATAGGCTGGTCAGTAGCTGGGCTGGAGGGTTTCTGCTTCAGAGTGTGAAGACCTTAACTCTTCCCAGACCCAGCTTGTTTAACCCTTGTTGGCCTCAACAGGCTCACCTGCAACATGGGTACAGTTACATTACCTGCCTCATGGGCTCTTTTAAGGATTAAATCGGCTAATGGGTATAAGGGCTCAGGATCACGGGTGGAGAGAACTGATGGCTCCATCCTAGTGACCTATTTGCTGGTCCATTCCTCTCTCTTCTGCAGCCCCAACCTGCCTACTTTCAGGCTCCCGACCTCCAGCACATGCTTGGAGCCTGAACAGGAGTGTATATGGGGTCAGGGAAACACAGGGCTCCCTCTGGCTCTGCCCACACTTGAGCAAGCAGATACGTGCTTAGTGTAGGCTTGGCCTTGCTCCTATTGCCTCGAGCATCCCCTACTCCAGCTGCGGTTCCAGGCCTGCTTCCCTTTGCCCTGTCTCATCACTGCTGCTTGCTACACAGCCCACCACCCCTCCCACACCCAGGCCCCATCACCCACCCCCTTAGCCCTCTGGGCCACTTCTATACCTGAATGGGCCGCATCTTGGGGGGACATGACTCGAGCTCCCTGTGGGCCCCCTTTGCCTCCTGTGGCAGGCGATGCTGCACGATGTACTCATAGGTGGTGAGCTTGTGCCACACTGAGGGGGTGAGGAGAGGGCTCAATGCAGTGGAAAGGGGATCCTAGAGTTCAGAATGAAAGGGAGGGTACCCGGCCCCAGGCTGAAACCACTGTCCCCAAATACACTAATCCATGAAGTGAGACCAGGCTACCACAGAAAGCCAGTACTGAGAAGGAGCATGGCTTCAGGGTTCTACAGCACAACTGATACCTCCCTGTGGCCTAGGGACCCCTATCCCCCTGCAAGGCAGGTGTGGGTGTATGTAGGTGTGTGCGCGCGCAAGCGTTTGGAGGGGGGGAGGGGGGACTTACTGAGATAAATGTGGAAGCAGAACAGGTGGCCCAGCAGGGCTGTGGAAAGCAGGCCCAGAAGGATGAGTAGGGCGGCCAGGGCCAGGATGGCAGGAGCCTGAGTCTCCACAGGGGCAGCGGGCAGGAACACAAACCACACATCTGTGTGATTCTTCAGGACTGCAAGGCACAGGCAGACTGCTCATCTGGGTGAACTATGGGGCTATGACCAGCGACCAGAACAGGCCCAGGGCTGGAGGGTGGGAGTGGGCCTGGAGCTGGGACTGACCTTCAAAGTGGTGATTGGTGCGCAGCCGCATGGGGTTGACAAAGAACTCCACAAAGACATAAGTGGCCACCAGCACGAGGAGCAGGACACCCAGTAAGGCAGATGCCACACTGTGTAGAAAGAGCCTGGGCCCAGCCATGGGCAGCTGTCAGCACCCAGGTGCTCCAGCTGGGTAAGGGCCCAGAACTCAGAAGGGCCCATGGATGGGAGGGGGACCCAGTCCTCTGACCCCACAGCCCCAACTCCTCCTGCAGTCAATGGCTTAGGGCAAAGATTAATTTGGGCGGCCGCCCCAGCAGGAAGAAGACCCCAAACCTCCGCTCAGCAGTCCCAGGCAGCAGCCATCAGGAGCGTCACCCTCAGAGCAGCACGCGCTAATGCACACCAGCTACAGGTCCTCTAAGCACCCCAACCCTGCCCCACCCCATATGCAGGCTTAGGGTCCCTGGCTCACACTCAGACCCATGCAACCCCAGACAAAGATGCGTCCGTGTCCCGCTCTCACCGGTAGTTCCTCTCGCCCACGCAGTTGTTGAGCCACTTGCAGTGGTGGTCAAAACCACACACGCACTTGTTGCAGGCGCTGCAGTGCTTGGAGCGAGCGCTCCTGCGGGAAGGGGTGGAAGGGGCACAACACGGTTAGCTAGCTTTCCCGCACTTCCCCGCGGGCCGCTGGGCAGCGGAGTCGGCGGCGGAGGGACCAGGGACCCGGAAGCCGGACCTGGAGCAGGTTACGCGCCCGGCTCTCGGCTCCACCGAGGAGCTTGGCGACGGGGAGCGCGCACGCCCTCTGGCGGCACTGAGAAGCAGAGCACCCACAGGAGGCCTCTGCTGAAGGGCCAGGGGCTCAGGCAGGAAGGAAGGGTCTGGGAGGCATTACACTCTCCCACTCTGGGATTGCGCACCTGCTTGACGGTGGTATGAAACGGAAATGGGGCTTCCTTTCCAAGCAAGGACCCCTGCGCCGCGCCAGGAGACGATGCAGGTGTGGGACCAGGGAGCAGAAGAGAGCAAGGCTGCTGGGTCCAGGGCCTGCAGTGGTTTTTCTCACATCTCCATTTTTGAGTCCCTGTTTCCCTGGCAGTCTATGGGATTTTTACTGGCATTCTTCCAGAAAACCTGTCTGTGTGGGCTACCCAAAGGGAGCCAAAGGCAGCGGAGCAAGCTGACATCTAGGTGAGCAGTTCGCTGCAGGGGGTCAGATGAGGTGAGGCCACATTAGGAATGCAAGCCCAAAGGGGTGTGGAGGAGTGAGCTGCAACCCCCTCCCCCAGAATAAAACGGAGTGGGTAGCCGCTGCCACAGCACCCACTAAAAAACAGTGCACTTGGCCGGTGCCTAGCAAAGAAAAGGATGATCTGACACCAAACTCCTCAGTGCCTTAATGCCGTTGGCTCTTACTCTGTTCTGTGGACACACCCCCTTCAACAGGCTGCTGGATCTCAAGATTGGAAATGTGGAGCTAGCCTTGGTCCATACCCCCTTCCCCAATTCCCTGCCTGAGGCTGGAAGCTCCAGGGGGGTAGGGAGGGGCCTAGGGAGGCAGTCTGGAACAGCCAAGGGGGTATGGGCTCTGCACATTCTGACTGCCCTTCCTACTAGCAGTGTGATCTGGAGGAAGTCACTTGGCGTCTCTGGGCCTCAGATTCCTCATGGGTAACTGAAGATAACAGTATGGGCTTGGGGGCCAGGCAGGCTGGGTTGTGAATCTGGCTTTGCTACCCAATAGCCATATGACCTCAGGTAGGCCTCTCAGCCCTTTGCACCACTGGGCTCTTCCTCTTCTGTGAGGTGACAAAGATGCTGCCCACCCTGCAGGGTTGCTCATAAGCACTTGGCACATAGTAAGTACTCTAGCATTAATTCCCCTCCCTGCCTCTCTCTGGGAATGCTTGTGAGAAATGGGGGATGAAGGGGTTACTGGCAGAGTTAGTCATGAGAAAAGTCTGTGGCAGTGCCAAATGTTTCCTACTTTAACTGTTGGAAATGCCATTCCTCATCTTCTGTTTCCAATCTCCTTCTCCTTCACCCAATTCTCTGTCACTCTGTCAAGATTCTTGACTGTGTGAAACACGAGGGTTCTGAGGCATCAGGATAACTCCAAAGCCCTGGGCATGCCCCTCTCTGCCTTGAGCGCCTGCTGGCAGTATCCCGGGGCACACTCTCCGCCCACGCACACCGTCGGCCCACACTCACTCACACATCTACGTCGCACAAGTTGCAGTGCAGATCTTCAATGACATGTGCGTGCTGGCTGCGGTTGAAGATGGGCAGGGGCCCTGCATAGCTCTTGTCCCGCACGTTGGCATCTGCTGGATCGATGGAGACAGCGGTCAGGTGAACCACGAGGTGGCCGGCAAAGATGGCGCCCATGCACTGGCCCAGCAGGTTAAAGACTCACTCCGCACTCTGCCGGCTGGAAGACCCCCTCCCCGACTTTTTGGAGCCAGACAACAGCTGGCTATCTCTATGTGACTCCCTCATGCAGAGACTCTCTACCTGTGCCACCTCTGACCTCCAGCCCCACAAGAGCTTCCTTGTCAGACCTCTTCAGTATACCCATGCCCCAGACGGGAGAGAGGAGCCATCTGGTCACAAAGCTCACAAGCCACTGAATACTGCTGCTGAGGGGCCCAACCACAGGGCTCTGGCCTCACTGCTCCAGGACTGGCACAGGTGCTCGCTGGTCTGACCTCAGAATCCAGATGATCTAGTTTCAGATTCTAAATGATGAAGTGAGACTGAAGGAGATTATCCTCTAAGGTCGAGGGACCCAAAATATAAGTTCTAAGTTTGTTTCTCTTGCCTTCATAGGAAGTCAGCTCTGAGAGGGAAGCAGCCATCCTTTCTCAGCAGCTGGGCCAGATGGAGAATCACTTGTAGACAGGGTCTCATACACCTACCACCTCCCCGACTGGAGTCCAGCTACTTGGAACCCTAGGGCTAAGGGTTCTGAGGTGACTTGACAGGGCCTGGCCAGGGGCAGCATGACTAATTCTGGAGCTGAAACACAGATCTTCTAGGACCTATCTGCTCAATGATTAGACCAAATGCTGGGGACAAGTATGCTGACAACTTGCTGCAAAGTCTAAATTTGTAAAAATTCACCAATAGACTCTACCCAGGCAGCCATCCGCCATCTATCCATCTGTCCATCTATCCATCCATCCATCCTCTTGCTAACCAGGCAGACATCATCCCTCCATCATTCATCCTCCATTCATCAGCTGCCCAACCTCCTTTTTCCTTCTTCCTCCTCCTCCCAGTGGCCAAACTTCCATACATGTCTGCATGAGCAAGGCTCTGCCCTAAAGTGCTGTACCACAGCCTTACACGAGTCCCATAGCCCATCACAAGCTCTCTGCCCCGCCAGCCCTGGCTGTGCATCAGGCCTTCACCTCTCCCCTGGGTTACCCCATAGTCTCCTGACTGCTCCTCCTGTCTGCGCGCTCTTGAGCCTGCCCTTCATTTGGTCCCGAAGTGAGCTCTGAATAGCTTAAACCTAAAACCTTGCCTGCTTCAATTTCTACAGTGGCTCTCAATGGCTCTCAAGCTAAAGTTTACTACTCAGTTCAGTGCCAAGGCCCCTTCTGCTCCAGCTCCTGTCAAACCTGACTGGTATCACCAACCACTACTCCTCACCATTCCAGCCTCTCTTCAGACACACTGAATATTTAGCAAACATTCAGCTTCCTGCCTGCTCCAACACTTCTTCCCCTCCCCACCCCAATTCATTGATTCAGCTGTTCACTGAGGTCTTTCTCTACGCCAGGCCCTAAGGCTAATGGCAGGAGCAAGACAGACTTTGTCTCTCACCCCAAGGAGCCCACTGTCCCGAAAATATATATGTTAATCACATAATGGGTTGATTACAATTAAGGAAGTTCATGGGACTAAGGAGAAACTGCGTGGCCTCATCTAGTCTGATGAGGATCCAGAAGGCTGCCCTGAGAAAGTATCATCTCAGCTGAGACTTGTAGAGGAACAGACAATAGGTACCTGGTAGGGAACGTGGACAGGAGGGGTTAGGCTGGGTACTGGGAGCAAACAGAGTCCCAGCCAGAGGGGTTGCTGATGTGTGGTTCCAGCTCAGCTCATTGCTGCCATGCAGGAATGAGGGCACACGTCAACAAATTCTGGCTTTTCAAAAGGAACCAGAAATCGGGATTTTTATGTGAGATCTCATTTTTTAAATGTTGACAAGGAATAAATAATTTTTAAAACACACCTGCCAGGGGCAGCTGGGTGGCTTAGTCAGTTAAGCGTCTGACTTCGGCTCCGGTCACAATATCAGGGTCCTGGAATTGAACCCCATGTAAAGTTCTGAGCTCCACGGGGAGTCTGCTTGTCCCTCTCCTTCTGCCCCTCCCTCAACTTGTGTGGGGGTGCAAAACACACTTGCCAAAGGAGCACTTAAGACTGCCCCTTTTTTGTGTGTTAATTTTCCCCCAATTGAAAAAGAAAATCTCACCTAAAAAAAAAAGAAAATCTGAGGGCACCTGGCTGGCTCAGTTTGTAGAGCATGCAACCCTTGACCTTGGGGTCGTGAATTCAAGCCACACATGGGGCATAGAGCCTACTTATAAAAAAAAAAAAAAAGAAGAAGAAGAAGAAGAAGATCTGTAGGCCAAACCTCCCCATTGGCTGCCAGCTCTAGACTCCTAACTTAGCTGGGTAGAGAGAGTCAAAAGCCTTCCAGCCAGAGACCAGTAGTGTCACAACAGACAACACCAGAGGAGAGAACATAAGAGGCAGGGGAGATGGGCAGAACCCAGAACCCAGAGAGCCCTGAGGATCTTGAACGTAATTCCTTAAGGCAGGAAGAAGCCATTATGGGATGTTAAGCTGGGGAGCAACTTTATCAGATTTGGATTTTGAAAGGGCCTCTGGCTGCAGGGACACAGATAGACACAGATGGACTGGCCCAAGTGAGAGTGTGTGTAGGGAGACCTGTTTGGAAACGAAAACAGTCACCTAGGCCAGAGGGGCAGTGGGGAGGAATGAGGGCAAGTCTGATAGGTATTTAGGAGGTAACATCAACAGGATTTGCTGACTGACTGGATATAGGTGATGAAGGAAAGGGGAAGAGCCAAGAGTACCTGGAGAGGCAGCCACAGAGAAGGACGGGCACACGTCAGACGTGCATCTGGGCCCATGACGATGTTGGTCTAGACGGCTCTCCTCCTCCATCCATAATCCGTTGTAAGGCTCCCACCCCCACACCTACCATGTGACACTCTCCAATCTACAAGGTTTTCCTCCAGCGGGAGGCTAAGCACCCAGGGCAGGGGCTCTGTCTTATTCCTCTTAGCAACACTAGGGCCCAGGCCAGTTCCAGGCCCAAAGTGGGTATGTGGTACACACCATTAGCCTACCTCATTCCTCAGGGGTCCTGAGGAAACCTGCAGAAGAAAGGTCCCTTTGATGGAAGGAAGAAGCAGCAGCCAGGCCTGGAAATGGGAGTGCCAATCTGGGTGGCTCCGTGAGCCTCCACACTGCCCAAAGCAATGGATGTGAAGACAAAACCCTTAAACCATCCCACTGCCTCAGAGTCAGCTTGCCTGAGCAGCCCATCTGGCCTCAGTGGGTATCAGCTGTGTGACCTCAGGAAGTCAATCTCTCCTAGCCCCAATTTCTTCATTAGTAAAGTGCAGAGAACACCTGCCTTCCAGATTATTATGAGGATCGAATGACATAGTCCACGTACCAGGGATGGCACAGTGCCTGGTGCACATACGTGCTCAATAAACGCTGTTACTCTTGTTTACTGTTATTTGCTCTGACTGCACTTACTCCAACCATGTGGTTATTAACCTGGCTTCCCAGGTACCCTGGTGGCAGAAACCCAGGTAATCCTGAGTGAGGGGTGTGCCCATTCCAGGTCATGGAAGGAATGTTTCATGAAGTATTCTACTTAAGAGCACTGACCAAGGCCTGTTAGTCACCTGAGGGAAAGTCCAGTTTTCCATTTACAGAGCTGATGACTAGGCCCTGGGCCCTAGTGAACCAGGAAGCACCCCAGTGACATTGTTGGTGACTGAGGACAACAACCTTCTCTAGAGTCCTTCTCCACACACCTGTCCCTGTCACTCACCAGCCAAGGGCTCTGCAGTTTCCTGAGAGAGCACACTCACACTTCTAGCTCACACATTCTGGTGCTCACACACACACACACACACACCCTTGCATGCTCCTTGTCCTCTGGGAAGCCTGCAGGACTCTTCCTGTCAGACAGAGGAGGAGGCCGAGAACCGGAGAGCTGGCAGAAGCTGCTCAGCCTGGTACGGCCCCAAAAGGGCTGAGCTGTGACCAAGCTCAGCTGCTGACTCCCTGCCCAAAGCTTTCAAGTTCATCCCTGCTAACCTCCTTCAGCTCACTCTCACCCTCCTCCCCTAAGAAGCCCAAGAACTTATTTTCATGAAGCACACACACCAGGGCACACTCTCCGGGCCACCCTCTGGACACGGGCACATGGCCACCTGCTGCACCCCAATCTCCCAGCCTTGTAGCCATGTCCCCTGCTGCTGGGAGTTGTGGCCAAGGCGGGGACAGTCACACTGCCAGGCTCATGCAAGTTCGTGTTTGTCACTGCTCCCAGGAGCCTCCAGGGCATCTTTATCCCTCCTCTCGTCAATTCAACCTCACCCTAAGAGTCTTATTTACAAAACCAATGAGCTCCTAAACAGTCCCAGGGACAGTGTAATTATCTGACCGTACATAAAACCACATTTTAAATACACCAGGAAACTCAGTGTGTAAAAGAATTCTACCATGACTCTTTTGAAAAGTGGAAAAGTCTTTTGTAAATGGAATAATTACTCCCTAATTTATCCCCTGTCGAGCTCTGGACATAATTAGCTTTAAGGCTTTCTTCCGTGATCACTCCTGGGGTACCTCAGTTGATGAGGTTCCCAGCTGTGTGGGCTTTAAATGCTCTGAGGTACGTTAGGTCCATCTGCTCACCCCATCAGGCAGAGAGGTCAACTAGGGGTTGGAGGCCAGGCAGGCAGGCCACTGGTCCTCCTGTGCAGAGAAGGGGCCTGCCCGCACTCTCGGAGGCTCTGGAGAAACAGCTTAGGGCCCCTGCCATGTCCCTGTCCACTGCCCCAATTCTTCCACATGCTACCCACACTTGCCCAAGGATACAGCATAGCCAGCGGGCACCCAGTGGTGAGGCAGGAGGGGAACAAGGACCCCAAAGCCAATGACAGCAAAGAAGAGGTACAGCAGCCAAGCCACAATCTGGAGCGGGTGAGGGGGCCAGCTCCACCCGTTCCGGCGGGACCGCTGGCCCTGCAGCTCCGGGGAGGGTCTGCTGGCCTGTGCGGGTGCTGTCCACACACTCTTCTCAGGGGCTGTCTTGTTGGAGGGCTTGTTGCAGATGTTCATCTGCAGAGGAAGAAAAAGTAGAGAGAGCATTAGCCTGAGGAGGCCCCGGGCTGGAGCCCAGAACCCCATGCCTTGAGCCAGGTTTCAGCAGGGGGGAGCAGGCTGGGACGTGAGGCCATCTCCCAGCAACTCGGCAGGGAACTAGCGCCCTAGCATAACCAAGACAGTCCGTGGGGGAGGGGGGGGTTGGGGAGTGCTCCTCTCATAGCCCTAGAGCCAGCTCTGGCCCCAGTCCCCGCCAGGACAAGGTATAAGGGACCAGGGTTTATTCAGGACACAGTGTGGCTGCCTGTAACTTGAAGTGCTCTGTCTCCACAGCCATCAAAGTTAAACCCAATAAGACATGTTCTCATCTGGTAACAATATCAGGCTGAGGCCAGAGCAGTGAGAACACATGCTGATTCTGTTAGTCACCTCTGTCCTGAGGCCCAAATGCAAGTGTCAGAGAGGGCCCCCTTACTCTTAGCGAGGGGAAACAGGGAAGATGGGTGCTCAGGAGGGGGTCTGGCCTCTGTCCCTGGGCCAGCACATAATCCCTTTAGGACAGGGGCCAGTGGGAGACCCTAAACGATCTCCCCTGAGCCTCAGAAGCGCTGCCCGAGACTTTTTGGCTGGGGAGGAGCCAGCATGCAACAGAGAAGGGAGGATCCCGCCTCACTTCCCTCCAGCAGCAGCAACGACCACGTTTCTCCAGGTAAATTTGGGCCCCATGCACTGGGAACAGAAAGGTGGGCTGAGGCTCTCTGACTCACTTGAGATCTCAGGGAAGGCCAGCCCTCTTCCAGAGGCAGACCACCAGGTGGCAGCACTCCCCCAGCCCCCACCCCACCATCCTTCAGTCTAAGACCTGCCTGGTGGCCAAAATTACAAGTAGGGCAGGGAGGGTGTGCTGTCATTCCAGGAGGAAGAGCCCCACCCCCAGGATCTTCTGGGCCTGAAGCGAGACTAGAGCCTGCGCAGGCAGTGCCACAACTGGGGGGACAGGCCAACTCAGAACTTATGGTGGGAAGGCCGGGAGCAGGGGACAAAACCCAGGCAGCTGGACTCTCCTTTCAGGAGCTCACGCCCGTGGGCCAGGAAGTCTGACTATGCCAGAAAGTACGGCAGACCCCCGCAGCACATCAGCCAAGAACATCTTCCTCGCTTCTTGGCCCAACAAAATGTGACTTGACCTTCAGAGCCCAGTCTAAGCATCCAGGAAGCTTTACCTGATGCCCCAAGCAGAGTCAGGGGGCCCTCCTGCTTAGTCTTTATTGGGCAAGTCACTTTGCCACTCAGAATACTGTGTCATCCCCGTGTCTGCCCCCTGTTATGCCAGTTTCTCCTAAGGGTAGCAACGATACTGTGATTCATTCACCCCCGTTCCCCACCTCCCCTCCCCCAAGCACCCACAACATACCTTGTACATAGTAGGTGCTCAGTAAATGTCTGCTGACTTGAAAACATCTGAAATAAAGGGAGATGTGGGTGCAGTAAATGATCTGGAATCCTGGTCCACCCAAAGCCATCCGGCCCGCTCTGCCCCGCCCTCAATCTGCACAGCCACCATGCAGACCTTCCTCCTGCCCCAGCGCCCCCACCAGAGGCTCAGAGCCTCCTGCAAGTCAAGTCTGGCGTATTCACCTCGGAGTAGCCTCATCTCAAAGCTAAATGGAGTGGCCTTAGTTTTCTCTCAGGGACTCAAGTGGAATCCCTTGGTCATTTGCTTCGTCTTCAATACAAAACAGTGAAAGATGAATAAAGAGCCCCAGCTTTGGCGGAAACGGATCTCGGTTCAAGTCCTGGCACTTACTAGCTGAGTGGCTTGAGTTTCTTCATCTGAAAAACGGAGGGGAGGGATGGCTACCCAGGCCGTGTACAGACCAGAGATCCTATAAGTAAGGCCCTGACACATAAATGCTCCCTAAACAATAGATACTGTAATTACCCTTAAAATAGCCCTCTGGCTTGTCCCCATCTCTCCAAAGGGAGGCTGCTGCATCTGATATTCTACGAAGTTAATTTTCAACGTCATGGGGTTGGTTGAAGCTGCTTTCTTAAACCAGTGGTCCCAAGAAACATGTTGCCGTGAGAGCTGGGCCAGTGGATGGTCATTCTAACCATCTCACCTTTGATCAAAGGGACAAAGGGGATCTAAAAACAAAATGAAACAAAAAGAACTGGTACCGCTTCATTTTCAGTGTTCCCCAGAGGTAGCAAATCTGTCTTTGATTTCTGGAAACAAAGGTCCCCAGGTGAAGCCCTGTGAACAGCTGAGCTGGGTGACTCTGCTCAAGGGCAAATCCCTGCGGCTTGCACCTCAGTTCTCCAGTGATACCATCCCCAGGGTAACTACTTCGAAGAGAACCCATGAATTGGGAGCCCTAAGTTCCAGCTTTCCTTTTGCCCTCTTCACACCTCTGCAGCCCTACACCTTGAAGTTTCTAAAGAAAGAAGCAGAGGCACATGGCTGACAAGTCCCTGCTGCCCGGAGTGGGCTGGCAATGGCCACAGGGACCCCCCCAGAGCTGCTGCCTCCCCAATTACCTGAAGCGGGAGGAGTCAGCATCTGAGGCCTTGGGGGTGGCTCTGACTCCAAACCAGGGGACCACTGACCCAGGGAGGGTCCACTCACTTGAGACTGTGGGCAAAGGGATGGTGCTACAGGGCCTAAAGCCCTTGTGGCAGCGGCAGCACCCCAGAGCGGACACCCAAGCTGGCATGCCACCTGCCCCCAGAACCTGGCCGGCGGGCTCTTAACTGATGATGTTTTCCCTTGTGGGGCTGGTGGCTACAAATTCTTTTGGCCCAAAAGACTTTGATTAAAAGGGCTGAGAGGTAGGGGCTTCTCAAGCAGGGATGGGACCAAGCACTGTCACCAGACCCAGGAACTTCTCTGGCTGTCTCTTCCCTCTCAGCACTTCTCTAGGACACCAGACTGAAAGATGCACGGCTCTGCTCCCAGACAACTTGGCCAGCCTCTGCACTCACACATCGGCCGGGTCAGCACTGTGGGGGCCCAGCCCCGAGGGCGCTGCAGATGTAAACACAGATGAGACCAGGCTCCTGCTTTCTGGGGGCCCAGACAGACATGAGGTTAGTGGGTGAATGGGTCTGCCAGGGCCAGCCATTCAGTGTGACAGAACACAGGGTGCACGGGGGGATGGTGTAGGGGGGCCAATCCAGAGAGAGTTGAGCCCTGAGGAGCCGCAGGATCAGATCCCATGGGGCCTAGGAGGCCAGGCAAGGAAGCTTGGGCATACGGAAGAGCTGCCAGGAGTCAAAGGAAGTTTAAAGCAGGGCAATGACATAAAGGTGGGGATGCTTTACAAAGCTTTCTAGTCATAGTGGGGAAGAGGGCATGAGCAAGAAGGGAAAGGTGACACCACAACAGGGTGGGCCAGGGAAGGCAGCAGCCCAGCAGCTTTGTGAGGAATTGTTCAGGAGATGGAGGTCAAGCCCACAAGGTCCCTCAGACCACCCAATGTCCCCAGCTGCAACTCTGGTGGGCTGAGAGGTATACAGACCTTGGTAAAAGATTTTTCATGTACCTTCTGCTGCCACAGAACACACCACAGAGTTAAACTGGTGGAGATGGAGGAAAGACAAGAGCGAAGAGGCACCATGGAGTGTTATGGCCAAAGGTCACCACCGCCTTGGTAAGTCAAGGAGCCACCTGGCTTCTGAGGTGGGCTGGAGGCGCTGTACAGGCCCCTCCCTTGTCCCAATAAGGTGAAGGTCATTGCTAGGATGACAACAGTCTCTTCCTGTTAACACCCACTTGCTAAAACCCTAAAATAGCATTTTCAAAAGAAAGTTAGGCGGCCTTAATTTATATGCCTGATTTAAAAGAGGGAACTCTTAATATTTCCAGTTCTCATTATGAACTGTAGAATAGTTATATGACTGATCTACTTCCCTCTTGCCCACCTCTGCTCTCACCAAAAAAAAAAAAAAAAAATTTGGGAATGCTGATTTGAGATTCATGAATAGCACCGTCAAAACAAGCAGACTGAGGTGAAAAGTAGCAACCCTGGAGAGGCTGTGGGCACCCCTGCATTCCCGCAAAACGTCTGAGAATTTCAGAAAAGAATCAACTTAATTACCGAAGAGCGTTCATAGGGGGAGGCCACTGAACTGGGAAGATAGAGTGATAGGGTCAGAGGAGAAGAGACAGGGCTGTTAAGGGGGACTGAGGGCTTGGTGACCTGAGCCACCAACAGAGAGAGGCGGGTTGGAGCTAGCAAGAGGGCTAGGCCTGGAGGCACAGCCAGGTTCTGGTTCCTGCCCTGCCACTCAGATTGGGCAACCCGGAGGCAAATTTCAGAGCCACCTCTTTGGGTGTCTCCTTTACTCAGCTTTCAAAAAAGTTAGCTGGGGCGGGGGTGGGAGGGTGGGGGCACCTAGCTGGCTCAGTCAATAGAGCATGCAACTCTTGATCTCAGGTTTGTTGAGTTCAGGCCCCATGTTGGGCGTAGAGCTCACTTAAAAACAACAACAAAAAAAAAAAACCTGGAAGGCAATTTGGCAATGTCTACCAAACTTTAGAACACATATACCCTTGGGCCCAGTCATTCCGTTTCAAGATATTTATCTTTTACATATGGTCACAAAGTACACAAAGATCCACTGCAGTCTTGTTTGTAATAATAAAGGACAAAAAACAATGTAAACCAACCGTGGCACATCCACACAATGAAGCGCTCTAGAACATCAAAACAGGGAGGGATGGCGTGACCTTTGATACACAGTGAAGTGGAAAAGCAAGATGTGGGACAGTGAGCTGCATAGCGTGCTCCCAAGTGAGTAAAAACAAAGGGGGATGGAGGGATGTGTAAGTTTCTATTTGCACAGATTCTCTCTGGAAAGAAATACAAGAAGGCAAACATAGGGGCAGCTAGCCTCTGGGAAGGAGGGTTAGTGGCTGGGGTGAGAGAGATTTGCTTTGTGCACCATTTGAAATTTTTTTTTTACCACATGCATTTAATGCTTTTGAAAAAAAAATTATGTCAAATAATTGAGGGGTGTCACCTCTTACCCTCCCGGCCCCATTGGGCTGCCATGTGGACCCAATGTGCGTGTGGGCTCCAGAGCCCTGTACCACGCCTGACAAACAAGGAAATCCCACCTAACAACGATGCAGAAAGAGTGCTCGGCTTTAGTTGAATGCTTTCTCACTCTCGAAAGCAATTCTGAACGGTTCATCTGCAGAGCTGTGAGGAAGAACCACAGGGCTCCCTGTGAGCTGTCGGAGGTCTTGACAAAGCTGGAACCAGACCACCAGGCAGCACAACAGAGGAGCTGCTGGGCAGGACCTCGGTCCTCGGCCAAAGGCCAGCTCAGCTTACCGTGACTCCAGAACCCAAAGGGAAGGTGCACACCGCGGGATGGTTTTGCTCACAAGCATCTTGTCTTTTCGCTAAGAAAAGCTAGAGGATTTATGGTTGCCACCATAATGAATGATTTTCTATGGATACTTCTAATCAAATTTTCAGGGTTTTTTTCTTCGGACCTGCTTTTAAAATAATTTTCCCTCAGATTTAACAGATGCCCAGTTTAAACCTAAACAGGAGCTGGAAAAAAATGCTCCATGGTGCACACTGTTTTACAGCGTGAAAAGTCATTTATAAAAGAAGTTTTGGGGGCGCCTGGGGGGCACAGCGGTTAAGCGTCTGCCTGCGGCTCAGGGCGTGATCCCGGCGTTATGGGATCGAGCCCCACATCAGGCTCCTCCGCTATGAGCCTGCCTCTTCCTCTCCCACTCCCCCTGCCTGTGTTCCCTCTCTCGCTGGCTGTCTCTATCTCTGTCGAATAAATAAATAAAATCTTTAAAAAAAAAAAAAAGAAGTTTTGGGGCAACTAATTTATTAAAATTCCCCACAGGTGCCAGAGAAGTCTTTGGCCTTCAAATTCTGGGAAGTGGCTCTAGTTTGACTAAAAGACGCACATCACCACAATGCCCAGAAAATAAACTGGAACTTCAAGCTGTTCTCATAGTCTTCTCCAGTCCTTGGTCTCAGATGCAGCTGGGCTCCTCACATAAGCAACATGCAGAAGTCTGATGCCAGAGCAAGAAAAGCCTGAGACCTCAATCATTCCTGAGTTGGCATGGTCCGAAAACATTTTCTGTGCCATTCTCCTCCTGAAGCAACCACTGCAAACTGTTTGGGATTAAAGTGTAGCCAGGGAAAGGGGACAAGAAGAGGGGAGCAACATGGAGTGAAAACAAGGCCAATGAGAGGAGCCAAGGGTTGTTGATTTTAACCAGGAAACCAACTCACATGATTGTAGGAGTAAGCCCTGAGGAACACCCACCAAGAAACAGTCATTAAGAACAAAGTTGTGACAAAACAAAGTAAGAAAAACAAAAGGGAAAAAAAACTGCCTAATTAAGCACCAATGTTGCTTTTATTGTAGCTCATGGTGATTATCTGTTTACAAACCCATCTCCCGCAGTGAACCACCAGTTCCACAAAAGCAGAGACCACCCTTCACCTATCTCTAAATCCAACACTCCTTCAATAAGAAAAATTAAGCCATTTCTTACCATCTCTGCTGCCATCACCCTAATTCAAGCCTCCGTCATTGCTCCCCTACATCGTTCCAGTGATACTGGCCATCACCAGCATTTAGAGGGTACTTTTTCTGTGCCGGGCACTGCTTTAAGTGCTTTGACAGAATTCACTTATAAACCCTCACAACTCTCTGAGTAGGTCCTAGCATTTCAAACTGTTCTCATAGACCTCCGTCATTGGTCTCCATGGGCTGGTCTCTCACTTTCTCTCATAAACAACATGCAGAACAAATTCCCCTTTCACAGATGAAGACACTGGGTCTCAGAGGGACTAACTTCTTCTAGGAGACACAGCTAGACTGGCAGAATTAGGATGGCCCTCGACTGACTTGCTGGTGTGCGGTCATTACGCGCTGCCTACAGCAGCCAGAGGAAGGTGAGCTTTTCAAAATTTCAAACTCCTCAAAACTTTTCAATGGTTTCCTCCTCCTGCTAGGATAAAGCTGAAACCCCCATTACACCCTTCAATGCTCCCCTCCCCCTTTCTGTTCCTTAATAGTGCTTTGCTGTCTCCAGACCTTTGCATTTGCTTTCCCCTCTTCCAGAAACACCCTTACCCTACTTTCAACGCTGATTTCTTTTCAACCTTCAGGTCTTAGCTTCAAAGTCACGTTTTACAGCAGACCCTGCCTGAACACCACTCCCGCCTCCTCCATTACATCACCAGAGCACTTATCTCGACCTAAAATCACTTTAGTCTTCTATCTGGCGCCAGCACCCCCCCCCC
>NW_024424341.1:22632766-22688627 GCF_017311325.1 Ursus maritimus
CCCCCCCCCCTTAATACTCCGTAGGTTCTGGAGCTCGCGCCGTTTCTTGGAGTCCTCCGTGGCCCCGCGCCTGCCACACAGTAGGCGCTCAACGCAGATTTGTGAACCTGATGAATGCTAGAAGGAAGCGCCGCGCTCTGCCCGGTCCCTGGAGCCCAGGCCGCTGGCTCCTGGCCGAGGTGAGCGCAGAGCACGGCCAAGCCGGGGGACAGCCACAACCCCGTGGCTCAGGCCAGGTTTCCAGGTGAGGACCGCGATGGGGGCTTCTCACCTGCGCGTGGCGGCGACCGAGCCAGATCGGTCCTGCCAAGGTCACTCAGTGGTTCAGCACCCGCGCCTGGCCGTCCACCCTCCAGGGCGGCAGCACTTCAGACCCTCGCAGCGGAGACGATTCCCGGGACCAGGCGGCGGCTCAGCCCGGGGCGGGGCCCCATCCCGGGCCGCGCGACGGAGGCTCGGCCCGCAAGTCCTCGGGATTCTGCTGGAGCAGGCTAGCGGTACGGCCCGGCCAGGCCGAGGCGGGCTGGAACTCTTCAGGCGCCGGGCCCGTTCCCCTGGCAACGGCGCGGGCTACGGCGCCCCACAGCGGCCAAACCGCGCTGCGTCACTTAGCGCGGGCATCGAGGCTCGGGGCGGGGCTCACCAGGGACCCCTGGAACCCCAGCCGACCCCTCTCCCCATTCCCTTTCAACTTTTGTCCTCGACAACCCACTCTCCCTCCGCCCCACTCCACAGCTATCTTCTCGAAATCCTAACTTGTCCCAAACGCGACCCCCTTCAGTTTCTCCGGAGACCACCACTCTCAGGGAGAACCCCGGTCAGCCTGCACACTTTGCGAGTATGTGCTGGGCACTGGACATTCCATGGGGAGCACTCATGAGATCCCTGCCCCTCAGGGAGATTACAGGCTAAGGGAAAGACAGATACAGACAAATACCCAAGTAAGTATGCAGGTTTCCCCATAATGTAAAGTGTGAAGTGTAAGAGCAAAATATATAGCACAAAATATCTCCTTTTTATATTTCTTTAAATCAAGTATAAATCCTACTGGGAGCCCCCACCCTCCAGGCTGGTAGGAAATGCAGTCTTGGTCTCCACTGGGCTCCTCTTAACCAGGTTATTCCAAGGTCTCAGATCTCCTGCAGCAGCAGCCTGAGAAGTCAAGGGTCCTCTCTGGTATTGAGGGCACAACCATTGTCCCAATCACAGGACTTTCAGGTTTGGGCTCTGGGAGGCCATGCCCACTGCCCCAAGATTGCCAGGGACAGGGGTGCCTGGGTGGCTCAGTCAGTTAAGCCACTGACTCTTGATTTGAGCTCAGATCATGATCTCAGGGTCTTGGGATCAAGGCCCACATTGGGCCCTGTGCTCAGCAGGGAGTCTGCTAAAGATTCTCTCTGCCTCTCCTCTCTCTCTCTCTTAAAAAAAAAATAAATAAATCCTTAAAAAAAAGAAAAGAAAAGAAAAAAAAAAAGAAAAGATTGCTAGGGACAGATGCCTGCTTCCTGGATCCCAGAGCCCGAAGACTTTCTTCCCTTTTCCTGCTTTAGGGACCACCCTGCTGGACCTGACTTCCCTGAAAGCCAGGGTACACTGGAAATGGACTCTCCCATGAGCTCAGGCTTTCTCAAAAAAAAAACAAAACAAAAACAAAAAACCAGGAAGAAATTTTGTCTTCTGCCAGCTGTCCTATCCATATCTCCAAGGCCCTAAAATGGTGAGCAGCTGGCTGGCTACCTGCTCAGAACAGGCTGGGCAGAAAGCATCCCTATGCCTAAAATGTATGAGCCACATGCATACAATAAAAGCAACGTAACAGCTCCTGCTCTGTCAAAAACCAGTTGTGCAAGTGATTTAATCTCTCTACCATACAAATTCTTGTTTCCAGGCCTGATAAACTCAAACTCGATGTGGAATAAATATCACTGCTACTCTGGCCTCAGAAACACAATATGATTTCTCTTGTTAAGATGTCAATCAAGATGACTCTTATCTGGAATTGAAGAACTTTAGGGTCCAACAGAGATGATGACCCAGAAATCAATTTAGAGGATGAGCCCATTTATGCCCACAGGACGGGGAGGGAATCACAGCCATCTAGGCCCTGGGTCCACCTGCCTCCCAGGCACCTCTCCTTGATGTTCCATGGGTATCTAAATGCAACAACACATCCCTATATGCCCTCTCTGTCTTTGCCACAAACCTGTTCCTCCCCTCAAGCCCTCCAATGGGCACTACTAACTACCCAGTGTCCTCCTGGTCCTTGCCCATCTAACCCAGGTAGTCCCCAAGACCAGGCAGTCCTCCTTCTGAAGCATGTCCAGTGTCAGTTCCTCCCACTCCACTCCAGTCCACACAACCAGCATCTTCCTTGCTGATTCTGCCTCAGCCTCTTGTCTAACATCTGCCTACCTACTTCCAGTCATTCTTCTCCCAGCAGCCGGGCTTATCGTTCTTTCTCTTTATTTTTTTATAAGGTTTTATTTTTAAGTAATCTCTACACCCAACATGGGGCTCAAACTTACAACCCCAAGATCAAGAGTCACACACTACTGACTGAGCCAGCCAGGTGCCCTCTTTCTCTTTATTTGTCGAAGTGGGTTGTAGTCTGAATAATGGCCTCCCAAAGACATCCACATCCTAATCTCTGACGCCTGTGAATATGTCACTTTATAAGGCAAAAGGGACTTTGATTAAATTAAGGAGTTTAAAATGGGGGAGATTATCCTGGATTTTTCAGATGGGCTCACTGTAGTCACAGGGCCCTTATAAGAGGGAGGCCCGAGGGTCAGAATGAGAGAAGGTGATGTGATGGTGAAAGCAAAGGTCAAAGAGATATGACAACACTGCGCTCCTGGCTTTGAAGGTGGAGGAAGAAGCCAGGAGCTGAGGAATGCAGACAGCCTCTAGCAGCTGGAAAAGGCAAGGAAAGAGATTGTACCCAAGAGCCTCGAAAAGGAATCAGCCTACTGACTTTAGCCCAGTAAGACCCACTTCAAACTTCTGACCTTCAGAACTATAAGGTAAAAAATGTGTATTATTTTTAAATGTGTGTGTGGCAATAGGTTATTGCAGCAATAGGAAATTAATATAGTGGGTTTCAAAGAGGGTTAAATACACACACATATATATAATGAATTAAAGCTGGTCTCGTTTGAAACAAAAATCCAAGTGGCAGCTCACATTCCCTCAGTGTCTGTCCGAGTGATTCCAAGCCTGGCTCTCTGAGAAAAGGACTCCCTCTGGCCAAATTTGCCTTTTATTTTATTTATTTATTTACTTTTATTAAGCTCCACACCCATTGTGGGGCTTGAACTTATGACATCGAGATCAAGAGGCCATGCTCTACTGACTGAGTCAGTCAGGCACCCCTGGTCAAACTTGCTTTTTAAAAACACAGGCAGTTGATCATATTCTTCCTGAGTCTGTCAACATAGTGTGGTCCCCAATCCAGAATCTGGCACCACTCAGGCCCTCACCTACTGAAGAAGGCAACCCATTGCCTGCTCCCAGGGCAGAGAAAATGGCAGAAAAACCTTCTCAACATGAAAACACCATCTTATCAGTCTTCTGCGTCAGATACTTCCAGGGCTCCCTCTTGCATTTAGGATAAATTGAAACACCAAAGCATGGCTAGAGGGCCTGCTCGACAAGTTCCTGTCCCCCTGCCCATCCCTGTCCTCTGGGAATTATGTGGCTCCTGGGACCCACACCACCCCCAGGCCTTTTCCCCCAAGGTTCCCTTTACTTGGAGTGTTGTGTTAGCTCCTCCTGCTCCCGTTTTGGCCAATTTCTATGAAAATGTGTGAGGCCCATTTTTCTGGGACAGAAGTCAGCCCCTCGGGCAGGAGTAGCTGGCCCTGACACACAAAGTAGGTCGGCCAAGAGTGGAAGAGCCCAGGCCAGGGGGAGAAAAGGCCCCTTTGTGGTGTAAGGGCTTGCACACGCATGTGTAAAGATTCTGCGCTGGCTTTCATGACTCCTGGAACCACCAGAAGAGACCTCTGGGGCGGGCAAGCGCAGCTCAACATGCCCTGTGCCCAAGCAGCCCATCCTCAATTAGAGCCATTGTGTGCCTGGGCCCCCTAAGACTTGTCACTCGTCCCAGGGCAGGTCAGTAGTTTACCACTTTCAATCCCAGCTCTGCTATCACCAGCTGGGCAAACTCCTTAACATCTGTGAATCTCAATTTGCTCATTTTTGTGACATGAAAGTAACAATAGCTACTGCACGAGGGTGATGAGGACTGGAAATGTGCTCACGGTCATAAAGCATACAGAGCTGGTGGTAGACATCCATACGTCTCATCTAGGCCTTGCTTGTCTTCCTGTCAGGAAGATGACATTTCATCAGCTACTGAAATTAAATTTTAATTGTCAAATTAGCCCGGGTGGGATGTGGTCAGTCACAGCTCTTATTCTCTGGGTCCACTTTGTCTGGGTCACAGTACCCTTTCCAATGAACCCTGGGATGAATCGGCCCATTCACTTGGCTCATCCCCACGTCCACCAGCATTTCTTGCCCCAGTGAGCTCAGTGGCCTCCTGACTGGTCTTTCTGCTTCCACTGTGGGCTCCGCAACCCCATCCGTCCATTTTCTTCACAACTTGTGGCTGTCCAAAAAACAAAATTTTTTTAAAGCCAAACTGATTATATTACTTCCTGCTTACAAGCATCATGACTCTCCCTGCTCCCGAGGGAGCAATATTTCAATATACCATGAAATTAGAATCAAAACCTCCTCCTCACAGTGGCCTCCAAGACCTCCCATGCCCCCTGGCTCCGGTTAATTCCTGCAGCCTAATGGCCTCCCTTTCCTCGAAGGACCAGGCTTGCAGTCATACTAGGGCCTTTTGCACTGATGCTGCTGCCCACTTCCTCTGGGCAAGCTTTCCCTGACCCTCAGAATAGAAGAGACTGTTACTCCCATAGCACCATGGGACTCTGGTTTCTGCTGTCAGTGGCTGCTGGATTGTGTAGTGATCTGATTAGGGGCTGTCCCTCCAGCCAGCCGGACAGACCACACGGGGGGGAATGATGTTTATCTAGCACCTTTAGTACAGAGCCTGGAACACAGGAAGCACTCAATAGATGTTTGCTGAAGAAAGGAAGGAAGGGAGGGAAGAAAGGTGGAAGGAATAAATGAAAAGATAGTACTTCTTATGGGAATTCTTTTGTGAAGCCTTATGTAAAGTAAATGATACTTGTTGAATTATTTTTGGTGTAAAAATTGACTTTCCTATGTTATCGTCCCTTCAACATAGTAAATCTATTTTTTTCCATATGCCTTGTAAAGATTTTTTTTATTTGCTACACTCAGGACATTTTCCTCCCATTAATTTTTCCTTGTTAAATGGTTTTTATGACCCCTTTGTGTTTTAAGAAAGAAGTACTGCTTGGTATTTAGAATATTCTCTCAGCTTCCTTGGTGAGAAGATTCTGGCCGCTTTCCCACTGTTGACTATAACCAGTGCAGCTTGGAACACGATGTCACCCCTCCAGAACTCTCTCGGACCGCGATAAAACTTATTCTGTGTCTTTAGTTGGGGACAAGGTGTTTGGAAACAGCGCCTTATGCAACAGAGCTGCTGCAGGGCCGTCCCTTGGAGGCAAATGTAATAAAAATCATGGTGTGTGAAAAATGTGCCCACAGAGTCCAAGGAACTAAAGATTTTAAAGCTTCTCTGCCAGTAATTCAGTTTTTATTTTATGTTTCTTGGAAAACTGAAGGCTTGTATCTACCATGTGTTACCTAAGACGCAGGGGGAAGATGGGGGGGGTGGTAAAGGGTATTTTGTGCTGGTGAGAATGTCTGTGGCAGCCTGGTCAAAACTGTCCTCTTTGTAAATGACCTCCCCGCCTTGGCCTTGCTCCCCAGGGAGGGGTATTTCCATCTCGCATGAAATCTCTGTCTTTGCTCGCTCACTTCTATGGGGAATGGTACACGCATGCAAAGCTGCTGGTGTTCTTACTTTATTTCAGAAATGTGCAGGCCTGAGACACCTGAATTTTTCCTGGAATACTTGAAAGCAAATTATGTGCCGGAACCTCTCAGGCCTGTTCCCAGCGGAATTTCCTTTGAGTGTTCATATCTCGAAACCTTATGTAACCTGACACAATTATCTGAAAAGCCTCGGAATCCAAAAGAACAGTGTTCTGAGCTAGGAATGAAGGTTGGAGCTAGGAAAGAAGTGTTATCCCCTGCCCGGGGAC
Organism: Ursus maritimus; assembly: GCF_017311325.1. Lineage (NCBI taxonomy): Eukaryota > Metazoa > Chordata > Mammalia > Carnivora > Ursidae > Ursus > Ursus maritimus. Next base: position 22,638,979 of record NW_024424341.1, read on the forward strand.
TAGGTCATACCTCACTATGACAATACCCAATTCACATTCCAAAGAAAAATGCTAACCTCCTGACACCGGGACCAGTGGGTGCATTTGCTTCATCTCTCTGAACAAGGAATCGCTTAACGAGGTGCTCGAGGGACATTACAAAAGCCCTAGACCTGGCTGGTGGTTAAAAATATTTCGATAACCACCTTGAGCAACTGGTCTTCCCAGGATGGAAGCCAGAATGGCTTGGGCCCCTTTCAGGGGTTAAAACACCCTCCACTGACTCAAAAATCAACCCATCTGAAGAGTTGGGTTCTCATACCAGCAGTTAGCAGTACAAATGGGATATGTATGGGGTGGGGGTGGGGGTCTGGAATCCATATTTTCACCAAGTGATGGGTCCAGGTGATTCTGACTCAAACCCAGCCTTAGACTCCACCTCCCCAGCCCAACCCCCAACTCCAGGGAGAAGGGGAGAATGAGGACACAAACTCTAAGCACAGACCTAAAAATCTGGACTCCACAAGTAGATGACCCTGCATTCCAGAAAGCCCCTGCCCCAAGAAGCTTCTTTTGTCCCCCCTTCTGTTTCACTTTCAGAAATCCCAACCCAGCTTGCCATTTGCATACCAGCGGTGAGAGACCTCCTAGGAGAACAGGCACCACTCATAGGTGGTTGGCTTTTCAAGGAATTTGCTGGAGAAAATTGTAGGCAAGGCTGTGAACAAAACCCCCCTCCATCTGGTTTCAGTTTATTTAAAAAGCAACGCACACAGGCCTCCCCACCAGCAATCAGAAAACAGCCACAGCTTCCCCAGGGAGGGTGTTAGCCACCAAGGGTGGGGCTGAATTTTATATATGCAAATGAATTAAACCAGCTAGCCAACAGCAACTAATTTTTGTATCTTTTGCAATTGTTCTGCCAAAAAAGAAAAAAAATAGGCCTAAATCAGGGGTGATAGAAGCTGTAAAGAAGCAAGTCTTGAAATTAGTTTTAACAACTTGCCTTAATTCTACCGTTGGGAGACATGTTTCTGACCTAGAAGCAAATAAAAAAAGGTTGATAGTCTTTCACCTGGGTATTGCCGACTCCCTAGGCTGAAGGCCAGGGGGCAGTGTGACCAGATGGTTGGGAGCATAGCGTCTGGATGGATGTGTGACCTACAGCACCTCATAACCTATAACCTCTCTAGATTTGTTTTCTTTCTTTCTTCTTTCTTTTTTTTTTTTTAAGATTTTGTCTATTTATTATTTTAGAGAGAGAGAAAGAGCAGAAGGGAGAGGGACAAGGAGACTCTGCGCTGACCATTGAGCCCCACCTGAGGCTGGATCCCAGGACCCTGAGATCATGACCCGAGCAGAAACCAGGAGCCGGTCACTGAACTGACTGAGCCATCAGCTGCCCCTGGGTTTGTTTTCTCATGTATAGCACCTGCTTCCCAGGGACGATATGAGGATAGTAAATAAAGGACAAGCAAACCGCACACGAGGACTGGCACACAACACACGCGCAGGAGATGTGGCAGAAGGTTAGGAACGACTCAAAACCGCACTGCTGGATCGGAGACAGCTGGTTTCACCTGGAGTCAGCCAAGCTCTCCTGGCAAGTGTTCTCAACTGGGGCTTGCCTCACCCCCCCCCTGCCCCCCAGGACTGGTCCAGAAAATGCTTCAGAACACATTCTCGTAGTGTTTCCCAAACTCGAGGGCCCTAATTCCCAACCAAATATCTGCCTTCAATCCTGGGGGCAAAAGAAAAGTTCTGAGGAGGGCGAAAGACAGTTTGAAAATGCAAGTGATGACCCCCCGCTTCCCCTGCCTCACCATCCCCTCTCCCTGCTGGCCAGAGGGCCTGATTTCCAGATGCACAGCCTAGATGGGGTACCTCTGAAAATAGAGGGATTTCACTTCATGCCCAGGGCACACGAAGGTGAGTCGGCAATCTCCTGGGCTCCTGTGCCATGTGAGTGATGTGCTGCAGACCGTGGGTATCTGGGTGCCTCTGGGCTCGGCCCTTGCACATCCACGAGCATCTTGGGCTCCGTTAGCCCAAAACACACCTCTGCTTCTGTCCCTTGTCTGGATGCAGCAACAGGACTTCCAGCCTCCACTCTTCCCCCATCCCTAAATCCATTTCCTGGCAATTGGGACAGGTATCTCATTTGCTCCAGACCACTCCCAGCTCTCCTTTGCCCTCAGAATGAAGTTTAAGAGGCCACATGTGGCAAACGTGCTCCTGCATTAACACAGTTCTCAATATCGCAGACTTTGGGCTCAAGTACGCCTGAGCAGAGATGTGTCTACGCTATTTGGGGACTGGGGTGTCATTCTCTGGTGGCCTTTGATGAGGTCAGGAGGGGGAGCCATGCAGAGCTAGAGTGGGGCTGGGGGGACAGTGGAGTTGGTGATTGTGGACGGTTATGAAGAAATGTGGTTAAGAAGGGGGGAGCACAAGAACAGTGCTGGAGGGTTGTGGTATGGGATTGAGGTGAAGGAAGTTGTCTATCGGCTACCCATAGGAGAGGCCAGTTGTTTCTATGAACCTAGGGCACCCAGCACAGGGCCTGGCACACAGTAGAAACTCAATAAAAGTTTACTATCGTTGAGGATGGGGAGGGATGGGGTCTGGGACTTCAGTGGGGGTACTGGCCATTGGCAGGAAGACTGGCCTCTCTTCCACGGGAGGGAGGGGTGGTGGGGTGCCAGGAGGGAGCAGAGGGCAAGGCAGGGCCTCCTTGGGACTTTGCTGCCTCTGAGCTGCACCACGGAGGGAGGAAGAAATGACAAGAGAGTCTTGGCTCCAGGAACCCCAGTGTGGCCAGGGGACAGAGGGTGAACTCTTGGACTGCGACGGCACCCCACACCTGCTTCTGCTCCCCTCATCCTCAAATCCAGCAGTCACCTTCACTCTATCCCTTTCAGAGCCGCGCCCTTCCAGAAAGGCCAGCAGATGGTGCCAGTGAGCTGCCAGACTCTGCTGGAGCGGACTGGAGCCAGCCCCCACCAACCCGTGACCCTCTAGAGCCTGGGGCAAGCTAAGGTTTGGCTCACCAGATTTCTGACCAAGGGGGAGGAGAGACCACGGTGGGTGGGGGGCACAGTGACGGGTGTGTCAGACTGAGGACTAAGAGAGACAATGGACTGAAGGCTTAGGGGTGGGGTGACTAGGGGGCTCTGATCCTTCTGGTTGCCCTTCATTCCTTTGCCCCTGCCAAGCCCTGCCTTATCTGCCAGGGCTCCTGCCCTCTGCCCCCCTTCCCTTCTCTTCCCTGGAGGCCCCTGCCAGCCCAGACTCCTGGTTCTGGCAGAGGCTGGTTCTCTGCCCCTGGGCAGGCACAAGCTGGCACCAGGCCTCAGACAGGGTTGGGCCAGCCCCTCCCAGCCATGACTGCCTGAACCACCTTCTTTCTACTTCCAGGACGTCTCCACCTGATGAGGGCTAAGGGTTCAGCTGCTGCAGGGGGCTGCAGGGGGCTGCAGCAGAGACCCTAGGAAGGAGGCCTGGCCTCCTGGCCTTGGAAGTAGGACGAATTGGGGTGGGCTGGGTGGGCGCATATAAAAATGTGACAGATCATCCAGTCCCACAAGATCCAAATCACACAACACTAATAGTTCTGTCCGAGGTGGCAGAGCATCCCAGAAGATGAGCTGGAAACACCCCCTCCCCATCCTAGCCATCCTATACTCTGCAGCCGAAGGCAATTCCCTATACCCCCTCTCGGCAAGTCTTTCTCCCCACCATGGGCTTCCCAGTAAGTCAGGATCCTTCATGGTTCCTTCTCAGGACAGTGTAGGATTCTGCTTCTCAGTCTCTGTTCTCACCTTGCTGTCCCACTTCCACTTCCCCTAGTTTCGATTCCAGTTCAGGCAAGTGCTAGGACTACCTGTGTGGCCTTGACCTTGAAGACTGCCTGGGACCCCCACCCCACCTCCTCCTTTATACCCCCTCTCCAGCTCCAAAGGGAAGCCCTTAATAGGCTGAGGCAGGAGAAAACATAGCCAGACTTTCAGTAGGGTGACAGAGGGGGGGGGGTGGCTCCCACAAATCCAGGGTCTACAGCTCAGGTCAGCAAGCCAGGCCAAGGTTGCTGTGCCTGCCTGTGAGCCTGGGCCATAGATGCAGGGCAATAGGAGTCAGCAGGTTTTAGAAAAGGAATGTTTCCCTGAGTTTCCAAAGGATGACCCAGACCAAGGGAGAGTCGCCAGAAGCACACACAACACGCACAGATGCACTCACGCACATGCTGGGTCATGGCACCGGTCATGGACACAAGTGTTTGCAAATACTGGCACAAATGGGTACACAAGGTCATGTACTCAAGGTAGGCACACATGTCCTTCTTAGGGAAGTCCTAACTCCCAGGGCCAGGGCTAGCCTGCCATCTGTGCTCGTAAGAGGAGGAATACATGAAGGCACAGAAGTGCCTCTGGACAGGAGCTGCGCCCTCCACCCAGAGCCTCCCTTACTAAATGTCTCCCAGCCCCTTTCCCGAGGGTCCCCTGGCCCACCAGGGAGCCATGCCTGGGTGGCAGAGAAGACTTTGGAGGAGGCATTGCCTCCAAGCCCTGGCACAGAGCCTGAGCACCTAAAATAGAGATTGGGCACAGGGCTGGGAGGGATCATGACCTCCCAGGACCTAGTTGGGGCATAGATGAGGCAGTGGGCAAGGTCCAGAGGCCCACAGGAAGCAAGGACTCCTTCTGCCATGGGCTGCACCTACTGCCCTCAGAATAGGGCCTGTCAGCCAGGTGCTGGCACCAACTCCTAGTGCCTGGCAGAGCCCTAGCATGGATGCCAAATACAGGGTGCCAGACACGGGGGTGGACAGGATGGGGGGCCGCTGGGCCACACACAAACACAGATCTTCATATATACAGGCAGGGAAATGCACCCACACTCACATCACTTATTTTATACCCTGTGGAATCATGGGAGTAGGGCACTGATCACCTTGTCCTAGAGGCTGCCCTCACTGACTCCAGGCGTCCCCATTGGCCTGGCTCTAGGAGTATCTGTCTGAGGGTGGGCTGGAGGTAATGGGAGGCCTAGACACTTTCTGTGAGCCCCTGCCCCGGTCACACACACACACACACACACACACACACACACACACCTGCACTCCCACACACGTACACTTGTGTGGCAGAAGGAGGTGGGGTTGGTGCATCCCCAGGACTGGGCCCTGGAGGGAAGGAGGAAGGCGGGGCAAGAGACTCCCAAGAACCTGGGCAGTCATCTTGCTCCCCCCAGCCCCCGCCACAAGCCGGTTTTGTGACCGCAGGCGGCTTAGGTGTGAGCGCGCGTCAGGGCGTGTGTGTGCGCGAGGGACCTGCGGCCGCGCACAGCGTGGGAGTGCGGCGCGTGTGCCCGCTGCGGCTGCCGCCACAGGCCGGGTGAGGGCGGGCTGCTTCCCCGCGGTGTTCCGGCAGGCCGGGAGGCCGCTGCGGTCCTGTCAGTGTGGGAAGCCGATGGACGTTTGTGCGTGTCCTCAGGTGTCCGGAGCAAGTGTGAGCTGGATGTGCTCACCTGGGAACAGCGGCTCAGCGGCCCTGGGAGCATGGGGGAGGGGGTGGGGGGGCGAAGGGGTGAGCAGACGCAAGACACGAGGGCTACACCAACCGGCCCTGCTCCCGGCACGGTCCGCGGCTAGGCGGCTCCTCCTCTAGCAGCAACTTTGGGACTTTGTTCCGGCTTCTTAGAAAGCAGATCTGGCCGCGGGGGCGGGGCGGAGGGGGGGGCACCTGCCCGCAGGAGGGTGCGGGTGAGAAGTGGAGGAAAGCCCCGCCCCTTCCCCGCCTCCGCCCCGCCCTCTCCCCCGCCCCCGGGGCTCTTTATAAGCTCGGCCCGAGGGCGAACAGAGAAAGCGAGTATCCCTTCCGCCCTTGGCCGGTGTTCTGCTGCACCCCGCACCCCGCGCCCCGGCCCCCAAATCCCTCTCCCTGTTCCCCGGCCCGGCCCCCGCCCCGCCCCGGCCCAGCCCGGCCCAGCCGCCATGGAGCGCTGGCCTTGGCCGTCGGGCGGCGCCTGGCTGCTCGTGGCGGCCCGCGCGCTGCTGCAGCTGCTGCGCGCAGACCTGCGTCTGGGCCGCCCGCTGCTGGCGGCGCTGGCGCTGCTGGCTGCGCTCGACTGGCTGTGCCAGCGCCTGCTGCCCCCGCCGGCCGCACTCGCCGTGCTGGCCGCAGCCGGCTGGATCGCGTTGTCCCGCCTGGCGCGCCCGCCGCGCCTGCCCGTGGCCACTCGCGCGGTGCTCATCACCGGTGAGTGCGCGGAGCGCGGGGACTCCAGGCTCGAGGGCGGGACCAGACACCCAGAGGGCTCCCCATGAGCACGCCAAAGCAAGGCGGGACCCCAGCACAGGAATGGGAGTGTCGCCCTTACTTGGGTGCCGGGAGTGAGCCAAGTAGGAAGCGCAAGGCACCTCCCTAAGTCCGGGTTAACTACCTGCCGCTGTGGAGAGTGTTGGAGGGAAAATGAGGCCGGGAGTGGGCAGGTGCGCAGGGACAACTGCTGGATGAGAATGACGGAACCTCCTGGAGTCTGGGGTCCAGGCTCTGGACGGGGGCGTGCACTGAGGGACTTCAGAGGATGGTCACCCCTCCAACTCTGCCTAATATCCCCACGTGGGACGCCCCATCTCCTCTTCCCCGGGATCAGAGGAAGGCGCTTAGATGAGGAGCTGGGGCACCCATCCCCCAGTTGGCTGGGATCCTTGGACTCCAGAAAAGGTTGAGGTCACCATGAGGGGCATGTGGGCATTCAGCTGCCTCTCAGAACGCGTCACCCACCCCCAAACTGCTGAGGTAGCCGTCCAGAGTCTGCAACCAGCACCCCACCCCACATTCCTCCTGGTCTTCAGTGCCCAGGAAGGAGGTCTTGGAGAGCTGTACTCAGGTGCCTCTGGGCCTGGCGGAGTTCCCTTTGTCTGGAGCAGGGAATAAATCTGTCACCAGAAGGGGGGGGGGGGCACTGAGGCCCAGCCGGAAGTGGGGAGGGGTAGAAAGGCCAGGGGGCACTGGCTCCGTTGTACAGGGGGAGGTGCAGCCTAGTTCTCCCCCAGCCCCCATGGCTTTGGACAGGTTCTCAGAGCTCTGCCCTTACATTGGGCCCTGGACTGGGGGCTGCCTCTAGACTGGCTTCTCAGAAGCTCGGTCCAGTAGGAGGCCCTGCATGATCAGATGGACCTGGGAGAACTTCCCAGAGGCCATCCTTGACCTGGGCCTGGGAGGATGAGTGAAGATAGGTGGAGTGTGAAAGGTGTTTTGGATCAAAGTGTGGGTGTGGGACAAAGGTTTGAGACAGGAATGAGCGTGGCCTCGTAGGGGACAGTCAGTAACCAGCCTGGCTGCTGGAATGTAGTGGGATATGAAGTTCTTTCCTCAGAAGAGGCCTTGAATGCCAGGCAAGAAGCCAGACTGCTGAGGTAGGTGGGAATAAGGATGGCATGAGGGCTTTTGGGCTTCAGCAAGAGGGTAGAGTTAAAGCAGGGTTCAGGCTGGATTTGTGAGACCTGAGTTCAGGGTACAGTATGAAATTTCAGGGGATTGAGGAAGGAAAGATACAGACCTTCCTGGTATGAAGCAGGAACTAGGTTGTGAGCTCTGCTCCCACGGACGGGGCAGCTCCCCTCCTGCCTTCTAATTTGTGAGCTGCCTCAACAGGACCCGGGCTATCTGCTGGTACTAGTGACCCAGTGGGCAGTCTTTCCTGAGATCTCCCCTAGGCCTTCATGCTGCTGCTACTTCTCCTTGCCTTGAGACTGAGAGTGAGGGGAGAGCTGGGATGCCATCTGGCTGTAAAGCCCCACGATGGGAGAGGGGAAGAGTACTGCCCAGCCCACTCCAGCTTCTCTGCGGTTTCCTCTCTCACCACCTGACTGCAAGACAAAGAGGTGACCAGGCCCAGCCTCACCAGCCAGAAACAGTGTCTTGAGCCTGCCAGAGCTGCCTGAGAATGCCACTGAAAACCACTGCCCAAGGCCACTCCAAGAGCTCAGCCCTGGGGTCAGAGTTTGGGCCGAGTGGCTGAGTGCCTTGTGTGCACATCTGTGCACCGATGGTGGCAGGGGGTCTCATGGGTGCAAACCCCTGTGTGAATATGCAGGCAGGTTGGAGGTCTGTACAGGTGTCTGTGTGGGGACAGGTGAACAAGAGGGTATGCACGGCATGGGTGACTGTTGGGACCGCAGAGCTGAGGCTCTGGAAGTCCTCCGTTTCCCTGTGAAGGGCCTGTCTGCTCTGGGAGCGAGCTTAGGCGAGTGGACATACATGTGCTCACTTGCCTCCCCCAGCCACACTGGCCCTGGGAGGACCCGTCAGCCCAGGGCTGTCTGCAGTCCCCCAGCCACCCACACAAAGCCCAGCTCACAGCCCCCTGCCCGGCTTTGTTCTCTGCCTCCGCAGAGGGGGCAGGGCTGAGGTGGGGAGGGCTTCCCGTCCCAGAGCATCCAGATTTGGGGAAGTGGGGCTTCTGTGAAGCTTCTGCTCAGCAGGACCACCAGGGAGGCAGGCTTCAGAGAGCCTCATGGGCCTCTCCCTCCCCTTGCTGGCTGCCCACGGAGCCAGGATCAGAATGGGAACAATTGAGGAAGGGGGCATTGCTTATCAGACCCCCACTCTGGCTCTGCCTGGTGGTTCTTCTTTCTACATACCAAAGACAGGAAATTAAGTCTCCAAAGTGGTAGCTAACCTCAGGTCACACTTGTTGGGTGTGGGAAGGGATTCAAATGTAGGTCTGTTCTCTTCCCCACCCATCATCTTGCCTGTCCTGGGGGCAAGTGGTCTGAGTCTCAGAGAATGCCCCGCTGTTGCCACAGATTGGAATTCCAAGAGCAGGGGTCAAGGGTGAGGTGGGGATGGGCCTCCAGCTTGCCTAGAGCCTGGAACAATAGTAGGGATGTTGGCAGGGAAGGGAGGTGGGGCTCAGGTTGTGATGACGGGAGCTGAGAGCTTGGGCTTCATCCCGAGGAAGGGCGGGGGGTGAGGGCGTTGCAGGGGGGCACCTGGAAAGGTTTTCAGCCACAGCGTGATATTGTCATTTTTGGAAAGATCCCTCTGGCTGCTTAGGTAGAGAATGGATTCAAGGGGGCAAGATGGGACAGGACCAAAGATGGGACTGTTTCCTAGGCCAGGTAAGAGGAAGAAGCCTGGGCAAGGGCAGCGAGCAAGGGAGGGAGGCTGTGCTACTGCACACGCAAGCTGAGGCCTGAGAGCAAAGCAGGCAGGACCTCGGGGCTGAGACTGGGTCTCCCACTGACCTCCAGAAGTCCTGGCCTTCCTCTTTGTTGGCTAAGTGACTTTGGGAAGCAACTTCACATTCCTAGGTCTGTGTCCTCATCTATAAAGTGGAAATCGTAAGCCATGTTTGGGGTAGCTCTGGGGAGTCAGGGTGTTGGCAGCTGTGAGAGAGCTGGTGCGCAGGTGCTCAGCCAGAGGGCCGAAACCTGCAGTGGCAGACCTGGGAAAGGAGGGAGGGCTACTGATTGCTGGAAGATTGGATATCCAGGGGCCTGGATCCTGTCCGGACCCTGGTGATCCCAGAGTTGTCTCAGGCCAGACTAAGCCACAGGGGGAGTTCACTGGCTGCCCTGCCCTGGCCAGGCTGTGACTCTGGTTTTGGCAAGGAGACGGCCAAGAAGCTAGATGCCATGGGCTTCACGGTGCTGGCCACTGTGTTGGAGTTGGATGGCCCCGGTGCCCTAGAGCTGCGTGCCAGCTGTTCTCCTCGCCTAAGGCTGCTGCAGATGGACCTGACCAAGCCAGCAGACATCAGCCGAGCACTGGAGTTCACAAAGGCCCACACCACCAGCACAGGTCTGTGGCCATAGATCCCCCAGGAGAGGGTGTGCTTGGGTGGGAGTGAATGGGCAGAGATTAGGGGTTTGCTGCTGGCCTGACCCAGAGCTTCCTCCTTTCTTTCGCCCCCTTCTCCATGCCCTCAGGCTTGTGGGGCCTGGTCAACAATGCAGGCCACAATGACGTAGTGGCCGATGTGGAGCTGTCTCCAGTGGCCACATTCCGCAGCTGCATGGAGGTGAATTTCTTCGGTGCCCTTGAGCTGACCAAGGGTCTCTTGCCACTGCTGCGCCGTTCTAGGGGTCGCATTGTGACTGTGGGCAGCCCAGCAGGTGAGTGCCCTTCCCCGCTGGAGTAGAAAAGGTGCTGCTGCAGAGTGGGGAGGGATGTCAGAGCCTCTGGCCTGGGCTGGGCTGTTTCACTCCCAATCCATCCCCAGGAGACATGCCGTACCCCTGCTTGGCAGCCTATGGGACCTCTAAAGCAGCCATGGCGCTGCTCATGGACACATTCAGCTGTGAACTTCTGCCTTGGGGGGTCAAGGTCAGCGTCATCCAGCCTGGCTGCTTTAAGACAGGTGGGAGTCAGGTTTGGGATGGGGTATGTGGGTGTGGTCTTATCTGGGGGAGGATCGGGTCTGAGGAATGGGCATGGCTCTGGCTGGAAGCAGGGATCGGTCTGGGGGTAGATGGACCTGAGTCTGGCTTTGGCTTCCCTAACTGACCTCAGCCGGACCTTGCCACTCCTTCCCCCCCAGAGTCTGTGCGGAATGTGGGCCATTGGGAGAAGCGCAAGCAGCTGCTGCTGGCCAGCCTGCCCCGAGAGTTGCTCCAGGCCTACGGCGAGGACTACATCGAGCACTTACACGGGCAATTCCTGCATTCACTGCGCCTGGCGCTGCCAGACCTCAGCCCGGTTGTAGATGCCATCACCGACGCACTGCTGGCAGCTCAGCCGCGCCGCCGCTATTACCCGGGCCGTGGCCTGGGGCTCATGTACTTCATCCACTACTACCTGCCTGAGGGCCTGCGGCGCCGCTTCCTACAGACCTTCTTCATCAATCACTGTCTGCCCAGGGCACTGCGGCCTGGCCAGCCCGGCTCTACCCCAGCCCAGGATGCAGCCCAGGACCCAGACCCGGACCCAAACCCAGGCCCTTCCCCCATGGCAGCCCAATGACCAGTGCCCACAGATGGCCTAGCCGCTCCGGCAGAGGAGGTCCCACGAGCCCTTGGCCCTCTCCTGGGCATTGTGACCCCCAAGTCTGCCCTAGAGCCTCGCCTAAAGGACCCCAGCCCTACCCATTTGGTCAATGCCCCAGGCCAGGCCTGGTGAAGCTGAGGCTTCCCAATAAACCTCCAGGCCTCTCTACTGCTTCATGAGCCCACACAGACCCTTCTGGGCGCAAGGTTCCACCATGTAGCTGGGAGAACCCAGCTGGATGGGGAGTTTTGTGCAAGACTTAGCTGTAGACTTTGACAGGATCCCGCAGACAGTGCCTCTGCAAACGAAGGAGTGACTGGGTGGGGTGGGGACTCCCCCCCTCAGGATTTTTTTGAGGCACCAGTGCCTCAGTGCTGCAGTTCAAAGGGTGAATCCTGTTTCTTGACTGGCTCAAGAATTAGGGCCCTGACCACCCACCCAAAGCCCCCTTAGCCACAGGGAAGCTTCATACCCCACTTGCCCAACTGCCACCTTTTAAATACAGACAAATTTTTATTTCTCCTAGAATGGAAAGATGCTTTGTCAGGAGGGAGTGACTGCCTGGGTGACAGGCTGTGGCGGGGTGACAGACTGGGAACTGCCTAGGGAACCGCTGGTGGTTAGCATGGGCCTTGGCTCTGGGCACAGGTTCTGTGGCTCACACCTATCCCCCTTCATTGACTGGGGGCAGATCGTTTATCCACAGATTTGGGCTTCCTCATAGTGCAATGGGGATAGTGCCCCTGGCCTACGGCATAGTGGGGCTCAATGAGGCAAACAGGGAGGCCTGGGACCCTCCAGGGCCAGGACCCAACTCCACAGGCTTATCTGGGCCTCCAGTGACTTCCCCCACCCTGCAGAACCTGGCTGTCCAGGGAGAGGGCCAGCGAAGGAGGTAGAAAGCTTGGGGTGGGGGTGGGCTCAACAAGGGTGGCACCCAAGGGAAGCTGGGGTCTGGGAGAGGTACTGGGGCCCAAAGGAGACAGCAGACAGCTAGGCATAGAGAGGGCAGTTTATTGTCTCAGAGGGCCGAGCTGAGGGACGGGGTTGCAGAGCTATTTCCCCTATGCCTCAAGGACACACACTCTGTCGTTCCTCCGGGGCCAACCACTGAGGGAAGAGGAGGCTCACACTGCCCCAGGGGTTCTCAGGGAAGGACACAAAGTGACTACATGCTTCTCAGACATGTCAGTGGCTGTAAACAGAGGGCTGAGGGAGCCTGGGGAGGGGGGGTTGGTCCATCCTTGGTAGGGGGAGTAGGTGCCCAGCCCCTTTTCAGGCCCAAGAGCCATCTCAGAGAGGGTCAGGAAAACTGAAAGTCACTAGGACAATGTGCTACCCCCCAGGGCAGGCATGTGAACCACGGGCTTTGTCACAGCACACGCAGACACACACTTGTGGGGAGCCTTGGGCCAGGGCGCTAGAAGATGGGGATGTAGTTGTCGATCTTGGCGCGGTGGCGCTGGGCAATGCACTCAGCGATCCACACAATGTTGCGACACTCTTGCTCCTTGAGCTTCACAAAGGCGTAGAAGATACCAAAGTGGAACTGGTTCAGGAACGCTAACTTGTTCAGTTTCACCTGTCGACAGAAGCAGGCATGGTGTGCAGGTTAGGCCTGGGCCACCAACCCCTCCCTACGACGGGCAGGGGAGCAACCCCTCACCTCATGCTCAAAGAATCGGTCCTCCAGGGTCTTGTCTCCAGGGTTGCTGCCTGCGCCCTCGAAGAGCAGCTTGTACTCCTGGCCCAGGGGAGGGACGGACAGCATGAGCGTGAGGGCGCTGCTGGGAGTGGGGTGAGGATGGAGAGGCCAGTATGCCCATCATCCTGTAGCCAGGACACTCACCGGGTAGTAGTCGGCCACACTCTTCACCTGCTCATAGTCGTCAGCCCGAGCCAGCTGGGCCAGGCCCTCCGGGTACAGCCTCCCGCAGTGCGGAAAGAGCTTGGCACGGTCCTCCTTGGACAGCTCTGTGTCGAACGAGTTGATGGTGATGATGAAGGCTCGTCGGTCGGCTTCAAACTGTGGGGCCGGTGCACAAGCAGGGGGAGGGGGAGGGGGCAGTTGCCAGTCAGCTGGCAGGGCTTCCCCCAGGCCCGGGGTTCCAGGGACCGGCAGGTGGGAGGGTGGGCAGGCACTCACCTCCAGGATGGGGCACATGGCATCGGCCGTGGTCCCGCCCAGTAAGGTGCAGAACTTGTAGAAGGACTCCAGGTAGGCCTGTGCAGAGCAGGGGGCTTGCTCAACCCAGGGAGGAAACTGGGAACTAGGGGATTTGCCAGGCCTCTTCCTCACAATTCCCTCCTTCCCTCCCCAGTCCCTTGCATGGTGAGTCCAAACATCACACTGACGGATTGGCCAGGGCGGCCCCCATGTCAGGGCTTCAGAAACATCCACAAATTCCAACTGTTAGTCAGGTGGCCTGCGCCTCTCTGCACCCAGGAGTGACAGCGATTTTTGGCCGACTGTCTGCTTCGTGGTGCACTGCCCCCCCCACACCCCTACACTGTCATCCCACAGGAGGCCAGTCTCAGAGAGGGGCTCTGTATGCCCCCAGCTGTGCTGCCTGCCATTCCCCCAAACTCCCCTCCTCAGCCTCAGAAAACCATATCTTGATGGGCTTAGTGAAGGAAGGTTACTCCTGAGAGTTCATGGAGGTAGTCTGGTCTGGGTGCTGTGGCCCCTCCTGGCACTCCACCTCACAGAACTCCTACCCCTCAGGTAGCTCCAGGCATCAGGAAGCAGGAAGCAAATTGTCAGCCCCACTCCTGCTGAGGGATGGTTATTGCCTGCACAGACGTCAGCCCTGCAGTGCAATGGCTGGACACATGGGCTGTGGTGGGAATGAGCATTTCCTGCCCAGGCAAATTGGATCTGCTGAGCATAAGGAAAGGACAGGTCGGCTCAGGCCCTCTGTTCCCTTGCAGCACTCACTCATAAAACCAACCAGGCACATGTCAAGAGGGTAATGGTCTTGCGTTCCCCGCCCTGAAGCTCCCTTCACTCAGATCCTCCTGGGTCCCTTCTGGTGGCATGGTCACAGGGACTCTGGCTCCACAGGCTAGAGATTATTCTTCAGGGTTGAGGGTGACAGCTGGGAGGCCTGGAAAGCTTTCGGCACCGAGGTCTGCCCTCCAAGGTTCAGAGACCTTTCCACCCACCACCAGCTGCTCCAAGGAGGTGAGATGAGACCCAGGAGTCCATGAGCACAGGCAAAGCCTGGCCAGCAGCAGTGGGCAAGCTGGGCTCGGGAGGAGGCCCGTGGTGACCACTGGGGTCACAGGAAACAGAAGTCTAGGACAGGTCAGGGGGCCAGAGGCTTGAAAGGAGAGAGTGGACCCCAGCACAGCAGATCCCCAAGAATCAGAGGGCTTGGGTGGCAGAAACCTTTGCCAGTCCTACCATGGCTTGGTGGTAGTTTAGTCCCTCTACAACTGTCCCCAGCCACTTTTCTCCCCACAGCCAACCAAACTTGCTGTCCCCAAATCTCCAGGCTTGCCCCAGGGGGGCCTGCAGTTCCAAACTGCAGCCACCAGCCTCTCCCCAGCCATACCGGTCCCTGGAAAGGCTGACCCAGGGTCGGGGGAGATGATGGGAGAGACCCAGACTCTCTTCTGGAAGCTAGGGCAGCTGAAGAAACTGGCAAGACCCCAAAGGCCCAGGTACCAAGGTGACCTCCCTACCCCCTCCCTGTCCCCTGCAGCCTGCCAGCCATGGCTGCTACACCAGCTGCCTACAGTTCCCACCCGCCAGGCGGTTGAGGGTCCGTCTAATCTCCCATCTGTGGCCACTGGGCTGGGACATTGCCTGCGAGCGGGCGGTCCTGGCATGGCGCCCTCAGCCTTGGATCAGTGTTTATGAGCTGGTGCCCGAGCAGCCCTCACCAGTGACTCCAGCTAGAACCAGTCAGGCCCGGTGAGGGTGTGGGTGAGGCTGGGGGGACAGCCGCACCCCTCACCCAGTCTCAGGGCAGGGATCCCAGCAGCAGGCCAGCTGGGCGGGCAGGAGCACTCAGATGGTGTGCGCGCACACAGCCTCGGCTGACTGCCTGGCCCGCCTCCCTGTTAGCAGGGCAGATGAGAGCACGTGCTGTGCGAACAGGCTGAGCCAGGTGTGATCCAGGGCTGCCAAAGTCTAGAAAGTGGCTTCAGGCAACCCACCTGCCTCTCTGAGCCCCCAGTTTCCGCATCTTACCAGTGTGGATAGTAATGCCCACCTACCTCCTGGGGCGGTCCTGACGATTAAAGTCGTCGGCAATCTTCCTACCTTAGTCTCACGTCTCTGCTCTGTCCTCCCCATTGTTGCCAGAGGGGCCTTTCTGATGATACTCTGCCCCGTTGCAAACCTTCACTGGCTGACCCCGTCCGCAGGATACAGTTCAAACTCTAGCCTGGCACTCCAGGCCCTGGGTGACTAGATCCTGTGTCTCCCTCTTTTTCCAGACCTGTGTCCTGCTATCCATCTGAAACCTGCACTTCCACAGCAAACTGCCTGCCACTTGGCCCACGTTCCATGCTTGCTTCTGCATGTGCTGCTCCCCTGCCTACACCCCTGCAACCTACAAGCAGGCTCCTCACCTACCCCCAGAGCCTCCCTTGCACTCTAGCCCAGATTCCTGGAGGGAGACTGGAGGGCCTGGGCTCAAGCGGCAGCCGAGTGTTGGCCCCCTAGCTCCAACCCAGGCAGGAGAAGACCTTCACGGTAAAGATCTGACAGACAGATGTTCTCAGGGTTAGGTCAGCAGGACTCTTGGCCTGGGCTACCACGTCGGAGCCTGCCTACTGCTGATCCATGTTCCTGGCTGCAGCCCATCAGGGGTCCTGGCACCACAGCTCAGCGCCTCACTACGGCCAGAGCCCAGTCTGTCCCAAATGGCCTTCACTGGTCCCTGGCCAGCCCCCTGCCTTGGCTCCCAGCCCTGGTCCTAGCCTCTCAGGCCAGCGCAGTGCAACCCCATGAATCCCAAGCTCACTCTATCTCCAGCGGTCACCAACCTGTGCTATAGCCTGGGGGGAAGCAGAAGGTGGGTTGGGGATGCGGATGCTGGGACATGACACTGGTTCTAGGCCTGAGAAGGACGTGGTGACCTGGCTACACCTGGCTGGGTCCCTCCCTCCACCATAACTGAGCACACTGTTGCCTCTGCTCAAAGCCTGCCCTTGCTGGCAACAGTCCAGGCGGGGTAAACCTGAACGCTATGGCCTGGGTGGCAGCCCATGACCCTCTTGGATGCAGGGCGGGGGGGCGGCCATCCAGGAGCCAGCTCTGACAGGCCAGGCACTCCTGCTGATCTTATCAGGGCCTGCCGCAGGCGCCACGAGACGGAGAACCTGTTCCATGCAGCCTGCGCCCATCGCGGGAGCCAGCGAGGGAGTGCAGAAGGCCCTAGGACAGGAGCCTGGTGCAGCTGCACGCTGTCCCGGCACCCCACCTAAACCACCCGCCCGCCACGCCAGGGGCCCCCGCCCAGAGGCCAGGCCCCACCACCGGCGAGGGCGCTACCTTGTAGAGTGTGTTGCGGATGATCTCGATGTTCATCTCATCAAGGTCCTGCTCTGAAATGCAGTCCTGGAAAAAGGCCGCTGGGGAAGAAAGATGTGGGGGTGAGGGTGGGTGACTGGACTCAGCCTAGGCAAGAATCCAGCTGTTGTTCAGCCACCCTGCAGGGCACAGAGGGCTCCTGCCACAAGGCCCAGCTGGCTGGGGGTTGGGGGCCTCCCAGCCCAGCCTGGGCGATTGCCTTGGAAGTGGCAGAAGCAATACTTGGGGCCATGTGCACTGACCTGAGCTTCTCCTGCATCCTTACTCCTAAAACTGATTTATAAGGGAGGCGGCCAGCCATAACATGATCTAATCGCCTCTGGGGCAGACCCAAGCTCAGACCATGCCAAAGACAGACTTGCATAAGAGGCCATGACATCCTCCTTCCTTAAGGGGCAGCTGTGGATTTGGGGCCTGATGCCCACAGATCTGCAACCCCCAGGAGGGCCTCAGGCCCACATTTGGAAAACCAGCCTCCTTCTCTTTCAGACAAGGAATGAGCTGGGCGGGCATAGACCAGTGACCCAGAGGGCCACTGTTGGGCTGAAAGTGGAGGCCAGAGCAGGACAGAACCCCCTCCCCTGACAGGGGCCCTAGTCTGTCTCTTCTTTAAAGATGGAGAAACTGAGAAGCCACAAACAGCCCAGAACTAGCTCAGAGTTACTGGGAGAGCCTATGGCAGATATGCCCAGCAAGCAGTGCTCAGGCCTCTTAGCACAGAAACAAGTGCAGCTTAGAACCCACTGGTTTAACCCTGGAGGCTTCCTGGAGGTGGTGCCCTGGGGACTAGGATTGTGGCTATGAGGGCACTAGCTGGGGACAGCCTTAGTGCCTTCTCCCCAGCCTCCAAGACAGGCAGGAGCCAGCACTGCCTAGGTGGGGCCCAGCAGGAAGCTCCCAGTTCCCCTTCCTTTCTCGGCCTCTGACACGAACCCTGCATCCTGCCGGACACTGCCTGACCTGGCCCCTGGGACCTGCTCTGTGGAGGCCAGTGAAGCTATTTGCTTCCCTCCTCTGCCTCACAGGCAGCCAGCCACTCCAGCCCCACTTGGGGCCACAGTCGAGCACAGTTCGAGCTCCCAAGACTCTGAGGGACCCGGGCCTCTCCCCTCTCCATGAGCTCAGCCCTTCTCTGCATCCTGACAAATTGGCCAGTTTCACCAAGTTACAATGCTCCGAGTCAGGCCCTGGGGGTAGCCTGCCTGGCCCAGCAAGAGCAACAGGAAAGGGGCAGAAAGAGGGTGAGAGAATGGGAGGGAAGTTGAGGGCAAGATAAAGGTAAGCAGCAGGGGGCAGGCCTCCCCTTCTGGCTCAGTATCAGCCCCCCCCAGGCGTCCTCCACAAGAACCCCCCAAGGAGGTGCTGCCCCCCTCCTCCCCCTCCGCCCCAGGGGCTCACCCAGGGGCGTGTCCACCAGAATGGCATTGTAGAGCTCGGCAGGTGTCTGCGCAATGTTCACGGCCTCCATCTGCTCAAAGCTGCCTAGCGGGTGGCACTTGGGCACAAGTTCGGCGATAGAGCGCTGGTGCAGCGTGCCCGTGATGAGCAGGATGACGTTGTCAATCATGTAGCTGTAGCTGCGGGAGGCACACAACAGCAGGGAAGTCTGTCAGGGAGGGGGGTTTGCAAGTCCTAGTCCAGCACTGTGCCCTGCCCCCACCCCGCACAACCCCCCTCCACCCCTCCGTGGTGATGCCGCCTCGAGGGCACTGAAGACCAGCACCACTGGCTCACCTCCCTGCCCGGGTGCACCCCTATACTCCAGCGCCAAGAGTCCGGGACACACATGGCCCCTCCCTTGGGGGGTGGCACAGATGCGCGCCCCTTCAGTGGCTGAGAACAGGTAACTACCCCACGGTGCGAACAGTTCCAGCAGGGCACAAGGAGGGGGCTGCAAGGCCAGCCTGGTGGATGAAAGAACTGGGAGATGAAAGTGTGTTCTGGGAAGAGGGAACAGTGTGTGCAAAGGCCTGGAGGCATTCACCGAGTGCCTGCCGCATTCGAGGAACTGAGCACAGTTCAGGGTTGGCAGAGGGAGGGAACCAGGGCAGTGCTGCCAGCAGGCTGGGGCCTGGACACTGGTACTCCAGGCCAGGCTGAGGGTTCTGACTGCATGTGGAGCACTAGGGATCCATGAGCAGGATGCGGGCAGGGAGTACACAGTCCCATTAGGGTCGGTCTGGCTGCTGGGTGGGGAAGGCTAGAGGGTGGATAGCAAGGGGAGGAAAGCCTGAGGAGTAGGGTGGGGAGAGACCAGAGAAGGAGGGAAGACCGGAAGGAGCCGTGGGAGTGCCCCTCTGGAGTAGGGCCCCAGGTCAGGGAGAGATGGAACAGGTAGATAGCTGCCCTGTGCAGCCCCACTCCAAAGGCAGGGCACCGCCTCCTCCTTAAGGCCAGAGGCCTAGGCCAGGTATCCACCCAGGAGGCCTGGAGGAGACCCAGAGGCCTGGAGGAGGGGCTCAGGTCATCCCAGGCTCCCCTGGCTCAATGCTCTGGAGAGCGCATGGGCAGCAGAGGGGGCTGTGGAGCTGGGGAGGGTGGGGCGCCCGGTTCAGACATGGCAAGGGGCACGCTCTGCTTCCGACCTTGTCTTAAATGCCATAAAGGAGCTGAGGCAGAGCTCTGTGTAGTCACCTATGTGGGGATGGGGTGAAGATGGGGGAAGGCCCCAGGCACAGTCAGGTGGCAGTAACCACATTTCTCCAGTGATGAACTCAGGGTACGGGGAGGGGAAGAGGCCTGGGGGGAGAGGCACCTGCAGGGTCAGAGCTGAGGTGGTGGTTGCCGCCCTCGGTGGGCACTGAGCACAGGCCTGGCCCTAGCTTCTGGGCGGCCCACAGTTAGGCCCCTGTCCTGGAAAAGTATTTTGAGCACCTAAGGCCAAAGCTGTCCACAGAAGCTCCCTGGTGGGCAGTGGCCCTAAATACCAAGAGAAGAAAGGGAAAGGGGTGGCCCAGGCCTCAACTCAGAGGGCCAGCCATGTGGGGAGCTCCCACAAGGCCCTCCAGGAAGGCTGCAGGAGGAAGAAGTCACAGCTCCTGTCCTGGCCTGACCCCCACTCCCCCTGCTTGCTGCACCCTCCCCCAGCTCCCACCCAGCCCAGCGCCCTGCTGCGACCTCTGCTCTCCTGGGCTTGGGGCCAGGCAGCTGCCCTCTCTCCGCCCCCGAACCGGCTGGGTCAGCGACAGGATGTGCACTGAGAAGAGACAGCCCCCCCCTTCTCAAACTGAGGGCTTCAGGCGGGGCCCATTTGTAGCTACAAGCCAAGAAGCCCAAATGGCCAGCCTTCTGCCCCTGACCTGACAGAGCTGGCAGAGCAGAGGGACTTCAGAGAAAGCTCGCTGGAGTTCTGTGCCTTGGCCTCCAGCCCAAGCCTGCATCCCCTCCACCCTGGACAGCATCCCTTGTTCCCAATGCCTCCAGAACCTCATGCAGCACAGTACCACGGGACTCCATGTCACCTCCCGCAGCCCCTACCGACACCCCATCCAGCCCCACTCCAGCCGTCCTGTGCCCCGAGACAGCCACAAAGATCCCCGCCCCCACCCTGAAGATGCTCTTCTACACTCTCACAACCCTTTGGACAGGGACAGGGAGATCATACTTCTTAGGCCTATATTATCCTATTGATATCACAACCACCAGCATCAGCAACTCCAGTGTCCAAAGAAGTAAGAGAGAGTACAGCACTCAGCCCCGCCACGCCACCGGGCAGATGAGCTCTATGTCCCCATTTCCTGGCGGTAGAGTCTTCCCACAGGGCTCTCCTCTGAGTCCCAGCCAGGCCCTGGCACTACACTCCCCATCTAGCCTTGTCTTCTCAGAGGGATCCGCACAAGCCAGTTTTCTTTCTCTAAACCTCCTCACTCCTTGTGTCCACAACTCGGGGAAACTGTTTATGTTGGGGATGGGCTGGGGTCAGGGCCCAAGGGAGGCACTGGTACTCCTCAGAGTCCTGGCTGGGACTCAGAGGAGAGCCCTGTGGGAAGACTCTACCGCCGGCTTTGTTGTTATCCCTCCAGTGATGTGGAACAGGCCAGCTATGATTCACGTTTCAGCCCTGACAGCAGACGTGGGGGCCAGTGGTAGCAGCCCCTAGCTACCCCCAGCCTCTCCTGCTAGAAGTCCTGGCTGGGCACCAAGGAAAATGCTGAGCCAATTAAGGGCCACTTATGATTACATATCCCCACCCCCTTCCAGGGCCCCTTTCTAACCCAGGCTAGGCCAGCCTTGGACAATCCTGTGCCAGGCCCGGCTCTTCCCTCTCCGAGTCAACTACAGGGTCGCTGCAGAAGCAGCCCCTGCTTTTCTCCCCCAGTGAGAGCCAGAATCATCTTTCCTGGGAGAAAAGAGGCAGAGTAGGCCTGGCAGAGATGGTGCTGGCGAGGCAGTCTGTTTCTCCCCCAAGGCCAAGGCCTTCAGCAGGCAGGGAAATCCTCCTCCTCCTCGCCTGGCTTCAGCAGCTGCCTCCCTGCCCCCAGAAAGCCACTCCACCAGTCCTCCCCTCGTTTGGCCTCGATAGGAGAGAATGAGGTTCCAGCTGGTCAGCGTCTCCCTCCAGAGGAAGACAGCTGGGGAGTGGACAGGCGGCTGCCCGCCAGGCCAAAGAGGCCCTTGTGGGGTGGGAGTGGGGAGTCTGTATTCCTCTGCCTCCCTCACCCTGAGCCTTTAAGACTCAGCTGGGGCCCACAGAAGTCTCGGGTTGGGGTTTAGGAAGCCCCTTCTTTCAAGAAGTCTTCAGAGCCCCTAGCCAAGCCCTGTCCCTCTGCTGTGCCCTTTGGCGCCACCTGCTGGAGACGCATGGCTTGCTTGCATGTTCTCATCTTGGCCCTGGGGGCTGGCCCGGCACTGGCGAGGAGGCCCCGATGGTTCGGTACCTCTGCCAGTCTGTCCATCTTACAGCTCCCAGCAGAGGCTGCTCATAAACAGTACTTGTGCTTGATCACATCAGAGTCCTGCACAGCTGCCCAGGGCAGCAAGTGAACAGAGATACCAAGTTGTGGCCTCAGCATACTACCTGTCAAGCCTCAGTTTCTCCTCTGCAATCAGGATAACTGAAACGCAGCCCACAGCAAAGCTAGTGAGGTCCTGACCTTATCATTAAAATCCCGCCCCTCCCCCAGAGGCCCAGCTGGGTCTTCCCACTTGACCTAAGCCTTCTGGGCCTTGAAGAGCTCCTGCATGCTCTCCCTCAGTCTCCGGAAAAGAGTGTCACTGCTGGCTCTCCCTCAAGGCAGAAGCCAGATCTAATGCAGGACCCAGCAACCATGGCAGGTCTGGAGCCCCAGCCTGTATAGACCCTGCTGGGACCCAAAAACAGTGGTTGTGGAAAAAGAGGGCTGGAGGGCCAGGATAGGGAGGTCTAACGTAATCTGATACCTCCGTGGCCCATGGTGTAGAAAGTTCTGGGCAGAAAGGCACGTATGCTAAAAGGCCCACGGGGCACTTGACCCCACCATCCTGGGACAAAGCCTCCTTCCAGCTACCCACTCCAGCTAGTGGCACTGAGGTCCCTGGTACGTAAGATTGGACCTCACCCCTCCCAGATGGTGGAGGTTACCATGCCCAGGCTCTGCCAGTGGGTACCTGGCTGCTGCTTACGGGGGATGGCACCCTCCAGGAGGCTCACTCATCTAAAGACAAAAGCCTCTGAGGCCCACCTGAGACTCCCCAGAGACCAGACTCGCCTCTCACAAGCAACTTTCCCAGCTACCCCTTCAGGATCTACTCTCCTATGGGAAGCTGTCATGCAATGGCCCAGATCAGATCGCCCTCCAGTGCCGAAAAAGCCTAATAGAGGCTCCCCCCCAAGTCACAAAGCAAGTTAATGGCTGGGTCCCAGAAAGGACCTTCAGTACGGTGACACATTACATTTATCGCCATCATATCGAGCTAAATCGTTTCAAGACTACATGACTGATGACAGCCTACTTCTCGGATTCTCGCTCGCTCAAGGCCTGTCTGCCCCACACCAGGCAGCTGCCTCTGCTCGGGCCACCTACTCTCCTGAGTGGCCTAACCCCCCCGATCCGGGAGTCCTCTTAATGCCGGAAAGCCTCCTGTGACCCTGGATCCATTTGTAGCAGCTGCCCACAGGCCTCTCCAGGAGCTGTCTACACCACCACTGGCACCCGTCCCACTGCATTCATACATCCCCTTCCCTCCTGGCGCTGGGCCTAGCCCAGAGCTGATACTGGTCATGTGTGTTGGCTGAAGGCTGGCTGGGATCTACAAAACCACTGGACACTGTCTTTCGCCATGGGAGGGCAGAAAAGGCCTTGACCACCTTTTAGCATACCTTCGTGACAAGGAACCCATCACCTCGTGGGGAATCCTGTTCCAGCCATCCAGGGGCAGCTCCGAAGGCAACTAAGAGACTCTGAGGGATGGAGCTAAGTTGATCTCTCATGGTGATCCCACCCTCCACCCCGGCTGGGCCCGCTTTGTCTGTGGGCAGTGATGGCACTGTTCCTTCAAGTATTCACGCTCAGGATGGAGCCACTAGCTGACAGCTTCCCTCTCTGGCGGAACCACACTCTCCTCTCCGGTGACTTTCCTCTGGACACCCCTAGGATTGAGGATCCATGCTCCAGCTGCTGAGACCACGTGTGGTTCCCTCAGTCCAGAAGCCCCCGCTCCTTCAATTTCTCCTTTAAACACCCTTCCCCTCAGCCACATAGCCCCCTCGTCAGAGAAGCCAGGTGTGAGTTCCCAGTCTGGGGCAGCTGCCCTGGACGGGCCCTGGCCCGACGGAAGGGATCCCTTCTTTCTGCAACACTGTGGGATGACCCAGAAAGGAGGAAGCAGAGGAGGTGCAGGGGAGGAGAAGAGCAGACAGGGAGGCAGGAGTGAAATGGCAGAGACGCCGTGAGAGGGAGGAGACTGCTGGAGGCTGAGGGCCGTGGCTCCTGATGAGGCCTGGAGACCTTGCTGCATAAAGGTCAGTAGTGACCTTGATCAGGGCCTTGTGGGAGAGTGATGGAAGGGCTGGGAGCAGACTGGAGACTCAAAGGATGGGCAGGGGTGGGGGCACAGGTGAGAGAACAGATAGTGAGTGTAAAAAGCGTAGGCCCCAGGAGATGGGTTTTTAATGGTGTAGACATCTGCGCTTGTTCAGATGTTGATGTGAAGAATCTGGAAGGGGAAGGTGGCTGTATAGACAGGCCAGTACAGGTGAGTGGCCACTCAGGGTCCAGGGAGTGGGGTGAGGGGACTCAGGACTCTGGCAGAAGGACCCAAGAGAAGAGGGAGCCTCTGCCTTCAGATCAGGGTTGTGGACACAGATGCGGTGCTGGGAGGTGACTGGTTTCTACCATCTCCGTGGAGGAGGAAGGTGGGCCATCTGCCCAGAGAGAAGGCTGGGGGCAGGAGAGGGGTGGTGGGTAAGATGGTGAGGTGGGGGCTGCAGGAGCTGGGTAGGGAGGGCAAACAGCCAGCTGGGCAAAGACAAGCCCAGGCCAGCTGTGAGCAGCACGTCTGGCAGCAGGGATCACCGCCCAAGGCCGGCTTCCCCAGTTTTGCTCCAGGCTGTGGAGGTGGGGGAGGGCGCCTCCAGGCCAGAGGCTGCTGGGATTCCTCCAGGGCTGGGGGGCTGCCAGCCAGGGCGGGACCAGAAGCCGGGCGGCCAAGAGAGCTGCGGATGCTGGCAGAAGAGTGCTCAAATGATGGACCAGGGAACCTCAGCTGGGAAGGGAGGAAAACGAAGACAGAAGGGGCAGCAGGGGAGGAAGCAAAGCCCTGTGTCCTGCTGAGTCCGGAACCCGCGTCCCACAAGGGACTGAGAGTGGGCTGGAGGGCCTGAAGACTGTGGGTAGAGAGGGGGGGCCTGACTCAGCGATTTTGGGGTGGAGCAGTTCCAGCAGTGACATGGCCTTGGGTAGCCATCCGTGGGGGTGGCTGAAGTGGAGAGCAGAAGAGCGGGTCACTGCAGATGACGAGGTCATGGAACGAGCAGCCACAGGCTCAGACAGGCTGACACGTGGCTGCTGAGCTCCTCCTGAGTGAGGGCAGGAGTGAGGAGATGGGAAGACTTCAGCCACGATCACCCATGAATGGAAGGGGCGGGGAAGTGACTGCCGGCCGCAGGATAGCGCTCGGCTGCTTTAAGCACACTTGGTGCTTGCAGCCAGCCTCCAGCAAAGAGCTGGCGGCTGTGCGGCCTCAGTCACGCTCAGAGCCCTCTCCAGTTTCATGGCCTGGCAGGCTGCGACCAAGCCTCTAAGGGTACCAAGAAAGGCCAGGAGCTGGCTGCACAGGCGGGTGGGCCAAGCGGGCAGTGGGATGGATGACAACTGCCCTCTCACCACTGGCATGGGTCAGGCCTCCTCTGGCCAGCCTAGCTGGCAAGGCCAGAACATTCATCAGGAAGCTGAAAGAGCCTTGTGCAAACAAGGTGAAGGCTGGGCTCTGGCAATAAACGCATTGCTTCCTGGTATGTCCCCAGCTCTGGCCTTGGAGCAAGGGGTACACAGGCCCAGGCCAGGGGTTGACTGACACATGGGACACTCTGGTGTGACCCCCCAACTCAGCATCACAAGACATGCCCCATCTCTGGCCTCCTGCCCCAGAAGGACCATGTAGTCTGTACCTTGACCAGAGCCAGGGAGGTGTAATTATAGGCCCAGCCAGGAGAGCAAGGAGGCCTGTGGCTGGGAAAGAGACTGCTTCCCAGCCTGGGCAGGTTCCCTGAGCCCTTCAGGGGTCCCAGCCTGTGGCCTCCACTCAAGAAGGGAGCCCTTCTGGCTGCAGCCCCTCCTTGAGCTAGTGCATCTTGAGTAAGTGGCCACTCTTTGCTAGGAATGGGAATCAGGACGGGCGGAAGCACCTAGCCAGGCGGGTGTGCCAAGTCCCAAGGAGGAGGGTGGCAGCACCGAAATCAGGGAATGGTAAAAGCTCAATAGTACCCAGAAGAGTACCTGGAAGTGCTTCCCCACAACACACTCACACACTGCACTAAGGCAGAGCACACTCATTTAAGCTAGCCACCAATCACACCTCTGGGACCATCTCTGTTCACTAGGCCCTGGCTCATGACTCCCGGGCTATCCTGGCAGAGGGAGCCTCTCTATCTCCCTGTTTCCACAGGCATACTGGGCAAGCAGAGGCTGCCTTACCCAAGTGCCCTCCCCTAGCCTGCAGGTCCCGGGGGCCTTTCCTCCGCTTAGCTTCCCCAGGAGCTTAGTGGAGGCAGGGCTACACCCAAAGGTTAGACAGTGGGGAAGCTAGGCAATCAAGGGTCATAAGCATGAGGACCTGGGGAATTGGGAAAGGCAGCTAGGTGTTCAGCCTCCCCCGTCTCCCTAAGATTCAAGGCCATGGACAGAGAAGATGGAGAATGGGCTTCAGCCCAGACAGGGCCAGAGGGCCTGAATGGTCCATTCCAAGAACCTGGCTCTCCAGAGCTCTGCCCATCCCCTTAGCCCTGATCCCAGGATGGGAAGTGGGGATATAGCGAGTATTCAGTGTAGATGCTGCAGGGTGAGAGAGGAAAAGTGCTCCCATCATCCCTGGTCTCCCCACCCCAATCTCTGTAATGCTAAGGGTGCAGGGAAAGGGGCTCCATCCAACACTACAGTGTGGGACACTCTTGCCTGCCACCAGATTCCCAGGCAGTAGTGTAGTGGCTGGTGGGGGCCTGGAGGTCCAGGGTCGCGAATGACCAGCCCAGCCACACAGTCCAGGAAGACTCTGCGGGCAGCCGGCCTGAGCCCACGCTAGGCCAGCCGCAGCAGCTGCAGCCATCCTGCCCAGTGGGAGGGGAAGGCACTACAGGGCATGCTTACGTAATGAAGTCCAGGAAGCTGGCGAGTGGCTCATAGGCGTGGTTCCTCATGTGGCGGAACTCCACCACCATCTTCTCCTTGAGCCGGTCATCGATGACTGACACTGTCAGCGGCGACGCCTCATTGGCCAGGAAGTTGCCGTAGTCTGTGCTCTGCAGGTGCAGCTTCAGGTCTGAAAGCCAAGGCGGGGGGATGGGAGGGTGAGAGTTGGCCATGCTGAGCCTCTCAGGACCCCAAGACCCCGTACCCACCCGAACTCTGAGCCCCGGTCTCTCCCCTGGAGTTGTGGCCTGCTGCTACCCTGACCTACTGTCCCTCCCTGTTGGCTCCGGGGCCGTCAGACCAAGGCTCCAGAGATGTCCCAGACCCTTGGGCCATGAGCCAGTACACTGGGCCCCAGAGGCCAAGCACCAGAAGAACAACTGTTCCTCCAAATGACAAGATGGCCTGGAAACACCAACCCAAGGTGCCATTCATAACCCAACCCATAGCCTTTGAGGCCCTTCTGTATGGTGGTCTCTGGGGTGGCCTTAACCTAGAGCAGGGTAAGATGTGCACCCTGCCCTCCAGAGCCTCATGGCTAGAAGTGCAAGCAACACACCCCGGGCAGAAACAATGCATATAAAATAAAGGAGGCAGGAGTTGAGTGGACACTGAGATAGGACGGAGAGGATGAGAGAACATGCCGGGCTGGGCCAGAGCAAAGGGCAGGGACAGGAACATACAAAGGCAACAGCCAACAGGATGGCCTGAGTGACAAGTGGCCTGGAGGGCAAATGAGTGGCATGGGGGGAGATGAGGCTGGGAGGGAAGACCGGGCTTGCTGCAGGAGTGGCTGGAGGCAGACAGGCCCATCCTCCAGGCTCTTCTGAGCAATCAGGGATGGGGCCAGGAAAAAGGGACAAGAGGACAAGCAGAAGGGTCCTGGGTGGGAAGGTCCGGTGAGACCCAGTGGGATCCGGGCAACAACATAACAGTCACCGGGCTTTTGCCTTTGTCTCCCACCCCCGGTCTAGTCTCCACCAGCAGCCTGCGCAGTCTTGACACGAGGCGACGCATGTCACTTGTTTGCACGTCCTCACATCGGGGCCCTCCCTGTCCCTCTGCCTAGACAGTGATGCTCTCTTCTCAGACATCCCCTCTTCAAAGACCTCTCCTGCAGCCTCATGACCCTGTCCCTTCACATATGCTGCTCTTCTTCAAACACCTGTTCCCCCCGTCAAGGGACCCATAAGCTCCGCGACAGCAGGGATCTGGGGTCACTGCGCTGTCCTAGAGCCTAGAACAGAGCATGTTCTGCTGCGTTTTCATGCTCAGTAAGTAACTGGGGGATGGACAAAAGTCTGGGGATAGTGTTGGTGAGGACAGTAGGTGGGTTTACTCCTGGATTTTGAAATGGGGGACACTGTAGCAGCGATGGCAGTACCAAGAACAGTGGCTGAGAAGGTACCCGTATGTGCGTGCGTGCGTGCGTGTATGAAGGCCCAAAAGCCAAGGCCGGCTTCTGCTGTAAGGG
The DNA here is from genome assembly GCF_017311325.1 of Ursus maritimus. Classification (NCBI taxonomy): domain Eukaryota; kingdom Metazoa; phylum Chordata; class Mammalia; order Carnivora; family Ursidae; genus Ursus; species Ursus maritimus. The sequence goes on from NW_024424341.1 coordinate 22,666,795, forward strand.
ACGACGTGTTTTCTGTCCCCTGGGAAGGTTGCCCAGGGGAGGACAAAAAGGGTCACACTCGTGAACATTGCCACAAGCCCCCCTGATCAAGCCTCCCTGTGTTGTCTGTGGGCCTGGAGGGCCATGCTATCCCGGGCTGCTTCGAAGGAAGGGACAGTGTGGCACATAACTCCCTGTGAAGCCCCTATCCCTGCACCCCACCGAGAGAAAAACATTCCCAGCCTGGGGTTAGGTGTGCGAAAGGAGAGACGAAAGGGTATGTGAGAGGGGGAGGTGAGGGAGGGAGGGGCGTGCATGCCCCTGGGTGAAATGCCTTTTACCTGCAGCTCTGGGTGGCACCCGGTGGCCGCCAGCACTCATGTCCTCTGTGGCTCCTGGGCCCTCACAGAATGGACTTTAACCCTGTGAGGCCTGCAGGAGGCCTTCACCACCTGCTGCTCTTGCCATTGCCCTGCCAACTCACACCCCCTTCTCTCCACAGCCACCCAAAAGTAGGACAGAACCAAGGGCAAGGTAGGAAAGGGAGAAGCCACCAGCCCCCTGCTCTACCCCATGGACTTGGCTGCCTTTGGCCCAGGAGGTGTGCACACTCTTATGTCCTCACCCCAGGCCGTCTGCCACAAGTCCCTGCCCTGGGTTCCATTCTTCCCTGTCCCTACCATGGTCTGGCCAAGGTCCACCTATGCTTAGAATAGGCAAGGGTGAGAGAAGGTGTTTTGCTCAGTGGTACTCGAGTTGTTGCAATGTTTAATTACCCATTTGGTTGTCAAAGAAAAATTCGTAACCTTAACTGATGGTTATAACTGATGGTTGCTGGAACAGTACATCACCTTGTATTCCTACCTCTAGTAATGGGCCTTATGTGTCAGGTTTTAACATCCTCGACCCTGAAAAAGCACACAATTCTTTTTAAAAGAAACATGATTTACTTGCACACAACTGATCAGTTTTGAGAGATCGTTAATGTTCTTGAAGGGGTTTTTGTGGGTGGAACAGAGAGTGCGAATAGGACCTGATCCCTTTTATTACAGTATTAAAATTAATTCCACTTAATTTATCAAGTCATATTCATGCCCTGATTTTATATACTTGTATCTATCACACATTATGATGCTTGAAAAACAAAGTGGGCAGGGGTTTCTGGCCAGGGCACAGCAGGTGCTCACATCCCACTAGGGGAAGCTTCAGAGCGGACAGCAGCTGGAAGCCGGGGCTGGAATGTAGTGTTCTGGGTCAGACCGTCTAGTGCGGCAGCTGCCAGACCAAACCTGTTCGTTGATCCACCCGGCCACTGCAGCCAGCAGAGAGCCCATCTCAGGCGATAAGACTCCTTCCTCTCCAGTGCACAGCTGGGTGCAGAGGCCAGGCCAGATGTACAGGGCAAAACCCAGGGCAAAACCCAGGCCCCTTAGCAGGGCCCCTCATGCCTCACCCCACTCTGCTCTGGGACAGCTAGTCCAGGCCCTGGGCCCCAGCCTAGCTTCCTGCCACCTACCCTCCAAAGCATCTTTGCATTCGCTGCTAGAGGCTTCCCTAAATGCTGGCACCCTAGCCTCCACTCTCCAGCAGTGTACCCCACCTCTGCCTTTCGAAACAGGGCTTCTCTTCGCTGGGAAAGCGCGCTCAACAACTTCCCCACTGCCAAGTACCCTCTCTGTTCTCCAGCTCCCACTGACTTGCCATCTAATACACTGGTGAAGTGGGAGTCAGCACCCCAACACCAGGGGAAACCCAGACCCACTCTAACTGGAAACAGAGAGGTCCCTGCTGTGTACTCAGCCCCGTGCCAGGAGCGACCTGTGCACTGGGCCTCCCAGCCATGCCCATTTCACAGACTTAGAAAGGAGCAATCAGAGGGAACACAAAACTTATCCAGAGTCCCAGTCAGGTGTAGAGGGGCCAGGATGTGGATCAAACCTGGTGGATTCTGTTGTCTCCAATTCTGGCCTCCTTTCCTCCCCCACCCTTTACATCCTTGACCACATTCTCCCATGGCCCTCGGCCCAAGGTGGGCCTTTTGGATATGGACCCAACTGCCTAGACTACTTTAGTCCCAGAAGAGCTGGCAGGGGGCAGAGGAGTGAGAGTGGCCAGGGCTGCCCCCTCCATGACCTTGGAGGCAGCCTGGACACTCACTGCCCACCTGACGTCATGCCTCAGCAAGCCCCTCTGGTATCCCCCGTGGCAATGTCTATTCCTAGAGAAGCCAGGAACATGTGCATGTGAACGAGAGGTGCAAAGCTGAGGGGTGGGCTCTTCTTTGCATTCTCCCACCCGTGGGGCTCAGCACAGGCCTGACAGCAAACCCCCCTGTGCCTTGGCTGCTGCATTCTGCTGACGCAGCATCTGGGGAAGCCGCAGCTCCCAGCACTGCTGGAGCACAGACGGCTGCGTGGTTTCTGCTGGCTTTTGTCAGATCGGAGCAAACCCGGGAGACTCTACTGAGAATCCTGCCCAAAGCCCAAGGAGTCTTCCTTACCAGGAAACTCATTTTTAAAGGCCCCCAGGGATGATGTCAAAGGGCCGTTCCAGACCACTTTCCCTGGCCAAGCCCTGTGTCTCCCTGTGACCCAGGGAGAGGGGACAGCCTGCCAGCCAAGAAGGCGACTTGGAGGCAGGCAGGCTAGCCGATCCCTCTGCTTGGACCACACAGGGCTTCTGAACCAGCTCTGACCCGGTTCAAGTAACCTGGTGTCCAGGACCACTTACGGACAGCCCCGAGCCCTTTAGACAGTCGTCAGCGCTGGGAGGAGGTCCGCTAGAACCGCCCCCCCTCCACCACCACCACCAGCAGCTTCCTGCTGTCTCTGAGGGATGCAGAGAAGGGGGTGTGCCTAGGGGTGGGACCCAAACACAGGAGGAGAGGCCTGGAACTTGTTGAGAGCTTCGTGGGAGACCCGGCCACCCAGCCCTGGCCCAGCCCCCAAGGGCAGCCAAGGACGCCAGGGGCTCTGAGAAGGCAGGGGCTAGTTCTGCTCTGCGCCTTAAGCTCAGCAGCCTGACAGCCTCGGTGACAGCCCCTGAGAGCTCCAGACGTGCCTGGGCTGAGGCATGAGCTGTGTTCTGGTTAGCACGCACTCAGGGGACCGCTCTGGTCTACCCACAAGCCCAGCTGTCTACCCCAAATCCTCCCATCCGTGGCCCAGCACCAGGAATGTCTGGCCAGCTTGGGAGCTCTCATAGCAAGAGACTTCCTCAGAGGCTGATTTCTCATGTCCAAGAGGATGCTGCTGCTATCAGGAAGTTCTCTCTGCAGTCTGACCTAAACCCCTCCTCAGAGGAAGCCCACCAACTCAGTTTCCCAGTGCCTCCAGCCTCCCCTGAGGGCTCTGGGCTTGCTCCTCAGCACCCCTCACCCCACCAGGACCTTCCCATACCTCCTCTGCTTCCCAGGGTGGCCTGTCCCAATATGACAGTGACTCTCCCCACAACTCCCATCTTCCAGTGCCACTCAGGCCTCCCTGCCACCATGGTGCCTTTTGCTGGCCTCCTGTCCCATGTTTTGGCTCCCTGCTCCCAAGTCCACTCTCACAACATCACTAGAGTGAAGTCTTCCAACTTCAGCGTGTCATTGTCACCATTACCCAGCGGCCTCTGTGGCCCCAGAGCTAGAGCCCTGCCTCCTGCCCACAGTCTGTGAGGCCCCATGCCCTCAACCCTAGCATCACCTCAGTCTCAGTCATCAACTCTCTGCTCTACTGGTCCCGTGCTCTCACGAGGGCAACTTGCCTATGATCTCTGTCCCAAGCAAGTGCTTCAGGGAAGTCTACAGGATGCCCTAGGGAAAAAGCCCCGGAAGGGCAGGAAACAGGGCTTCTTCCTCAGCCAGAGACGCCTCTGCCCTCCCCCTTCCATAGGGCGCCACTGTTGGCCTTGAGTTTGCCGATGTCAAAGATCATTGCCCTAGCTCCAGCAGGCTTCTGCTGAGCTCTCTGAAGGCCCCACCCTACCTGCACGGCTGTTCCCCCCGGGCTCACCAAGTACACCCAATCAAGCCGGCTCCATAGCTTCCCCTGTCCCTTAACCTCCTGCCTCTCCCTCAGCCCGCGTCTTCAAGGCCAGGACCCCGCAGCAGCACAGCCCTGGGCCCAGCTGGCACTTCTGATTCAACCACGCAGCCCCTGACTAGCAAGAGGGCATGGGCACACCTGGCCTGACCAGCACTCTCTTCTCTGCGTAGGACAAAGTGTGAGCTTGGCAGCCAGTCCCAGCCAGGCCTTGAGAGGTGGCAGCTGGGCAGCCCTATTCCCCATCCACTTCCTGAAACCCTTCCCAGATCCTGCCAGCCCTGAAAGTGATCTTTCAGCCCCTCCAGGACTCCCAGGGGCAGGCAGCACGTGGCCCTTCCAGCCCCCGAGCCTCGGGAGCCCCTCCCCAAGGGCCCCAGGGAGACAGGAAGGGAGGGTCTTGGCCCATGCCAGGGGGTTGGTCCCACACTTCCCCAGGGGCCCAGCAGGCACCGAGGCGGCTCCTGGCACAGTACACTAGGCGGGGCGGCCCCCTGCTCTAGACTCACCCATGGCCTCATGGCCCACGGAGGGGCCCTGCTGGCCAGCTGGCCACCGCACAGCGTGAGAGGACAGTGTGTTCCCAGACTTCACTTCTGCTTTTCCAGAGGTCACTCAACGACGCTCTCCTGGGGAGCTCAGGGGTTTTCAGGAATTGCGGCCCGCTGAGTAAAACCAGATGCGCAAATCTGCTCCCTAGAGCCCAGCGTGCCCACCCTGCCACTCCCTTTCAGGGTGACGGGGCCTCAGAGCTTGCCCCACCACGTCCCTGCGCCCAGGTGAGGGGTCTACTCTGAAGAGACTGAACTGGCTTCTACCTCCACTGCTTCTTCTGCCCCAGAGGCTCTCTAAAGCTGCAACTTCCAGGGGCTCAAAGCAGGCAAACTCAGACGGATGGACAGATTCGGGCAGATGGCCAGGCTGGTGGCCCAGTGGAGCCACAGCCCCGCCTCAGCAAATGCGCTGTGCCTGAGTCGCCTCCCCAGGCTCTGGGGTGGCTGAGACCTCTCCTTTCTATCAGCTCCAAAGCAGATGTGTGTACTGGCTGGCTGGCTCTGCAGGGTCAGAGCACCACATCTGGAACTCCAGTGTGGGAGCCACGGCATGGAAACCGTTAACCCTGGCTGTACCTGGGGCCTACACACAGACTAAGCATCTTTTTTCACCCCCCGACCTCTGCCAGGGCCCATCACAGGCCCCCTGCAAACCTCACATAACACCAACCAACCCTGAGTTCCAGCTCGTCCTATCAAATGCCAGCTCTTCCTCCGCTCCCTCAGGGGCCGCCTTGCCATTGTCCTTCCAGAACCTCCTCACTGCTCACCCCTCCAACTGCGATGTCCTGGCCAGCACAAATCTATCTATCATCCATCAGCTGGTGCACGCCGCAGCCCCTGCCCCCTGCCCCCCTCTGCAGCCCAATTTTGCCAGATCACTGGCTTCGGACATTGCTCCTTAGATGGCTGAGCGCGGCAGGGGAGAGAGAACCTGAGCTGTGGAGCCACGGTAACCTGGGTTCAAACCCTGTCTCACAGCTTGCCTCTGAGCAGCTTGTGGATCCCTCTGGATCCGGGCTCCTGGCCGGTCACCTGGTGAAAGGCTGTGCAGTGCCAGGCTTCTGGGGCACCGGTGACAGACACTGAGCAGAGGCAGTGTTAGAACTGAGCACAGTACACCATAGTCCGTCTCTCCAGACAGAGAGGAGCCCACCTGGAGCTTCTTAACCAAGACCCTCAGCCCCAGTCAGGTGGTACGTGTTCTCGACCCCAGCCCTTGCTCAGGCTGTCCTACTCGGTACTCTGAAGAATGCCCCTGCCCTTCTTCCCCATGGTCTGTCCCGACCCTTTCCGTCTGGCACGTCCTCCTCCTCACTATAAAGGCTGTGGGGGGCCTTGTGCAGCGAGCACATATAAACACACAGGCCCCACTCTGCTGTCTCTGAGGGAGGAAGGAACAGAGCTGGCTCAACATCCAGGACTCCTGTCCCCAAGCCTAGGTCCCACTTCACCTACCAGCATGATAATATAGAGCTTTTGGCAGCCCCGCGCACACAGAGGCTAGGACCCCAGTCTGCACCATCCACCACACCCTGAGCTGCTGTCCTGGGGGTCTTGGGAGCAGGCAGGAGGTGGTACGGCCAAGGGCAGCTCCCGCTCCATGGGAAGCCCCCAGGCTGGCGGGCCAGCAGTCTCGGGAAGAACCTGGAGTCCACTGCTGGCATGGCCACATGCAAGTTACTGGGTTTCAGCTGGCGTTCCGCAGAGACCCTGCAGGGAAAGGACAGAGAGTTCTCCTTCCTTGGTCCCTGGACCAGCATTTTGTTTCACGCTGGAGGCCTTTCAGTGAGGTGAAGCATTCACAGAGGGGGATGGGACTGATCCACAGAGGTGGTCCAGCTGACACCAGGAGCCCATGGCACTACTCACCAGCACACCAGGTGCAGGGATCAAATGGGAGGGTCACTCCCCATGTCCTGGAGGCAGCAGGGTGTCCAACCCAGGTTTACTACCCTTCTCTCTGCTCTGAGACAGGTGGCAGGTGGTGGTGGAGCCACATTTAATTACCCTCATGCTCTTAGGAACACCTCGTTCCTGCTGCTGGGAGAATGAAAGCATCCCTCATATCCCATGAGGAAGTCAACCTATCTGACAGTCAAAAGGGTGCCAGGCAGGCGACAGTCCCCTGTGCCAAAGGGAGGGGCAGAACTGGTTACTGCTGCACCCAGGGCAAGTTCCAAGAAACTCTCCTCTGACTGAGCAGAGATCCGCCTGGATATCCCCTCACCAGAACATCCCCACCCAGGCCCTAAGGCTCCACGGGACTGGCCCGTCCCAGGAGACACAGGGCTTAGAAGGCAGCTTCCCTGTGTTTCCCTGCCACAGCCCAGCCTGAGAACCAAGAGGCCCAGCCTCACCCTGGGAGGCGGTGGCCATACCTCGGCTGCTGCCCTGCACTTTGACCTTGAGCCAGCTCTTTCTGGCCACACAGTTACAGATCCTGCAGGTGGGAGTGGATCTGGGGCTGCAAGGAAGAGCTTTTCATTTTACCAAAGATGTGAAGTCGGCCTGGTGTGAGCGAGAGACGTAAAGTGGTCCCACACGGCCAGGTGCCAGGCAGCCAGGCAGGGCCAGCTGTGGCAGTGAGCTTGCTCGGATGCTGGCCCAAGCCCACGTCTGGACCCGGGGCCCACGGGCCTGCACCACCGGAGCAATCCCGTCAGCCCGTCGTGTGCGGCTTCTGCTCTACTCGCATAGACCTCTGGAGGAAGGACACTAAGGGAAGCTGGAGCTCACCTGGATGGGGAAAGGGCAGTTTTAAGGCCCCCAGCGGCTACTACTCACAGTGAGATTAAGCCAGGTCAGGCTGGATCCTGGCTGGAGGATCCTGCCAGGTCTGCAAAGCCTAGAGCCAAAGCTATGGAAATACTCATTTTGCTTAGACTTAGGCCGTATGGCTGGGCTCACTGGATCAAGTCTCATTTGGGGCTACGAGCCATGCTGCTTTTAGCACAAAGCCTCATTTACTACAGCTTACAGAAACTGGACTGAACAGGCCAGGCCAGAAGCAGAGCTGACCCATCCCATACCCATGACCAGCAGAGCCAAGTGGCTTGGGCCAGGCAGCAAATGGCAGGAGCAGTATGCATCCGGGCTGATCCTGTATAGTACCCTCAGAGCCCTTTAACCACCCTGCTCAAGGGCCTGGCAGGACACGTACAGGGTAAGCAGTAACACGCCAGACTGAGCATGATCAGTGCTGTGGACTTGGGCCAGCCCCTAGGATAGGTGGTCACCTGCTCAGGGAGCCTCACAGCAGAGGCTAGGTCCCAATGATGGAGGCCAATGGAGAAATGGGGTGACAGTGAGACATGGAGCATGATGAGCCAGGACCCTCACTTCCCCCAGGCCTTACCACCTGGTATCTGCCATGGAGCCTAAAGGGGTAAGCGGGTGGGGAGGCTGGGTGAGCTACAAGCCATGCCCTGGCTGCCTTAGGGCCCTGTGTGCTAGGCCATGTGTTGCAGCTCACCCAGGTTCCTCAACTCCCGACCGTTTAATCTCTAAGCTAGATACCGTGTGGCAAGGCCTGGAGGAATGGTGAGGGGCCCCAAAAGCAGGGTCTTTTTCACCTGACCACCACTGCCTGAATCGGGCGCCACACACAGGCAGAGTTCAGGCATCCTTCAGTGAACATATGCAGGAATAAGAAGGAAACAACCAAAGACTGTCGGGTGATTGGACAGGAGGAGCTAACGAAGGTGTCAGGAGATTGTAAGCAAGCCCTTGGCCTTCACCTGGACCCAAGTTCCCAGGTAAAGAAGAGGGTTGGATAAGTTCACCTCCAGGAGGCTGGCCAGCTCTGACGTCCTCTACCCCGGTCAGGCCTAGATCACACAGACTCTCCACAACTCAGCCCCTGAGGGCCATGCAAGGGCTCAGGGTGAGTCTAGAGGCCTGGGTACCCATGGAGGAACCTTGGCAGAACCGACAGCAGGTGCAGGGGAGGCCTGGGCTTGTGGAGCCTCTGAGCAGCCACCAGAGCAAGGGAAGGCAGGGAAGACTGAGTTGCAACAGTGAGGACACCAAGATAATTCCTCAGAGGGGAAGCCCCAGCCGGCAGCCAAATGCAAAGCCTCAGCTGAGGTTAAGGCCTGAAAAAACTGCTGCCTGAGTAGCCAAGGAGAGACAAGGTCTGGGCAAGTGCCCAGGGCCAGGCCAGAGTTGGCCAGGAAATCAGTGCCCAGCACCCAGCACCCAGTCAGGGCTGTTCCTCCACACACCCCTTTCCTTTGCCACAAGCCTGCCTGCCACTCTTCAGGACCACTCAAGTTCCCACGGGGGTAGCCCCAGTCCAGGCCCTTATGCTACAGGGTGCTGGAGGCAGACAGGCAGAGCACGTGCCAGGCTACAGAACAGCAGCCAAACCTACTAAGTGGCCCTTCAGAGTCTTGATCTTCCCGCCTCTAAAAGAGGAGGAAGGCCAGTGCAGACAAGATTAAAAAAAAAAAAATCAGCCAAGTAGGTGTTAGATGAGGCAGAAGCCAGGAAGGTTGATGGAAAGGTCCCCCAAATTGGGGTGCAGAGTGGAAGAGAAGAGTTGTCAGTCACCTGCTAACAATCCCTGTCCAGCATGACCGTGTGTACCTACAGTGCCTATGGAGTTTGGGGTGCCTACCTTGGACCTTTCCCAGAATCACTCTACCCATGTGCACCTGTATGTGTCCCCTAAAGTGCTGAAGGAGTTTGGGAGAAAAGGAGTCTGCCCTGAGGATGAACTTTCCCTCTCCTAGAGGGCCCAGGGTTGCAGGACAAGAGTGGAGGCCACGTGGGGAAGAGTGGTGCTTCTGGGAGCCTGGGAAGTATGGCCCTGATCCCTTGGCAGCCTCAAACTCCTGCTTGGAGCCCCTGAGACCCCTGGTCCATGGCTAGTACACTGAGCTGCAGCTGCTGCTCTGAGTCGGAGCCACCAGCATGACCCAGGTGGGGACATATGAGGACAGCGTGATGGTTAAGCCTGGAGCAGCGTGCACTCAGAACCAAGGTGGACAGCCTCAGAGAATGTCCCCTGGCCTTCTCCTTCCCAACCCAGGAAGCTGGGACACAGGGAGGTGAGGACAGGAAGAGATGGACAGACAGGAGACACTGAGCCGTGAGTCCTACGTAATCTGAGAAGGCCAACTAGGACTTGGGTGAGGGAGGCAGGGCCCAGGACAGAGTTCCAAGGGACAGTGGCCACAGGCAGATGCTGTGCAGAGAAGGAGAGGAGAGGCAGCCTGGCTGAGTCACTAGTTTAGCCACACACCCCTCCTCTGCTCTCTAGCAGCCGAGTGGTCATGGCACACCACCTTGTGGCCGCAGGGAGGATGGCTTTGTAAACAGCAAGGGTCCACTCCTCTCCCTCTCAACACACCCCTCCAATCTAATCCCTGCCTCAGACTTCTGGTCACTATCTCCCCCCAGCCAGTGATCCCTGGGGGGGGGAGGCTGCAGGCACCTGAAAAGCCACACAGGAATGTGTCATAAAGAACAAGGAATAGGCCCAAGGTAGAAATGAGTCTGGGAAAGCCGATGGAGACAAGGTGAGCTTGAGTGTGGTTATGAGGGACTGGTCTTTTTTTTTTTTTCCCTGGGGGTGGACTGGTCCGTCTTGCATCATTGAAGACAGAACCTTCTGAGGAGCAAAACTGGAGAGACTGCAGAGGAAGCCTGGGCATCCTCGGTCCCCTACACTCTTGTTTCCCAGCTCAGCCAGACCCTCAAATCCCTTGATCCAGCTTTCCACCCCACCCCTACCCTGCCTCTACTGCCTAATGCCATATCTTAAAAAAGCAGGTGCTGGAGTGCCTGGCTGGCCAGTGGGTAGTGTATGCGACTCTTGATCGCCAGGTTGTGAGTTTGAGTCCCATGTTGGGTGCTGCGATTATTTAAAAAGTCTTGAAAGTCAGGGCACCCTGACTACAGCATCTTTAGGGGCGGGTGCCTGGGTGGTTCATGTCACAGCTCAGGTCATGATTCCAGGGTCCTGGGATTGAGCCCCAAGATGGGCTCCCTGTCAGCAGAGAGCCTGCTTCTCCTTCTCCCTGTGCCCTGCCCCTAGCCTGCCTGTGCACACGCATGCGTTCTCTAACAGATAAAATCTTTAAACTTTTTAAAAGATTTTATTTATTTATTTTAGAGCACGTGCAAGGACCCTGGGATCATGACCTGAGCCAAAGGCAGCTGCTTAACCAACTGAGACCACCCAGGTGCCCCTAAATAAAATCTTAAAAAAAAAAATTTCTAGGGGCACCTGAGTGGTTCAGTCTGTTAAGCATCCAATTTCTGATCTCAGCCCAGGTCTTGATCTCTGGATGGTGAGTTCAAGCCCCGTGGTGGCTTTCATGCTGGCCGTGGAGCCTACTTTAAAAAATTAAATCTTTAAAAACATTTCAAAAAGCAGGTGCTTAATAACCCAGACACAGGACAATCTATGACATGGCACACCCCTCCAGGACGGCGGCCTTAGGTTCTCCTCCCCTGTACACCAAAACCTAGCCGTCTGCCAGCACCAATACCGAGTGGACACTCATCTAATCACAGAAACATCTATTGAGCATTCACTCTGGCGAGGCACTGTGCTGCTGAATCCTCACAGCCTGCAAGTGATTTCATTTCATAGGCGGGCAAATAAGCTTTGACGTATTTAATCACGTGCTGAGCACCCACAGCCAGCCAGAAAGGAAGCCGTGGTCTGCCTGACGCCCCACCTCACACAGAACTCATGACGGGTCCTGGCGACCCAGGGGGACCCTGAGGCTCCTGACCCTGAGCAGGCACAGACGATCTATAGGAGAGGCCACTACTTCATGTCCTCACACCTATTTGCTCTTGATGCAGACCGTCTAACTAGCTGCAGTATGTCTGACCGCTGAGCCCAAAGCCCAAGAACAGCTAAGAGTTAGAAAAAGGGTCTGGGGTGCTGCAGCAGGCACCCTAACTACAGCAGGATGGGCGAGTGGGCAGTCTGACAGGCGGCAGGAACCAAACTACCCAAAGCCGACTTGGGCCCTCGGGGACAGCGGTTCTTTCCATCTGAAGTCTAACAGCCCCGATGTGGGAGAAACTCTGCTATGCTCCGTGTGTGCCACAAGAAAGCATGAAAGGGAGACCAATACATTCCAGAAGGGTGCCATGCAAAATATTTAAATTAAGAGTACTGGGGCCTTTCCTTCTCTACCATCCAGAAACCCTGGCCACCCAGAAAGCCTATCCCCAAGGGTCCTGGATGGCTCACATTTGCCTATGCTGAGGCTACCTCAAAAGGCCCTATCAGACACTGGCTCCACCTCAGAAACCAAGCCCAAGAGATCACTGAGTAAATCCAAGCAAAGTGTGTTATCACCCGGCAGAGCAAGTTCTGACATGACCTCTGGGGCAGGGCTTGTGAAACAGGGGCTATCAGGTCCTGTGCTGAAGTATATATCAGCGCAAGATGTAATCAAGAAAGGAAAAGCAAGGCGGGAGGAGGTGAAGAAGAAAAGAGAAAGATGGCCAGGTGAGACGTGAGCAGATGAGCTGTACCTGGACAGGAGCCCTGGGGTTCTGGCCTGGTCACCAGCCAGAGGTGTCCAGCCCTGGCCTGGGCCCTCACGTAGCCCCTGGGCTCTGAGTCTTCAGGTGTAAAAAGAAGGGGCTTGATGGGGGTTCCCTAAGACTCAGACCAGCCCTGGCAGGCTGTGAACCAAAATCTGCAAGTCAGATGTCCAGGGTCACCAGCAGAGGTCTCCTCATGGTTGGCCATTGGGTGTGAGTAGCTTCTCTGTGCATATCTATGTGCTCTAATTTCCCTTATTTTACATGTCTTTATCAGATGTCTCAAATTATGAACTATTTGTTCACTGCAATAAATCCAAAGAGTACATAAAATAAAAAATATAAAAAACGCACATATTCCCCTCCCAGCCTCTTCAATCCCTCTCTCCAGAGGCTGCCATTCTAGACCGTATGGTATCTATGCTTCCAAACACTTTTCCATGTGCATATAGTATTCTACTAAAGTGGGAATATATTAACAATATATTTTTAAATCAGTCCTTATAGAACTTCACGCTTTTTAGCATTTGCATAGTATTCCACTGTAAAGACAGACCATAGCTTATTTAACAATACCCCTGTTGATGAATACTCTATTGGTTCTAACAGGCTATGGTTATGAACAAGGCTGATGTGAATATCTCTATACATGCCATCTTGTGCTAACTTAGAGGGACACGAGACTCTAAGTGGGGCTACGGGGACACAGAGTACATACACATGCAGTGTTTTAACAAGATGGTGAGAACCTGACCCCAAAAGGTCCTCACTGAGTCACCCTTCCACCAACTTTACTTTTTGGAATTAAAAAAATATATACGTTTAGTCAAAAACAAAAACAAACACAAAACCACCACCATGCCCAGTCATGCAGGAGAATGCACGGCAGGGATCAGAAGGGGAATCCCTGGCTGTTGCTCTCCCTGTGCCGCTTGCCAAATTAGGCTCCATGCCAGGCGTCCTCGTCAGACCATGCTTGTGTCCACTTGGCCTGTCCTTAAGGCTGTCTCCAGCCTCCTGGCAGGACTCACGGGCAGGACTGGGCTTCTAAGGGAGACTTGCCCTGGCTGCAAGCCAACAGATGGCTGAGCGTGGGCTGAAATGCTGCCAGCCAGCCAGCCAGCATGCTGATGACTTCCAGACTGGTATCTCTGGTGTCACTTCCCCTGAGCTCCAGACCCACACAGCCGCCTCCCTCAGACACTTCGGCTCAGCACATCTGAGACAGAACACCTCCTCTTCCATTACCCCATTCATACCCCAAACTGTCTCCTCTTCAGCTGGTCCCCATCTCAGGAGCACTTCCAGCACCTACCCAGTCATTTATGAAGTCGGAAGCCTGACTCCTAATGCCTCTCACTCCCACACCGAATGAAAACTGGCCCAAACTTGTGGGTCTCACCCCCTAAGCTGGTGCCTGATCCAGTCCTTCATCTCCCCTCCTGCCCCTCCTGCCCGGGTTCGGCCCGTGTTTTCTCACCTGGAGAGCTGCAACAGCTGCCTGCCTCTAGCCTGGCCCGCCTAGATCCATCCTCCAGAGCCTCAGACCACGTTTCCAACTGCATCCTCCTCCCACCCCCACTCCCTTCACAACTCCCCCCTGCCCCCTTCATCTACCAAGGGACCAAGTCCGAGTGGGCTCATGGCAGCAAGACCTCTCTCCTGTCCCTCTCAAGCCTCCACCCCACTCTGGAGCCTCGGCCTCTTGGGCAGCAGCAAGTTGGAGAGGAAGAATCAAGGTATCGGGTGGCCACGGTCACCACCAATGATCCACGCCAGCTCATACATCACTGGGCATCGGGGGTCTCTTCGCTCAGCGATGCCCCTGCCCAGGGCAGTTGGGACAACATGGATCCTCAGACTCCTCGGGGAAAATTTCAGGTGTGTATGGGGCCAGGCTGTCATAGCTCAGAATCGAGGTGCTTGTTCCCTTCGCTCCACAGGCAAACTCTCCCAGGCTATGACCTTCTGCACACTCTGCTCCCGATGCCCCTGAGCTCCTCTCTCTCTTGCTTATGGCCAGTGGACTCTCAGGGCTGTGTTATCTCTTCATTCGGGAGGCATCCGACTCTGAGGAATTTTGCACTGAGCTAAGCTCATCTTCCTGTCCAAGCCATGGTCCTCTAACTTCACCAACTCAGTAGAGTCTCCTTTCACCAACAAAAGGCAATATAGGAAATATTTCCAGGCAAGACTATAAACAGAAACTCTTAGACATTTCCCACACACTGGCCTCAACCTAACCCTAAGAATCTCTCCTTTCCCTTCTTCTTCTTCTTTTTTTAATCGTAACATTTCATCCCTCCTGAGCTGTGTCCAAGGCACTCAAAGTCTTTCAGGAACCAGCCTGATGCACATATCCACACTCAGCCCCTATACGTCCCTGGCACGTGTTCCATTCTCTCTTCCCAGTTCATGAAGCTCCTTGGACACTCTATGAAGTTTCATGTTACTGAGACTCTAACGCTGTTCCTTCTTCCCACCGCCTTGGCCTAGCTGACTTTTTTTGATAACAGCTTTACTGAGATATCATTCATATGCCATACAACTTTCCCATTTAAAGTGTACAATTCAGTGGGTCTTAGTATATTCACAGAATTGTGTGATCATCACCACCATCAATTTTAGAACCCCAAAAAGAAACCCTGTATCCTTTTACCCCACCTGCTCCCATCCCATCCCCCTAAAATTTACCTCGTGCCTACTATACATTCGATGTTGTTTGCCCATTAGACAGACACACTTACCCCCAGGCAAGACCCATGTGACAAGTTTTCATTACCCATTCGAGGCCCAGCGTGGAGCCCATCTCTCAGGAGTGATAGGAGGGACTGACCATGGTGAGAGCAGCTGGCTTCCGTGACTGTTCACTTGGCACCGGGCCCTGTGCTTACACTTCGTACACATCTCGAAGAGATGCTGTTAACATTTCTGACTGTACAGCTGAGGACAAATGACTTGCCCAAGGTCACAAAGCCAGTAAGTAGCTGAGCTGGGATTAGTTCCCCAGTGAGCTCTGTTCCATCTGTATGTCATCTCTGCCCATACACTCCACGCACTGTTCTCACCTTCTAGTCCCATTCTCCTCTCGTCTCATTAAGGTCACCGTGACCTCTGAATGGCAAATCCAAGTGAAAAGCTGTCTGACTTTATCTCAATCTCTTGGCCACATTTGGCATTCATCACCCCTTCTTTTACAGGTTCTCTGCTGGGGCTGCCCACCTCTCAGGGGGTGTCTTCCACCTTTTTGGCAGGA
This sequence comes from Ursus maritimus, assembly GCF_017311325.1. NCBI lineage: Eukaryota > Metazoa > Chordata > Mammalia > Carnivora > Ursidae > Ursus > Ursus maritimus. The sequence continues at coordinate 22,682,130 of NW_024424341.1, forward strand.
CCCCTTGATTAACTGGAGCCTGTCCCAGGGGAGGGTCTCATCTTGGGCCTCTACTCTTCTGACTCTAGGCTCTCTCTTGGAGGCAGCAGCCACACTTCTACCCTGATTCCCAAAGTTGTCTCCCAAGCTCAGACTCACTCCTGACCACCAAAAATCGCCTCTACATTGCCACGCAAATGGCTCACAGTTCCCTCAATCCTGCTCTTCTCATTCTTTCTCCAACCTTCTCTTCTGCATTTCACTATCATTTCACTCTGCCACCAACACGGTTGCCTACACAAGAGGTGAGGACATGGGCTGTGACTCTTCCTTCCTCCTCAGCTCCTTATCCAACCCCTCAAGTCCTCTCACTTCCTCTTCCTAAGAGTCCCCCACAATGATCCTTGCTAATGCCAAAGGCAAGCTGTCATCGTCTCTGACCTGGATTACTTATAAAATCCTGCAAGCTGTTCTTCCCACCTCTGGTGTGGCCCCCACTTCCAATCCCCTTTTCACATTGCAGGGGCACTCTAAAGTACAAGTCCAATAGTTTTACTCACCCATGCCCTCACTCAGGACAAAGCACTTCCTCTACGGCTTCTGCAATCCCTCAAGACCTATCTCTAACTCTCCAGCCACACTCCTTGCCACACCATAGTTAGTGCTGAATGACCTGCCACTCTTGGAGGACACCATCTCCCTCTCCATCTGCAGTTTCATGTGACTGGTGATTGGCCAAGCCCAGCCTGGAGGCTTGCTTTCTTCTTCCCATAAGAGACAGTCTCTTGTGAAAAAAATGTTGAAATGCAGGAGATGTTGTAATGAAAAGAACACAAGCAACTCAGAACAGGGAGGGATAAAGTGTTCTGGAAGACAGCCAGCATACCATACATGTGAGCCCTTCAACCATGGTTCCTGAGCATCTAATTTACTGGCTCTCGCCTCCTGAATGTTAATTATATTTCTTTACAACAGGAAAGAGATGTCCTGACTGGCCCAACTGTCAGGTAGAAGCCTCCATTCCAAGTTAGGAAACTAGCATCAGCTGAATTGTGGCTGCATTACCCAGCTAGCCATATGCTTGCTTTCTTCTATTTTCTATGTTTCTGAGTAAGAAGAGAGCTAATCCATAGAAAAATCCTGGAAACAATGACCAGGCCAGTAGCAATGAGAACCCCTTAGACTCATTATGATCTCTAAATACCATTTTCCAATAAAAAGAACCAGGTCTCCTAGGAGAAATGAGGACTCTCGGTCTGGGTCAGGAAATGTATAAGATTAGAACATATGGTCATCTCCGAAGTAAGGAAAGTTCTCAAAGGCTACAGGATTGTGTCAAAAAGACTCAACAGCATATTGAATAAGCTCCCACTGGCCAAGGGATAATGTAAGCATCAATAAAAAGATGGAAAAACAAAAATATATCAAAATCCACATGTGCATTATGATACTATACCAAGAAAAAGAGCAAACCAAGCAAGCAAGATGGACAATGGAGAACATATGAGCTTTGGAAGTCCTAAAAGACTGAGTTCTAGCAGAAGAGATCAGTAGCAGATGCCCTGCTAGAGTGGAATTCAGGAAGGCCCGGGGTGTGGTGGAGGGCATGCATTTGCCCTTCGTTGAAGAACACCCTCTGCCCAGTGCCCTGTGCCTTCCGGGAACTGTCCAACACCTGAAACATCTTCTTCGGAAATCTTGTCACTTCAGGACACACTTACAGATCTCACTAGGGACTGAAGGCTTCCTTGGTCTCCCCTCTCCTCTCTCCTTTCCCCTGGAGTTAGGGAGGCAAAAACACACCCGGCAACAAAGGCCTTAGGTGTCACCTTCAGAAGCAGAGAAGGACTATCTGTAGATGACAATGGGTTTTGTGGTCACTCCTTCTGCTTCTGGTTATCCCCAGCACCTGAAAGTCTTCAGCATCTCCAGTATATAGGGTCCCAAGAATCCCAAACTCTGCGTCAAGAAACATCAAGGAAAATGGCACAGACAACCACAGGAGCTGTAATTGGGTGGAGGGGACAACATTCTAGCCTAGCATGACCACAAGGGGGCTCTAAGATGGGGTGCTACTGGGGCTGGGCCTTGAAGGGTGGGAATCACTGGGCTTCGTGGGGATGAGACGGATACAGAGGAATGGCAGGTGCAATGTAGTGAAAGCAAGAGCTAACATTTATCTAGCACATACTCTGTGTTTGTTGCTGGGCTAAATGTTTAAATGTAAAAGCCTGTTGACATTTCACAACCTTATGAAACAGGTGATGACAACATACCAGATGAAGAATCCAAGGCCCAGAGATGTTAAATAACTTGTCTAAGGTAATCCAGTAATTGGCAGGGCTGGGATTCAAACTCAGTTTTTTTCCAACCCCAGGGTCCACCACACTATGTGCATCAAGAGTTGAGAGGGATGGCTTGTGTGAGGGAAAGGAGTATGTGTGGAAGAGCAAGGAAATCCTTGAATGTGACCGTAAAGGTCTAGATGGGGTGCCACAAGGCAGGCCATGTGCTGAGCAGTGTTGCAGGAGGAAGGGCCTAACACATTTATGGAGGATGATGGAGGGGTTGCTGGGAAGATGGGAACCTGGTGCCCCCAGAAGCTCTACAGGAGGAGGAAGGACAAGCAGCAGCATTAGTGAGGAAAACCTAGAAGAGAAACAAGTTTACCAAATGCCAGTTGGTAATCAACAGTGTTCACCTTCAGATTTAAACAAAGAAAGATCTCCAGTCCCAGGCAGTCCACAAAACTCATATTAAATGCCAACTGTATGCCAGGCCCTGCCCTTGGCAGCCTCCCTCTGTTTCTTCTCCTTTTCCCAGTGAGGAAAATCAGGTTGCTGGCAGGCTCCTACAACCCGGCACCCTGATGTGCTCTCCTCTCCTTCCCACCTCCACTCTCATAAGGCAAACAGCTTTTCTCATATGTTTATGTTAAAACCATAAAGTCCAGAATTATTGCATTTTAACTTCAATAAGTTTTAAAATTTAAAAGTATTTATTTTTACTTTACTGGTCCAGTTTACAAGATAAACAATAACTGATATTTAAAAATTGAATCCTCTTTTAACCTCAATAAGTCTTTGATGAGAAAATTTTCTCCAGAGGGCAAATCGTCTTCCCCTCCAGTTACCAACCATGGAGCCAGCAGTACCTCTCCTCAAGAGCATCTCTTGTGGGTCAGAAATGGGAACTTACATCCCAAGCACAATGCCCTTCGCTATCACCAGGGGAAGTGGGGACTCAGCGACATCTCTAATCTAGTAAATCTGATGCAGCTGTGCCCCAGGGAGTCAATCTTAGTTTGGAGCTGAAGAAAGGGGAACTTAGCTTCTCATCATCCTTGTGCTTTAAAAACAAACAAACAAACAAACAAACAAACAAAATCCTGTTCCAACAGGCAACCTTCTCGCTAGGGAGGTGGGCTTTATTAGCCAAATACAAGTGTAGGAACTTCCAAACTTGGAGGGCCACCTCTTGCTCTCCGAATCACTGCCTTCAGGAGACTCTGCTCAGCCAGTGGTTCGGCGATGGGAGCAAACTCTCACTAGGTTGGCTCACCAGTTCCCCAGGAAGGCTCAGCCCGCCGGCCAAAGCTAAGAGACTGTGATCCCAAATGCCTTCGTGTATGTTAGGCGGGAAGCGGGGGACTTTTCCGCTTAGGTTCTCTGAGCATTGCCACGGGGCCGTTCTTTGACTACGTCAGGGTAATGAGGTTTGTATGGGCACTTCTCGCACCACCGATCAATCACTCTCGAGAGACCCTCTTTTTCAAACTACACGGCAGGCACAAGAGGGGAAAGAGGCGGTCCCAGCAGACGCTAACCACCGCGGTTCTTAAAGCCTTGGTTGCGTCTGGGCCCATGCGTCTGGAGACGCAGCTGGAGGGAGATTCCCTTCCGGGGCGCCCGCCATCGGCCCCTGGATTCCCAGCAAGGCCTCTCAGGCCCTTCGAGAACCCCCGCCTCCGGCTTCCCCGCCCAGATCTCGGAACCCCCAGGCCTGGGCCAGTCTTCGTGCCGGCCTTTCAAGGCCCAGCCGCCCGGCCCCGCGGCTCACCCTCGAGCGTCTCGCACTGCACCAGATTGAGGTAGTCCGCCTGGCTGAGCACCCCGGCCTTCAGGCCGCGCACCAGTCCCTCCAAGTAGCCATTGTCCACGTTGAAATAAAGCTCCGGGAAGAACGACATGGCTGCGGCGGGGGAGGCGAGATCGGAGAACCCCGATCGCCCGGTGGACAGCTTGATTCCAAGATCAGCTGACTCGGCGCCAGCAGCGGGCTGTCAAGCGGGTCAGGTGATGCGCGGGAGCCTCACGTGAGCACAATGGGGCGGGGCTCTGAGTGGCGCCCGGCTTCCGGGTGGTTTCGTCCGAAAGCATTGCGCAGGTGTGGGCCCTCTGGCGCCTGCGCGAGTAGGGCAGGCGTGCCTCTCGCTACCGGGTTTAACCAACTTGGAGTGTCTGAGGCCGGCCGCGTGGTGGCGCACGTGGCCGCGGGGATTCGATTGGGCCCTCTAGCTTTACACCCCCGTGTGGGGTGGCTGTTCCTGAGGGGCAGGCCGAGTAAAGATGGGAGTGAGCGGTGCTTCTTATGCTTGGAAATGTTCCAGACTGTTGAGTCAGTCTTCCCCCGAAGGGAACTACGGCTCGAGGGGCAGGCTTCAGTGAGGTCGCAGGTCGAGTTAGCTGCTAGCGGGCCCTGGAGCCTAATGTTTGCTTGGCCAGCCGGGAGTTACAGCCCTTACATGCATGGCGCGCTGCACCCGCATTTATTGTACAAGATTCTGGAGGGCTGGAGCCCGGCCCTTCTGCTTCCCCACCGGCGCCTGGCACCGTAAGAGGATGCATGTAAGTGATTCAGATGATGGGTAGCCTAGACCGTGGGGTAGGTGTGTGTGTGATTTCTTGGCTTGGCGGTATCCCCATCCTACTGTGACCTCCATGACCTCCCGCCTCCGACGGCCACGTTGGAAATAACGCCACAGCCTTGGGGTTGGTCCCAGCCTTTATTCGCTACCTCGTGCACAGCCCCGACCCCGACGTCGACCCACTAGGTACGGCTGCAGGGGTTCATGGCAGTACCCAGCTTGCGGCAGTAGCAGAAGGCGTTGAAGAAACGGCAGTAGCACGTGGCACATGGGTCGCAACATGGTACCTGGTGTCCCAGACAGGATTCATGCAGCCTTACGCAGCGACGCGGGGAGCGTGGCTCGCGGCCCTCCGGATCTAGTACCTACAGGAGTGAGGGAGCAGGATTTCAGGCATGGGCCTCTGAAGGCAGGTCCGGGGATGTCACCTGCCTCAATCCAGGCAGGATGGCAGTGGAGCATGGAGAGCGTAGTCTGCAGTATCACCCTGGGTGGGGGTCGTGAGGTAGAGAGAGGGGATGATGCCTGACGGCCCTCCCAGGCCTGTGGCCATCCCCCTTTTCCTGGGCGGTTACCTCTGCCAAAGCCTCGGCCTCCTGCAGCAGGGCTTCTGACTGTTCTGCAGTTGTTCTTTTCAGCGAGGACTGCAGGCCCAGGCCTGGAACCGATGATGTGAGGGCAGAACCCCCTCCCTCCCCATGCATAAAACACCCACCTCCAAGGCCTGGGGTTGGGAAGGGGGAAGGAGGGCTCATACCAAGCAGGATACTTTGTGGCCAGAGGGTATCCAGGCTCCACCCAGCTCCACCCCTGCCCATACTGACCTGGGAGCTCTGGGAACAGGTCCTGGTCAGGCCTTCTGATGCCTTCCAGGGGGGCCAGGCCCATCTGGGCCCCCTGCATGGGGGGCAGTGCCAGCAGCAGGGCACAGCTCAGCAGCACTGCAGGCAGCATGACCTGGCCAGCAATAAGACCCACCACTTAGTCCTTCCTCATCCTTGATGCACCATCTAGTTGCCCTACCCCGACAGAGACCTCCCAGAGATCAGGAGTCTCTGCCCAACCTGAGGTCTTACCTTTGCTTGCTGGATCCTTGCCTGGAGAGTTTCTGGCCACTCCGTGCCCTCAGCTTATATGGCAGGGTCTAATGAATGCCCCACACGTGACTGCTGCCTGCAGCTAGGACATAAGGGGCCCTCCCCAGAGGGTGGGGGCACAGCTCAGGCCTCTCTCCCTGCAACCTGGGCTTTTGGATGCTCTGTAAGAGGTGTGCCCATCTCTGATTTGGGGTGAGGTCCCCAGGTGCCAATTAAAGTTTGGGAACAAGATAGGACGCCCAGAACCCCCAAATTTCTACAGGACAGGGACCTGGGTAGGGGTGGGGAGGTTGGACAGGCTGGAGCCATTAGCAGTAACAAGGCAGGCAGCCCTGAGATCTTAATTTAATTTGTGGCCCCGGAGGTGCTCACTCAGACCGTGTGTGGCGTGTTGTTTCCTTTGCTTCCAGGAACTTTGGTCAAGGGCATTGAAGAGGGTGATGGGCCAGTGGCCAGAGTGGGGTGCAGACCTAGACCCTGGGGTTTTTTTGGAGGGAAAAGGGAGGGGAGAAGTCCACTTAGCCAAAATCAAGTTCTCCTGCCTCCATCCCTGGT
>NW_024424341.1:22688641-22721378 GCF_017311325.1 Ursus maritimus
CCCCCCCCCCCCGCCACCGCCTTTGTCCCTCCAGGCTACTCCAAGACCCCCCACCCCTACTCCTTCTCCCAAACCCTTTTCCGCCTGGGGTTCCTGGAAGCCAGGGAGGCAGAACGGACTGTTCCCTGGGTGGGCGAGCAGCTTCAAAGTAAAAAGCTTTCAGGCTGCCTATCTCATTAGTGCTAATGGCTGTTCCCTTCCGCCCTGTGTTGTCAGGCCTGTGCCCACGCTTGGTCTCATCAGCACAAGGCCAGGGTGAAGACTGCCCTTTCATGAAGGTGGGAGGACACACAGGACCCCACCTGCTCCTGCCTTCGCTCTCCCCTCTGGAAGACTCTTTAATACACACTTGCCCATCAGGGAAAGGGGTACAGGCTGAATTACCTTCAAAACCTCAGTGTACAAACTGAGCCGGCCTGAGACAGTAGGAGGATGAAGAGGCCGTTGGGGTTTGCAGTCTAGGTTCACACAGGTTGTTCTGCCCAGGACAAGGCCTGAGGAAGTCCTCCCAGCAGCAGGTGGACACCATATGTTGTCATCTGACAGCCTTTGGCCTTCAGCACCAACAGTCGGTCTTGGGGTTCAGTTGCATGGGGAAGGCCTACTCAGCAGACAGCAGGGCTGTGGCAGCTTCATTCACAGATGGGCACTGATGTCTGTTCTGGTATCAGGCTAGCACTGGGCTCACTTGTGGTTGGCACAGGATAACAGTCTAGGAGCTCAGAGGGTCACATACTACTGCCCAGAGGGAGGAGGCTGGGGAGTAAGGGAAAGCCTCTCTGAGGAGCTGGTCCCTGGATAATCCAGCAAAGGGCCATCCCCCTTTCTCCCCCTACAATGCCACTGGCTATTTTGGTGACAAAGAGCCACAAAGTGGACCTGGTATCAAGGTCTCCCTGGCAACTAACATTGACCTTTCTTTCCCAGAGGCTAGAGCTGGGCCCAGGCTTCTACCCCAGGGCTTTCTCTTCTCAGAGTGGTGCAGGGTGAAGGTATCAGGCACTAAATATGCTTCCATCTTGGTGGGGCCACTTGGGGTTCAAGAAGGGCAATACATCAAATGTACCCAAGGCACTTTCCCCAAATTCCTAGCCCCATCCTTGAAGATTCTGGCTGAAAAGTTGGAGGTGGGGAGCAGGGACTGCATGTGGATTTTGGAAAGGTGCTCCAGGTGAGTTGAGGTGGAGGCTGTGAGCACTTGGCTGGGCCTGATCGGCATCCATGCTGAGAATAGTTCATGTTCCGGGGCGGTGGGCTCATCCCACCCAGGTGCTCCGTGTCTGCTCATCTACAGAGCAGTGACTGTCTTCCCCTGTGTGTGTGGAGGTGAAGACATGGGCAGTGATGGGCAAGGGCTGAGCACTCCCGGGGCAGCCCCGTCCCTAGTCAGGTCCAGTGAGGGAGACAGTCAAGAAAACCAACCATCAAAACACAGTAGGATAGTGAGAGAAATCTAAACATTGGATATTTGATGACATTAAGGAATAATTGTTAATTTTTTAAGTTGTGATAATGGTATTATGGTTTGAAGTAGCTTTTTTTTAGAGAAATATAATGAAGTATTTACTGATAAAATGATATGAAATAATCCAAGGGAGGGGGAATAGCAGGACATGATATAGATGAAATAAAATTGTTTATGAGTTGGTAATTTGTTGAAATGGGATGATGAGTACACGGGCTTCATTATCCCATGACTGCTATCCTTGTGTATGTTTGAAAATCTTCATAATAAATATTAAAAACAAAGAGAATTATTTAAAATGCAATGGGATAAATGCTTTGATAGAAGAATGCCCCAGGAGCCTGTAGGACTAGGAGGGGCACCTACCCCAGAGGAGGGAGGAGCAGGAAGTTGGCTAGGGAAGGCTGTCTGGAAGAGGAAACTTTTATTCATTCATGAAGCTTGAGTAAGAGTCAAGGGTGGAGCCAGACAAGGGACAATGTAAGTTTCCTGGACCCATAATTGGCACTTGATTTACCAAGCTGCCTGGTTCTACAGCATAACATTGGTAAGGCTCTGCTCCAAGCCTGGTTCCTGCTGGACGAGCCCCAGCCTGGTGAGCAGTCAGTAGACGCTTTTCTCCCCCCTCCCCGCCCCACCCGGGGTCAGAGAGTTGGCTACTCCCAGAGTTGATTCAGTCAGTGAGTCAATCAGCAGACATCTATCACACGCTCCACATTGTATCACTGCTGTGAGCGTGCACAGGTTCAGACCCTAGCCCCAAGTGCCCAGCAGCTGTCCTGCCACCCCATCAACATTTGTTTACATGCTTTCCCACCCCGCCCTCCTTCTGCCCCCCAGCATTGTCACCTACCCGCCTCCCACCGCCTCTGAAGTAGCCCCAAACATTGCCTGTGGCTTTCTGGTCGTAGTTCTCTCTATATATCTATATCCATATCTATATCTGTTCCTCTATCTAAAGTGATATTTCCGTTGACTTATCACATTTTATTTGTTTTTGCAAATAACCAATCTTTGGCTTGATTTTATCAAATTTTGTTACAATTAAGTTTCTGCCTTCCTACTATTTTCTATTTCCCTTGGGTTTGTTGATCCTTACATTTATCTTTCCTCCTGATGAAAGAGTTGCCTACATCTAGTAGTCTATAAAAGCCCCCCCCAGCCCGTTTCATCTGCTAATGAGTATAAATACTGTGGGGGTAATTTTACTGGTCAGGAACTGATGTTCCCAGGATCGTGCTTGTTGACAAAAAGAAATGTTCTGGGTGGCGGATTTGGGAGACCCGGCGGGAGGCAGAGTCTGCTTGGTGAGGCTGGGGAGGGACCCAAACATAGGGATCCTGATTTCAGAGAGAGGAAGAGAATGTGGTTGCTATGTGTGGGAGATCAAGTATGAATACAAGGAGGGGGGCTTAACCCCTATCTCTCCTCTTTTCCCTCCTCAAGGTAGTCCTCACCTCCAAGGGCACTGTTCCTACTTTGTCCAGCAGGGGGCAGCAGAGCACCCACCGGCTCTCAATCCTACTTTGTTCTGAAAACCAGACCCCCTCCCAGCACACTGCCCCTGCCCTGTGGCTCATCTGTAGGACTTCCAAAAGGCAGAGGTTGTCTGGAGAGGTGTGGTCCCCTCAATTATCCAGGGAGGGGAATCAGGATGGATGGGGCTTATTTCAGGCTGGTGTCTTGAGCCCTCAGCTGGGCGGGATGGTGCTCCTGGAAGAAAGTCATGTTTGTTGCATGAATACCGAATGCCAGCGCTTGCCATTCTCCCATTCGTGCAAGAACAATTTATTGAGTGCATGCTACATGAAAGGCATTATACCAAGGCTTCCGGACTTGGAGTCTAGGTCAGAGGCCATGGTGACCTGAAACTCCTGATTCTGAAGTCAGACAGGCTTTGTGGGCTTTCCCGTTGCATTGAAAGTATAGGCTGGAGCCAGGCCAAGGGAGAGTGGAGCAAGGTACAGAGACCGCTGATGGACAGACTACAAGGGGACTCAGGCCCAGAAATACCCTTTACCCTCAGGCCTTGCTCTAACTCCCAGTCTCCTTCCCCTTACAGTCCTCCCTTTCAGTGCTGGAAGTGGGCCCTTTATCAGGGGTCCCCAGAACAGCTGAGCTGTGGCTGGAGTGTTCAGAGGGAATTTCACAAAGGCCCAGGGGTGCCAAAGAGAAATAGGCCCAGCTAGTCTGGTTCATAGGATGTGGCTTGCAGTCTGGATGCTTGGGCCCCACTGGTATGGCAAAGGCCATCCTAAACTCCAACCCCAGCCCCCTCTGAAGACATCTGCAACCCAGTGTCCACTCCCAGATGCCTGCAGACATAGCCAGTCCTTCTTTCCACTTGCCAGGGCTTACCTTTCAGTGTGAAATACTCTGTTTCTAGGGGGGTTGCAGCACCCCACCTTCTGTCTCAGGGTGACTTCTCACTGTCAACATGTCTAAACAGGCAGACAACAGCCTCCACACTCACAGGAAGCCCACACAAAGTGGTGAGGGGCTTATTCCATTCCAGGTGATGAGAGGACCCCTGAATTTAAAGATTATTTATTTATTTGACAGAGAGCAAGATCAAGAGGGAGCACAAGCAGGGGGAGTGGCAGGCAGAGGCAGAGGGAGAAGCAGACTCTCCAGTGAGCAGAGAGCCCGATGCGGGACTCGATCCCAGGACCCTGGGATCACAGCCCGAGCCGAAGGCAGACACTTAACCAACTGAGCCACCCAGGCGCCCCGAGAGGACCCATGAATTCACCAAGATCTCTGGGTAAGTTTGAGTCCCCAGCAACCCTTCACAGAGGCATAACACTGTTGGGCTGGGAAGGGGGTGCCCAGGATGTCCCCTTCATTGTTCCTAATCTATCCCCATAGAAGGGAGCAACCCAACTCTCTGGGGATATTCAATGGCTGAGCTAAAGCCCAGGAACATAAGGGTTTTCACAACAGGAACCTCAGGTGACCTAGGAATGATTCTTATCCTAGGAATTTCTTCCTTCCATCCATCCTTCCTTCCTTCTCCATGCCAAGCATGGCATGCCAATATGGGCCTCGAACTCAGAACCATGAGATCAAGACCTACGCTGAGATTAAGAGTCAGATGCTTCACTGACTGAGCCATCCAGGTGCCCCAGGAATTACTGTTTCTTTCTTTTCTTTTTTTTTTTTAAAGATTTTATTTATTTATGTGACAGACAGCCAGCAAGAGAGGGAACACAGCAGGGGAGTAGGAGAGGAAGAAGCGGGCTCCCAGCGGAGGAGCCTGATGTGGGACTCGATCCCGGAACGCCGGGATCACGCCCTGAGCGGAAGGCAGATGCTTAACAACTGTGCCACCCAGGCGCCCCCAGGAATTACTGTTTCTGCTAAAGCCCCAGGAGGTCTCCAACCTGTTCATCCCTGCCACTCGGGTTCTGTGCAGGTAACGAACAGAGGCTGCAGAACTCTGGATATAGGCATGGTGATGCTGTCTAAGGCACTGGGCACAGGGGTGCGCTGGTACCGGAGTTGACAGACTCAGGGTGAACCCAGGGTCAGCTAAGGAAAGCAGCGAGAGCTATGGCAGCTCCCAGGGTTCTCTGGACCCCCTCCTTTTTGCTGTTACCTCTTCCCATCTCTTTTGCTTCCAGCTGCAAAAAAAGGCCTGGGAGGTAGACGTATAGGCGCTGGGAAGAGGTTGAGTCCTTGGGGGCAGTGGTCATCTGGGGACCTTGGTTGGATAAGATAACCTTCCAGCTTAAACCTCCGGAGCACAGCTCTGACCCCGGCACCAAGGCCCAGGCCAGCATGGGAGGAGCTCACAGGGTGCCCTTTTGCCAACAGCCCGGCTGGTCACTCCCAGTTTTGCCCCTGTAGGCCCTGTGTAAACTGTCTCCACCAAGCCCTAGGTAAGGGTCCTCCTCCCCATCTCTGGCCAAAGCCAGACTTTGTATCAGGATCTGGCATAGAAGCAAGTTTTCCTCCCTCCTTCAGCCCTTTACCTGCTAAGTTTATCCAATGCCCCACAGCAGGACTCCCATCCCTTACATGTAATTCTCAACAGAACGTCAAAATAAGCCATCCCCATTTTCATAGATCGGGAAACAGGCTTATAGCCTAAGTGACTTCGTTCCGATCACTCCCCTGAGAACGGGCTGGCCTGCTTTCCTTTCTTCCTTGCATGGCTCAGGGCTGTTTTACAGCTGGAGAAGGATAGTGTGTGTACATGCACGTGCAGGTGCACATGGTGGGGGTGTGTGCTCGCGTGCACACGCGCACACACGCACGTGTGTTATCAGGGGGTTGTCAGACATGCTGCCCTACGATGTCTCCCCACACACCTCCTGGCGGTGGAAACCATTCACCCACCTACAGAGCTCCCGAGAGGTGCACAGACAAAAACAAGCAGCCGCTGCACCCCCGCTCGACTCACCCCCCATGGTGCTGTGGGCTCAGTTGGGCGCCAGAGCTGTGCTGAGTGTCCTTATGCTCTTGGACACGTTTCTAAATAATCTATGAATCAAAGAAGTCACAAGGGAGAACTAGAAAATGTTTCAAATTGAATGATAATGAAATACAATATATCAAAACTAATGGGATGCAACTAAAGTACACATATATTTAAGGGCCTTTGTTAGAAAAGAAGAATGGTTGAAAATGGATTATGCAAACTTATGTAAGTGGTGGAATGGGGTTGGAGTAAGTAAGAGACTATCTGTTTTACTTGTACCTTGAAGCCTTCACAAAAATTAATTTGAAATGGAGCATCAGCGTAATTGTGAAGGTAAAACAGTGAAACTTCTAGAGAAACATAGAATATCTTTATAACCGTGGACTAGGCAAAGATTTCTTTCTTTCTTTTTTTTTTTTTTTAAGATTTTGTTTATTTATCTAACAGAGGGCACAAGCAGGAGGAGCAGCAGAGGGAGAGGGAGAAGCAGGCTCCCCACTGCGGGGCTCCCTCACAGGACCCTGGTATAATGACCTGAGCCGAAGGCAGACACTTAACTGACTGAGCCACCCCGGCGTCCCTAGGCAAAGATTTCTTAAACAAGACACAAAGGGGGCCCCTGGCTGGTTCAGTCTGTGAAGTGTACAACTCTTGATCTCCAAGTCATGAGTTTGAGCCCCATGTTGGGGTTCAGAAAAAAATACTTCAGAAAAAAATAAAATATTTAAGAACAAAAACAAACAACTTGACTCAGAAAGCTCTAAGCATCAAAGTTTGATAAATTAGACTTCATTAAAATTAAGAACTTCTGGTCACTAATTAAAGATATTTAAGAAAATGAAAAGTTAAATTACAAACTGGAAAAAGAATGTTGCGATACATGTATTCCAAAAAAGACTCCTGCAGACTATGTAAAGAATTCCATAGTCATTATGGAAAAAGGACTAGAACAGGCCTCCAAAAAAGAGGATTTCCAAATGGCCAACAAGCATGTGGAAAGGTACTCAGTATCACTAAAGAGGTTTAATTCATACAAAAATGTGAATTAAGACAACGAGGGGCACCTGGTGGGCTCAGTTTGTAGAACGTCTGACTCTTGATCTTGAGGTTGTGAGTTCAAGCCCCACTTTGCGTGTAGAAATTACTTTAAAAAACAAATAAATAAAAATAAATTATGGGGTGCCTGGGTGGCTCAGTCAGTTAAACATCTGACTCTGGATTTCAGTCCAGGTCATGATCTCAGGGTCTTGAGATCAAGCCGCATGTCAGGCTCCGCGCTCAGCATGGAGTCTGCTTGAGATTCTCTCTCTCCCTCTGCCCCTCCCTCCACTCATGTGTGCTTTCTCTCTCTCTCGAAGTAAATAAATAAAATTCAAAAATAGATAAAGAAATTTTAAAAATAAAACCACCATGAGATACTATTGTACACTAATTACATTGGCTAAAATTAAGAAGATTTACAAAACCAATTGTTGGTGATGATATGAAGTAACTAGAACTGGTAAGAGGTAAGCTGGAAAACTGCAGTATTCACTATAACTGCTGCACCTGACCTATGACCCAGCAAGTTCTCTCTTTGGTACAAACCCAGGAGAACTGGGTGTGATTTCTACTAAAATGCATGTATAGAATGTTCTTGGCAACTTTATTCATAATAGCTAAAAACTGGGAAGAATCCAAATACCCAACACCAGAAAAATGGATCAATAAAGGTATATACATACAGTGGGAAACTATACAGCAATAAAAACAGAATGAACTGCTGTATACAACATGGATGAATCTCCCAGACATAATGTTGGATGAAAGATGCCAGCCACAGAGGCATCTGGGTGGCTCCGTTCGTTGGGCATCTGCCTTTGGCTTAGGTCGTGATCCTGGGGTCCTGGGATCGAGTCCCGCATCGGGCTTATTGCTCAGCGGGTGGTCTGCTTCCTCCCCTGCCTGCAGCTCCCCCTGCTTGTACTCTCTTTCTCTCTGACAAATAAATAAATAAATTCTTAAAAAAAAAAAAAAAGATGCCAGCCACAGAGGAGTGAATGTGGTATGATTCTGTTTATATGACGTTCCAAACTAGGCAAAACTGTCACAAATGGAGGGGCACCTGGGTGGCTCAGTCAGTTGAGTGTCCAGCTCTTGGTCAGGATCTCAGGGTTGTGAGATCAAGCCCCACGTGGGGCTCCTTGCTCAGCGGGGAGTCTGCTTGAGGTTCTCTCTCTGTGTCCCTACCCCACTGTGTGTATGCACACACACTCTCTCTCAGTTGAATAAATAAATCTAAAAAACAAAACCAAAAAAAACCCTATAACAAATGGTGACAGAACTCTGAATAGTGATTGATTCTGGGGGCATTATTGACCAAAGGAGAGGGATAAAGACAATGTCTGCGTGCTGGAAATGTTTTATATCTTCATCTGGTTGGTGGTTACACAGGTGTCCTTTTCACTGGGGGTTCTTCCCTGACTTTGGACTTCCCACGATGCTTTTCATTCTTTTTTTTTTTTTAAGATTTTATTTATTTACTTGACAGAGATAGAGACAGCCAGCAAGAGAGGGAACACAAGCAGGGGGAGTGGGAGAGGAAGAAGCAGGCTCATAGTGGAGGAGCCTGATGTGGGGCTCGATCCCAGAACGCTGGGATCACGCCCTGAGCCGAAGGCAGACGCTTAACCGCTGTGTCACCCAGGCGCCCCACGATGCTTTTCATTCTTAAACTTTTCTCAGTGCATCTCTCCTTAAAGCAACTCTGTGTCATTTGAAAAGGGTGCTTCAGACCATAAACCAAAGATGTCCTTTTGAGGTGGTGGCTGTGGGGCCAGGAGGAAAAGAGTGCCTGCTATTTGGGTCAGTGGCATTGAAAGTGGTCACTTCCACAGCTTGCCTTGTCTCTTGTGACACTTACTGTCTTCCTGTCTCTAGGAGTTATCTTCAAGATGTTGACTTGTGGGATTTGCAGAGCTTCTCAGTATTGTACTTCTTCTTTTTTTGTCTCTAGATTATTTCTCCAGGGGAAAAGGCAGTGATTTCCTAAAATTCATATGAATGTGAAGAAGAGCAGTTGTTGTTTATGGTACAAAATAAAAATAGTAAAAGGGGAAAAAAACA
Source organism: Ursus maritimus (assembly GCF_017311325.1). Lineage (NCBI taxonomy): Eukaryota > Metazoa > Chordata > Mammalia > Carnivora > Ursidae > Ursus > Ursus maritimus. The sequence continues at coordinate 22,697,635 of NW_024424341.1, forward strand.
GACATTACCAATGAGATATCAGTTGTCATGAACAGACAGCTCAATTCAAATTGTCTTAAATTAGGGGCTCCTGGGTGGCTTGGTCGGTTAAGCGTCTGTCCTGGGATCAAGCCCCATGTTGGGCTCCCTTCTCAGTGAGGAGTCTGCTTCTCCCTTTCCCTCTGCTGCTCCCCCTGCTTGTGTGCTCTCTCTCTTTCTGTCAAATAAATAAACAAAATATTTAAAACACACACACACACTAATTGTCTTAAATTATAAAAATAATTTAATGGCTCATATAATTGAAAAATCCAGGAGGCTGGTTTCAGGTGAGGTTTGGTACCAGGGCTTTTGGTTGTATAAGGACTTGGTGTGATAGATCCGGCTGGTTGACCTCCTAATACCTATTCCCCTTTCTTCCCAAAAGAAGCCCAGTTTTGTTTGGGGCAGTGCCTAGTTAAACAGACTAACTTCCTCAGATTCCTTAAGAGTTCATGGTGTGACCCATGAGACTTATGGTGAGGACTTCTGGGAAAGTTTTGCTTCCCTGGCACAAGTGTCTCCCTTTTCTGCTTCTTTTCCTTTCAACTTCCTGTTCATGATCAACTCAGGACCATGGAGGCAACAATTTTGAGAATGGATTAAGCTACGGATGGCAGGCAAGAAAAGGAGGCTTCCTGGCTGTGTAAACCAGTTGCATGAACCCTGGCCTGTCTGCCCACCTCTTGATATTTTATTGCGTGAGACAAACATGAAATAAATATTTATTTAAGCTACTCTTAGGTTTTCTATTACTTGCAGCTGAACACATTCCCAACTGGTATCTTCAGTTTCTTTCTTTTTTTTTTCTTTACTTTTTTCCGAAGATTTTATTTTATTTATTTGACAGAGAGACAGCCAGCGAGAGAGGGAACACAAGCAGGGGGAGTGGGAGAGGAAGAAGCAGGCTCCCAGTGGAGGAGCTTGATGTGGGGCTCGATCCCAGAACGCCGGGATCACGCTCTGAGCCGAAGGCAGACGCTTAACAACTGAGCCACCCAGGCGCCCCTTTTCAGTTTCTTTATAACTCTTTTTTAAAAGATTTTGTATATTCATTTGAGAGAGAAACAGCATGAGCAGGGTAGGGGGTGGGCAGAGGGAGAGAAAGAAGCAGACCCCACACCGAGCAGGGAGCCCAAGGTAGGACTTGATCCCAGAACCCTGGGATCATGACCTGAGCCGAAGGAAAACACTTAACTGACTGAGGCACCCAGGCGCCCCAATAACTCTTGGCCATGTTTTTTGTGGTAAGTGCTTCATTCTAAGGCTTGTTTCCCTTGTGGACCCAAATTGGCTTCCAGGAGTCTCTGAGGCCTCTTGCTTCCTCACTCACATCCTACAGGAGAGAGTCACCTTTGTCCCACAGTTCCCTGGTCCTGGTTCTAGAAATCCTGCTGGCATCTATGGCTGAGGGTTGTGGCTGGAGCATTCCTGGTGGGTTCTTCTGATCTAGGTGGAACCTGATGGTCCTCCTTGGACTTTAGCTGAATCCTTACAAGCCCCGAGCATCCCCAAGATCAGCTTGTGACTCCCACAGCAGTTCTGGCCTCCAATGGCCTTGCCCCTGGAGTGGCCCTGGGGGTGGAGTGGGTCACATGGGCCAGCACCTTCTGCCAATGTCAGGGTCAAAAATCTACCTTTGGGAGCCAGGTCTGGCTTTTGGTTTGGGCAGGTGTTGACTTTGGGAAAATTCCCAGCCCAGAAAAAAAAGACTTTTGGTGTAGAATCTTGTTCTTCCTCAGTACAGCTTTGAAAGTCGTGTGCTCGGGTGTTTCGTTGGTAGGATAGCAGCTGGGCAGTATTCAAGTTGCTGAGAGAGGTTTAAACTACAGAGGCATCTGAGTATTGTCACAGTCTTGTCTGAGGTCGCATAGCTTGTAAGTGGTGGAGCCGGAAGGTGGCTGACATTCCAGTGACTCCCAGCCACAATGCTAAGACACTACGACACTTGGGGTCAATATTGGGTTTTTTTTTAAGATTTTATTTATTTATTTGTCAGCGAGATCGTGCACAAGCAGGCAGAGGGAGAAGCAGGCTCCCTGCTGAGCAAGGAGCCTGATGTGGGACTTGATCCCAGGCCCCTGGGACCATGACCTGAGCCAAAGCCAGATGGTTAACTGACTGAGCCACCCAGGCACCCCTCAATATTGTTTTTAACACAGATTCACATTAATTGCATTACAAGGACACAGGAACGTTCTTCAGTTCCACAAAGAAATATGCCTTCTCCCATTTTCCCTGAAGCACAGGGCCCCTAGACCTCTCTTTTATTGTCATCCTTTTTTTCAAAGACACAGGTGAAGAAAAAACAGCATTGGCAAGGTGAAGGAGCAAGACTAAAAGCCACACTTGGACTCAGTATTGGGTCAGTGTGGAGTGTGTGCTCGGTCTGAAAGGGGAAGTTGTTGATGCCAGGCTGAGGTGCAAGCCCCATGTTGCCAGAAAAGCCAGAAAACTGATTTTTTTTTTTTTAAGATTTTACTTTTAAGTATTCTCAACACCCAGTGTGGGGCTTGAACTTACAACCCTGAGATCAAGAGTTGCACACCCCACCCACTGAGCCAGCCACGTACCCCCAGAAAACGGAATTTTTAAAATATGCTGTTTCTTTGTTGCCTCAAGAAGCTTTATGCGGGTTGTCATGCTCCCACTGCCAGTGTCATGGGAGAGCACTTCTGCCCTTGCGGTGGTTCTAGCCTGAAGTGCTTTGAGAACAGGAGCAGTTTCCTTCTTCCTGCAGTCCTGGGAGGTTTCCTGGAGACAGTTGTGTTTAGGGGGGTTCCTAAAGGTGGAGGGAGCTTCCCAAAAGGAGAATTGGGAGTGATTTCCATACAGCTTTTGCATAGTTGTTCACTGCAGGAATGCTAATAGGCATGCAGACTCCAGCCTTACCAGCCCTTGACCCCCACCTGACCCACACCCTCAGCTTCCTGGTTCCAGGCTCGAAGTACTCAGCCCACTTGTGCCATCCGGTTTCTTCTTCCCGAGAACTAAGGAACAGCTGAAGGAGGCCCAGGAGTCCTTCCAAGTCCTCCCAGCCAACCTGGCCTAGGGCCTACTCCCTGGGGTTGGCAGAGGGAACCCCCAGCTCTTGGGGCCTTCCCCTTGACCCTTGAAGGTGGGACAGCAAAGAGAAGGGAGGAGGGCCTGAGCACTCCCCAGGGGTGAGAGAATCCTCCCCAGGCTATCTCTACTTTTCAAAAAGGGTAAGCCAACCAGAATGACTGCCTGGGTGCCACACTTGAGTGTACGGGGCGTGGGAGACAGCACCTTCTGTCTTCTCAACTCCATTATCATCCAATTTCAACATCACAAATAGCACAGCAACCCCATATTATGGACCTCCCGATGTGATGCAGTAATCGTCAATGTCGTATTCTTGCCAAAAATGTTTAATGCAAATCTAATCTTGAGGAAACAATCCGATAAATCCAAACTATATGCTGTAAAACCAGCCTGAACTGTTACGAAAAATAATCAAACAAGAAGGCTGAGTGTGGGGTAGAGAATATTCTTCTATATTAATAGAGACCAAAAAGACCTAAGAACCAAGGGCAGTGTGTGAACCTCGCCTCCTGAATTAAAATAAACAGGCTAGAAAGGCGCCCTTGAGGGGCGTCTGGGTGGTTCATTCTATTAAGCTTCTGACCCTTGGTTTCCACGCAGGTCGTGATCTCCGGTCATGGGGTTGAGCCCTGCTTTGGGCTCTTTGCTCAGCACCGACTCTGCTTGTCTCTCTCCCTCTGCTACTCCTCTCTCTCTCTCTCTCTCCATCAATCTCTAAAGTGAATTTAAAAAAGGCATCCTTGAGGGGCGCCTGGGTGGCACAGCGGTTAAGCGTCTGCCTTCGGCTCAGGGCGTGATCCCAGCGTTCTGGGATCGAGCCCCACATCAGGCTCCTCCGCTATGAGCCTGCTTCTTCCTCTCCCACTTCCCCTGCTTGTGTTTCCTCTCTCACTGGCTGTCTCTATCTCTGTCAAATAAATAAATAAAATCTTAAAAAAAAAAAAAAGGCATCCTTGAGACCAGTGGGGACGACAGCACTCAATTACTACTGATTTGCTCAAATGTGATAATGGCAGTGTAACTGTAGAATGCTGACATTTAGGGCTAGATGGTGCTCCTGAGGGTTCGGCAGCGCTTCTGGTCCCTGCCCACTAGGTGTCAGGAGCACGGCACCCTGCAGTTGCAACAAGCAGAAATGTCTGAGAAAATGTTTGGGAATTAGGTAGTATTAACAGTTGCATCACGTCACGAGTATATGAAAACACACTGGATTGTACATTTGAGAATGATTAAAATGGTAAATTTTATGTGATGTAAATTTTTTCTCAATAAAGAATGTAATTAGGGGCGCCTGGGTGGCTAAGTCAGTTAAATGTCTGCCTTCCACTCAGGTCATGATCCCAGGGACCTGGCATCGAGTCCTGCATCCGGCTCCCTGCTCAGCGGGGAGCCTGCTTCTCCCCCTCACTCTGCTGCTCCCCCTGCTTGTGCTCTCTCTCTCTGTCAAATAAATAAATCTTAAAAAAAAAAAAAAAGAATTTAAAAATGTCTCCCTTTGACATTGTCAAATATCTCCTGAGGGACAAAATCGCCCCCAGCGGAGAACCATTGGTGCAGAGAGTACATCGCCTGGGGGTGGGGGGAGATGCAGGCCGAAGGCTTTAGGAGGGAAATGTCTTGTTTGTAACTTACTTTCAAAGAGCAGATGTGGCAAAATGTTAGCCATTGTTGAAACTAGGTGACAGATGTGTGGGTTGTTCTTTCTGTAAATTTAAAATTGTTCCAAAGAAAATACAGTTTCAGAATTTCTGTTTACAACATCCCAAGGGACCCATGATAGGTGCCAGTTGTGCAGCCTCCTTTCAGATGGAGTGTTAGGTGCCTACATGGGTTGGGTTGGTCAGTCCTCATTCCTTCAAGGGAAGACTCTTTCCTTATCTCTCATCCCCCCTTCCTCTGTGTCTCTTGTCTCTCTCTTCTCTCCTGCCCTGTCCCACTCCAGGGCTGCCTTGAATATACTGGCTCCGTGGCACCCACTGATCTGTGGAGAGAAAGGCATCCCATCCTATGGACAATCACCCACCCGGACTGGGTGCAGGTGATGGGCTCTGTCAGTTCCTTTGTGGTGAGTACTCTCCCCCGTGGTGACTTTAAAACATGGTCACAAAATTCTGTAGCACTGGTCATATGAAGGGACAGGGTCTCTGTCCCCCTCCTTAAATAGGAACGACAACTGCTTAAGCCATAGAATAGAGTGGAAAAGCCTAGCATCTGCCGTTTCCTGTCTCTTTTGAGGTACTTACACTTGGAACCCAGCCACCATGCTGTAAGGAAGTCCAAGCCACCCTGTGGAGAAGTGTGTGCAGAGAGAAGCAGCATACGGCAGCAACTGGAAAGCCACATGAGTGAGTCATCTTGGAAGTGGCTCTTCCAGCCCTAGCTGATGCCACTGCGGTGAGGTGAGCTGTCCCTGCTGAGCTCTGACTGTTGTGCAGATTTGCGAGCAAACTACAAGATTGCTGCTGTCTTAAGTCACTACTTTTTGGGGTGGTTTGCTTGCAGTGATAGATAACGGATGCATCCCCTGTCCCCCCTCCGCCGCCAAACTGGGGGCCACAGGCTTGGGAGGCAGGAAGTGGGCCAGCTCTTTGTTCCTGGAGCTGGGACCTAGGTCAGCACTTAATTCCTTCAACAAGTATTTGTTGACTGTCCACCAAGTGCTAGACACTGTTCCAAGGGCCGAGGAGTTAGCCGTGAATGAGACCCTGAGAAAGGGCAGTGAGGGGCACTGGCTTCCTGGGGGAGGCTATTTCTAAGCTGAGGCCTGTCTAAGGAAAAGGAGTTAGCTACACACAGAAGCCGAGAAAGGGCAGATGCAACACCATATGCTAGTTCTGGGTGAGGTTGCCAGATTTGGCAAATAAAAAATAAAAATTTAACACCCAGTTAAACTTGAACTCCAGATAAATAATGAATACTTGTGTGTGTGTGTGTGTGTGTGTGTGTGTGTGTGTGTGTGTACGTATGCCCCATGCAGTTTTGGGGACATACTTATGTTAAAAAAGTATTCATTACATATCTGCAATTCAAGTTAATTGGGAGTCCTGCCTTTTATCTGGAACCCTAGTTCTAGGGCAGAAAAGAGAGAAAACCTCATGATTTCAAGAGACAGTTCAGAAAGCTGGAGGTAGCACAGTGGCAAACAGGGTGTGACATCAGAAGTAAAGGTCACAAAAGGCCAGCTTGCCGGGTCCATTCTGAATTTCATTGTGAAGCAATAGGGAGCCATGAGAGGGTTTAGAGCCAGGGAGTGATACAATCAGATTTGTGTGTTGGAACAATATTCAGGGCTACCATCTGGAGGAAATGGGAGACCATGTAGGCAGGGAGACCAGGAGAAGGAGTCCTTTGCCCTGCAAGGTTCATACTCTGTGCTGTAACCACAGAGCCATGAGAATGTTGAATAACCCCCACTCTATACTTTTCTATAACATAAGGGTTTAAAGCTCTAAGTTTCCCCTTAACTACTGCATCAGTGTATCCCACAAGCTTTGATATGTTTAGTTTTATCATTGCATTCAGGATGTTTTCTAATTTCCCTTCAAATGTCTCCTTGAGCTCTGAATTCTTTAGATGTATGTTGTATAATTTCCAAATATCTGCAATTTTTCTGTATATCTCACTGTGACTTCTTTCAATTTTCTTCCATGGAGGTCAGAGAACATATTCTGTACATTCTTTAAATTTTATTAGTACTGTTTGATGGGGGAGCATATGGTCTATCTTGGTGAAGGTGCCACATCTGCTGGAAGAGAATGTGGGGTGCCCCCGCTGTTGAGTTTAGTGTTCTGTAAATGTCAGCTACGGGCAGCGTAGTTAACAACGTTCTTCTTGCATTTTCTTCTGCGCATTTTCTCATTAGTCAGTCCAGCTATTCTAGCCACCGATGGATGGAAGTGGGGTGTAAAAATCTTCAGTGATTATTAGAGATTAGTCAGGTTTTTCCCTTTCTTGTCAGTTTTTTTCTACATTTTTGCTCTGCATTTTTATTTTACACTGAATCCCACAACGTAGGTCCTGGGCAAAAGGTTCCAGGACCGCTACAGAATAGAGGACCCACAGAAGATAAGAGTGCCTTGACTTGGGTGTGCCATGCTACCTAAGTGTGCGTGTGCGTGTGTGTGCATGTGTACGGGCGTGTGCGCGCGTGTGCGTGCGTGTGCATGCGTGTGGTACATACTAAGTATTCAAAACTGATAGCTGTTATTACTGTTTAGTATTGATGATGATGATGATGATGATGATGATGATGGTGATGATAAGTTATTGGACTTTTCCAGAATTGTTTTTTAAACTTCATATAGGTTAATTCACTCTCTACAAGCCATCCTTCTGCTTTGTTTCACGGGCTTATTTGCAAAGTGTTTTTTATTTAAGCAGTGCCTTTGACAACCCTCAGCAACGTAACACAAATACACACCTAGCCTTTCAAACACCCACTAACATCGCGCGCCTATATCCAGATGTTACCCCATTCATCCAGTTGTATCAACAGTCCCTAAAATCCCAGCCCCCTAACCCAGTTCCCCAAATTCTCTCAAAGTTGACATGGACACGCACAGTCACACCCTCGGGTCATCTGACTGCGTGGGTGACATCTGCTCAATCCCCCTCCCGTTCAGTGTGAAAACCTCCTGCCAGGGACAGCTGATGTGAAGGCTGCTTTTGTGCAGGCGGCAGACTCTATAATTTGCATTTGAAATTTTTAAAAATTATTGCAAATTAGAAAGTATGTGCATGTGTGATTTCTGGTGGCTACGAAGGATGAGAAGGCTTGGCACCTTGAAAGCGCATTAGCTGTATTCCTGTAGTTCTCTAGATTTCCAGGGAGAGCCGGAGGTTATCATTATGTGGAAGCTTAGGAAGGAAACAGGTGATTTTATGTTCTTGTGGAGTCTAGGGGTTGGGGGTGTTGGAAGCTCTGCAAATACCCTGGTGTGAGCCCCTGGGGTACAGGGCCCTGATTTAATAAGGGCTGCCAGTGTCAGGGGGAAAACAGCAATTCTGCCGCTTCACATGGTACAATAAATCTGGCCTTTTAGATAAGAAAAGCCAGGACTGAGAGGGGGTGGGGTGAAAGACGATGTCACCAGCTCCTCTCATGTTTCCTGCAAGAAATCCCTGCGGAGAAGAGACTCCTGGCTGAGTCACTGGCTGTATAAGCCAAGAGAGGTGGAAAGCAGATTCCAGGAAATATGCAAGAGGAGTCTTGGGGAAAGTTTTCAGCTTTAGTGTGAAACTGTCAAGCCTCTCTACTCTTGTGGGAACTGGAGGGGAAAAACAAGAGTGAGAGTGACGAGAGAAATAGCAAGGAACCAGACAGAGCTCAGGTGAGAGCCTGTGCCTCTGGTCGATTTGGAACAACCACGGAGATGGCACCGACTCAGCAAATGAGCCAGGCAGCTTCCGAGAGGGAGAAAATGCCCCAGTGTTCCGAGGCTGCAGCCTTTCGTAATGCAACAGATATTTACACAGCATCTGTCCATCCTGTGATGGGCGCTGGGCACGGAGTAGTGAGCGAGGCGCCGCAGTCCCTGGCTCTACAGAGCTTTCAGCCCCTGAGCAAGCAGTCACACGCGCTTATGCCAAGGGGCGAGGAAGAAGCTTCAGGGGCACAAGGCCACTGTGGGGATCCTACAAGGCTTCTTGGCGCCTCGAGTAGGATTGTCCAGACACCAAAAAGGACAGGCTAAATTGCAGTCAGGGGCCTGGAATAGAGAGAGCAGGGCTGTTTGGAAGAAGTGAAAGGAGAACTGTTTTGGGAACAGAGTCCCAAGAAAAGACTGGATGGATCCTTTCTCCTTTCCCATTTTGGGTAATTTGTTTGCTTACAAAATTGGGGGGGGGGTGCATCTCCTAAATGCCAGGCAACCTTATGGCACTTTCTGTTTATTTACAGAGCAATTCACTTCACCAGTGTTTACTGAGCTCCCTGAGCAAATAGCTGGACCCAGGCATGGAGTAGGGAGAGGGCACAGCAAAGGCAAAGGCCCAGAGGTGGGACCCCCCCCCCAAAAGCATCTTAGGGAAAAGTCAGTCCCTTGGGTCTGGAGTATGGTAAGGTAGCTGAGGTCCAAAGGCAGACGGAGCTGATCTTCAGAGTTTGTCAAATGGGGAGCAGGATGAGTTCTGGAGAGATCTGTGCCCTGAGAAGCCAAGGCTGGGTGGAGGAGATCCCACCTCAGCACATTCTCTTCTGTGTGACGTTGGAGATAATTAACCCCAGGACCCTAACAGCTGCCACCACTACCCTTCAGGAATTTGGGCCCTCCCTGCAGGACATCTAGGCCACACTCCCGCTGCATAGCTCTGGGGGAGAAAGGAACCTCATTAACGCCTTTCAGCTGATGTGCTGGCCTGAAGTCACCTGCACGCCAGTCCCCTTGCTGGGACAATCTCTACCAGCACCCTGGGCTCTCAAGGGCCCAGGCTGATGGCTTCTTTCCCCCCTCGGGCCATGAACCTGCCAATTCTCTTTCAAGCTCCCAAGGGCTCTCAAGAATCCTGACTTGGCTCACAATGGCATCCGGGGGAACAAGGGAGCCCCAGAGGGGAAGGTAAGAGCCTTGTGTCCCATCCCAGCCTGGCAGCTGGTACACTGTGGTGCGCTTGGTAACTTTTGAGATCGAGGACTCTGAGTGTGAGAATCAGGCAGAGAGTGACTGGACCTGGGTCTGGCCTTGGTGTGTGGAGTCCATACAGGAGCACTTGTCCCTTTCAGAAGTGAAGGCAGACAAGGCTGTGGTGGGAGCAGTATGGGCATTGTAAGCACGACCAAGAGGTTCTTGAAATAGCCTGGAGTCCAGGGAAGGCATTCCAGAGGAAGTGATGTCTGAGCTGAGGCTTCAAGGGTAGGCATGGGTTAGCCCAGTGAAAGAAAGAGGAAAAAGATGCACAGGACAGACTGTGGCGGTACGGGAAGCAGGGCGCATTCAGGGAACAAAGAAGTTCAGGCTAACTGGAACCAGGACCTCCTGGGGAGGAACTGGCCAGAGATGAAGGACCAGTGGGGAAGTGGGAAGGGACAGGGTCCAATATGCAGAGGCCGTCAGCTACTGTGTGGAGAATGGACCAGGCTGGGTGAAACCAAGGACACTAAGGCCAGGAAGGAGCTGCAGGAGGTGCTCTGGTTGAGGGTGGGGTGGGGAGGTGGGCAGGACAGGACAGACCTGGTGGCGCATGGGGGGGTCAGGGAAAAGGCTACCCAGACTAACATGAGAACCCTAGAGGGGGAGCAGTTCTGAGGAGAGGACATAGGATGGACTTTACACAGTGAGTTTGGGGTACCCAAGGGTCATCTTTGGGGGTAAATGGAATGAGAGATGGGGGACCAAGACTCAAGGTATCACTGTGGGGCTGGGAAGAAGGCCCTGGAACTTGTCAGGATGGCTTGGAGAAAAATATTAAGGATGAGAGAAGGGAGCCCAACACCCTGAGGAGCCCACCAAGTGACACGAAGAGAAACAGCCAGAGAAGCAGCTAGAAATCCAAGAAGAGCAGTCACAGAGGCCAGAGGGAGCTTCAGAAGAGGAGGAGGATTATGTATACTCAGCACCCCTGGAACAGGTCCAAGGAGAAGAGGCACTGGAAGTGGAGGGTCAGGGAGCATTTGCAAAGAGGCTTCAGAGTGTAGAGGGTGTTTTAATGGTGATGGTGGGGTTCCCAGTGACCGTGATCTGCCACTAGGTCTGAGTGTGAGGAGAGCCGCCGCCGCCACTGCATAAGGCTGAGCAGGTTGTGTGCTGCAGGCTCCAGGGGCTACCCATTCACAAAAACAGTACTTGGGGCAAGGGGTTGCCACCTGGAGCTGGGCAGTATTTTGTGGAATGTGCGACTGCGGTGTGGATGCTTCCCACATGGTGGCGCCAAAGACCAATGCTGTACTTCCTAGGCAAGAATGGGCCAAGGCCGGGGTCAGTTCCTGGATCCTCCACCCCAAGATCATCTTCTGATGGGTGGAGGGTGTGACCACATACAGGGTGACTAGGACCTTCCCCACTACAGTGCCCTCCAAATCTGTCAGAACAGTTCTTCTAGTGGTAGGAACTCAGAATAAACTACACATCACTCACTGCCGCCCTTGGCAAGGGGCCTGGCCTGAAAGGGTCCCAGGGGAGCAGCTCATCCCATGACCTGGGAGAGGAGTAGACGTCCCTCCCGATTGTCCCTTGGGAGAAGGGAGTCAGGAAGGAAGGAAGGACGCCTGGCCCAGCCTGTGGGACACAATCACCCCACCCCAGCTCGGCACTGCTCACAGGCCCCCCTGGAGGCCAAAGCTGGATCAGTGGGGACAATAGCAGAAGCCCCATCCCGCCTGGGGCAGAGTCCCCAGGGAAGTCACCTGTGGAGCCTGGCCACCCTGGGCTAGAAACTTATGCCTACTAGGTGCAGGGGCCGGCCTGGAAATGCCGCAAGAAGGGGGGGCCATGCTGTCTTTGAAAACAGTGACACGTTCACTGCCAACCATTCTTTGTATAAATAAATACAAGGAAAAAATAAAACCAGGTGAAATTACAATGCCCAGAGATGATGGCCCCTGACAGCTCTCCTGACAGCTCTCGGGGCTGGTGGAGGCAGGTTTGCACTGAGGAGACTCCTGCGACAGGAGAACAAGCAGCTGTCCCTTGTGCTTTCCCCACTCCTCCGTGTTTATTGTGTGGAGCACCTTTCCCTGTGGAGAGATTACAAAACCCTCCCTCCCTGCTCTACCCCGACCTGACCCTGCCACCTCTCAGACCTCCTCTTCCTCTGCTGCAGCCATGTGATTCACCACAGCAAGCTCATTGCCACCTCCGAGCCGTTGCCCTGCTGTTCCCTCGGCCTGATCCTTTCTCTGGATCATTCCATGACTGTTTTCTTTTTGTCATTCAGTTCTCAGCTCAAAAGAGGCCTTCCTTGACCACCCTGACTAAAGTAGCCCCTCAGCTCCATCCCTCGACATCACATCAACCCTGGTTGTTTTCTCCAGTTCTCTCCTCTCTCTCTGAAGTCATCATACTTAGGCGCTAACGTGATGATGATTGGTCTCCTTTGGCTGGAGTGTAAACTCCTTGAGAGCAGAGACCCTGCTTCTCTGGTCTGCCACTGTGTCCCCAGCATCCAGAATGATGCCAGGCACCTAATAGGTGTTAGATCCGTGCCTGACTTCCATTTTCAGTGGCCGCAGAGCATCTCCGGGCATATGTGCACCTCCTCCAGCATTCTGTCGCCCACTGATGGTCACGAGGAATGCGTCGTCCCTTTATCCCTGGCAAGCAAGCCAGTAATCAACATCCTCAGGCACAGATCTTTTCTTGCCTGTACGACTCTTTCTTTGGGATGAATTTCTTGAAGTGGAACTGAAAGAGGGGTTTGTACTTGACATCTGAAACATTCTGAAAAAACTACTCTGAAACCTCAAACCAATTGCCACTCCCTTGAGAGTGTGCACTCACACATCATCCCTCACTTCCGATCTCAGATGCAAAAAAAAAAAAAGTGTCTCTTGCTGTTGTTTATATTTGCATTGTATTGATTATGAATGAGACGGAGCCCATCTTCAAATTGCAGTTTTAATGGGTGAATGGATGGGTTCAGTTAAAGCAAGCATCAGAAAAGAGAAGTGGCTCGGGGAACCACGAGGTGAGAGTGGCAAAGCTAGACTCGAACATGGAACAGCATCCCTGGCCCTTGCCCTCTGACACATGCATAGGAGGTAGAGTCCGGCCTGGGGCTGGAGGGGAGTGGAGGTAGGTGGCAGGTACAGACATACCCACAAGCCTCTATGTCCTCCCTCTTGAGCTGTCATCTGCCCCCACCATTCACGGACCCTCTCTCTCTGTCTCACATTGGTGACACAGGAGGCACAGAGACTCAGGGGTGTAACTGCCCTGCTTGACAGTGAGCTCCCACGAGCAGGGACTGGGTGGCCCCACCGCTGTCGCCCCCATGTCTGGTCCCTCTGGAGCTGAGCATGCAGCAGGATGTGCCTGGTGAATGTCTGGTGAATGAATGAATGCTGCACGCTCCGTCCAAGGCACAGTAAGGGGTGGCTTCTATTCTGTCCCTCACAGAAAGCTGGGGAGTGAAGTTGCATACCATGGAGGCTGTGGGGTGGGTGAAGGAAGCCTCCATTTTTCGGGATTTGGGGACTTGAACTGCATTACTTCCAAAAGTGGAACTACCTACCTGGGGTTCGCTGTGGTTCTTACCACCCTCTGCTGTTTAGTAGAGGGACTTTCTCAGACCAGAGCCTGTCCCTTCAGGAATGTGGACTCATGGTGCTCATGGTTAGAAATGGCGATGGTTCTGTGCTCTGGCCCAGCTCCCAGCCCAGCGCCAAGCTGAGCATGTGCTCAGGGAACCATGGCTGACTCAGAGCTGAATTGATTAGGACTCAGTGAGCTGAGTTGGAGCTCAGACTCTGCCCCTTTCTAAGCACAGGACCATGGAAAGACCCTGCCTTCCCTGAGCCTCAGGTGGCTCCTCTGTGAAATGGGTTTCAGCTGTGTCCTTCCTCACCTGGCTCATGGTTGTTGGGGAGAAGCCCGAGAAGCTTCCAACACCCCGTAGGCCTCAGCTACTATCCCTCTTTCAAGGTGCCTAGGCAAGGGGAGGGGGCCAGATGAAGCCTCAAGGTGTCCCATCTACTCACTGCAGCCCCATCCATGCCTGGCCCTGGTAGTCACAGGATGGGGAGCCACGCCTGGTCACAAACAAGGACTATTGTAATGGCTGCTCAGAAGGGTGGAGTGGGAAGCCAGAGGACCCAGGTTTCTTGGAGGAGGTGACAGTTGAATAAGGAGCAACCAAGTAGAAGGGAAGCTGGGAGAAGAGACAGAGGCCAGAGCATGGGGGCCACACTCAGGGAGCCACCTGTAGAATGGCGTAATGGAACGAGAGCAGCCAAGAATGGCAGGATGCGTGGGAGATGAGTAGGCGAGGTCATCTGAGACCAGACCTCCTGGGTCTTGGGGGCTCCACTACGGAGTATGGACTTATCCTGAGGGTGATGGTGAACCAGTATGACCTGATTTATGATTTAGAAGATCATACGAGCTGTTAGGTTGAGGATAGAGGTGGAGTCAGGGAAGCCAGAAAAGATGGTGGGCCAGGCCTAGGTACCAACTGTGACCATGCAGAGACATGGCCACACAGAGAACAGAGTGGCTGCTAAGGGCAAGGGAATCATCCATTAAAAGTGGAAATTTTCAGGGAACCTGGCTGGCTCAATCAGTAGAGCATGTGACTCTTGATCTTGGGGTTGTGAGTTCGAGCATCACCTTGGGGGTAGAGTTTACTTAAAAAAAATTTTTTTTTCTGGAAGTGGAATTACAGAATTCCAGAATAAGAAAGAATTCCCCGGACAGTGCTCCAGTGAGCCCCTACAATCAGTGCTGCCTCATCAAAGCAGCACTGGCACTGAGCAGTGGCACAGGGACAGCGCTATGCCCCTGCCACCCAGGAGCCAGCAAGCTGCCCAGCCCTGAGTGCTCAGTGGGGCTTTGTAGAATTAATAAACAGAGTACTTGCAGTGGGAGGTGAGGTGCAGGGAGGGAATGAATTTGAAACATGTCTTGGAGGTGGATTAACAGGACAAAAAGGCTGTATGAAGGTGGGGGTAGGAGAGGTGACATTATGGTTCATGAATTTACTCATTCATTCACTTCATTCATTCACTGTCTCATCTGACCGCGCGTGTGTGTGTGTGTGTGTGTGTGTGTGTGTGTTTTTAAAGTAGGCTTCACATCCAGTGCGGAGGCAACGCAGGGCTTGAACTCACAACCCTGAGATCAAGACCTGAGCTGAGATCAAGAGTCGGGACACAACAGCCTGAGCCACCCAGGTGCCCCAGCATCTGACAAATATTTCTCAAACTCCTACTACGAGCCAGGGACAGTGGTGGCGAGGACTTCCATGTTCCCCCCCCCACCCAGAACTTAGAGACCCACAGTGAGGCAGGTTTAGGCGTGTGAGCACATACGGGCATACGTGCTGCCTGGTGGTGATGAGTGACATGGAGGTAGTCCACAGGACACGGGGAGAGAAAGTAACAAGGACAGGGTGTCTTCAGAGAAGGTGGTCAGCAGATGCCTTGCAGAGGAGGTGACTTCAGAGGTGGGCAGGGACCAACTCGTGCCAGTTTTGAGAGCTCCGAAGAGGCGGGCCTCTGGCTCAGGTGGGAGCCTGAGGGGAGGGTGGTGCTTTGCAGAGATGAGACGAAGGAAGAAGAGTCCCTCAGGGGCCGGTCATGAGATCTGGTGGGTCATCCAGAGGCTCTGGAACAGGAAAGGGCTCTGAGTTGGAGCATGGCTTGGGATGCTCAGTAGTGGATGGATGGAAGCTCTGGGACTGGGTGGTATAGTAGGATGGGGAAATAAAGAGAACCCCACCCCTGGAAGCAGTCCCCAGGCTCAAGGACTATAGAGAAAGGTGTGTTGCAAAGGAAGGCAAAGAGAAGGGGCTGGGAGGCGGGAGAATTGGGGGAGGGTGAGGTGTGTCTCTTGTGAGAGCTGGTGATGGAGAGGATATCAGTGCCCCTGAGAGCCTTTGGCCCCTACCACAACTTCTGGGCTGTGAAGACCAACCCTTGGAGGGGGGTGCAGATATTCAAGAACCTCTTGAGGTCCCTCAGCCCGCTCCTGTGTATGTCTGTGCTACGTCTAAAGGGGAAGGACTACAGAGTGAAACCTGAAGGGTGAGGGCCTAGAGCTCTCAGCTCTACCTCAGCCCACTCGAGGAGAGAGGCCGTATTCCAGTCCCCTTACTGGGAAGGACTGGGCTCTGGCCCCTTGGGCAACATATGCCCCAAGCCCCGTACCCAGACCCTGCCATGCTCTGTGAGCAAGGCGTTAGGCTCCCCAGAAGCCAATAACCAATGAGTGGTGAATCCATGGCCAGGTGTCCAATGGCTAGGCTTCAGGCCCCCTTGTCCCCCTCCCGGAAACTGGCCCCATCCTTTCCTTCAACCGACTCAACACAACAGTGGCCGCTCCAGGACCTGTTTCAGGCGGTCACAGATAGAAGGGCCTGAAAGATCTCTAGAGACCACAGATTCTGAGAAGGGGGCAGGCAAGCGGGGCTCCCCGGCGCACCCTGTTTTGGGATCTGTGTGGGAAGGAATGGGACTGGCCTTGCTAGCAGCTGCCCAGTTCCCGCGGATCCTGAGCGCCGAAAACTCCCACCGCCCTCGCGTCCTCCAGGGCCCCGCCTCCCCGCAGACTGGTGGACCCCGCGGGCCACTGGCCTGCCCCGTTACCCGAGAGGGCGGAGCGAGCCGTGGGCGCCTCCTCGGGTGCGGGAGCCGCGGGAGCGCAGTGGGTGGGGCCCAGCGGGCTAGGGAGGAGCGGGGTGGCTGGGCGGCAGGCGACGGGCGGAAGGAGGGGCGGACGCCGGTAGCGGCGACAGCGGCAGCTGCGGTGCGACCAGGCCAGGCAGGGACGAGCGCACGGAGAGCGCGAGGTCCGCACAGCCCAGCGCAGCCATGTGAGTGTCACCGCCGTTTCCCGGGCCCGCGGGCCGTGCCGGAGATGGGCGCGGCGCTTCGGGTGCCTCCCCATAGTCCCGGATCTGCTGCCCCGGCTGCGGCCCTGCCCCACATCGCCCCATCCCCGGGACCCGAGCCGCGCGGTGTGGTTCCTCCCCTCCCCCCGGACGCGGAGGACGCCCACAAAAGCCGCCGCCTCTGGGCCTTCTTCCCTCCCAAAGCAAGGCCCAGGCGGCCCTTGCCCCGGAGCTCTGGGGTGGGCCGGGCCTGATGGCGGGCCCAAGGCGCCAGCCTGGACGCTGGCAGGGGCGCTCTCCGGGAGCCCCCGCTGCCCTCGCCGCGGGGGAGGCTGAGCTGGGAGTGGGGAGGGGGCGATGAGGGTGCAGGCCAGCCTCCGAGATGAGCTAATCTTCCTGGTCCTACCGGTCGGCCTAAGCGGCTTTGGGGCTCGGCCCAAGGTGGCCGATCCTGGCCTGTGGCCGGGCTCTTCGCCCAAATGGCTGAAGCTGGAGATGATCTTCCCCGCCTGGCGGGGAGACAGACCCTGTCCCTGGGAATGGGAGGCTCTTGCGGGGTCTGTGCAAGCAGCCAGGCTTGGGCACCCTGCAGAACTGTTTTGGGGAAGGAGCTGCTCACCAAGGCTAGGGATCTGACTAAGTCTGCCCTGGGCACCCTCTGTCGTCCTCTCCCTGTTGAGGCCTGAGTCCAGTCTCCAGAACTGACCCTTCCCAGACAGTTCTACTGGACTGATCCTAATTTGGGTCCAGGCTAGCTGGCGGAGCACCTACTCTGTGCAGTCTCATAACAAATATAACAATAAAGGTGCCCCAGCCACCATCTGTGGGACCTCATCCTGGGCCTGCAGCATTCCCACAGGCACAGCCTTCTGAGAAGGGTTATAGCAATCTGACAGATGCAGAAGCAGGCCCAGGGAGATTAAGTAATATTCTCAAGGTCACACATCTGGCATAGGGAGAAGTGGGAACTAGAACCAGACCTGAATTTTTACCATTGCCCTACCACCTTTGTGGCATGGAGGGGGTGTGGGGAATGAGAATTGTAGAGTGAGGTACAAAATATTCCAGCAGGACAAGGAGGCCAGGCTTGGCTTCCACTTCTACCCACCCTCTCTCCTCCTGGGTTCTGTGGGGCAGCAGCCAGAGACAGAGGCCTGATTTGGGTGGGGGTGAGGGGAGCATGCAGGGAGACAGGCTGGGTCCACTCTGGGTGGAAAGGCCCGTGAGGAGGGCGAGGCTCAGTCAACCCTTCACTGTGGCTGGGGACTCCCGACCCTGCCAGGCCAGGCCCAGGGGAGGCCACCAGCCTTCCAGGGCGCCGCCAGCCGGGGAATGTGACCAGCTGACCAGGGAGGGGGCCGGCAGGAAGTGAAGGCACCCGGCTGCCTCCGCCTGGTTCCGGGGTGGGGGGATCCCAGGCCGCAGGCGTGCGTGCGCCCCCCTCCCTCCCGCTCAGGCAGCTGTGGCATGACGTCAGCAGCCTCGTTTGGGTGCAGTCGCCATGGAGACAGGGACAGGTTTGGTTAGGGACCCCATTCTCCTTGCAGCCGCCCCTTGCCCCGGTTATTTTTAGCGTCTGTTTACATCAGTTTGGGGCAGCCCCACGCCTGGGCGGGGCTGGACCGGGGACTCCTGGCTAGGCTGCTGGCCTGGCCTGGCATACCACTGAGCTGGGCAGTGCAGGTGGTGGGACCTCCCGTCCCACACAAGTGCACCACTTTTGGCATAGAGGGTATTGGGGGTGGAGGAATCTGGGGCCATGCAGGCCACGGAGGTTCCATTCCCTTCTGCCTGGAGCTTGCTGTGCTGCAGGCCCCATAATCTTTGGGACCTGGGATCTGTCCCATGTCCAGAACAGACTTAAGGGCTAGCATGAGTCTCTTAAGGTGCGCACTCTCCCTTAGCGCAAACGGGTTCAGCTCTTCCTCTCCCCTGCAGGAGGGAAGATCCTGCCTCTCCACCCACAGAAATGATCACTCAGGTGGATATTCTGATGGTCATTTGGCGAGGTGCAAACCAACAGTTACACATCCTGGTCCCTGTCAGGGACTAGGGAGTTGGTGGCAGCAGAGCCCTAGTCAGAGAAAGAAAAGTGTTGGGACAGTTAGCCTACTCTGATTCTAACCTACCCACTCGGTTCCAGAATCCCAGGGGTTCCCTCCCTGCCCTGTGCCCGGGGAGCAAAACCCTACTTGCTGATACAGTCAGAAAGTCGGGAAGGGACAGGGAAGATTGTTTGCAGGATAGGGGAGTTGGGGTGGGCACAGACTTGAAATCTACCCCTTCAACCCGGGCAGCCCAGTTCACTCAGCCCCTTCCCTCGGCTCCCTGGTGTGGGACCCAGAGGGCAGAGCAGTGAACCCCACAAACGGACCTCTGCTCCCAGAGTTCACAGTCTGGTTGGAAGACAGATGGTAAAGGAGAACTGACAACTGAGCTATGTGGTCTCAGGGATTGGAGGAAGGAAGTTACGAGGCGCCTGAAAGAAGGAACCAGCCCAGGGCAGGCTTCCTGGAGGAAGAAGTCATAGGGTAAGACTTGAAAAAAGAGAGGGAGTTGTTCAGGCTGAGAGTATGGGAGGAGGGTACAGGAGCCACGGAGGCTGCTGCTCAAAGGCTGAAGACCCTTGCAGGCATTGAGAGAGGGTCATGGAAGCTGGAACAGAAAGATCGTGAGAGGAGCAGGGGGACTGAGTGGAGGACTGGTTGAAGGTATATGAGGGAAGGCACAGAGCCTGAAGGTTGTTGGGGGTCATGTCAGAGAATCTAGACTTTATCCCTGGATGTTTTACAAGAGTCAAAGAGAGGGATGTGAAAGACTTGAGTCCTGGGGTCCAAATGTCTGGATTTGAATCCTGGCCCTGCCTCTTACCAGCTGCGTAATCTTGGGCAGATTAATGACATATTAATAACCGGCAGTTAGTGTTTGTTGTGTATTGAAGTGTGGTAGTGTGTCCACCCCAACTTCCCTACCCGCATACAATTTTCCCTTCCCCAGACACTCCCTAGAGAGAGAAGTAGCTCATTTCAACTCCCAACAGCCCCGGGAGGCAGTTGTTGTTATTATGCTTGTTTAACAGAGGGGTATCTGAAGCCCAAAAAGGTTAAGAAATGTCATGCCCGAGGTCACGCAGCCAGTTAGCCTCAGGTTTCTCATCTGCAAGATGGGGCTAATAGGATTTACCCCTATTAGGGTTGTTACCAGAATTAAATGAGATGATGTTTGTTAATTAAGCGCAGTGCCTGGCCTATAGAAAGCACTTGACAAAGCACAGTTTTTGGCATTGTCAGATGACTGGAATTTTAAGAAGAGCAATGTTGTTACTGAATAAGCAATGCAGGGGGTACCTGTTGGCTTAGTTAGTAGAGCATGCAACTTTTGATCTCAGGTCTTAAGTTCAAGCCCCTCGTTGGGTGCAGAGGTTACTTTAAAAAAAAAAAAAAGTGTAGGCAGCTGGATTCCCTTAAGAAAAATAAAAGAATGGATCATTGTGGGCTACAGTGGAGACAGGGGACCCATTAGGAAGCTGTAGTAGGGTTCTAGGTGAGAGGTGGTGACAGCTTGGACCCGAATTCTAACAATGGGGGTGGAGGTGAGGGGGCAGATTCCAGAGATGGCAGAAGTGGGTGGCTGAGTGGATGTGGGGGTAACGGAGACAGAGGCATCCAGGATGACTCCTAGTTTTTCTGTCTTGAACAACTGGGTAAAGAGGTGCTGGGGCTGTCACAGAGAGGTTGACTGGGGAGAATTAAGTTTGAGAAGAAAATTGGTGGATTCGGCTTGGGGACTTCAAATTCAGCACATCCCTAATAGCCCACTCTGCACTGTCACTCAGCTTCCGGGGAGGTGACAAGCAGGCAGTTGGATATAGAGGCCTGGTGCTCAGAAGAGCTGTTTGGGCAAGGAAGAGATAAGGAAGCTGGCAACACTTAGATGGCATTGAGGTGTGGGAGATGTACCCAGCCCAGGAGTGAGGAGGATGAGGCCCATTCCGGGATGATGAGAAAGACGGATCTCCTGTGGGGAAAATAAGATGTAGAGACAGAGAGAGAGAGATAGGTGGAAAACCAGGAGCATGTTGTTGCCTCTTGAAATTCAAGGGAAGAAAGGGCTCAAAGAAGAGGAAGAGAGCCAGAGAGTGAAAAGCTTTACTGAGATCAAGCATGATAAGGGCTAAACCTTGGACACTGGATTCAGCAACAGGGAGGTCTCTGACCAGTCAGAAGAGTGGTAGGTGCAGGAGGTGGACCAGGGTGGGAAGAGAACTTGGTGGTCGTGGAAAGGAAATTGAGGTAAACATCTCTTCAAGAAATTTGACTCTGAAAAAGTGGAACAGAGCGATGGGTGGGGTTGCTGGAAAGAGATGTGAGGTCCACAGAGGGGTCATTTCATTTTGGAGTTATTAGGTCAACTTTATATTAAAAATATATTTACAGAGAGGGTGCCTGTCCTAAGTGTACAGCTCAGCCCATTTTTCACAAGGGAACACACCCACATAGGATCAGGAAATAGAACCCAGATTAGAAAATAATAGAACATTACCTGTACCCTGGAAGCCCCCTTGGACCCCCTTCCAGTAACTACTCCCAAAGGGTAACTAGTATTCAGACTTCTTTCGCCATAGATGAGTTCTGCCTGTTCTTGAACTGCGTATCAAGGGAACCATACACATGTCCTCTCGTGTGGTCTTGCTCTTCTTTATGTCTGTAGGATTCATCCATATTGCTGTGTGCAGTTACATATCGTCTGTTCTTTTTGCTCTATAGGGTTCCATTATCTACAACGGGCATTTGGGTAGTTGCCAGGGTTGTTTTCATTTTTTACGTGGGAGTGACTTGAGCTTGTTTGAGGCTTGTGGAGAAAGTCTGAAACACTCATCATCTGTGAGAAGGAAGAAAGATGAGTGGGGCCACACATGAGGATTTCCCGGGTGGGAAATGAGAGCCTGGCTGAGGTTGAGAGAATCACTCTGTGGTTCCAGCTCAGTTGCTGTGCGAGGGCCTCTGGCAGCTCCTGCCAACATGTGCAGACACAGAGAAGGCAGGGAGGTGGGCTGCCCAGCTTTGGTTTCTGCCAGGTAGGAGAGAAGCACAGAGGGCTAGGCATATTAGCAGCAGGTGAGCGATGGAGTGGTGGCTGTGGTTGGGGAGAAGGGTGTGCAGGGAAGAGAAGGTGGGAGGGAGCTGGCAGAGAGAAAGGAAGCAGAGGCCGATTGTGAGCTCTGTGCAGGATGGTGTCTGTGAAATTCTGGGCTGTATCTCCAGTGACTGACACATGCTTGGCACAGAGTTGTCACTCAGTGAATAGTTGAATAAATGAGTTGAGGGCTCAAGAGGTCACAGGTAGAAGACATGGAAGGTGGGGGTGATGGAGAGAGCCTTAATGTTGGAGTCGTTGTGGTTGTGATTTGGGAAAGGGGCATTCCAGAGCCAGGGGTGTTCCCATGGAGGGTGGCTGAAGGGAGCAGAAAGGCCAGAGTTGGGCAGGCAATCCACAGGAATACATAGTTGCTAGTATAGGGGCACAGCACCTGGTCTTCAAGGAGAGAGAGGATAGCACTTCTCAAACTGCGGCCCTTGGGCATCTTGCATCTGAATCTGTAGCAGAGCCGTGGGCTTGTTGGAAATGCTAAGCCCTGGGCCCAACCCAGCCTCTCAGGGAGAAAGTAAGCAGACCAGAGCATCAAGGAGCAGGAGTATTTACGGGATGGGGGAGCAATCAGCCCTTCCAATGCCCATTAGTCCCTGGGCATGGTAGCTTCTATTTAGGCTGGAGGTGGATGAAGGAAATTCAAGGAAAAGATACTAGGGGTGGGAAAGGGCCAACACCAGGGAGATTCAGCCATGTGAGAGGGTGGCCAGAAGGAGGGGGCTTCATTCTAGGATGTAGCTTCTACTAGAAAGGAGACCCTGGCTGGGAAGTGGGACCTGATCCTCTTCGGGATGCTGGGGAGTGCCTAGACTGAGCACCCCCTCTGTGGATGGGGGCTGTGTGACTCTGTACCCGGTTCCTTCTCTGCTTCCTTCTTGGGGCAGCAACACATAGTATAAGCTTGGTCCAGTCCCACACTTTTAGCCGGTCTCTCTTCTCAGTTTCCAAGACCCCTCGTGCTCAGGGCCTGACTGCCCTCCATTGGCATAGACCCTCCACTCCACGCTCACAGTCCTTCCTTCCACTCCCTCAGCACCACTTACCAGTCTTTACATACTCAGAACCCCAACTTCTAGCCCTCTGTGTCCTCAGTCCTCTCTCAGCACCCCTCTACAGTCACTCTATGAGCCCCTTTATTCTAACTGCATCCAATCCAGCCTCTACTCAGGGTCTTCATTCTGTTTATCCCTCCTGATTCAGCGCAGCGCTCAATTCCCTTTACCCAAACTCCTAACCCCACCCGAGAGGACCCACTTCAGTTTCCTCCCCCAAGGGAACCCCCAGGCACCCCTCCCAGAGGCCGGCCAGTCCCAGGGCCCCCGTGCCCCCCCTGGTCGAGCCGGTCCCGCCCCATCCCGGCGGGCTGAGTCAGGCGGCAGGAACTGGGCGGGGGGCGGCGCCGGGAGGAGCTGAAGCCCGAGCCGGAGTCGCTGGGAGCGATCACGGAGCCCAGCTCGGCCAGCACCTAGTGGCCCTGGGCCTGTGGGGACACAGGGGCGGGAGGGCAAGCGCAGGGGGTGGGGAGCTGTCCTGGACCTACCATGAGTGCCAAGAAGAGAGGTAGGACCCGGCCTGGGGCTGCGAAGGCTCTGGGGCTGGCCCCAGGGGGTGTGGGCTGGACTCTGGGGGCCAGGGGCACAGGTTTCGTCGGAGCAGGGTGGGGGTCTGCCGAAGATCCCTTCCTGCTAAGGGTGCGGGCGAAGGTGTCCATCTGTGACTCAGTTTCCAGGTCGGAGTCACAGGAAAGCGGCGGAGGCAGGGCACTTCTTGGCATTGCCCCCCACTCTGGGAATCCCCCGGCTGCTGGGTGCTGGGAGGGGTCTGGCGTCCCGGCGCCTGCAAGCCGGTGGGGGCTGGAGGGGAGCAGTTTACGCGGGGCGGGCGGGTCCCGAGAGCCAACCCCGCGCCTGCCTGGCCTGTCGGGCAGCTCCGCTGGGTTCAGAGCGTGCACCCCGCCCGGTGACCTCCCGCGGCCCGCGGGGTGGGGGCGCGGGAGCTCCTGGTCACTGTTGCGGGGGGTGGAGGGT
>NW_024424341.1:22721388-22724620 GCF_017311325.1 Ursus maritimus
ATTCCAGAGCCAGGGGTGTTCCCATGGAGGGTGGCTGAAGGGAGCAGAAAGGCCAGAGTTGGGCAGGCAATCCACAGGAATACATAGTTGCTAGTATAGGGGCACAGCACCTGGTCTTCAAGGAGAGAGAGGATAGCACTTCTCAAACTGCGGCCCTTGGGCATCTTGCATCTGAATCTGTAGCAGAGCCGTGGGCTTGTTGGAAATGCTAAGCCCTGGGCCCAACCCAGCCTCTCAGGGAGAAAGTAAGCAGACCAGAGCATCAAGGAGCAGGAGTATTTACGGGATGGGGGAGCAATCAGCCCTTCCAATGCCCATTAGTCCCTGGGCATGGTAGCTTCTATTTAGGCTGGAGGTGGATGAAGGAAATTCAAGGAAAAGATACTAGGGGTGGGAAAGGGCCAACACCAGGGAGATTCAGCCATGTGAGAGGGTGGCCAGAAGGAGGGGGCTTCATTCTAGGATGTAGCTTCTACTAGAAAGGAGACCCTGGCTGGGAAGTGGGACCTGATCCTCTTCGGGATGCTGGGGAGTGCCTAGACTGAGCACCCCCTCTGTGGATGGGGGCTGTGTGACTCTGTACCCGGTTCCTTCTCTGCTTCCTTCTTGGGGCAGCAACACATAGTATAAGCTTGGTCCAGTCCCACACTTTTAGCCGGTCTCTCTTCTCAGTTTCCAAGACCCCTCGTGCTCAGGGCCTGACTGCCCTCCATTGGCATAGACCCTCCACTCCACGCTCACAGTCCTTCCTTCCACTCCCTCAGCACCACTTACCAGTCTTTACATACTCAGAACCCCAACTTCTAGCCCTCTGTGTCCTCAGTCCTCTCTCAGCACCCCTCTACAGTCACTCTATGAGCCCCTTTATTCTAACTGCATCCAATCCAGCCTCTACTCAGGGTCTTCATTCTGTTTATCCCTCCTGATTCAGCGCAGCGCTCAATTCCCTTTACCCAAACTCCTAACCCCACCCGAGAGGACCCACTTCAGTTTCCTCCCCCAAGGGAACCCCCAGGCACCCCTCCCAGAGGCCGGCCAGTCCCAGGGCCCCCGTGCCCCCCCTGGTCGAGCCGGTCCCGCCCCATCCCGGCGGGCTGAGTCAGGCGGCAGGAACTGGGCGGGGGGCGGCGCCGGGAGGAGCTGAAGCCCGAGCCGGAGTCGCTGGGAGCGATCACGGAGCCCAGCTCGGCCAGCACCTAGTGGCCCTGGGCCTGTGGGGACACAGGGGCGGGAGGGCAAGCGCAGGGGGTGGGGAGCTGTCCTGGACCTACCATGAGTGCCAAGAAGAGAGGTAGGACCCGGCCTGGGGCTGCGAAGGCTCTGGGGCTGGCCCCAGGGGGTGTGGGCTGGACTCTGGGGGCCAGGGGCACAGGTTTCGTCGGAGCAGGGTGGGGGTCTGCCGAAGATCCCTTCCTGCTAAGGGTGCGGGCGAAGGTGTCCATCTGTGACTCAGTTTCCAGGTCGGAGTCACAGGAAAGCGGCGGAGGCAGGGCACTTCTTGGCATTGCCCCCCACTCTGGGAATCCCCCGGCTGCTGGGTGCTGGGAGGGGTCTGGCGTCCCGGCGCCTGCAAGCCGGTGGGGGCTGGAGGGGAGCAGTTTACGCGGGGCGGGCGGGTCCCGAGAGCCAACCCCGCGCCTGCCTGGCCTGTCGGGCAGCTCCGCTGGGTTCAGAGCGTGCACCCCGCCCGGTGACCTCCCGCGGCCCGCGGGGTGGGGGCGCGGGAGCTCCTGGTCACTGTTGCGGGGGGTGGAGGGTGAGTTCAGGGGCAGGGCTGGGGAGCCCGCCCCGCCCCCGGGTAAACAGGCGCTTCCGCACATTCTTCATGCGCCCCGCCCCTTTCCTGCCCCTTCCCAGCCAGGGGAGGGTCCCCGCGCGACCCCCCTTCCTGCCCTGCGACAGGCGGAGCCTGCCCCTCTGCAGGAAGTGGGGGCCGAGCCGAGGCCACGCTGAGTCCGAGGCCGAGTCGCCCGGCCGCCCTGTCATTAGCGCCGGGGCCGGCGGGGTTGTCGGAGTCCCGGCGTCAGGCGGTGTCCGGCAGGATTAAGATACAGAGGCCGGGCCTCCGGAGGGGGCTTCAAAAGCCCGACTGGCGCTGGACACCCGCCCTCGCCACCCCCCAGGGAGCCCCGCGCGGACTCATTCCATGATGTCCCTGTCGGTGCGGCCGCAGCGCCGCCTGCTCAGCGCCCGGGTCAATAGGAGCCAGTCCTTCGCAGGCGTCCTCGGCAGCCACGAGCGGGGGCCCAGGTACGCAGCCGAGGGGAGCTAATGGGGTCAAGAGAGTGTAACGGGGTTGGAGCTGGGTGTGCAGTGAGGGTTTGGGGATTCCTTCTTGTACCTTTCTGAGTGTAGCCTCTTCTTCAGGAGCTTCCCGGCCTTCAGCCCCCCGGGGCCCCCACGGAAGCCCCCAGCGCTCTCCCGAGTATCCAGGATGTTTGCGGTGGCGCACCCAGCCCCTAAGGTCCCGCAGCCTGAGCGGCTGGACCTGGTGTACACTGCGCTCAAGCAGGGCCTGACGTAAGGAACTCCTCCCATTGCCTTATCCCAGGACCCCTCCCTAAGCCCTCATGCCCTTTCTGCGAGTGTGAACCTTCCCCAGACTCATATCTTCTTCCCACTGCCTGTACCCTGGGCAGCTGGAGGCTGCAAAGGTAAGCTAATTCTTGTAGTCGCCCCTTTTCCCAGGGCCTATTTGGAAGTGCACCAACAGGAGCAGGAGAAACTCCAGGGACAGATTAGGGAGTCCAAGAGGAATTCCCGCCTGGTGAGTAAAGGGTTGACAAGGATGCCCTGGACTACTGCTTTTGCCCTTGTGGTATGGGGGACTGGGTAGCACCAGCCATGGGTGACATCAGGGCTATTTTCTAGGGTGACTTAGCCCAGTTGTAACTAGAAAACAGGATATCGGGAAAGGCTGGGGCTGGGCAGGTTTCTAGCCCCATCTTCTCCAGGCTGTGTACTTTCTGCCTAGGACCCAGTATCTGCCCATGGGACCTTTCAGTGGGGTGGGTCAGACTCCACAGATATGGACAACAGGAGACTATATTGCAGTAGTACTAATATACACTCCTGGTTCTTCTCAACGAACAGGTTAGGGCTTCCTAGAGGAGGAAGCACCTCTGCTGGGTCTTGAAGAATAGGAGTTCCCTGGTAGAGGGAACCTCTTCCTAGGGGTTGCAGGAAAGAGAGTGGGCCAGGAGAGGGATCCCAGGGAAGAGGTCAGAGGAGG
>NW_024424341.1:22724630-22799960 GCF_017311325.1 Ursus maritimus
AGAAAGGAGACCCTGGCTGGGAAGTGGGACCTGATCCTCTTCGGGATGCTGGGGAGTGCCTAGACTGAGCACCCCCTCTGTGGATGGGGGCTGTGTGACTCTGTACCCGGTTCCTTCTCTGCTTCCTTCTTGGGGCAGCAACACATAGTATAAGCTTGGTCCAGTCCCACACTTTTAGCCGGTCTCTCTTCTCAGTTTCCAAGACCCCTCGTGCTCAGGGCCTGACTGCCCTCCATTGGCATAGACCCTCCACTCCACGCTCACAGTCCTTCCTTCCACTCCCTCAGCACCACTTACCAGTCTTTACATACTCAGAACCCCAACTTCTAGCCCTCTGTGTCCTCAGTCCTCTCTCAGCACCCCTCTACAGTCACTCTATGAGCCCCTTTATTCTAACTGCATCCAATCCAGCCTCTACTCAGGGTCTTCATTCTGTTTATCCCTCCTGATTCAGCGCAGCGCTCAATTCCCTTTACCCAAACTCCTAACCCCACCCGAGAGGACCCACTTCAGTTTCCTCCCCCAAGGGAACCCCCAGGCACCCCTCCCAGAGGCCGGCCAGTCCCAGGGCCCCCGTGCCCCCCCTGGTCGAGCCGGTCCCGCCCCATCCCGGCGGGCTGAGTCAGGCGGCAGGAACTGGGCGGGGGGCGGCGCCGGGAGGAGCTGAAGCCCGAGCCGGAGTCGCTGGGAGCGATCACGGAGCCCAGCTCGGCCAGCACCTAGTGGCCCTGGGCCTGTGGGGACACAGGGGCGGGAGGGCAAGCGCAGGGGGTGGGGAGCTGTCCTGGACCTACCATGAGTGCCAAGAAGAGAGGTAGGACCCGGCCTGGGGCTGCGAAGGCTCTGGGGCTGGCCCCAGGGGGTGTGGGCTGGACTCTGGGGGCCAGGGGCACAGGTTTCGTCGGAGCAGGGTGGGGGTCTGCCGAAGATCCCTTCCTGCTAAGGGTGCGGGCGAAGGTGTCCATCTGTGACTCAGTTTCCAGGTCGGAGTCACAGGAAAGCGGCGGAGGCAGGGCACTTCTTGGCATTGCCCCCCACTCTGGGAATCCCCCGGCTGCTGGGTGCTGGGAGGGGTCTGGCGTCCCGGCGCCTGCAAGCCGGTGGGGGCTGGAGGGGAGCAGTTTACGCGGGGCGGGCGGGTCCCGAGAGCCAACCCCGCGCCTGCCTGGCCTGTCGGGCAGCTCCGCTGGGTTCAGAGCGTGCACCCCGCCCGGTGACCTCCCGCGGCCCGCGGGGTGGGGGCGCGGGAGCTCCTGGTCACTGTTGCGGGGGGTGGAGGGTGAGTTCAGGGGCAGGGCTGGGGAGCCCGCCCCGCCCCCGGGTAAACAGGCGCTTCCGCACATTCTTCATGCGCCCCGCCCCTTTCCTGCCCCTTCCCAGCCAGGGGAGGGTCCCCGCGCGACCCCCCTTCCTGCCCTGCGACAGGCGGAGCCTGCCCCTCTGCAGGAAGTGGGGGCCGAGCCGAGGCCACGCTGAGTCCGAGGCCGAGTCGCCCGGCCGCCCTGTCATTAGCGCCGGGGCCGGCGGGGTTGTCGGAGTCCCGGCGTCAGGCGGTGTCCGGCAGGATTAAGATACAGAGGCCGGGCCTCCGGAGGGGGCTTCAAAAGCCCGACTGGCGCTGGACACCCGCCCTCGCCACCCCCCAGGGAGCCCCGCGCGGACTCATTCCATGATGTCCCTGTCGGTGCGGCCGCAGCGCCGCCTGCTCAGCGCCCGGGTCAATAGGAGCCAGTCCTTCGCAGGCGTCCTCGGCAGCCACGAGCGGGGGCCCAGGTACGCAGCCGAGGGGAGCTAATGGGGTCAAGAGAGTGTAACGGGGTTGGAGCTGGGTGTGCAGTGAGGGTTTGGGGATTCCTTCTTGTACCTTTCTGAGTGTAGCCTCTTCTTCAGGAGCTTCCCGGCCTTCAGCCCCCCGGGGCCCCCACGGAAGCCCCCAGCGCTCTCCCGAGTATCCAGGATGTTTGCGGTGGCGCACCCAGCCCCTAAGGTCCCGCAGCCTGAGCGGCTGGACCTGGTGTACACTGCGCTCAAGCAGGGCCTGACGTAAGGAACTCCTCCCATTGCCTTATCCCAGGACCCCTCCCTAAGCCCTCATGCCCTTTCTGCGAGTGTGAACCTTCCCCAGACTCATATCTTCTTCCCACTGCCTGTACCCTGGGCAGCTGGAGGCTGCAAAGGTAAGCTAATTCTTGTAGTCGCCCCTTTTCCCAGGGCCTATTTGGAAGTGCACCAACAGGAGCAGGAGAAACTCCAGGGACAGATTAGGGAGTCCAAGAGGAATTCCCGCCTGGTGAGTAAAGGGTTGACAAGGATGCCCTGGACTACTGCTTTTGCCCTTGTGGTATGGGGGACTGGGTAGCACCAGCCATGGGTGACATCAGGGCTATTTTCTAGGGTGACTTAGCCCAGTTGTAACTAGAAAACAGGATATCGGGAAAGGCTGGGGCTGGGCAGGTTTCTAGCCCCATCTTCTCCAGGCTGTGTACTTTCTGCCTAGGACCCAGTATCTGCCCATGGGACCTTTCAGTGGGGTGGGTCAGACTCCACAGATATGGACAACAGGAGACTATATTGCAGTAGTACTAATATACACTCCTGGTTCTTCTCAACGAACAGGTTAGGGCTTCCTAGAGGAGGAAGCACCTCTGCTGGGTCTTGAAGAATAGGAGTTCCCTGGTAGAGGGAACCTCTTCCTAGGGGTTGCAGGAAAGAGAGTGGGCCAGGAGAGGGATCCCAGGGAAGAGGTCAGAGGAGGGGTACAGGAGGGGTCCCAGACCATATGTCACTAACATCCAGCAAAGGCCAGGCATGTGGGAAGGTGGGTCAGTCCATGCTTTGAGTGGAGTGGCTGTGGACTATGGTATGAGGGGGAGAAAGGCTGTGCAGGAGAGGAGTTAGCTGGGTCTGGGTAGATAGGTGCCCCTCTGGAATCCTTCCCATTGCCTCCTAAGTGCCTCCTCTCATCCTTCCCTGCAGGGCTTCCTGTATGACTTGGACAAGGTGAGTGTGTAGAGAATGGTGTGGGAAGAGGTTGGTACATGGGGAAGGTTAAGGTCTCTGGTCCTCTGGCCCCTCCTGACATACCTCTCCCTCAGCAAGTCAAGTCCATTGAACGCTTCCTGCGACGGTTGGAGTTCCATGCCAGCAAGGTATATGTGCAGCATGCATGTGTACACCCGAGTAGGGCGGTAGACTGGTATCACAGGGAGGTGGCGGGGGGAGTGCTAGGCCCTGGGTGAGCAAGCCGAGTAGTGAGTCTCAATTCTTCCAATACCACCCCACTCATCTGCCCAGATTGATGAGCTATATGAGGCATACTGTGTCCAGCGGCGTCTCCGGGATGGTGCCTACAACATGGTCCGTGCCTACAGCACTGGGTCTCCTGGGAGCCGCGAGGCCCGGGACAGCTTGGCCGAAGCCACTCGAGGGCATCGCGAGTACACAGAGGTGAGAGATGGGTGTCCATGAGGCAGAGGCACAGGGTATAGCAGAGCTGGGGAGAGGGGACTGGTTCTTGACCCCCTCTTGTCCCTGCCCACCCCTCTCAGAGCATGTGTCTGCTGGAGAGTGAGCTAGAGGCACAGCTGGGCGAGTTCCACCTCCGGATGAAAGGTACTAAGTGATGGGGGCAGACTGGTGATGGGGACGGGGAATTGTGTGCCTGAGACCTCTCAACATGGCTCATCTCCTTCTCCCCCGATTCCCAGGGCTGGCTGGCTTTGCCAGGCTGTGTGTGGGCGATCAGTATGAGGTATGAGAATGTGCAGGGAAGGGTTGGGATGGGGGGGGTCGCAACACCAAGGGCTCCCTCACCCTGCCTGTTCACCTAGATCTGCATGAAATATGGGCGGCAGCGCTGGAAACTACGGGGCCGAATTGAGGGTAGTGGAAAGCAGGTGTGGGACAGTGAGGAAACCGTCTTTCTTCCTCTACTCACGGAATTCCTGTCCATCAAGGTGATGTATCTGCCCAGGACCACAGGGCAACATGATCCTGTGACTCCTTGATCCTGTGAACCCCTCATGACCCTAAGACCCTTACTGTTGTAACTCCCACCGGACTTCATGGCTCTGTGAATATATGACCCCCATGACCTTCATGATTCTGTGATTTTCTCATAATCTTCTAATCTTGTGAATATTTGATCCCCCCGGACCCACATTAGTCTGTGACCCCCATGACCTCAGTGACCCTAAAAACTCAGACCTCTGTGATCCCCATGCTCCCAGGCTGCTTTAATCCTCCATGGCCCCATCACTCAGTAAATTCCAATCCCTGCAACCTTCTCATGGCCCCATGACCCTGTGACTGTCATATAACCCCTATACATATTCAGACTTTGATCTCCCACAACCTTATGACCCCTGTACCCTTGTGACCTCATGATGCATTCTTGGCTACAGGTGACAGAACTGAAGGGTCTGGCTAACCACGTGGTTGTAGGCAGTGTCTCCTGTGAGACCAAGGACCTGTTCGCTGCCCTGCCCCAAGTTGTGGCTGTGGACATCAATGACCTTGGCACCATCAAGCTCAGCTTGGAAGTCACATGGAGGTTGGTGTGGCTGAGCAGCTTGGGGACAGGTCCATGGGGCCTGTGGCACCTGCTAACAGCCTCTTCCTTCCCCAGCCCATTTGACAAGGATGACCAGCCCTCAACTGCTTCCACTGTCAACAAGGCCTCCACAGTCACCAAGCGCTTCTCCACCTATAGTCAGAGCCCACCAGACACGCCCTCACTTCGGGAACAGGCCTTTTATGTGAGTCACAGGCCAGGCTTAGGCCCCACCATCCCCCAGGGGCTCCCTGGGGTGGTCCTGAAATGCCCTTTCCTCTTTCCCAGAATATGCTGAGGCGGCAGGAGGAGCTAGAGAATGGGACAGCATGGTCCCTGTCATCTGAATCTTCAGACGACTCATCCAGCCCTCAGCTCTCGGGCACTGCCCGCCATTCTTCAGCCCCCAGGCCTCTGGTGCAGCAGCCTGAACCTCTGCCCATTCAAGTCGCCTTCCGTAGGCCTGAGACCCCTGCCACTAGGCCCGTGGATGAAGAGGGGGCCATGACCCCAGCTCTGGCCAATGGGCATGCCCCCTATAGCCGGACTCTGAGCCACATCAGTGAGGCCAGTGTGGATGCTGCCTTGGCTGAGGCTGCAGTGGAGGCTCTGGGTCTAGAAAATCTTGCTCAGGGACCTAGCCCGCCTGCAGACCCAGATCCCACCCATGGGGAGCAACCTGGTCCTGTCCCTCTTGCTGTGGACCCTCGCTGTTCTGCCACAAGCCCCACCCTCAGTACAACAGGCCCTGCTCACACATCTACAGACCCTGCCCTAACTGCACATCTAGACTTGGTTCACAAGGTCACAGACTCTAGCTCTTCTGAATTGCCAGGCCCCACCCACACCACTACAAGCTCTACCTACAATGCCATTAGCCCTAGCCGCAGTGCTTCAGGCGCCACTCACATTACCACAGGTTCCACCCACAAGCCCACGGTCTCTACCCCCTCGACTACAGGCTCTACCCCCAGTGCCACAACCCCAGTCCAGACCACCACAAGCCCCACCGACGAAGCAATGCTTTCCACCCTCACTACTGTAGGTCCTACCCCCAATACAGGCCCTGTCCAGACCACCACAGGCTCTACCCACTTTACTGCAAGCCCTACCCATACCACCATAAGCCCCACCCATACTACTGCGAGCCCCACCCATGCCACTACAAGCCCTACCCACACTACTGCAAGCCCCACTCATGCCACTACAAGCCCCACCCACACTACTGTAAGCCCCACCCATGCCACTACAAGCCCCACCCACACTACTGCAAGCCCCGCCCATATCACTATAAGCCTCACGCACGCCACTACAAGCCCCACCCACACTACTCCAAGCCCCTCCCATACCACTGAAAGTCCCCCTCATACCACTACAAGCCCTACTCACAGAGCCAAGATGTCAACTCACACCACTACAAGTCCTACCCCCAAAGCTAAGGACCCAGTCCAGACCACCAGAAGCCCCACCCATCCTGTCACAAGCCCCACCCTGATAACTGTAAGCTCTTCCACTTCTCTAGGCCATGCTGTGCTTCCCAGTCCCTCTGCAAACACAGATCCTACCCTCCCAGGCCCCCACACCCTGTCCTACAGCTACCCAGCCTCCACTCCTTGCACTCAAGCAGAGCCCATAGTCCCCAGCACCTCCTACCCAACTCCTGCCTGTTCCAGTTGGGAACCCCTCACAAGTCCTTCTCCAGACCCCCCAGAGCCCATCCTTCAGAGCCCATGTCCCCCTCCCTCACCTCTAGCCCCTGTGGCCCAGCATTTAGACTGTAGCCCAGCCATCGCCACCCGGGCCCCAGTTCCAGTGGCAGCGGGAGGGGCTGGGGATAGGAGGCTGGAAGAGGCCCTGGGGGCCCTAATGGCTGCCCTGGATGACTATCGTGGCCAGTTCCCTGAGCTGCAGGGCCTGGAGCAGGAGGTGACCCGGCTGGAGAGTCTGCTCATGGTGAGGAGGGCTGGGTGGGCTGCAGCAGCACAGGGAGGGCAGCCAGACAGTGGGCGGTGGCACTGACTCCCTTCACAACCCCAGCAGAGACAAGGTCTGACTCGCAGCCGGGCCTCTAGCCTTAGTATCACTGTGGAGCATGCCCTGGAGAGCTTCAGCTTCCTCAACGAGGATGAAGATGAAGACATGGATGGTCCTGCAGACAGGTGAGGAAGGCCAGGTGAGGGGGAAGAGGTAAGGTGAGTGCCAGGTGAAGGAGAAAGGCCAGAAGGGGGGAACAGGTGAGGTGGGGGCAGGTAGAGCACACCAGGAGAGCAGCAAGACTGGAGGTGGGCAGAAGGGGATGCACTTGCCAGCAGGTGCATCTGTATTCACCCCATCCCCCCACCCCGTGTAGTCCTCCTGTGTCCTTGATGCCTGTTTCTAACCCCATCTGTGTCCCCAGTGCATCTGACCTCCCTCCTTCTGGTCCCTGCAATGCCTGCCTCTCCTGCTGGTCCCCATCAGCTCGTGATCCTCCAGCTCCTCCTCTTTCTCCTAGCCTCACCTTGGATCTACCCTATGAACAAGCCCTTTCAGTGCCTCCCCATGCACCCCGGGTCTCCCAGCATCAACCCAGGCTTTCCCGGAGAACCCAGCCCTGTGGCTCTCTGTCCCAGAGCTGCCTTTGCCAAATCCCGGTCAAGGGTTGTGCACAGTCCCTCCTCCCTCTGCTGCTGCCCAGGTTAGGGCCCTGTGCCCTGCACCGTTTGGGCCATAACTCCTTGCAGTCCACATTGTGTACACCATCCTGCCTGCAACCCTATTCCCACCTGTCTCAGCCCCAGAGTTCCCAACGGTTGTAGCTGGAGGTGGTAAAAAGCGGACGGACCCTGGAGATCCCCACTACCACCTGCTGGTCCTAGTCCCTTCCTCCTTCCGAAGTTCTCCATGAACTTACCCATTGTCTGTTGTCTGTGCATCGTCTGTCTGTTCTTCCGTTCTGGGATGGGGTGACCTTAATAAAAATATACTGGTGACCACATGGCGCTTCTGTGGTGGTTGACCCCATTTTTCTCTCAGGCCCCCAGACAGCCTGGAGCCTGGGGCTGAGGACAGCCTCGACTTACCCAGTGCCCGCCCCCTCAGCACAGAGTGTCCAGCTCTGGACGCTGCCTTGGTCCAGCACCTGTACCACTGCAGCCGCCTCCTGCTGGTGAGGCTAGTGGTATTCCCCCACACCCTCTTTTTATAGCCCCTTATCCCAGGGAGCCCTGCACTTCAATCCCAGCCCTCCATACCTCCTCTGACTTCCACTCCCCACTGCCCCAGAGCCCGAGCCAGCGGTTGGCTCTTTCTTAGTGGAACATCTCCCGTACTCTGGCTACCCCACCTCTCCATGCATGCTGGGACTTGTAGTCCTTGGGCTACACCCTCCCCAATCTTTATCCTGAGGTCTTAGTTGCTTGACCACCCCTATTCTCCAGAAACTGGGCACATTTGGGCCCCTGCGCTGCCAGGAGGCATGGGCCCTGGAGCGGCTGCTGAGGGAGGCCAGAGTGCTGGAGGCCGTATGCGAGCTTAGCAGGCGATGGGAAATCCCTGCCACCTCTGCCCAGGAAGGTAAAGGCCCTGTCTGCTTGGAAGCTCCTCCCTTACCCAGCCCCATCTACATGCTCGTCTGCCTGCTCTGTTGCTGATGCTGTCTGTACCTTCTCGTAGTGGTGCAGTTCTCAGCCTCCCGGCTCGGCTTCCTGACCTTCTGGGACCAGTGCACAGAGGGACTCAGCCCTTTCATCTGCCCTGTGGAGCGAGTGCTCCTCACCTTCTGCAATCAGTACAGTGCCCGCCTCTCCCTGCGCCAGCAAGGCCTGGCTGAGGCTGGTGAGTGGGCTGCCTACCTGCCCCCTCTGCCCTCCTTTCTCCGATCCCCAGTGATGGGACCTCAGGAAAAGCCAGGTCAGCCCACACAGACCTGCTGAGCTGAGCACTAGGAAGAACTAGTGAAGGCTATTTCCTTTGCACAGAACGACCCAGAGGGGTGGGGTTTGGACCCTGGACCTGAACCTGGGATAGGAGCATTCTTCTCTGTAAGGGCCTGGGTCCATCCAAATCCTGAGGTCTGCGGCACTGCCTCCCACAGTGTGTGTCAAGTTCCTGGAGGATGCCCTGGGGCAGAAGCTGCCCAGGAGGCCCCAGCCAGGGCCTGGAGAGCAGTTCACGGTCTTCCAGTTCTGGAGTTACGTCGAAGCCTTGGATAGCCCCTCTATGGAGGCCTATGTGACTGAAACCGCTGAGGAGGGTGAGGCAGAGGCCCTGACCACAAAGCAGCCTGACCCTGTGGGTGGGTCTGAAGGTGTGGAGGAGAGTATGAGTGTACAAAAGACCCCACCCCACGAGGTTCCACCTTGTCCCACCCCTTCCTTTCTTTCAGTGTTACTGGTGCGGAATTTGAACTCAGATGACCAAGCTGTTGTGCTGAAGGCCCTGAGGTTGGCGCCGGAGGGGCGGCTGCGAAGGGATGGGCTTCGGGCCCTCAGCTCCCTGCTGGTCCATGGCAACAACAAGGTCATGGCTGCTGTCAGCACCCAGCTCCGGAGCCTGTCACTGGGCCCTATCTTTCGGGAACGGGTGAGAGTCAAGGCAGGCCTTCCTTGAAGCAAAGGCTGGGGCCCCAGGCTCCCAGTGTCTGGCTAAGTCTGCCCTCCCACCCTTACCCAGGCCCTCCTGTGCTTCCTGGACCAACTCGAGGATGAAGATGTACAGACGAGAGTGGCTGGCTGCCTGGCCCTGGGCTGCATCAAGGTAACCCCTGCCAACCCATTTCCCCGTTCACACCCCTCGTGGCTCCCTCAGCCCTGGGCCCTGGGCCTTTCTCACCTGCTCCACTGGGCCCACCTCAGTGTTCTCTCCCCTGGTAGGCTCCTGAGGGCATTGAGCCCCTGGTGTACCTGTGCCAAACGGACACAGAAGCCGTGAGGGAAGCTGCTCGGCAGAGCCTGCAACAGTGTGGTGAGGCTAGAAGATGGGAGATATGGGTCAAGTCAAGTTCTGGAACATTTTGGCCGTTGGGAGTTGGAGCGAGATGGAGTCAGGGATGGGAGGGCTGAGATGGGGCTAGGATCACTCCTGACCCCATCCTTACCTATTACAGGGGAAGAGGGACAGTCTGCCCATCGACGGCTGGAGGAATCACTGGACGCCCTGCCCCGCATCTTCGGGCCTGGCAGCATGGCCAGCACGGCTTTCTAAATTCCCTACCCGCTGGCTTCCAGTGCCCCTTCCCCTCACTTCCAGGGCTTACCAGGCACTGGCAGGGAGGGTGAGGGCTGGCTCCAGACACCTCTCCCCCTCCAGATTCCCATCAATGAAAATCTAATATATTCTTCTGTTGCCCTTGGGTTGGTAGAGTCAGTGCCTGCAGTCAAGTGCCTCCCAGCCTCGGCTCAGCACACTTGCCACAAATCAGTGTCCACCACATCCCTTGGTTTTATATTTTATTTACAGAGTTTTACAGAAAATAAAAAAGCAAAATGCCTTTCCTACATGGCCTGGCCTGGTGCACTCCTGACCCTCCACTCCAGCACGCTCTGGCTATGGCGGTTCTTGACACTAGTGTATCTGCACCCCCAACTGTGACAATGGCATGGGCTTTGGTCCTGGAAATTCAGGTAGAAGAGAGCCCAGAGGCTGGAACTGGGGTTGGAAAAGAGAGCAGAGAAAGAGGGTGGTAGGGTGTTGCTGAGGAGGCCCAGTCTGGAGACTGGGGGTGCCCTGGGCCTGGAGCTATGGGACCAGGCTAGAGCCAAACTCTGGAGTTGGCCTACAGAAAGCCCAGAGGTGCCGGTCCTGGGAATGGCTCCCTCGCAGCTAGCTCCAGGTGGCCTGGAGGCAGAGGAAGCAGGGAGGAAAAAGCATGGTGAGAGCTGGAGCTTCTGGCCAGAAGGGGGCAGCAGAACCCCGTCAGGGAATGCCAGGCTTCTGGGTCTTCCCTCAGCCTTGGCAGCTTCCTACCAAGGTGGCTGAGCTGAGAGCAAGAAGCTCTTTGAGGGCTGGATAGGAAGAAAGAGGAGATCCTTGCAGAGGGGAAGAGCGGGCCTGGGAGGCAGGAAACGCAGATAGCTGCCCCCGTGACCCTAAACAGCAAGTCTTTTCTCTCCCCAAGCTGCCTCTCCTCTCTGTAATAACAAACCTGACTGAGCCCTGAGGTCCCCACCCCCGACAGCAGGCAGACTGCTGCTTCAGGAAGCAGAGCTCCAGGGAGAGGGCTCACCTCTTCCCAGAGCTGCCCTGGCATGTGAGTGTGTTAACCCCAGAAGGTTAAGGATTCTTTGGGGGGGGGGATAGGATTTCAGGGTGGCAGCCCTGTTAAAAAAGGGCCTGAGGGGGGCCCAAACCCAAGGCTGGACAAACAGGCTCTCTACCCTTCCTCTCTCCCTCCGGAGCTTTCATTATTATTCAGGGGCAAGGAAAGCAGGCCCTCCCTAATCCCTGAGCCCATTCTGGTGTCTCAGTGCCTGTGGTGTCAGCACAGCAGTGGGACACACTGGGGAAAGTGTGTGCGCCTGCACTTAAGAGGAGACAGTGAGGTCCCAACAGCCCCTGGGGAAGGCTGGGGAGAGGAGGTGACCCAGATCCCCAGGGAGCCCTGCTCCCCAGTGTTTTAAAGCTGTGTATGAGGAGGTTTGGCTGGGCCTTTAACCACCTGCTGGGGAAGCCAAGCTGAGCAGAAAAACGGCCAACAGGAAGGAGCACAGGAAACACCTGTATGTGGATGCAGGTGGCTCATTCCAGAAGAGTCAGGGCTGGGGTGGGGGTGGGGGTGGGGGCGGAGGCGGGCAGACAGCCCTCAGCACATGGGCACAGCTCTGTGCTCCCTCTGTAACTATGAAGGGTGGCATGGAGGGGGATGGGGGATGGTGTGCAGCTCAGCTTTTTGAGTGGTTGGCTAGGGTGGAGGGGATGGAGAAAGCAAACAAGTGATGGAGACCAAACCAGCCCAAAGTTGGCTACAGCTTAGGCCTGCCCCAAGGGCCCCTGCAGGAAGGTTGCAGTTCCAGAACCACCCCAAGGAGCCCGTCAGGCCTGAGGCCCCTCAAGAGGCCCACTGGTAGGGCAGAACTGTCCATTTGGATTCAAAGTGTGCGTAGCCTGTGTGGTGGGGAAAGAGGAAGTGAACACTGGCTGACCAGGTCCTGGGAAAGTGCAGACAGGGGTGACTGGGCCATCACGAGCTCACAGCTCAATCCACAGGAGAGAACAGGGCCTGGGCAAGAAGTAGAGGATGGAAAAATATCTCAGCCAGAGGTCAAATGGGGCTGTCACCAAAAATCTGAGTGGCCTGCTTTCCAGTGCTGAGAAGGATAGGGCCCCTCTCTGTCCTCTAAAGGCGAGTCCTTAGACCAGAGCCTAATATTCAGCTCTAGCTGAGGGTGGGTTCAAGGGTCAGGAACCAGAATGAGGATACCGTGAGCAGAGCCAGGTACAGGTGAAGTACTGTCAAGGCCAAGGCAAAAAGAGCCTCAGGCCTTTGCCTCATCAAGCCTGCCTAGCTCAGGGTTATGTGGATCAACCCCACAAGAGCCACTCAGACCCTCTCCATAAATGCCTTGAGGCCAGGCTGAATGGTCTCCTACACCTAGGCCCATGTCTGTGAGATAGTGGAGGGCAGGGAGAACCTATCCTTCCTCTTGTACCTTCGCCTCCCCCCAATGCACACACAGCCTCACAAGTGCTTCCCCCCACCTCCTACCCTGCTGTCACACAGGTTCAGGGAGGCACTCCAGGTGATGGGAGTGGGTGTGCTGGTGACACCATCAGGAGTCAAGGCACCAGGGCAGGGAAAGCCTATACCCAGCTGTCCTGCAGAGCCTGTGCCAGCCTCTGTGAGGGGACAGAGGAAGTGTGATACACCGAGGAGCGCCCCATCAGTCAAGTCCATTAAGGCCACAGCCCTGCCTTAGCCATCATTGTTGGGCTTCTCCCTGGACAAAACATTTAAGTGTGCATTGCAAAAAAGGGACCAGGCTGAGGTAGTCCAGGATAGAGTTTATTGTATTGGTGGTCACTGGGGACTCCCGTTTCTCCTCTCCTTTCCTCTTCTAATCTTACCTTTTCTCCTGTCTCCCACTCTTCTTCCTCATGTTTTCAAAGCTGTAGAGAACCAAAAAAAGAAGAAAGAAAAAAAAGGCACGTTTGTGAAGGCAAAGAAGCAGATGGGTTGGCACGTGGGAAGAGGACTGCTTCTTTGTCTCACCCACAGAGTAGGGGTGCCTTCTTTGTGTGTTTCTGTGCGTGGTGTGTGGGTACAATTTGCTGAACAGCCCCAGACAGCCCTGGAGTGTCCTATTCAGGCTATCCACCCACCGTGGCTCAGCTGCTGGACCCAGATCTTCTGGGCCTGGGTAATACGGAAGAGTGAGCTTGATAAGGGCTCCAGGGCCTATATGAACAACCATGGAAAAACAGTCTATCATTTAGAAAATAAGACTGTCATTGGTCTGCAAGAGAGGGGCCTCTTTTTTCAGAAGGTTGCAATGTGGTGGTGGCCACATTTGAGTTTGAGTTTGATGTCAGTGGTCAAATCTTGCTTGTCTCTGAATATATCCAGAGCATATGGACTCCCAGTAAAGGCTGACTCAGGGGCCACTGGGTGGGTGGCTCAGTCGGTTAAGCGTCTGCCTTCGGCTCAGGTCATGATCCCAGGGGCCTGGGATCCAGCCTCAGGCTCCCTGCTCAGGAAGGAGTCTCCTTCTCCCTCTGCCCCTCCCCCTGCTGCTCCCTTTCCCTCTCTTTCTCTCTCTGAAATAAATAAATACAATCTTTAAAAAAAAAAAAAAATGCTGACTTAGAGCCACTGAATAAGTAGCTGAGTTGCTATGGCTAAGATGTACGTTTCTAGCTATATCCTCTGAATCTCCTTACAGCCTCTGCCTCCTCCTCTTGCAAACATTACTCCACAGGATTCCATTCCAGGCCCTTTCCTGTTCTCTCTTGAAACACATTCCCTGAACTACCTCATCTGTTTCTCTGGCTCCCATCTATGTGCTAAGGCTATATGCCAATGATTCACATGGCTCTCTCCTCACTCCCATATCCAACCGCTGACTGGACACCTCCTTTTGAATAGCCAAGGTGTTTCAAACTCAGCATGCCCAAAATCAAACTCAGTATCCCAAAACCTATTTCTCCTCTAGGCCTCTTGAGGTTACCAACTACCCAGCCATACAATGGCCTCATCCTTCACTTTTTCCTCTGTCCTCTCATCCCAGCCACCAGAATCCTCTCAATTAAATGCCCTAAATATTTCTAAATTCTGTCCACTCCTTTTTATCCCCATGGGTACCAATTAGATCGAGGACATGTTGACTTCTCACAGAGACACTAAAACTGCCCCCTCACAGGCTTCCTGCCTCTGGTCTTACCCTTCTTCCATCCATTTTCCATGGTTCATCAGAGTAATTTCTAAAATACCACCACACAGGCTTCCTTTTCTCCTAGGGAAAAGTCCAGGCCCCTCAGCCTGGGCACAAAGCCAGCCTCACGTATGCCACCTAACTTCTTGTCCTGGACTGGAGTCTTACCGAATCTTCCCGGGCTTGCTTGCCCCTGGTGGTACACCCTTCCCACCTCATCTCACCTGAATAGGCTTCAACCCAGACATCACATTCTTCAGGAGCTTGCTCCTCCGCTATGCTTCTGTCGCAGGAACCTGCACTTCCCCATTGCCCTTGCTGATTTATTTTGTATTCTCCAATAAGTGTATATATATTACCATAAGCATTTGCTGACTATTCTACCTA
Organism: Ursus maritimus; assembly: GCF_017311325.1. Lineage (NCBI taxonomy): Eukaryota > Metazoa > Chordata > Mammalia > Carnivora > Ursidae > Ursus > Ursus maritimus. Next base: position 22,738,917 of record NW_024424341.1, read on the forward strand.
GGTAACAGGCACCACCCAAAAATTTGAGTATGAAAGTACCATGTTTAATGCAGGGGCACCTGGGTGGCGCAGTCAGTTAATCACACAACTTTTGATTTCGATTCAGGTCATGATCTCAGGGTCCTGATATCAAGCCAGCGTTGGGTTCAGTGCTCAGTAGGGAGTCTGCTTCTCTCCTTCTCCCTCTTTCTGCTCACACACTTCTCTCTCAAATCAAAAAAATAAATCTTTTTTAAAAAGTACCATGTTTAATGCAGAAAAAGCCTGGACGCACAAAGTACCCCCATATACCCTACAAAGCACAGTGTTTTAGAATGCACTTTTACACTGGGACACCATTTAAGGAATAAAATGGAAGCCTGAACACAGGACAATATAGGGAGGGAGAGCTGAGGCTGGACTGGTTGAGGAGGCAAGCAAGTTAAATCCACTGGGGCCAGAGGGAGCCGTTAGAAATGTGGCTGAAGAGGGGCACCTGGCTGGCTCAGTCAGTGGAGCGTGCAACTCTTGATCTTGGGTTGTCAGTTCGAGCCCCACATTGGGTGTAGAGATTACTTAAAAATAAAATCTTAAAAAATGAGGCTGAAGAGGTGAGTGGGGGCTTGTCATAGGGCCTTGTGGAGTGGCTGTGGGGTTTGGAATTTACCCCCAGGGCACTGGAGATCCATCTGTGGGCTTGAAGCAGGGGAATTCTGTGATCACATTTGGTCTCTGGAAAGGTCATTCTAGCAGTTGTGTGGAGAGAGGAGGCAGGAAACAGTGAGGCATCTGAAGGCATAGTTAGGAGAAATTATAGCGGCCTGGGCCAGATGGAAGCAGCGGGGATGGAGAGGTTAGTGAAGAGATGTTCCAAAAGCAGAATGGAAAAACAGTTTGGTGATGATAGGATGTGGGAGGTGAGAGAGTGAAGCCCAACTTTCTGGCCTGGTGATGGCTGAATGGTGATATCTTTCACTAAAAAGGGAGAGCCCTTATAACAGACGCAGGTTGGGAGGTGAGTAACAAGGCCGGTAAGGTGACCTGGGAGCCTTCCAGGGGGAAGTAACCAGAAAGAAGCTGGAAATGTAGATCTGGGGCAAGAAGAGGAGAGCATGGGCTGGAGGCAGAAGCTTAAAAGTCATCCTTGCTTTCCTGTTAGGTCTTACACGACTACTGTGATGTTCAGTGATCAATCTTTTCCCCCCACACCTGCAGTCATACCTTATACTTGCCTCTCCATCCTTGACTTTTAGCTACTAATGCTTATGAAGTTTAGTCTGGCCTCTACAGGCTAAGACATAATATAAAGCACTTAAGGGCGAGGGACAGCATCTCTCTCCGGTATTACCCAGCATGGGCATTGATCTGTATCTCAAGCAGTTACTCAGAACATACTTCTAGATTAAAAATTCATCAGTCCAAACACTTCTGCTATCTGTCTTCCAAATGCCTGAAAGTCCCACCATTTCCTCCTCTAAACAAATCCCATAATATTTAGGGATGTGGGAGAGCATGGGGGGAGCAGAGAGGCACAGAGCCTGCCTGATAGACCTCCTTTCCCCTACCTCTTGCCCTTCCAAAGCAAACTCTGAGCTAAAGCATCATCTCTAGAGGATCCCTGTAAAAACGGAAATGATATCTGACAGTGAGAACTCTGAGCAGCCACTGAAAGAACTGGAAGAGAGGGGGTGGGGCTGGAAGATCCAAGCCCTCATTCTGGTTTTTCCAACAATTACTGGACGACCCTGAGCAAGTCACATCATTTCTTGAGTTTAGGACAAAACTGTGTCTGGCTCTTCAAAGAGAGCTGTGAACATCAACTGAAAGGGCAGACATGAAGATGTTTTGCAAAATGAAAGAGGTACAGATGAGATGGATTATTAAAAGATGGATCGATGCATGCCTGAAAAATGCAGGTAAGAGCACAGAAAACAAAAGAGCACATCCCCCAATGTGGGATGTAGGTCTAGGTAAAGTCCTTTAGACTCTAGAAAGCAGTAATTTGAGCTAAGAGGTAAAAATAAACGTGGCATTTTACAGGGGTCTGAAGAAGGTAGACATCAGTAAAGAAAAAATCCTTGTGGTCTGGGTAGAAAATGATATGAAACGGCAGGTCTTTAAAATGTTAGGAGAAAGTGGTTGCCCTTGACACTGAAAACTTTCCAAATGTCTTATAAGGTTTAGTGTCCGAAGGAGGAGGAGGAGGAGGAAGAGAGGGAGGAGGAGAAGAAGGAGAAGGAGAGGAAAAGGTGGTGGAGGAGGAGGAGAGGAAGAGGAAGAAGAAGAAGAAAGGATTAGTGTCACAACTATATACCCTAGTCCAATGGTGTAGAATGACTTGCTGTCCCCCAACATTCCATTCTTGTGCCCTTTTATGCTGATTATGGCTCTTTTCACCTTACATGCCTTTGCCTTGCTTTTTAATGCCTTCTGATCTTTTACCACCCGGTTGAAATGAGATACTCCTAGAGAATGATTTACTCCTTTATCTGTGAATCCACTTCTCCCCATTATAACCATTATCGCAATAATTGTTTTTTTGTTTTGTTTTGTTTTGTTTTTTAACCAGTCTACCAGTTAAACTTTGAGTTCAAGGACAGGAAACACATTTTGGGTCACTTTTATATCACCAGTGCCTAGAACAGCAGGTACTCAATAAATGTTTGCTAAATTGGATTATATCTCACATAATAGATACAGATACAACAGGGGTATTCAGGTGTAACTTTAGGTCTTTCCCCAAAGTGGGCAGGAAGATTCCAGCCCATTATTACTTAGAAAATCAACACCTCTCCTCCATTGTTGGTTTTCTTGCTTAAAGAGTTTAAAAAAAATAAATGATCGTAATAATTGCAGACTGTACGTGGGGCAACAGGGGGGACCAAGGAAGATCTTGGAAATAGAATTGTTTCCTTAGAATTACAGCATAAAGTACACCTTTCCCAGAAAGAATGGGCTCCCAGGCCCAGGAAAGCCTAGTCAGTAACCGATTCTGTTAATGAATCTAGAAAGACCATGTGCACCACAAGGACGATTTGGGAGTGAAGGCAGGTAACAAGAAGCATAACAATAAAATAATAATAGTTTACATTTTTTGTACGATTACTGGTGTCCAGAATTAAGCCAAGAGCTTTACTTGCATTTTCTTGTTTAATCCTGTATGAAGTACAATTATCATCCTATCTTACAGAGAAGAAATCTGCAGTTGTTATAATTCACCTAAGATCACACAACTAATAAAGAGCCAAGATAAGACTCAAATCCTGGACAATCTGACTCAAGCATCCAGAAAAGGTGATATTAAACATTTAAGTTATATAATTTACATCTCTTAATCTAATTAACTGCTCAGCAAGCTTTCTAGTAATTTGGCTTCCCAGGAGGCTCTCCTGTAGGGAAGGAGCATGCCTTTTGCCAGCACAAGGACACTGGTCCACTTGCCAGTTAGTAAAGCAGCACTCTGCTTATCCATCAAGCTTCTGTGAACTTGACAAATCCCTAAGGAAGGAATATACTCTTAAGATACAGACTACATTTCTAGTCCTGCCTGTGAGGCTGAGGACCAGATCCTGGAAGGTGGTGGCTTCACTAATGCCATGTAGTAAGCCGACAGCCCCAGCTGATAACGCCCTTAACTCCTGTGGACTACAAACCTTAGAGAGAGTTCATGAGAAGAATTCTTCCTTAAATCACAGAGTGGTTTTAAATCACCACAGTTCTCATTGGTGAGGTAGTCTGGAGAAGTACTGCAGGGAACAAATCTGTCCTTATTTTTATCATCCCAGTGGTTTCACAGGCTCTCATCATACTGCTTTTCCCTCTCCGCGTGTTCTGTCCAGCCTGAAACATCCTATTCTTTTGGTTTGGCTCTCCATTTCTTGGTCTTTGGAGTCAATTCCATGAAGTAGGACATATCCCTGTTTCCTACAAAGAGAAGAAAACATTTCCTCTTGTTCCTTTTTAGTGATCCTCAGCATTTTCTCAGCCCTGGGTCAGAATAGCCCCTGGGATCTTTGTCTTCAGAAAGCAGGCTCCACAGCCACTTGGACCCCACTCTTGGCTTCTAACTGATGCCTCAGAGGTCATACAATTGATATAGTTTTAATTTTATTTTTTAAAAGATTTATTTATTAGAGAGAGAGTGCAAGCACGCATGAAGAGGGGCAGAGAGAGAATCTTCAAGCAGACTTTCCACTGAGCACTAAGCATAGAGCCCCATGCAGGCTTGATCTCTTGACCCACGAGATCATCACCTGAGTGGAAACCAAGAGTCAGATGCCCAACCGACTGAGCCACCCAGGCACCCCTAAAGATTTTATTTTCAAGTAATCTCTACACCCAATGTGGGGCTCCAACTTATAACCCTGAGGTCAAGAGTCACACGCTCTACTCACTAAGCCACCCAGGCACCCTTGATATAGTTGTTATATAGTTTTCTCAGGCTGCTATAACAAAAATACCACTGACTAGGTGGCTTATAAACAACAGATTTATTGCTCACAGTTCTGGAGGCTGGGTAGTCCAAGATCAAGGTGCCAACATGGTTGCAATCTGATGAAGGCCCTCTTCTTGATTCATAGCCGTTGCCTTCTGGCTGTGTCCTTAACATGGTGGAAGGGACTAGCGATCTCTGTGAAGCCTCTTTTAAAAGGCATTTATCCTATTTATGAGGGTTCCACCCTCATGACTTAGATACCTCCTAAAGGTCCCACCTTACTAATACCATCACATCAAGTATTAGGATTTCAACACAGGAATTTTCAGAGGGACACAAATATTCAGACCATAGCAGCTCTAAATACCATTATAAATATAGTTGAAGTTTTTTCTATCTAAATTCAATGACTTATATTTGCCCATATTAAAGCTTTAGAAGACATTCTTATAGCTTACTCTTAAAGATAAGGAAGATGGTTTGAGGTAAAGTCCTACAGAAAGTTTATTAATCAAGTTATTAAAATTCCCAGAAAGAAAAAGAAGCTAAGAATTTAAGCACAAGGGGCGCCTGGGTGGCACAGCGGTTAAGCGTCTGCCTTCGGCTCAGGGCGTGATCCCGGCGTTATAGGATCGAGCCCCACATCAGGCTCCTCCTCTATGAACCTGCTTCTTCCTCTCTCACTCCCCCTGCTTGTGTTCCCTCTCTCACTGGCTATCTCTATCTCTGTCAAATAAATAAATAAAATCTTAAAAAAAAAAAAAAAGAATTTAAGCGCAAGCAGCCTTGTTGTTCCTAGTACATAGTTTCTAGGTATACCAGGAGGTGTTTGGGGTGGAGGGCTGAAGAAAATGCAAGATGCAAATATTCCAGAGGTATCTGGTAATTTCCCCTAAGTTTGCCTTTTCTTTATTTTTGAGTCCTGAGGAATACATGAGACAAAAGGGATCATTGGTTTGTAGAAAAAGAGGTTACATGTAAATCTTTCAAATATTCACACATTTCTAGAATATTAAGTAAGTGATTAATAAGACAAGTACCTCAGACTAGGAACCAGAAAACTTGGGCCCTGGTTTTGAGAAACCAAATTATCTCTTTTCCGCATGTCTGTACCCAAGCAGCTGAATGTTGCTGGAAAAAAACCACATACTGGGCCAACTGGTTTAACTTTTAAGTTCATGATCACAAACTTCAAATGGGTACCCAATGCTGCCAAAGGAGTCCTACTAGGAAAAGTTATAAGCCTGCTCCCCCCTACCCTCACCAGCATTTGCATCGATCTTCACCTTTATTATCACCTTTATTATCTTCACCTAATTATCACAATGGAAACACCCTGTTCCTATCCAAGGTCAATCCTCCCAGTTTCCTTATATCCTTTCATGGATTTCACTCCTATATAGGTCAAGCAAGCCTTCTCTCTCCTGTATCACGCCCAATGGCACATAAGCATGCTCCAGAACCCTACCACGTTTTAAAACATCTCCTCCCTTGACCCGGTATCTTTCCACAGTTATCCCTAAATTTCTTTGCTCCCTCCCTTCACAGCCAAACTTCTCATGTGCCTGTGTGTGCTCTATTTCCTTACTTTTCCATTCATTCTCAACTCATACTAGTGAGGTCCAAATCTCTTGATTTACCAATATGAATCAAGCCAAATTCGCCAACGATATTCTCTACTAAATTCCAAGATGGCCAATCCAACAGCCATGTCTCCGGCCCAAGTTGACCTCTCAGCAGCACTAGACACAGTTGACACCTCCCCCCTACCAGAAATCTTCTCTGCCCTTGGATTCCAAATTCAACACGCTTGTGGATTTCTTTTTGTCTTCCTGGCTGCCCCCTTTCAGTTTCCTTCTCTGTTATCCTATTTCTAAATGCTGGAGTGTCTAGAATCTGGCCTTGGAATTTCTCTTCACTNNNNCCTCCAAGTGACAGCCCACACATATGGTTTAATCAGCTCATGCAGTTTAAAAACACCTGATTGAGTTGCTAACACCTAAATACCTTCAGATTTTACATTACAAAAATCTAGATTTCTGATTCCCTTTTCCAACAAAACCCCCAGAAAATCTTGTCAGTATTGGGCTGGCATCCTCATAATGGAACAATCGGCCGAAGGGAGCAGAAACTTGTCTCCTTGATGCGGGGTCCGTTTGTTATCCGTGACATCTAAGGTATGGGAGTTCAGAATACAGTCCTGAGTCAGATTCCCGTTAACTACCAAAGGTTCTCCTGCCTAGGTCACCAGAACATCTTCCTGTCTGTGGTCGGTGAACTTCATTGCTGGTTGGGTGGAATCCGCAGGTGCATCCTGGGAGGGGGAGGTATGACCACACTGTAAGGGGCTGAAGGGCGCCGCCCACAGAGAACTTAGATCTCGAGCAAAGACAAAAAATGTACGTTTTAAAATACAGCACTATATCACGCCAAATAAGAAAGTCCTTTTGGCAGAAGACCGCTATGGTCGCGTATAGGCATCAGATCTGGTCTTCTGTTGGCCTTTCTTGGCTGAAGTGGCCTGGTGACACCAAGGGGAAACCCATGCCCTCTTCTCTTGCACCGGTTTTAGGAGGCGGAGAGATCCCTTAAAAGCCGCTGGGCAAGGACAGCCCTTCTCGCCCTCGCTCGCGGGCGCTGTACAGTTCCGAGGAGCTGGGAGTGTACGGGGACCAGCCCGGCCTTAACGTGGTGGCGGGCTGCGGCGGGCAGCTGGGAGGGAGGGTCCGGCCCGGCTTGGGCGGAGAATTGGGCGGGGCCCGGCCCAAGAACCGCCTCGGCCCCACCGCCTAGCCCCGCGCGCGCTTCCTCCAAACTCCCTCCCACCCCCAACCCCCCTTTACGGGTTCAGGGCGGGAGACTGCGGCAAGGGAACCAGGTCAAACAAGCCTGGGATCCTGTACCGCCCAGAGGTGGTGGCCTCCGCCCAGGAAGCCCCACCCAGCGGGAGCCCGGACGTCGCGGCGCCCGCAGAGCCCACGCGCGATCGGGCGAGGGCGCGGGAGGGCGCGGGAGGGCGCGTGCGGCGTGACGCGACTCGCGGCGCGTCCCGTGACGCCATCGCGCCCGCTTTTGAAAGTTGGCGCTCGGGGCCGCCTCCCATGCTGCCCTGCGCCAACCCCTCCCCTCACCTTTCCTCCCCCGCCCTCCACTCGTCGCCCGGCCGGCCCCCCCCCACCCGTCCCTTCCCTTATCAGCACCCGCGGCCCCGGCAGCGCCGACGCAGGCGCACTGCACCGCGCCGCCGCCATTTTGTGTCCGAGCCTGTGGAGCGATTAAACCGTGCGCGGAGCTGCTTCTTTGGCGGCAGCGGCGGTGGCGGTAGCCGGTGCGGGTGCGCGGAGCTGGCCGGGGACGCCGGGTGGCCGGAGCGGTGGAGCGGCGGCGGAGCGGGCGCTGCAGGGGGTGTGGCGCGGAGGTAAGGGGGCCCGGGGTGGAGGAGGTTTCGCGGGCCGCCTCTAGGTGTCACGATGGGGCCGCTCCGGTCGGCGCTGGCTGCAGCCCGGCGCCAGCGCCGCCGCCGGGGGGTGTTTGTCTCCCTCTACCGTCCCTGCTGCGGCGCGGCCGCCGCCATTGCCCGTCGCCGCCGCGGCCCGGCCGCCCCCCCCCACACCCGCCCGCTAGGCCTCTGTCCTGGCGGCGCGCTAGGCCTCCGGCGGCCGCGGCGGCAACAGAGGCCCGCGCGCCGGCGACTCCATTTTCCTTCCTTTGTCTCTGCCCTCGAGGCCGGCTCTTGGCCCGACTGATTGCCCGGCCGCGGCCCGCCCTCTGCCCTCCGCCCCTCCCGCGGCGGGTGGCCGCAGCCGAAAGGCGATCTCTGCGTCCCGGCTCCCGCGCCCGCCTTGCTCTAGGGTCCCGACCCACTGCCGCCGCGGGCGCAGCCGGTTTCCGTGTGGTATGGGTGTCGGGCCCTGGCCGACGCCTCTCGGGCTGCCCCTCCTCCAGCCTGCCCGGTCCCCGGAACCTACCCGGCCGCTCTGCGAGCGTACCCCTGCCGCTCGGCTGCTCGGCGGTCGCTCCCAGTCCGCACGCCACCGCCGCTGGTCTCCGTCTCCGCCGAGTGGCGCAGGCGGCGCTGCTGCGGCTGCGAGCAGAGGGACCCCAGAGCTGCCGAGAGCTCCCTCTGCAAGGCTGGCTGAGCTGCTCGCGCCTCGACGCTGCCTGAGCGGGCGGGGGGACGCGCGCTCGCCGCCCCCGCCGGGCCCGGCTGCGCCCCCAAACTCGCGGCCAGGCTCCTCGCTGGACGTGACCTGTGCGGTCCCCACGGTGGGCGGAAGAGACTCGAGTTCCGCACCAAGTAGTTTTTCTACAGCCAGGGTCGGACTCCCCCTGTAGTGATAGCCTGACTGTGCGATAAGAGATCTCAAAGGGATCAAAACTTAATTTCATTCAGATCTCAAGTGACGTGACAAATTCCTGAATTCGGGATTATGGGCTGGCTAGATTGGTTCAGGCGACCCTTGAGTTTCCTTCCCGCTTTAAAATGTCCTGACACTAACTTAGCACAGTATTTAGTACCTGATGCTTTAGGGCTAGGCGAAGGCAATTCTGCCCCGGGATTGTGCAACCCGATCTAAAGCGCCAGTAGGGCAGAATGAATTTATTCTTGACTCCACTGGTAATTTGCCCATACGCTGAAATATGAGGGTTGATGTTGTAATTGAATCCTGGGTCACTAGTTGCAGTTGGTTTATAAATATCTACGCCTAATGTAACTACTCTTTAGTAGCTGACTTCCTGTAGCCCCGAGTTCAGCATTAAGTAAACATTCGCATACGTAGTCTTCATGCTTTGAGTTTAAATCAACTAAGAAAGTTAAAAATCTACGTCCCCTGTAGGCGGCAAAAGAAGTTTAACAGGGCATGTATATTAAATTTACTGTCCTTAATTGTCTTCTTGAATGATTAAAAAGCTTCCTGTTGAATTGCCATAGTTTTCTCTTTTTTTGTTTTCCTGAAATGTACTAGTACTTTAATAAAGTATGGTGCAGTAGTTGATGTGTCAACTCGGGTTGCTTTGGAGAAAAGAAGGACTTAGATTAACTTTTTTTTTTTTTTTTTTAAAGAAAAACTATGTTAAGCTTATGAGGAAATTAAAACAGGCTGGTGCTAAGCAAAGTTTTCGGGTCTGCTGTGTGTATCTCAGTTTGTTGGATTTTGCAGGAATCTGCCTCTGTAGGAGAGTCTTTCAACATCTCTTTTTTGAACCCTACAAAACGTTCCTTCTTCCCCTCCTCTCCAGTAAAAGTATAATTGCACTAACACATGCAGTACTGCTGATGAAGTGTCAGGTTTGGGAATAGAACTGTGCTTAATTGTCTAATAAATTTGTCCATTTGTGTAATTTTTTGCATTCTCGGGATTTTTGGTTTTATTTTCCTTTTGACATTGTGGATGGCAGGTGGTCTGTTTTGCTTATAAAAATAAGCTCCATGTGGGTTAAAGATTAAAATCCAGAAGATCTGTAATTGATCCAGGAGTAAAGTTTATTTTCCATGATGAGTGTTGTGCTCTACAGACCATATTTTGTTTCTTCATTTAGTTCTGCCCTATGTATCATCACCTTCTTGGTCTGCCATATCATTTACACTGTTTTAACGGTATAGACTTTGTCTGCAGAGTTGCTATTCTTTGAGATTTCCTGTATGCCAGGATTCATACTTTATTGGAAAATGAAATCTACAGAGAATAAATTGAGGATATAAGGTTACCCAAAGGAACTTATTACTTAAATGAGTAACATGAGGAAGATTCCAACAGGAATGTTTGCCCACTTAAGAAAATACTGCTTATTCAAGAGGAATTGTAAAAGTCATCCTTAGGGGTCTGTGCAGCCAACATAAGAAAATTTAGAAGTAGTAAAATTCCAATTCTAAGAGCTTTAGGATTTTGCTTTAAACACACAAAATGAGGGAGTTCTTTGGGAGTATAGAGGCCACCTGTGGCTGACTAGGGCTCCAAGGAGGAGTCCCTGTGGCAGAGCCTTGCACAGTGGTGCCTGCTGGCAAAGTCTCCTTTAGAGACTTCTTGTTTTTTGTTTTTTTTTGCTTTAGGGATGCTGCTGGCATCAGATTCACTCCCCCTCATCCACTTTATAGCCTCCATTTTATTTTTTAAAACCAGAAGTTTAGTTGATCATCTATCTACCTTATTTACCTTTCTTGGTCCCAGATGACTTCAGGCTCTTTTGCTAGAAATTAGGTCCCTCTTCAAACAACTAAAATTTGTCATAATTTAATACTTTGAGAAAGAGCATACAGGTTTGGAAAGAACAATAATGGCAAATAATGTATAACCTTGAAGACCCTAGTTTGCAATTGGATGTGTGGATTTGGCATACCATATTTGTTTTTCTAAACATCCCTAAACTTTATCTGGTCACTATCTTCAAGTCTTCCCTGGCACTATCTCTGTGCATTTTCTTAGTGATTAGTATTTGAGTGCAAAGATGGGACGTTGCATATAGACTGCTAATATATACACCAAGAATAGTGGTTTTCCCATACTCGATCTTCATTTTTAGTCACCCTTAGAACGTTGAGGTACGTAAAATCTCATCTCCTTTGAGGCATGCTAGTAACAATATATGGACTCCAATACAGAAGTGTTTCTTGAAATAGATAGACTAATCCTTAATTCCAGTTGTAAATTGCCTCAGCAGAGAAGACTTATTTAGCTTCATCTAAGAAAGTATTATATCAGCTTGGTTTTATGGGTTTTAGTTAATTATGAGATAGATTCCCTCGTAGCTTTACCTTATATGCCAAATTCTTTGGAAACCCTTAATTCAAATTTAGCACTTTCATTTCACTTAGGAATGTCTTTTTTTTTTCTTTCCTTCCTTCCTCCCTTCCTTCTTTCCTTAGTTCCACTCTACTATTGCCTGAAGCTTGGAACTTGACAGTTCATTTATTTGTAATTCAGGGAGAAAATTGTCGGGGAACAAAGTATTTAATTGCTGTGCTTCTAGGAATTTCAAGTCAGTGAAAGCTTCTCCATAGTTATCTTATTAAACTAAAAAAGAGAGTCTTGTGGTGTAAACTAAATCAGTAAAGCCACTACTTACTGAAGATAAGGAAATATACTGCAAAAGGACTATTACTATATCTATAAGAATTAATTTTTCGTCAGCTCGGATATTGCTTGCAAGATCATAATGGGGTACTATTTTTTAAAGATTTGATTTTTTTTTTTTTTAAGTACGCTTTATACCCAGCTTGGGGATCAAACCCACAACCCTGAGATCAAGAGTCATGTGCTCCACCAGACTGAACCAGCTAGGCACCCCACTGGGGTACTGTTTTGATGATTACAGATCCTTTATATATTAAGCAAATGTCTAAAAAAATCCGAGTGTTTTATTATTGGCTTGATAGAATTTATGGAATGCCTCATTTAGTAATGTGATCTATTAACAACTATATTGTTTCTTAACCAGTTTTATCAGTTTGCCCTCATTTTGCTTTTCATCTTATATGTGCATTTGTGTATATTTGGTGTTCATAAAATTATTTGTGTTTCTGTTTTAGAATGATCACAGATCTGGAGCCAAAGAACAAGATGCACTAGTGGGCAGATTGCTAACGAGGGGCTTGAGAGTTGTTTTCCCTCCTCAAACTGACTTTGCAGTCACGGAGAGGTAAATGTTCTTTTCATTTCTTAGTCTTGCAAATGGGAGTTGTAAATCCTTTCTGGGGTTGGAGGATTTTTGCTATATTGTTCTTGGGTATAGGAGATGCAGGACAGTGGGTGATTGAGGGTATACAGGTGTTATAGTCAGAGTCCTTGGTTTGGAACTGCACTGTCATATACTGGCTTGGTGACACTGAGCAAGTTACTTAACAGTTCTACTCCTATGATCCCCATTTGTGAGAGAACAACACCAATTATAGAGACTTTTCTCCAGGTTGATGAGAATGTGTGTAAAGCATTAAGTACCATTCTGAGTGTGTATATAAAAAGACCCCAGGAAATGGTTGTTTTTCTGCAAAAACACTTGGAATGTATTTTTTTACTATTTTTGACTATTGGCAAATGACCTCAAAAGTCCACGGCCTGTTGCAATTTGACATTTTGATGGAATCCTGTTCTTGGGGGAACGGATCTTAGATAAAGGTGTCTTAGTTAACTTGAGTTAGCCTAGCTGATGACCCATTTTTGCATCAGTTACAGTCATTATGAATAACTTCTAAAAAACATTTTAAAGTGTCACTTAAAATTTACTGTAGCCTACAATTTCTGTTATAAAATATAATGGACCTTCTAGGGAAGTTGAAACAGGCCTTATCAATGTTGAGATCTACCAGGTTTTGGAATCTCATAAACAAAGTAGGTTTCTGGGTAGGAAAATTATCTCCTCTCAGGCTATCAGAAGGCACATCTTTCTCATCCCCTAGAAAATGTGAAAATGTTTTTAAAATGTGAAAATAGTTTAATTGCACTTGTGTAACGGCAAAAAAGAGAGGTGGGAATTAGAAATGCTGACATTAGATAAGCTTGTGTGAATGAATCATCTAAGTGACGACTACTAAGATTTTTCTTACAAACTGTGCCCGGAGCAGTAGAGAGGAGGAAGGGAACAGGAGTGAAAGTTCTATTCTTCACATCTCTATTTTCCATGGGCAGCTTGGTACATTGATAGATGGGAAGGACAAGGTCTGTGTGCTAGTATTCTGTCACTCCAGAAATAATTTATACCCTGCAGGTTTTTTTAGGAGTGTTGGCACAGAGTACATATTAATGAGTGCTGAAAAGAATAATGATACTGATTTGAAAAGCTGTTGAGAAAACTAGCTGTAAGAGTTTGGGGAATGGGGTTGTAGGAACATGTTGGTCACTTTTTTAAGTGTTATGGCTATTTAATTGTTTAGATCCCTGTTTCTCAAACTGGGATATGAATACCCTTAGGGTACAAAGTGGTATGATTCCGGGGTACTTGAAGTCACAAGATAAACATGACCCATCTTCTTGGAGCTTCAATTGTGCTCATTGAGGGGGCGGTGAGTTAAGTAATTTGACTGGTAAGTAATTTTTAAATTTTTACATTAAAACAAATACATATTTTAGGATCAGAATGGGAACTCTGTATGACTGTCTAAGATAACACAGGTTTTCAACAAAGTGGGTCATGAGTACCTGGAAATAAGAATTGCTTTTTGTGTAGGTACTATAGCAGAAACATTTGAGAAGCAGTACCTTTGAGCTATAGAACAGCTCTACCATCCAGCTCTTTACTTTGTTCTCTGTAGTATCTTACTGTGGAATATAGATGTAAAATTGTATTGAATGGTGCTTGTTAGCTTGCATGCATGTTCCTGCACATGTCCAACGTGCACAAGAGCTCTGCACAGACTGGTAGGCAGTTATAGATGGCTGGACCAAGTCAGAAATATTAAGACCATTCCAATGACCTAAAAATTATAATTCTTGGGGCGCCTGGGTGGCGCAGTCGTTAAGCATCTGCCTTTGGCTCAGGGTGTGATCCCGGCGTTCTTGGATCGAGTCCCACATCGGGTCCTCCGCTGGGAGCCTGCTTCTTCCTCTCCCACTCCCCTGCTTTGTTCCCTCTCTCGCTGGCTATCTCTCTGTCACATAAATAAATAAAATCTTAAAAAAAAAATTACAATTCTTAAGTAAAGCAGTGAGCAAAATCAGATCTAAAATTGTAAATTCTACAAAAGAGAATTTTGAAAGCAAACGTCACATTAATTCAAGCATAATTAACAGTTTATACTGGTTTTGTTACGCTCCCCCCGTTGAAGTTGTGAAGTAGTCAGAGTCATAATAAAATGACTAAGTCTTAAGCTTGCAGACCTACAAGCTTAAGACCTTGTGACTACTAAGACAATTATTCAGAAGCATCTAAACTGTTTTGTGTGTTTTAGAATTACTAAGTATTGTTACTAGTGTATTGCTCTTAATATAACTGGAGCTTAAGAATTATATTTTCTGTATTGATAATATCCTTTGAATACAAGTTTTATATTTGAACCTAATTTGTTCTAGATACAATGGAGTGTACTTTCTCTGAAGCATATTTGAATTGGATCAACCGGATGTTTAGATGTGCTCTAAATATTTATTGTATTTATTGAATACTTGTAATGTGTTCATTCCATCCTTTGAACACTTGCCTTTCTACTTTGTGTCAGGCACTGCATTAGGTACTGGGGATTTGAAGATGAATAGGAAAAAGATTATTTTCAGAGGGTCTTGAGTATGGGGCAAGAGATCAGTAAATAAGTGTTATTTGTGCTCTGATAAAAGTATATTTGGAATACACGGAGGTTAGAGTTGGTGAAAGATGTTGAGAAAGGCTTTCTGGAGGAGAAACCCTGATGTAGGTATATGAGGAAATTGAAAAGGAGCATAAAATTTGATTTTAATCCTATTAGGGCACCAAGGTTTAGTCAGTGCAGCATAATAGCTGTAGGGCCTTTGGCAACTCCATTAGGGGTGACTTCCTTGTGCCTTCCTTTTCTCTTTGGTAAAATGACGGGTTTATGGCAGTTAAATGTATTGTTGGGGGAAAATATATATATTTATAACAGTAACTGTAATGTGCTATGGAGAAGTAAAGTGATGATCTTTAGACTTTAGATTAGTTGGTCATTGTATATATTTGCATTAAGCTACAGTGATGACCACCAGACTGTACAAAAATTACGATGAACCAAGTAAATTGGGACTTTGTGGATGAGAAAATTACATTAATCAAAATCTGTTGAGCAGTAGAGAAATGGATAAGTAAACAGGGCCACACCCTATGTTGGGAGTGATTGGCAACCACAAAAAGAAATTGATTGGGAATACTATTAACCAGTAAAATGCTTATGAAGTTTTTATTTAATATAGTACAAAAAAATTGTTATGGAATAAAAGTAAAGGAAAAAAACAAAAACCTGGCGTATAGCAAGAACTCAGTAAGTAATTGAATGAATGCATGCTTAGGAAAAATCTAAACACATCAAAACGCTGGTCAAAATAAAATAAAAAACTAATAGTGCAAGGGTGGCTAGGTCTGGGGTAACTTTTCCTGGTCTTCTACAGTTTGTATAACATCTTGTAGTGCAAATAGATTTTTCCCTTTTTTTTTTTTTTAAATAAAGTGGAATTACCAAAATTTGGGAATGACCATATTCAACAATGGGGAGTGATTAAATTATGAATATCTGTATAATGGGATGTCATGCAACCATTGTATTATGTATAGTAACATATTGAAAGGGAGAGATTTGAGACATATCACATAAAGCAGATTATCAAATAGTATACACAAATATGTGTGTGTATATAGGGAGGGGACTATGGATATAAACCAGAATGTTTATATAAAACCTATGGGGCGCCTGGGTGGCTCAGTCATGATCCCAAGGTCCTGGGATCAGGCCCCATGTCAGGCTCCCCGCTCATCGGGGAGTCTGTTTCTCCGTCTTCCTTTGCCCCTCCCCCTGCTCATGCTGTCTCTCTCTTGCTCACTCTCTCAAATACATAAAATCTTTAAAAAAAAAAAAAAAAACCTATAAATTTATATTCTTGATTATCTGAGTTTTCTTGTATTTGCATGTATTATATGATTTTTAAAGGGAAAAGGAATCCAATACAGTAGGAAGTAGTACTGAAGCTTTCTGAAGAGTATAATGAAATAATAAAAGGAATTTTTGTCTAGTTTACTCTGGCAGTAAAGTGTAGACTTCTTGAGTAGATTCGAACCCTTGCCAGAACCCTGTTGCAGAAGTGCAGGCAGGAGGGAGGGTACCAACAGCCATGTATCTGCCCAAGTGTTAGAAGGAATTGAGGTTGCAGAGGCAATTCTTAGAAGTTTCCTCACTTATATTTGGTCTTAAACTTTTTTTGTATCATCTGCACAATGTTTAGTTTTATTCTTTGGAAGAGTCTAATAATTGTAGAACTATACTAAAACCTGAAGAAGTCTCCCCCTCCCCCACAGAGATAAACTCTATTAACATTTCGGTGTGTTCCCCTTTGGGTTTTTTCCCTGCACTTTTGTAAATGGGCATGTACATTATAATACAGTTTGGTGTTTTTGTTTTGTTTTTGTTTTAGAGAAGGGGGGGAGGGAGAGAGAATCTCAAGCAGGCTCCACACCCAGGGCAGAGCCCATCGTGGGGCTCAATCTCAGTCTCATGACTCTGAGATCATGACCTGAGCTGAAATCAAGAGTCGGATGCTTAACCAACTGAACCACCCAGGTGCCCCCATGTAATACAGTGTTAAAGACAAAATGTAATTGTGCTGTATAAGTATTTTGTAACTACTACATTAAATAAAAACACACGGTAATATTTCAAACAGTACAAAATGTGTAGTGAAGAGTAGTGAAAAGTAATAACTTCTTTCCACCTCTGATCCCTTGGTTTTCTTCCCCAGAAATAATAAATATTAATTTTTCATATATCCTTCCAGAGTAAATTCTATACATGCATAAATATATGTGTTTGTGTATCCTTTTTTAAAAAACACAGATGGTAGCATACTATATACATAGTTCTGGACATTTGAGTTGTTTTCAGTCTTGCTGTTAAGAGAAAGATGTTCTAGTAGATATCCTTGCATACACCTCTTTGGGCACTTGTACTAGTGTATTTATAGGATGAATTCATAGAAGTTTAATTGCTTGTATATTCCTAGAAGAGGGAATGACATGTACAAAGGCCTGGAGGCAGGAGGAGAGAAGCCTAGAAAGTTCTGGCTACTGAAAACAGTTTAGTATGATTAGAGCAGAGTGTATGGGGCTGGATGCAGATCTGCTGATAGGGCCTTAAAGGACCCCATAGTCCAGGTGAAAAAGTGTAGACTTCAGCTTACAAGTTTTCACAGGGGGGGTTTCAGAACTGAAGTCTCCTTGCTGATAATAAATTTCCATCTTAGAAATCTGTGTCCAGTGTGTGAAAAATGGTGGTAAGGAAACAAGAGGGGAAGCAGGGAAACTAGTTGAGAGGCCATTGCATCAGTCCAGGCAAGATGTAATACCTGCCTGGCTTCAGGTAGGGGATCTCACCAGAAATGCTATTTGTATAGTTTTATTTGTTTCATTTTGTTAAACTAAGTTGGAATCCTGTCCTGCATCCTTTTTTGTAATCTTTCTTCATGTTACATGTTATGAACATTTTCCCCCTTAGATATTCTGTTATTTTAAATTACTAGTAATGTACTTCCTTATTGCTGATTGTTAAGTTTTCTAACCTGTTCCTTTGGGGATATGTCTCTTGGTTTTGGCCCTAGCTTTCTGCCTCTAATACTTCATCTCTCCTCTTCCCCATTCTTTGAATTATTTCTAATATAAGAGTAAATGGACTTTGAGTAAGAGCTAAGTTAATTGTACACTTGAGTGCATAGATTTTGAGATGTCTAATAACTGAATATTCAGAGTCCTTTTTTGATTCTGTTCTTGACTGTTCTCAGTAGTAGATATTTGCTGATTTCATGACTTTCAAATAAGTGTGCATCTGCATCTTAGCTAATGGCTAAGTTGATTATCCTATCAAGTATATAGCTATGGCGTTAAGCATTTTTCACAATAAATTAAATCCTCTGTTTCTTATTTTGAAGAAAGGTAGATGCCTCCCCAAAAAGAAAGGTGGCAAATAGAGTCCTGAAATGTCCTAGATTAATAAGGGCTTTTGAAGAGCAGATGTCTTGATGTTCTGTGTACAGGGAGGTAGGGGGTAGTATACAAACAGTGATTATACCTTGACTTTGAGCAGCCTTTCTAGTTTAAAACATATCCTAATGGAGGGAGGAAAGACCCAGTCTGGTAGTTCGTATCTAATGTTTGTGGTGTTTTTGCCTCACATAGATACTCCTCACTAAATTTCCTGGACTTCAAGGGTACCTGGGTGGCTCAGTAAGTTAAGCTTCTGACTCTTTTTAAGATTTTATTGATTTATTTGTCGGGGGTGGGGGGAGAGAGCGCCCACAAGCACTGGGGGTGGCAGGCAGAGGGAGAAGCAGGCTCCCCGCTGAGCAAGGAGCCCTATGTGGGACTCCATCCTAGGACCCTGGGATTATGACCTGAGCTGAAGGCAGACACTTAACCGACTGAGCCACCCAGGCATGCCTGCATCTGACTCTTGGTTTTGGCCCAGGTCATGATCTCAGGGTCCTTGCTGAGGATGGTACCTGCTTAAGATTCTCTCTCCCCCTTTTCCTCTGCCCCTCCCCCCTTAAAAAAATTTCCTGGACTTCAGATGTAAATGCCACTTAGTAGGGTGGTGTGCATTAGCCATCTTCACCTAAATAGATTTTGGAGACTTCTTCCTGGTTCTTGGTTACAGATAAGTGGACTGCGAAGCTAGGGAACTACCTTTTGCTCCATCCTTTTGTACAACTTTGCTGTGTGCACTCGTTAAAATTTCCTGTCTTTTTTAGCTGGAGGTGGGGGTACTTGTTCCCTTCTTACCTACAAGGATGAATCTAACTGATAATAAAAAGTGGAGGATGTTAAATCCAGATGAAATTTTAAATCATTTGGCAGTCTCTTCATTTTACAGAAAAGAAACCTAAGAGGCAAAGTGATTTTCCTGAGGTCATAGATGTAGGACAAGTGCTTCTGCCTCCCCCCCCCCCCCTACTGGCTCTGAATAGTCTCTGGGTTTCACAGAGTATCATACTGCATGTGGTTCTGTAGCTAATTACTAGATATATATTCAGGTTGTACATCTCTTTTGACAGAAATATAAATCTCTGTGTATCTATAGAAAAAACAGCATGAAGACTATACATTGTTACTATTCTTGAATATAGTATACCTGTGCACTGGCACACATGTTTTTAGTAAGTGTCAGAATTTTTTTTTTTAACATTGTCACCAACTTTAAAGGTTGTCCATGTCCGTAATACAATGCATTATTAGGCTCTGGCTGTCGCTAATATTAAAGCTTGGTATCCAGTACCAGCACTGTTCAGATTTTGAGCTTATTTACTTCTTTCCTTATAACTCAGGACTTGAGAATCCTTCAGTAGTTTCTCTGTGATAAGAACAAACCATCATTGGAGGTCTGTTAGCACCTATTTTTAGAATTGTCCAGTTGGACCATTGAGAGTTATAAATTAGCTCAGCCCACTGCTTTTCATTGTTTTTATAAGCTCTGGTATAACAGCTCTGGCATGGCATGGTCAGGATCATATATCATAGAGCAGGTACAAGATATTTTACATTCACAGAGATATGTATGTAACTATTCTGTAATAATAGAGGGTCCCCTGATTGCTTTCAGTATTTCTTGTGTCTCTGTTTTATTTGTATCTTTAACTTTCTACTCCTACTTAAAATTTTTTGTTGTGAATATATGTTGAGATTATAAAATAATAGTGACGTGGTTACCTCTTTAAAATAGGTTTTATCTTATATTTTTTTCTTTCTGGCCGCTTGTCAGACAGGGTCTTTGCTCCTTCTTTCCTTCTCATGTCTTTTGGGTATTTAAAAATATATAATTTTCCCTCCAGTCTCTTGGTTAAGCTCTTGTCTTTATCTCCTTCTTTCCTGTATTTGTTTCCATATTTTTAAGTAGTAACCAAATTGACAAATCACTTGCATTCATAAACTAATACTAGTTTAAACATTGTTTCTTCCATTGTTTAAACTTCTGTATGTCTCTGTTCATATACATGTATATTCTTTTTCTGTTTTTCAGATTTATATTGTTCTCTTGAGTAGCACTATTAGCTATTATCCATACTTCATGGTACTACACTATTTACTAAGAATATCTTACTCTCTGTTTTCAGTGTAACTATTGATCTTTGTTCAGAGACCTCATATTGCCATTTATTATCATTATTATGCCTTTAGTATGGGTAAGCAGTGTTGAATTTAAGCAGTTGGCTTCTGATTTAATACTGACCTTATAGGAGACTCTATTTACCACATAAAAATGGTCTTGGTTCCACCAAGTAGCCTTCATGAGTGAGTACTGGGTTATAGAGATACTCAAGAATTGGCCACATGGTCACTGAGTAACATTGCAAAACCAGGAGTTCACTCTTGTTACGTATGTCCATTTCTCTTCTTTTTACTTTTTTCCTTGTGTCATGTGCTCATTCTGTGTAGAGAGATTTTATTATTTATGGTACCCATGGAGGTAAAACTTTAGGACTTCTTTCTTGGGTAGTAGATTCCATTATTGCTTATATGGGAATCATACTAGTTTTGAGGTAGACTTTGTATATTTTTCTCTAAGTAAGCGAAAACACTTATTTGTTCTAAAGAATGAACCAGAAATTTTCATAGTAGAAAACCATGGGTATTTTGGGGCGCCTGGGTGGCGCAGTCGTTAAGCATCTGCCTTCGGTTCAGGGCGTGATCCCAGAGTCCTGGGATCGAGCCCCACATCAGGCTCCTCTGCTGGGAGCCTGCTTCTTCCTCTCCCACTCCCCCTGCTGTGTTCCCTCTCTCGCTGGCTGTCTCTCTCTGTCAAATAAATAAATAAAATCTTTAAAAAAAAAAAGAAAGAAAGAAAACCATGGGTATTTGAGTAGCTTGGATTTATGTAGACCTGTATTTAGGGTGGATAAGTATTGTATTCTAGGTCAGTCACTTCTAAGCCATGGCCAGCAGAGGTTCTATATCAGTCAGTTGGGGACCTTTATTTTTTTATTTTTTAAAGATTTTTATTTACTTATTTGACAGAGAGACAGCCAGCGAGAGAGGGAACACAAGCAGGGGGAGTGGGAGAGGAAGAAGCAGGCTCCTAGCGGAGAAGCCTGATGTGGGGCTCGATCCCAGAATGCTGGGATCACGCCCTGAGCCAAAGGCAGACGCCCAACGACTGAGCCACCCAGGCGCCCCAGTTGGGGACCTTTAAAAATAAAGTCTCTTCTACCTTAGATCTACTGAATCAGAATCTCTGGGATCCATGTATTTTAAAGCTCACTAGGTGATTCCGATACTATCCAGGTTTGGGAACCACTGCTTGGGTAGAATCTGCTCCCAAATCCATAGATACGCCCATTGCATGTTCAGTAAATTCTGTATTGTGTGTGTGTGTGTAATCTGTTCCTTTTTATGACCTACTTACTTATTCAAGTTGATAGACTTGCTATAGATCCCCAGCCTTTCTTGTATTCGCAGCAGTGAAAGACTGTAGGACTGCTCCAAAGACAGTGTAACTCTGAGCTGCTTTCAGGGATGTGAGTTTGGAGCAAAGCAAAGAGAGATGTGGTAGTTGCTGATATCGTCACCCTTGGGAGCACAAGGAGTGAGGCATTAAGTTGCTGTATGCCAGCAAAAGTGTCATTCAGACTATAGAAAAGCAGAGAGGGGCATCGTGTGCTCGGGAAGCAGCTTTGACGTGGTACTGTGGCACTAGTATGTTGTCTGTCAGATAAACTTTGTCTTCTGTTTCATGTGTAAACGTTCAATAAGTGAAATAAACAGGCTACCCTTACTGAGGAATCAGAACATGGCCTCTGAAGCCAGGTGACACTAATAAACCTGAGATGATACAGTACAGTTCCACTCAGTTATGTTGAATTTTTTTTGCACAGAATTTGTCTAATTCCATACATATTTAAGTTTCTTTTTTCCCACCTACAGTTTCCTCTTTTAGCATGTTCCTCTCTACTGTAGTTTGCCTGTCAAGGTCCATCTCATCGTTCAAGATCCAGCTTTAGCAGTTCCTCTCCTTGAAGCCCTTTTTTACCTACTTAAGCCATCCTTTGTGCCAGGGTGGTGGGAAGTATGTTAATCCCTGTTACAGCACTCATCACACTACAGTGGGCCCTTAAACAATGTGGGGTTAGGGACGCCAATGCCCCCCACCCCCCCAACCTCCAACTTGAAAATCTGGGTATTACTTTTAACTCCCAAAAAACATAGCTACTAACAGCCTACTGTTGTCCAAAAGCCTCACTAATGATCTAAACAGTTGATTAACGCATTTTATATGTTACGTATATTATATACTATGTTCTTGGCAATCATGGGAACTTGGTATTACTGTTTCTTGCGAAGAGTTTATAGTCTTCTAATGTGCTCCAGGAAATAAG
This sequence comes from Ursus maritimus, assembly GCF_017311325.1. Lineage (NCBI taxonomy): Eukaryota > Metazoa > Chordata > Mammalia > Carnivora > Ursidae > Ursus > Ursus maritimus. Next base: position 22,761,339 of record NW_024424341.1, read on the forward strand.
TTGGGGGTTTTCAGCAGTCACTGGTCCCTTGTAAAGGACAGTAGTATATTAAAAACTTGTGGTAGTTTAATTTGTAGACTATTAGAAATCATCCTTTTCTACTGTCTTATTCTCTATATCCATCTGTTATTCTTAGTACATGTGCATTTTATGATAACCGATCTCCCCAAAGGATTAAACTCTGTATTGGTGAGTGTTAAAGGGTTATAGATTATTTTGGTTGATTTCCTTTGGGAAATATCTGACATGGTGACTGTACAGCCATAATTTAGGTGATAAATTACTAAATCTTACTGTCAACCTTAGCGTAGTCACAATTAGCCTTTATTTTTTAAAAAATTTTTTCATACAGAATATATTGAGCACCTACAGTGCATGATACAAGTGCATTTTATTATTAGTTTTTAAAATTTTATTTTAACTAAGCTCTGCGCGCATTGTGGGGCTTGAACTCATGACCCTGAGATCAAGAGTCGCATGCTCTACTGACTGAGCTAGCCAGGTACCCTTAGCCTTTATTTTTATGTGCCAGAATTTTTTTAATCTAACCTATAATTGTGTTGTTAGGACTTTTTATTTTTCTTTATTTAAGAAATGAAACACACACACACACACACACAAAAGAAATGACACAAATAACAGTAAAGGAAATAAATTCATATAGTTAAACTTCCACTTAGCATACAATATTTTGTTTTTTCATATTCCCTTCCTGCTCTTGTCATAGACTGGAAACATCTATATGTGTTTCATGTGACAGTAAAATCAATATTGAGTGTCTGCTGTTTACATAACACTGTTCTGTGTTTATTGCTATAGAGGATACAGAAGTAAAAGGCATAGTTCCTCCCCTCAATAGGCTAATAGACTATTTGAGGAAAAGACAGAACAGTATACTACAGTGAAAATCAGACAAACATGAAGTCAGTTTGCACTTGAGAAGATGTGATTTAGGGACGCCTGAGTGGCTCAGTTGGTTAAGCCCGTCTGCCTTCTGCTAAGGTCATGATCCCAGGGTCCTAGGGTCAAGTCCGACATTGGCATCGGGCTCCTCGCTCAGCGGGAAGCCTGCTTCTCCCTCTGCCTGCCACTCCCCCTGCTTGTGCTCTTTCTCTCTCTGACAAATAAATTTTTAAAAAACATTGGGGGGAAAATGTGATTAGGGGATCACTTGAGCTGGGAGGGGACAAGACAACAGGCAGTTGTTTAGAAGATGCCCAGAAGGTGAGGTTGGGTGGGTGGAAAGGATGGGAACAAACTGTACAGAGTTCTGAGAGCGAAGCTAAAGAGTTTGGAGTTGATGGGTGTCTGGCTGGCTCAGTCAGTAGAGCATGCAGGGTCATGAGTTTGAGCCCCACACTGGGTATGGAGATTGCTTTAGAAAAAAAGAAAGAGTTTGGAATTGATTGAGTGAGCCTCAACCACTATGAGTTTTTGCACTTTATTTCAGAAAGAAAGTTTCATCAGGCAGCAGTATGCTGGACGGACTAGTAAAGAGAGAATAGCCTGGGATGCTGTTGTTTTTTTTTGGCTCTTCTTTCTTTCTTTCCTAGAATTGCTTAGTCACCGGGTTCTGTCCAATGGTTGCTACCTTCATCCTACAGAAATTCAGTAGTTTATCAGAGAAGACATTTTAGTGGGGAACATTTATTTAAGATTCGTGATTAGAATTCCAGGAAACTGGGGCTCAGCCTGGGTGGCTCAGCCAGTTAAGTTCTGCCTTCAGCTCGGGTCATGGTCCCAGGATCAAGCCCCTCATTGGGCTCCCTGCTCCTTGGGGAGCCTGCTGCTCCCTGTCCCTCTGCCCCTCCCCCACTTACACGCGCATGTGCGCGTGCTCGCTCTCTCTCATAAATAAAATCTTTTAAAAAAGAAAAAGAAGATTCTAGGAAACTGAAAGGTTATATATTTGTTCGGCTAACATGTATTCATTACGCTCTGGGGTGGAGGATCCAGAGGAGCACAGTAGCCAGGCTTTGTGTGTGCATTGTTCTATTGAATCTTCATGACAGTCTGCGAAGTGGATGCCATTATTGTCCCTGTTTTGTACAAAAGGAAACAGAAGCACAGAATGGTAGCATATTTCACTCCATGTCACACTACTAGTTAAGTAGAGGAACCAGAATCAGGGTACGGGTTTCTGGCTGGGGGGCCTAAGCTTTTAACGACTATTCCATTCTGCTTCTCCAGTCCCTTCCCTCCTTTTTTTTAATATGGAATGAGTATTTTCCTCATATTAGGCATTATATTGAAATGTGATTTTCAATGTCTGCATCATATTCCACTTTGTGGATGTATCATTTTCCAGGTTTTAGCTATTCACCTATGGTCGTACTTCTAAATTGTTTATAATTAGTCACTTTGATTAATATCCTTACAATCAGGCTCCTGGCTGGCTCAGTCAGAAGAGCATGCGACTCTTGATCTCTCAGGGTCATGAATTTGAGCCCCACATTGGGTGTAGAGATTACTTAAATAAATAAACTTAAAATAATGTCCTTATAATCTTGATGTTCATGTCTGATTATTTCTGGCCATAAAGTAAAGTGGAGTTACTGGATCACAAGTTGAATATTTTAAAAATTCTTGATTCATATCACCAGTTACCTTGCTGATTTCATGGCACCATTACCAACATTAAGGACTATCCTTTAAAACAGCCATAGCAGTTTAATAGAGATAACATGCTGTCATGTTATTTTAGTTCAGTTTTTTGTTTGATTGAGTGTTAAAGAGGTTCTTTTTTCTTTTCTTTTTTTTTTAATTCATCTGCCTTTTTTCTTTCTTCCTTTTTTTTTTCATTCATCTGCTTTTTTTTGAGTCATTTATTTGTGTCCTTTGCCCAGCTTTTTCTTTTGGTGTTCATCTTTTTCTTATAAATTTTACAATCATATGATAAGGATGTTAGTCCTTTGTCACATATGCTACAAGTACTTTTTTGTTGTTGTTGACCATGTTTTTTTAAATTTTGTTCAGTGTTTTTGTCATAAGAATTTTTTTTTTAAGGTGGTCAAAATTTCAGTTATTTACTCTGGTTTCTCTCTATTATTTCTGTGTCTTAGCACAAAGCCTTCCTCATTCTGAGATCAGAAGGCTATTCACCTATATCGTTTTTCAAGGTAGGGTTTTTTTGTTGTTGTGTTGTATTGTTTTTAATGTCTCCTTATCTCTTACAACAAGAGAATATATTCCAGACGGATTAAAAATATAACATACACACACACGCACGCACTTTTATTTTCCAAATAGTTTAATAGCTTTTTGGTACCTTTTATGGAATAATCCTCTGCTCCCAACTAATTTTTGAAACGACAGCTTTTTATAATCCGGGAGTTGTTTCTGAATTGTCTCTTCTGTTTAAATAGGCTGTTTGCAGGGGTGCCCGGGTGGCTCAGTCGTTAAGCGTCTGCCTTCGGCTCAGGGCGTGATCCCAGAGTCCTGGGATCGAGCCCCGCATTGGCTTCCCTGCTCTCCTGGGAAGCCTGCTTCTTCCTCTCCCACTCCCCCTGCTTGTGTTCCCTGTCTCACTGGCTCTCTCTCTGTCTGTCAAATAAATAAATAAAATCTGGACAGGAAAGGAAAGGGAAAGGGGCTGTTTGCAGTAGTGACAGTTACACTACATTAATTATTGTTTATAATATGTTAATATTTGGAAATAGAAGGTTGCCTTCATTTTTCGGAATTTTATTGCTATCCTCATTGTCTTGTTTATTTTTCAGACATTTTGAAAATTACCTTATATAAAGTAGAGAAAATGAGCTTTGTGATGTTTGGCCGCCGCCGCCTTCTTTTTTTTTTTTTTTTTTAAGATTTTACTTATTTGAGAGCGAGAGCGTGTGCAAGCAGGGGAGCAGCAGACTCCCTGATAAGCAGGGAGCCGGACATGGGGCTCCCAGGGTCCTGGGATGATAACCTGAGCCGAAGGCAGACGCCTAACCAACTAAGCCACTCAGGCACCCCATGTTTGGCCTTTCTGATCATGGATATAGATAGTAGTGTTCCTGTTTAGTGAGGTCTTTCATGATTCTTGGGAGAGTTTTGTAATCTTCAAATAAGTCTGCAGATTTTTAGTTGAGGTTATTTTTATTTTGAAAGGTTTCTTAAGAATGGCATAACTCTCTATATTTCTGTATTTTGTATGTATTAAATATTTATGTATATACAGTTTTAAGTTTATAGCTCATCTTACTCCACAAAGAATTTGAAGAAATGTACAGAAAATAGAAATAAGAAATGATAGGACAGCTGGATGGCTCAGTTGGTTCTTGATTTTGGTTCAGGGTCATGAGATCGAGCTCTGCATCAGGCTCTGTGCTGGGCATGGAGCCTGCTTGGGATTCTGTCTCTCTCTGCCCACCCTCTCCCTCTTTCTCTCTCTTTAAAAAAAAAAAAAAAAGATGCAAAGTCAAAACTCTAGAAAATACAAATTAGAATAGAAAGCTATTATTAGGGGCGCCTGGGTGGCTCAGCCATTGAGCGTCTGCCTTCGGCTCAGGTCATGATCCCAGGATCCTGGGATCGAGCCTTACATCGGGCTCCCTGCTCGGTGGGAAGCCTGCTTCTCTCTCTCACACTCCCCTTGCTTCTGTTCCCTCTCTCGCTGTCTCTCTCTGTCAAATAAATAAATAGGATCTTTGGGGGGGAAAAAAAGAAAACTATTATTACATAGCTTGAGAGGAAAAAACTGATCAAGGTGTGGCCAACTAAAAAAATGGTGACTCACGATCCTGTTACATAGATCTCAACAATGCAAGAAAAAATTCCTTAGTTGAAGAAAAGCTTTTTCAAGCATGTAACTCGAAATTTTCTCCCACGTAGCCTTTAGTGTAAGCCAAGGGCATAATGCCAAAACAAAACTTGGTGAAAGCAGTTCTGTAGGGGATAAGACCATGTGACACAAATATACCCAGCCTTTTTTTCTGATGGTCTGGCATAATTCTGGGATAAAGCCTAGAATAGAATGCTGAATTCCACAGAGAGGTCAAGTCAGATCAGGACAGAAAAAGTCTCCTTTGGATTTACCAGTTAAGGGCCATTGCACACCTTAGAGCGATTCAGTAGAGAATTTGGGGAACAGAAACCAGACTGGTAAACCAAGGCATGGAAGAGAAAAAAAGGAGTGGAGACAGCTAGTCTGAGGTTGACTATGGAAAGAATACAGAAATGGCAGATGCTAAATTGTTGAGTGGATTAAAGGAAGTTTTAAGATGTGAAAGATTTGAGCAACATAGAGCTGGCAGAGAAGAGACTGAGAGGCAAGAGGGAGAGGGCTGATCCAGTAGGCTCCCAAGGATGCGGGCCAGGTTGGTGGCTAGGAACATGGCCGGACCTTAAGGGCCCCTGTTACAGGTTAGGCTTTTGCATCCTCCCACTCGACCAGTAGTCAGCAAGGGCAGATAAGTGCTCAGGTGCTAGTTCTCTTCTTTGCCAGCCCCAACATTTGCAAGTGCCAGGATCACCCTGCCACAGTCTTGAGGGAACCTTCTCTTGCCCTGTCCTAGAAGTTGATGGAATGGTTTTTCAAAAAAATGTTCTTGGGGCGCCTGGCTAGCTCAGTTGTTAAAGCATGCAACTCTTGATCTTGGGGTCATGATCAAGCCCCATTTTGGGGGTAGACCTCGCTTGTTTGCTTGCTTACTAAATAAATACGTACATACATACATACTAAAATTACTGGGTTTGGGTTTTTTTTGTTTGTTTGTTTAAGATTTTATTTATTTAAGAGAGAGTAAGAGCACGAGCAGGGGTGAGGGAGGGGCAGAGGAAAAGGGAGAAGCAGACTCCCCACTGAGCAGGGAGCCTTGCTGGGGTTCCATCCCAGGACCATGAGATCATGACCTGAGCCAAAGGCAGACACTTAACCGAGTCACCCAGGTGCCCCCCAAAATTAGTTTAAAATAAAATTAAAACAAATGTTTCTAATCTTCACTTTGTCACCAGGATGACAGAGAATACAGAAAGGATCTGTTCTTCAGAGGACTAACCTGCTTTCTAAGCACCTTTGGTCAGTGATGGATTAGGGACTACAGTCCAGGTTCCTTTATTACTTCTCAAGTCCCATTGAGTTGAAGGTGATAGCCAAACATCCACGTGGAGAGATGATCTATAGACAGTGAAACTAGGGAATTGCAGATGTGGATTTGAAAGATCTTTGTGGAGACAGCTGATGGAGTGGCTAGCAGATGGAGTGGCTACAGAGAAAAGAACAGAGCCTTAATGTGTTTGGAGACAAAGGAAGAGACCCAGGAAAGACAGAGGGAGAAAAGAGAATACAGGTTTCATACTGTCTACTGCCAGAGAAACTGAGATTGAGGGTGTTTGGAGACAAAGGAAGAGACCCAGGAAAGACAGAGGGAGAAAAGAGAATACAGGTTTCATACTGTCTACTGCCAGAGAAACTGAGATTGAGGGTGAGGGAAGGCCTTTGGGTTAGCTGCTGTGGCTCTTGGTACATGGTACTTGTGGACCAAGCGGGGGGACCATGAAGGCTAAAGAGAGAGTGGAATCCTTTTTAGTAAGGATATGTTCTGAAGATAGGCGAGCAAAGCCATATACAAGTATGTGCAAACTGAATGTATGATGTCATCTCATCTATATAAAAATACGTATCCATAAGGGTAAAAATGCTGAAAAAACAACAAAAGGGCTAGGTGATTATCTCTAGGTATAGGAATTGTGAATAATTTTTTTTAAAGATTTTATTTTTTAAATAATCTCTACACCCAACACGGGGTTTGAACCCACAGCCCCAAGATCACGAGTCCCATGCTCCACTGACTGAGCCAGCCAGGCACCCCATGAATAACTTTTTAAAAAATTATTTCATGTGCTTCATTTTTTAGATTTCTCTAAATAACTAATATATTTTGATAATCGAAAAAAAAATGTGTTCTGAAAGTAAGTGTAAACCCCTTTTTAGTAGCGTTGGTCCACAAAAATGTTTGAAAAATCTAGAAAGCATGGCTGACCAAAGGAGAGAGGCAGAGCATTGGAGGGAGGCATGGGGAGTGTGGGGTTTTTTTTTTTAATTCAGTTTACATTACGTATATTGTTAGTTTCAGAGGTAATTTAGCGATTCATCACTTGCATATAACACCCAGTGCTCATTAATTACATCAAGTACCCTCCACAGTGCCCATCACCCAGTTACCCTCCCCCCCAGCTACCCTCAGCTTGTTTCCTGTAGTTAAGAGTCTCTTTGTGTTCTGTGTGTGTTGTGTGGCTGAGAGAAATTGAGTGGAAGCAGAGCTGAGTCTGTAGAGGAAGAGAAGAAACAGATCATAACTGCTAAAGGGGTGGTACAGCTAGCAGAGCACAGTCCTTAGGGGGTGGCAAGAGAGACCTGGTCCAGCCTATTAGGTTAGTTATTGATTCAGAGGAGAGACTCCTTTCTCAGGGAGGATGTTAGGTAAAGGGATCCTCTGCTTGAGGGGATGCTTTGAGTTTTCTAAGCAGTGTATGGGAGAGTTGGTGCCTTGCTACTTTGTATCTGATTTTTCTCTGTAAAAACTGAAGCTGCTGCTTTAAGTTCCTGAGTAGAGGCTGATGTTCAGGAAACCTATGCCATGTATTTTTTCACAGTGAGAGAATACTCTGTCAGCTCAGCTCCCTGGCAACACAATTGGTTTCAATTTGTACTCCTTGTGCCGTTTCTTTTTCTACCTGACTTATAATTCTAGTGATTTCTTTTAGGTTAGACTTGGTTATTTACAAGCAAGTTATTTACAAGTTATTTATATTTAAAAGTTCTCAAATTCAAGGCGGAGAGGAGATGGATTTTTTGTGCGTTCTTCAAATTGTATGCCTCACAACCGAACAGAGCTCAGAGATTACATGTTTTTCCTCCGCCACTTTTACAATTGAGGATATCTAAATAGCCTGAGACTATGTAGTGATTCTCTGGCAGGGTCAGCATTCGCATTTGTGGCTTATGAATTTTTTGTTCTTTCTGCTTTGGTATTTTTCCCCAGAATGTGGCCAAGGTATATGCGCTTTTTTTTCTGTTCCCAACTCCAGCATTTGGAATTACCCGTCCTTATTGGGGTACTAATTTTGGAACCTTCCTGGCCTGAAAACTTTCTTTTAAAAAATCCGTGAAGAGGGGCACCTGGGCGACTCAGTTGTTAAGCGTCTGCCTCCGGCTCAGGTCATGATCCCAGCGTTCTGGGATTGAGCCCCCGCATCGGGCTCCCTGCTTAGCGGGAGGCCTGCTTCTTCCTCTCCCACTCCCCCTGCTTGTGTTCCCTCTCTCGCTGCCTCTCTCTCTGTCAAATAAATAAATAAAATCTTTAAAAAAAAAATCTGTGAAGAGTAATGGTATAAAGTAGTACTTCTTTAAACCTTAGTGTAGGAAACCACTTGGAGATCTATTAAAATGCAAATTCTGATTCTGTGGGTCCAGAGGAGAGCTTGAAGGGGTGCCTAGCTGGCTCAGTTGGAAGAGTGTGTGACTCTTAATCTAAGGGTTGTGAGTTCAAGCCCTATGTTGGGTGTAGAGATTACGTAAATAAACAAAAAACTTTTTAAAAAAATAGAATTGTTTAAGAAAAAAGAATAGAACCTGAAGTTCTGTGCTTCTAACAAGTTCCATGGTTTTGCCATTGCTGCTGGTCCTTGGATCATGCTTTGAGTAACAAAGGTATAAAGCAGTGCTGTCCAGCATAGCTCCAGCCACATGTGACTGTTGAGAATTTACAGTGTGACTAGTTCACACTGGTTATGGTAGAGTTCTCCAAACCTACCTACTTTTACCTTGAACCATTGTACCTATTCTGTCCTTCAAGTTAGGTAGTAAATCCTTAGGGTGCCTGACTGGCTCAGTCAGAAGAGCATGTGACTCTTGATCTTGGGGTTGTGAGTTCGAGCCCCACGTTGGGTATAGAGATTACTTAAATAAATAAACTTTTAAAAATACATAAGTAAATAAAATGGATAGTAACTCCTTGAATGCAGAACAAGGCCTCACCCATCCCTCTGTAGTCTTTGTACTGCCTTGTAGGTGGTTCTGACTGCCAGCATGGGTAGAGTGTTAAGGTGCCCAGGCAGAGAATTGGAGAAATGTGTCTCTAATAGAAGTAGCAAAATATTTGTGTAAGAGTACAGCAAGAATATAAAACACTTTAATTTTGAAGTAACCTTGTATATACTTAAGTTAAATTATTTTGTGAATTAGATGATTGTTCAGACCCATTTTACTGTTAGGTGTCTGGGTACTTTTGGTACTTACAATGTGACGCAAAAGTGTTTGGGTACTTTTGGTACTCACTATGAATTGGCTTATTTTTTTCCCCTGTTTTTTAAATATGTTCAGTTAGCAGTTGAGTATCTACCAACCTGGGCGTAGTGCTGAGGAGCAAAAATGACTTGTTATACATGGTCCCTGTCCTCAAGGAAGTCATGGTCTCACAGAGGAGAGATACATGAATGTCAGGTTGATGGTATGACACAAGAGGTAGTGTTGTGTGATAGCCACAATCAGGACCATTGAAGTCTGGATCCAAGGTCTGATTCTGGCTCCAAAAAAACAGGGTGAGAAAATACTGTGACAGGAAATTTTCTAAGGTAGAATTTTGCTAAAAATAGCAAGGCCCTCTGCCAGTGTTTTTATTAATAGATACAGGAAATGTAAAGGATGTAAACTAGTTTTGTTCATAATTCTTTAATATCATCAAATATCCAGAACTGGGGGGAAAAAATCCAGAGTTGAATCTAATTGTCTCATGTCCTATTTTTTTTTAATCATTTGTTGGTTTGAATCAGGATCCAAAAAGATCCATATGTTCTGATTGATTGCTGTATTTCTTCATATTTTTTTAAAGATATTATTTATTTATTTGACAGAGAGCACAAGCAGGGGGAGCAGCAGGCAGAGGGAAAGGGAGAAGTGGACTGCCCACTGAGCAAGGAGACTGATGCGGGACTAGATCCCAGGACCGGCTGAGCCATCCAGGCACCCTAGCTGTATTTAAAACTTTAGTTAGTTAGTTACTTACTTACTTACTTACTTACTTGAGAGAGCGTGTGCACATGTGTGCGAGCAGGGGAAGGGGCAAAGGGAGAGAGAGTCTTAAGCAGACTTTCCACTGAGTGCAGAGCCCTATGCCCGGCTTGATCCCAGGACTCTTGAGATCATGACCTGAGCTGAAATCAAGAGCTCAACTGACTGAGCCACCCAGGTGCCCCAGTACTCTATTTCTTACGTCTCTTTGTCTATCAGGGTTTCTCAGCCTCAGCACTATTGACGTTTTCAGACCAATGACTTCGGACTGAACCTGTGCATAGCAGGATATTTAATGACATCTTTGGTCTGCATGTACTAGATGATAGTAGCACACCCACCCCAGTAGTGACAACCAAAAATGTCATAGGCCTTGCCAAATGCCCCCTGGAGGCAAAATCACCCAGGTTGAGAACCATTGATAGGTACATTCTCCCTCTGTCTTTCCCATTTTTTGTCTTGGTGATTTATTTGCAGAAGAAACTGAGTAGTTAATCCTGCAGAGTTTCCTTTACTGTGGATTACACTGATTTCATCCTGGTAGTGTAATTTAACATACTTTCTCACCGGGATATCTGGGTGGCTCTGTTGCTTAAGCGTCTGACTTTGGTTCAAGTCATGATCTTGGGGTTCCTGGAATCAAGCCCCTTATTGGGCTCCTTGCTCAGCAAGGAGTCTGCTTCTTCCTCTGCCCCTCTCTCCTGCTCGTAAGCATGTGCGCGCGCGTGCTCTCTCTCAAATAAATAAGTAATCTTTAAAAAAGAAACATTCTGTCACCAATTTCCTGTTAATTGGTGGTTGGTCTAGAGACTTGATTAGTTTCAGATTTTTTGTTTCGTTTAACAAGACTGCTTCATAGGTGGTAGTTTGTTCTTCCATCAGGAGGCACATAATATGTTTCTGAATATCAACAACCATTGATTTCCTGATTCATTTTTCAAGGGTCATTTTGTTTTAAAATGTATGTATTTTCATTTAGACAAGCTTTATTTTAAATAACAACCTGAGGAATGAATGAATAACAATCTGTGTTCTCCCTTAATAAAGGAAGGGGAAATGGAAGGTGAGGCGGTTGAAGCCATTGTGGAAGAGTCTGAAACTTTCATTAAAGGAAAGGAAAGAAAGACTTACCAGAGACGCCGGGAAGGGGGCCAGGAAGAGGATACTTGTCACCTGCCCCAGAACCAGACTGATGGGGGTGAGGTGGTCCAGGATGTCAATAGCAGTGTACAGATGGTAATGATGGAACAGCTGGATCCCACCCTTCTTCAGATGAAGACTGAAGTAATGGAGGGTACAGTCGCTCCAGAAACAGAGGCTGCTGTGGACGATACCCAGATCATAACCTTGCAGGTTGTAAATATGGAGGAACAACCCATAAACATAGGAGAGCTTCAGCTTGTCCAAGTACCCGTTCCCGTGACTGTACCTGTTGCCACCACTTCAGTAGAAGAACTTCAGGGGGCTTATGAAAATGAAGTGTCTAAAGAGGGCCTTGCAGAAAGCGAACCCATGATATGTCACACCTTACCTTTGCCTGAAGGGTTTCAAGTGGTGAAAGTGGGGGCCAATGGAGAGGTGGAGACGCTAGAGCAAGGGGAACTTCCACCTCAAGAAGATCCTAGTTGGCAAAAAGACCCAGATTATCAGCCGCCAGCCAAAAAAACAAAGAAAACCAAAAAGAGCAAACTGCGTTACACAGAGGAGGGCAAAGATGTGGATGTGTCTGTCTACGATTTTGAGGAAGAGCAGCAGGAGGGTCTGCTGTCGGAGGTTAATGCAGAGAAAGTGGTTGGTAACATGAAGCCTCCAAAACCAACAAAAATTAAAAAGAAAGGTAAAATGAGTTTACTCATTATACTCATAAAATCATTTTGGGATAAAGCAAATAACACAGGGTGTATGCAAATTATTTTAGAGTAAATGGATTTTTTTTTTTTTTTTTAAAGATCATGAGCTGGGTACCAGTCTTTTTAGCCAGTCTAAATGTTTTTCCAAATTCAGTATTTTTTAAGTCCTGAAGACAAAGAAGTAAATCTGTTAGTGGCATGAAATAATGACGATTTAATAGGACTTAGATTGGGTTTAGTTTAAAAAGGCTAATGAAATTTATTTGTAGAAATTTATCGTTAGGATTAAAGTTAACATTTTGAAACCTTGCAAGAAGTAAGTGTTTTGTTTTGCATATAGGTGTAAAGAAGACATTCCAGTGTGAGCTTTGCAGTTACACATGTCCACGGCGTTCAAATTTGGATCGTCACATGAAAAGTCACACTGATGAGAGACCACACAAGTGCCATCTCTGTGGCAGGGCATTCAGAACAGTCACCCTCCTGAGGAATCACCTTAACACACACACAGGTGCTGGATATGAATGTTGGGGGCTACATCATAGCGAAGGTTAAAACTTGGGTTTTAAGTATCGTGCAAGCTGATTCTGATGGGAAGTTAAAGAAGAATGATTTTTGTTCTTTCTTATGCTGTAATCCTGATTTATTATAAGCAGTTGAATTTATAGGCAAGTGTAAAGAAAATTTAGTGGAAAATAATCCAAGCTGTGTAAGGATGGTGATCCAGAAAAAGATTATCTATGGCAGTTGACCTGTAGTTATTTCCTGAAGGACATCACCATTGCAATGCTAAGGTTTTAACATCAGTGACAAAAAATGACCCCCAGAATTCCCGGGCAACAATTGCCAGGCACTAGAAGGATGAACATTCGAAATAGCAGCGCAGTTCTACCTTTGTAAAAAACCATGGTTTCTGGTTGTTCACTTCAACAAAAGTAAGTAATTCATAATCTCAGAATGGAAGATTTAAGGCATTATTCTAGCAGTTCAGACACTTATTCATTTGTGCTCCATGCATACTTTAATTTTTTTTTTAAGATTTTATTTATTAGTTTGACACAGAGAAAGAGCGCACAGGCAGGGGAAGTGGCAGGCAGGGAGAGGGAGAAGCAGGCTCCCCATTGAGCAGGGAGCCTGACATGGGGGTTGATCCCAGCACCCTGGGGTCATGACCTGAGCCGAAGGCAGACGCTTAACTGACTGAGCCACCCAGGGGTCCCCACACTTTAGTATTCTATGTTAGCGTCATGTTGGCTATGGTTAGGTCCCAGGAGTCACAGAAGTAGAGGGACTGAGCTGGAGCTCTCTTTAGGCTCTCTTCTGGGCTCTTTGCTCGTTCAGTATTGGCACTTGGCTATTAGTGCTAATAGAAACTTCTCTCACACAGTTCTTCTTGCAGAGTAGGTTTCCTCTATCCTGATTCTCCACTTAACGCGGCTCTTGTTTTTGATTTGGTGTGCTGGTAGTCTGCTGAGCATGACCAAGTTGAGTTGGGCCTGTAGACAATATGTTGTGCGTTAATATATTCTTTGCTAATATGATCTGGTCACTTTTCATTATTTCACTGCTTCCTACTCAAGACACTTGATAATATATTTTCTTTGGTAGTTTGAAGACACTGTGAAAGGGCATATGACTAGATAAAAACATTTGGCCACATAATAGGACTTCGTAAAATGGGAGTGCTCGACGTGGGCACTGTGTGTCATGGTCTAGTCGTCAGCTTTGAAAATAAGAGTGTGGTCTGTCTAGTAGCTCAGAGCTAATTTGGCAGGACTAATTCATACTAATCAAACCCTCGAGGGTCAGATGTGATCAGAAAATCGGCTTATAGGGGCGCCTGGGTGGCACAGCGGTTGGGCATCTGCCTTCGGCTCAGGGCATGATCCTGGCATTCTGGGATCGAGCCCCACATCAGGCTCCTCCGCCATGAGCCTGCTTCTTCCTCTCCCACTCCCCCTGCTTGTGTTCCCTCTCTCGCTGGCTGTCTCTGTCTCTGTCGAATAAATAAATAAAATCTTTAAAAAAAAGAAAAAAAGAAAAATAGAAAATCGGTTTATAGTGAGGAATACACCTTGCATTTTCTGGATGCAGTTGTATTGCATTCTGTGGGACACCCTTGCCTGTGTCAAGAAGATGAAGCAGTTGAGGGTGACTTGGTAAGGATGGACCCTGAGCAGAGGGACATAAGCAATCATGTGGTGCAACCCAATGAAAGTCTCTGTTGCACAGCAATGTCTGCTTCTTTCCTAATTCCCATGCTTATGTCTACCAGTAGCAGGCCTCTTTCTGTCCCCTAGATAATACTAGGTAAACATTAGAAATTCTTAGTTTTCAGTTCAGTTTATCCTAATGGAAATGGATCTTACTTTCCTTCTTGTTAATTGTTGTTTTACTTGCCTATCTGTGCTGCCAGGCTCTTTTTCATAGACAAGAATTCTGTCCTTCACTCCTACATTCCCAGTGATAATAAAGAAGCAAACTGAGCAAATGAACATTCCTTGAAATTTCTTAGTTACTATCATACTTTAATCACACTTTCCTCATGAGGGTTCTCTCAGTCTCAGAATCATTTCTGCAGATGGCTAGTCCCATACTTTACATTGCGACACTTTCTAATTCCGTTCTCAGAGGTAGCCTTCCTTTGATTTTGGTGTTCGGGGTTACTTTATTGTCATCCCTTACCTGCAGTGCACAATTACAGATGGTCCCTAGTTTTTGAGTAGTGGTCTGTGAAAACAGCACTGTGTTCTGCTGTCAGTTTATCTCTTTATTGTCGTCATTACCTGGGCATATGTCCAATGCTGTATTTAGAATGTAAAGTGACTAGAGAAGATCCACTAATGTAATCAGTCATTTATGCTACAGGGCTGCTATGTGAGGACATACTAAAAACAGTAAGATTCCTTCAGTAAAAGGGAAAAAGAAAAAAAAAAGAGTATTAGTTTGGAAAAATGTTTAAATATTCCATGAATTGACATTCAGATCACAGAATATTAGACATGGGTGTTTGAAAGTGATCTGTTTAGGGGCGCCTGGGTAGCTCAGTCGTTAAGCGTCTGCCTTCAGCTCAGGGCATGATCCCACAGTCCTCGGATCAAGCCCCATATTGGGCTTCTCCACTGGGAGCCTGCTTCTTCCTCTCCCACTCCCCCTGCTTGTGTTCTTTCTCTCACTGACTGTCTCTCTGTCAAATAAATAAAATCTTTAAAAGAAGAAAGGAAAGGAAAAAAGAAAAGAAAGAAATCTGTTTAGGGGCGCCTGGCTGGCTCAGTTGGTAGAGGATGCGACTCTCGATCTCAGAGTTGTTGAGTTCAAGCCCCACGTTGGATGTAGAGATTACTTCTTTTAAAAAGGTCATCTTTTGGGGCACCTGGGTGGCTCAGTTGATTAAGTGTCTACACTCTTGATTTTGGTCAAGGTCATGATCTCAAAGGTGTGTTATCAAGCCTCAAGTTGAGCTCTGTGCTCAGCAGGGGAGTCTGCTTGTCCCTCTCCCCCTGCTCCTCCCCTGCTTGCACTCTCCTCCTCCTCACCTCCCCCAAATAAATAAATAGATAAAATCTTTTTTGAAAAAAGGGTCATCTGTTTAAATCACATAAAAGGCAGTACTACTTTGTAAAGCCTTTGATAAATTTCTGGAATTATCAAAATAACTTTATATGTAAAACAAGCTATTACATTTGGTTTTGGGTTTTTTTTTTTTTCTTTAGAAAAAAGTATCAGAATATGGACAGAATGTCCCTATATGTACAGTCATAATACAGTAAGATTTGATGTGCAAAAGAATCTTGGATCAAATAACTTTTTTTTAAATGTTTTTAACATTTAGTTCTTTATTTATCTCAAATTTATTTTCATGTATGCCGAACTATTTTTATTTTCCAGTCTCCTTTATCTTCTTTTACATTCCTACTGCAATCTATTTTTTAATATCTTTGGGTCAGATAACTATTAATTCGGTTGACCTCTACTTGACAAAATAATGAAGTTTAAGAGTTTTTTTTTGTTTTTGTTTTAAGATTTATTTGTTTGAGAGACAGTGTGCACACATCAGGAGGCAGGGTAGGGGCAGAGGGAGAAAATCTCAAGCAGGCTCCCCAGTAAGTGGGACTCCATCTCATGACTCTGAGATCATGACTAAAACCGAAATCAAGAGTCAGACGCTAATCTGCTGAACCACCCAGGTGCCCCAAGGTGTTCTATATTTTTTTAATCAAGGGGCGCCTGGGTGGCTCAGTCGTTAAGCACCTGCCTTCGGCTCAGGGCGTGATCCTGGCGTTCTGGGATCGAGCCCCACATCAGGCTTCTCCGCTGGGAGCCTGCTTCTTCCTCTCCTGCTTGTGTTCCCTCTCACTGGCTCTCTCTCTCTCTGTCAAATGAATAAATAAATAAAATCTAAAAAAAAAAAAAAAAAAGGTTGAAATAGGGGCACCTGGGTGGCTCGGTTAAGCATCTGCCTTGGGCTTAGGTCATGATCCCAGGATCCTAGGATTGAGCTCCCCGTTAGGCTCCCTGCTAAGCAGGGGAGTCTTACTTCTCCCTCTCCCTCTGCCCCTCCCCCTGCTCACACGTTCTCTCTCTCTCTCTGTGTCTCAAAATCTTTAAAAATAAAAACAACAACAAAAAAAGAGTTGAAACAGACTTTTGATCATAGTGATCAAAATTCATAAACTAGGGATAAAAAGGATTTTGCATTTTGGCTGGCTGATGAACTCACAAGTATAGGTAGTGTGCACCATGAGGGGCAAGTCTTTCGATATCACCACAAGGATCTCTGGCCAATTGAGTGGAGTTTAATAGTAATTCTTGCTACGAGTATTTAAAAAAAAAAAAAAAGGATTTTTGTATTCAAAAGCAGCACTCGGATGAGTAATTAAGAGAAATTAACTATTTGGCATGTGTTTTCCAATATCCTGGGGTTAGCGTTAGAAAGTCAACCAGGCCCCCCTATTGCAAGGTTAAGATGACCAGAGTTCAGCCTCATGCTGCAGTTCTTGTCAGATGTTGAACTGTCATTAACTGTGCCCTTGATCTTGTCTTCCTGTTATAACCTCCTTTCTCTAGGTACTCGTCCTCACAAGTGCCCAGACTGTGACATGGCCTTTGTGACTAGTGGAGAATTGGTGCGGCATCGTCGTTATAAACACACCCATGAGAAGCCATTTAAGTGTTCCATGTGCGATTACGCCAGTGTTGAAGTGAGTGTTCAACGACTTGTTGGTTCCTCTCTTAAGACCATGATTCCAGTATAAGGATAAAAACTACCCCAACTGAAGATGAGAGAAAATCTTACGAGATTAGTAACACCCCCGCTCCCCTTCCCTGCCACCAAAAATACTAAAACTGTAATGAACGTGAAAGATTTACCATTTTAAAAAAAAGCACTAGAACTGCATGTTATTATAGGTAAGTTCTATGAAACATGAAAGAAACAAATAACTATACCTGGAGCATTTAAAAATGGAAAATTTGGGGGCACCTGGGTGGCTCAGTCAGTTAGGTGTCCAACCCTTGATCTCAGCTCAGGTTCTCAATCTCATGGTTGTGAGTTCAGGCCCAGTGTTGGAGCCTACTTGAAAAAAAAAAAAAGAAAAGAAAATGTTATCTTCTTTGCTATTTGAGGCTACACTGTTATCAAAGCTGGGTAAGAACGCTACCAAAAAGAAAAGTGTATCTTATTCTTACAGAAAACTAAAATTAAAATTGTTCACCAAATTTAGTAATATACTTGAAAATAAATGATTACTAAATAGAATATATCTAAAATGCAAGGAGAGTTGAGCATTAAGAAATTACTGGTGTGGGGGCGCATCGGTGGCATAGCGGTTAAGCGTCTGCCTTCGGCTCAGGGCGTGATCCCGGCATTATGGGATCGAGCCCCACATCAGGCTCCTCCGCTATGAGCCTGCTTCTTCCTCTCTCACTCCCCCTGCTTGTGATCCCTCTCTCGCTGGCTGTCTCTATCTCTGTCGAATAAATAAAAACAAAATCTTTAAAAAAAAAAAAAAAAAAGAAATTACTGGTGTGGGGGTGCCTGGGTGGCGCAGTTGTTAAGCGTCTGCCTTCCGCTCAGGGTGTGATCCCAGCGTTCTGAGATCGAGCCCCACATCAGGCTCTTCCGCTGGGAGCCTGCTTCTTCCTCTCCCACTCCCCCTCCTTGTGTTCCCTCTCTCGCTGGCTGTCTCTGTCTGTCAAATAAATAAATAAAATCTTTTAAAAAAAAAAAAAGAAAGAAAAGAAATTACTGGTGTGTGCTACATTGAGAGGTTAAAGAAAAGCCATGTGATCTTTTTTGAAAGTTACTCTGAAAAACTGTAAGATTCGATATTCATTACTGTTTAAAATCCTAGCAAGTTAAGAGTAGAAGAAAATGGCTTTGCTATAAAGAATGTATACCGGAAACCCATAGTCAATCCATCCCAGTTAACTGAAACATTGGGAGTATTCCCATTAAAATTTGGAACAGGACAGGGGTGCCTAGCTGGCTCATTCGGAAGAGCATCCAACTCTTGATCTCAGGGTCCTGAGCCCTCGAGCCCCATGTTGCGTGTAGAGATTACTTAAAAATAAATAAATAATAAAAATTTGGAACAAGACATCTGTTCTTATTACTGTTTCAGCGTTGTCACTGTATTGGAAATCCCAGCTAAATGAGAAATGAATTGTAAATGGTAAAACAAAACTTATTTATTGCAGGTATACTTGCTTACAGCAAAAAATCCAAGAGTATCAGCTGAAAAAAAACCTAGAGCAGTAGAGTCCATTTGGGTCGCCATATACAAGACACAGAAGCCAGTAACTTACCTTATCAATAGATAGCAGGAAACAGGCTCACATTCTAATAGCAATAAAATTATTTAGGGCTAAACTGAACAACAAAATCTGATACCTATGTATCTGGAAGGAAATTGATCTATAGATAAGCATGGATTACTTCAACTATTATAGAAAATTTCAAATCTATACAAAAGCAGAAAACATAGAAATAGACAGAATAATACACCCCCGTGAATCTGGCACCCAGCTTACATTGTTATTAATAACCAATCTTGAGGCATCTATGCCCCTCCATTTATTTTCCCTCTTTGGATTATAAGGATTTGAGAAACAAAGGTTACAAATAAGGAGGAAGAAGTATTATATTTTAGACTTTTTCTGTATTCTGAACTACCCACAGCATTCACATTACAGTCAATGTGCTTTCATGTTTCAGGTCAGCAAATTAAAACGTCATATTCGCTCTCATACTGGGGAGCGTCCGTTCCAGTGCAGCTTGTGCAGTTACGCCAGCAGGGACACATACAAGCTGAAAAGGCACATGAGAACTCATTCAGGTAGGACCTCTTCCCTCGTATTAATGAGCTGCTTTTCAGTGGATCCCATGGGACCTTATAAACTACCTCACACACCCCTCTTGCTTACCAGAATGGGAGCTGGGATAGAAGTAATGGAATTGACAAATGCTTCTCTGGCATGTCTTCTGAATTCATTGTTCTGAATATATATTGGAGAAGGGAAAATTTCACTGTTAGAAGAAGTCTGAATAGATTACCTAACCCAGCTCATTCGGTTTTCCCCATACTGACATTTTCTAAAAAAGAAAAATTTGTAGGGACACCTGGCTGGCTCAGTCAGTAGAGTGTGCAGTTCTTGATTTCATGGTCATGAGTTCGAGCCCAGTGTTGGGTGTAAAGATATCTTAAAAAGGAAAACTTGTTCATCTCCTGTCCCCCAAAGATCCACTGTGGTGGAGCCGGCAAAGCAGGTTAGGACTTGATTGCCATCTCTTAAGAACGGATGTGAGCCACACAGCAGGCCTGAGGCTTGGGCTAGCTGGGTAACACCTGAGGATTCCCGGTAGCTTAGCTTTTCTGCCACCTGACTACAGCTGAATTACCACCTGAATTACCCTCCAATTAAATGATGGTGCTCATTTCATCTAATTTGTTCATTCTGTATTTCCTTTTAAGGGGAAAAACCTTATGAATGTTACATTTGTCATGCTCGGTTTACCCAAAGTGGTACCATGAAGATGCACATTTTACAGAAGCACACAGAAAATGTGGCCAAGTTTCACTGTCCCCACTGTGACACTGTCATAGCCCGAAAAAGTGATTTGGGTAAGTAAATTAGCTAGTTGCAAATGAAAAAAAAATATTTTTGAGGATTTGTGAAAATAGGAAGATCATATATAACTTCCTTTTCTGAATTATATAAGTTTTATATAGGCGAATGGCCTGCCGCAGTAACTGCCATCGCTTAGCAACTGTTTTTATCTTCTTTCTGTCTCTGCAGTAAAGCCACAGATTCTTTACTGAATATAGCTCATTTTATGCATTAACAGGAGCTGTAGTGAGAGGAAATAGTAAACCTTTAATTAGTAGCCCTCACTGGTAATGTTCAGATCTCCAAATAGGGAAGCGTCATGGTACGATTCAAACTAAGATCTCTCCATTTCAGTTTTTCTCAGAATATAAGTACTTTCTGTAAGTAATCAGACTATTGTATTGGTTGGATGATAACTGTATTTCTGTGCATAATTAAACTACAGCTTATACAGAGGCAGAACTTATCAGTAGAAATTGTAGTTGGGCCCGTAAAGGTATGGTCACCTGGATTGTTTTTCCTGTTTAAAAGAGATAAAAATACTACTCCAGTCTGTTCTCTCTCCGAAGTGTGTTGCTCCTTGAATATTATTATTTTCCCCCTCAAATATTATGCTTATAAACATTTGTATGTTTAGGTAAATTATTGTACTTTACAAAACATCTTTTATTACTTTGTTTTTAACCCATTTGATAGTCAGCAACCACATGAAGTCACCAAGGCATATGTATTTTAGCTGAGTAAAGTTACGCAATTTAGCTGGTGTCTTAAAACATTGTTATATTAATATGACCATATTGAGCAAAATGCAGGCTAGCATACATTTTTTTAAGCTTTAAGCGTTTTTATTTATTTATTTATTTATTTATTTATTTATTTTAACATCTAATAGACATTTTTAGGATGAAACCATGAGTTTGAAGCAGAGGACTTTGGGCTCCACATAAGACCCTTGGGTCACTTGTTATCCTGCTGTTAAGAGGACTTAGTTAGATTTAAGAAGCACTGTCCTCTGATAAATGAATTTTACTGTTCTTATTGTACAGAAACCTAAAATCTGAATTAATAATACCTCTTGGCAGTGTCTGTGAGCTATTAGGCCACTGTTTGGATTATTTAAATTTTTAAAACTACTCACTTTTATGATGCAAATATGTATCTTGGATGTTCTGTACTTGTATGGTACCCTTTAGGCCCTACATAATGAGGAACTTAATTGCTTAGGAGCTGTCAGATAATAGTTATCTCCCAAAACCAATCCCAAAGAAGTTTGTGTTCCCTCTTCAAAGCATGCCTGATTTCACACTAATATGCTGTAATTAAAATTTATCACTTTGTAACACAGGAAAACATGGGCTTTGGAGACTGACCTGCTAGAGTCAAGATTCATCTCCAAATACTACTTTAAGCCTTTTTTCTTTTCCACCACCTGATTTTTAGGAAGAATAACTACTTTACACAGTTGTTGTTATACGTATTTAATAAGAACACATGAAAGAAAGTCTTTCACTGTTAGGTCTCTGTCACAGGACCAGGAGAAGTTGAAGCCTTTTAAAAATTATTTGAAAATAATGTATGCATGTATGGAAAGGCTTTCATGTAATGAACACGGGTAGAGAGTAAAAAGGAAAAGCCTTCCCTCATTTCTGTTCCCCAGAATTAAATTAATTAAATTCTTCTTTAAGTCTGGTGTAATATGACTTTGAGGGAAGCAGATTGGTAGCACCTTAAATTCATGATCCCGAATGCAGCCGAGCTTTCATTGTTTCTGGGCAGTCCAGCTGTTTGTCCTTGTCAGGTATGCTCCCATTTTCCTCAGTGAGTTCAATCATTCATTCCACGAATGTTTAGGCACCTACTATGTGGGAGGCACATGAAACAATTCAGAGTTGGGTGAATCATTTGCGCTTAAACCTCTGATCTTTCCTCCCCTTTTTCCTCCGGCTCCTTGGTCTCAATAAGTGACCTCTTTCCCTACTTCATAAGAAAAGTAAAGGCAACAGATTGAAACTCCCAAATTTCAATTATCAAACCTACAAACCTATCTGCATTCATCTTCTCTTTGCCCATTTGCTACGAGAGAGATGACATCACTCTTCTTATTTGTGGTCTGTCCCTTTGTCTTTGTCTTGATCCTACTCTTGTCTTCTCTGTAGCTTTTTATATCGTCGTATGCTGCTTCCTTACCCTTTGTTTCCTAGGTCTTTCCCCTCAACCCTAAACATGCATACATTTCTCCTATCTTAAAAAAGAAAAAGTCTTCCCTGTCTAGGTTTGACTTTTTTTTAGTCTCTAATTTTTCCTGTTAAAACATAATTTGGAAACTTGAAAAAATTTTTGTACATGGAAACTTCCATTCCTAGTTTTTCATTTATTTTTTGTGTTAAGAACACTTAAAATAAGATCTAACTTCTTAGCAAGTTTTTAATATGTAATACAGTATTATAAACTATGGGAGTTGGGGCGCCTAACTTGCTCAGTCCATAGAACGTGCGATGCTTGATCTCGGGGTTGTGAGTTTGAGCCCCACATTGGGTGTAGAGATTATTTCAAAATAAATAAACTATGGGAATTACGCTGCACAGTAGGTCTCTAGGACTTACTCATCTTTGGCTCGTTTATTTATTTATTTGTTTTTATGTTACTTGGGTGTTTGACTCCTCTCTCCTTCCCTGCCAACCCTCATAAAGAGTTCTTTCCCTCAGTCTTCCTTCCTCAGTTTTTGATTGCCCTCCCAGCTTAGCTTACACCCCATTCTGTGAAGCGACTCTTCCTAATAAGATCACTAAACACCACAGTGCTTAATGTGGGGAGCATTCCACTTACCATCTTTCTTGACCTCTTAGGAGTGTTCTTCATAGTGGACCGTGCCATCCTCCTTAAAGCACTTTCTTCCCTTGGTTTCCGTGGCACTATAGCCTGTTGGCTTCCTTCTCTGACTCTTCTTTCTCAGCCTTCTCTTGTTTTAACCCTTTTTCCTCCCATTGGCATTACCTGTTAGCTTTCTTAAAATGTGATCGGGGTACTCTTCTTTTTGCCTCAGAGTTTTCTTGAACCCCATGGTCTTATTCAAATCCCAGCAGCTCCAGTTGCTGCTCTCAGTCTTCCCTTGGAGCCACGCTTACCTAGCCTTTGCCGTCCCTCGTTTCATGTCATTGGCATTTCAAATTTAACATATTCAAAACTGAAGTTCTAAAACCCCCTGCTCCCTTTCCCCAAAAACAAAGGGCTTTAGCCCTTTTCCACTGTTCCTTGTCTCAGCAGATGGCCCCAGCCGCCTACTCAGTTTTCAGAGCTAGAAACCTGGAGGTCGTCTCTGCCACCCACCTTCTTTCTTGTTCTGTATTCAGTGAATAAATCCTGTTGATGCTACTTTCTGGGTCTCTCATCAGCTCTCCCCACTGCTTCCAAGCCGCTGTCCCCTCTCACCTGTCCTGTTTCCATATCTTAACCAGTCTCCTCACTTCGCTGTTTGCCTTTTAATTTACTTTCAGGACAGCAGCCAGAGTAATCATTTTAAGAAGCAGAGAAGAACGTATTATTAACTTACTGAAATGCTTGCTTGTTGTTTTTGCAAGTTAGACTGGGCTTTGTGTTCTGCTTTCAGGTGTCCACTTGCGAAAGCAGCATTCCTACATTGAGCAAGGCAAGAAATGTCGATACTGCGATGCTGTGTTTCATGAGCGCTATGCCCTCATCCAGCATCAGAAGTCGCACAAGAACGAGAAGCGCTTTAAGTGTGACCAGTGTGATTACGCTTGCAGACAGGTAGAGACCTTCATAGTTGGAAAGCAGTTGGTTCCCCATCAGTGTCAGGTTTTATTAGAGGGTTTTTAGATTCCTTATATGGTAACTGTTTGTAAGGATGTATTTTCAAACTGATTGATGAGGAATATCACCAAAGGTCTCGCTCCTTGATTTTGTCACCTCAGTCTCCAGCTGATGTTTTATTCAGTCACAGCGAACCTCCCCCTCAGGCAGACTACTGGCTGCTTTCTCAGAACTGGGGGAATTAAGTCCAGGACCTGAGAGAAGGGAAGAATATGGTCCTGGGGCTGAGCGGTGATGAGAACAAGCAGCCCAGCGAGAGGGAGCATATCCGTACTGGGATTTAAGGAAGCGGTTTTGCACCCCAGTGAAGACTCTGGACAAGCAGTTTTGAACCTAGACCCCTCATAGAGAAATGCCGTCGACCATGTGCGTGCAGATGGCGGCTGGGGTAGCAGCCCTGCGACAGGCTCTGAGGCCTCTTCCCCACCTGCTGTCTTTCAGGAGAGGCACATGATCATGCACAAGCGCACCCACACCGGGGAGAAGCCTTACGCCTGCAGCCACTGCGACAAGACCTTCCGCCAGAAACAGCTCCTCGACATGCACTTCAAACGCTACCATGACCCCAACTTTGTCCCTGCAGCCTTTGTCTGTTCTAAGTGTGGGAAAACCTTTACACGCCGGGTAAGAGTCGGAACTTTACTTCCCTTATCACGGTTCTTAATATCATGTTCTTGATCTTCCACTGCAAAGCTGGGCCGTTTTTTCCACTGAGGTTATAAGCACAGAGATGCCTTATCATTTGGAAAGGGCCACTCATCCCCACCTCAGGGTTTTCTGTACACGTGTCAGCCCTCGTGCTGAAGGAGGGGACTTAGTATCTGAATAGGTCTTTCTTGGATCTTCCCCTGGGGCCATGTGAGTCGGGTCTGCACAGGACAGGGAGCTGGTCTGATTCTCCTGTATTCCTCTTGTCTGCAGGCTGCTGAGAGGACCCCGCCCCTCCTCTCCTGAGGGCCTCTCTTCTCTCCATCTCTGTATCTCTCTCCCTCTCCTCCCCCCTCTCCTTCCCTCCCTTCCTTCTCTCTCCCTCTTTCCCCTTCCAGATGGAGACCATTTCCCTTGAATGAGGAGAGCATGTTCAGGATGTGCTTGTTAGCACATACTAGAACATTCAGACTCAATATGAATACCCGATTTTTTATTTTTTCAAACTAAAGAGAACTCCTAATTTCTGATTATCAGTTTTTTTAGTAACATGAACGAAGATTTTGTTTCTTCTGTTAGAATACCATGGCAAGACATGCTGACAATTGTGCTGGTCCAGATGGCGTAGAAGGGGAGAACGGAGGGGAAACAAAGAAGAGTAAACGTGGCAGAAAAAGAAAGATGCGTTCCAAAAAAGAAGACTCCTCCGACAGTGGTCAGTAACTTAACTTCTTGATTTAGTTACACGTGGTAGATTTTGGTGCCCAGTTGCCAGTACATTGATTTATGGATGTACTGGGATAGAGAGGCCAATCAGTCTTACTTCCTTTATAGCCTCTAGTCTCCCTAATGTGTGTTATGTATTTACAGCAGCAGCTAGTTTGTTTCTGGGGCAAGTTTTTTTGTTTTTTGGGTTTTGGGTTTTTTTCCTCCTGGTATTCCATTGCTTGATAAAACCTTAAATACTTTACATGGTCAGTTAAAGCCAAAACAAAATTAGTATCTCAACTCAGTTTCCTCAGATTAGTGATATTCTAAGGCCAGCAGAGTTTCTTTTCTGTGTTCATAACTTTTACATTTAGGAAGCTGGTCTAGATTTGAGCAATGACTCTAATGGACATGAAGAAGGTTCTTAAGCATCTTGACCAACTTCTGGTTTGACCGCCTGTGTCAGCCTAGCCTTGAGAGGTGTTGATCAAATCCGTGAAGGTCAGCCTTTCTCTTCCTACCTTAATCTCCATTTTATAGTGTAACACTTTGCCTGTTTTCCTACTATTGATACTTTTGGGGGTGTTTTTGACTTCTAGTCACGAAATCCAGGCAGAAGGTATGCTTTGAGGTGCTAGACCCATGAAGAGGGAGAACAAGAGCGTCGGTCACGGAGAATCACATTTGATTGTACACACTCATTTTGTGGTATTAGGCTTTGTAATGTGGGTGCTTGGGCTACTGGCCAGGTAGTTGAGAAGGCACATCTGTGACTAAAGATTTAAGCTTTTTATGGTAAAAGATGTATGTAGAGGGATTTTGTTTTGGGGAATACGCTTCCCCAGCAGCACCATCAGACTGGAGAAATTAGAGATGGTGCCTTATGTGTTTCTAAGGCTCCTTTTGTCTTGCATTGCTTGTTAGTGATAATGGGGAGGGGTCAAAATTTTTGAAGATTGAAAATATTTGAAAACTTCATTATCTCCATTGATTTTATCTAAAACCTGCTCATGAAAGCAATAGGTTTTTTTATATTTAGATCTGTAACAAGGTCCCTTTTAGTGTTTGTGTATTTTGTTTATTTTAATAAAACCTTTTCTGGTTAGAAGTTTTACTTTTCCTGGGATAGTATTCATCCAGTAAGCATAAGAGTAATTTATTTTTTGCTGCCTTTTCTAGAAAATCTAATTTAAGCATTCTCTTCATCACTGGGTTTTTAGTAAACATGCCTCCTTCAAAACGTCGGTTTACTTAACTTTTTAAAAGCACACTGTTCTCTGCTGGGGCGCCTGGGTGGCTCAGTTGGTTGTGCATCTCTGTTTGGTTCAGGTTATGATGCCGGAGTCCTGGGGTGGAGCCCTGCGTCAGGCTCCCTGCTCAGCGGGGAGTCTGCTTCTCCCTCTCCTTCTGCCCCTCCTCCCTGCTTGCATGTGCAGGCTCGCTCTCTCTCTCAAATAAATAAGTAACCTTAAAAAAACACACACACACCATTCTCTATTGAGAATCTTTGTGGGATCCCTTTGGCTGAGAAATTAATGAGTGGGGCGCCTGGTGACTCAGTCAGTTGAGCGTCCAACTCTTGGTTTCAGCTCCGGTTGTGACCTCGGTCTGGAGATCAAGCTTTGCGTCAGGCTCCATGCTCAGTGGGGAGTCTGCTTGGGATTCTCTCCCTCTGTCCCTCACCCCACTCGCATGTGCTCTCTTGCTCGCTCGCTCTTGCTCTAAAATAAATCTTTAAAAAAAAAAATTACAGGCCCCAAGTGCCCCAGGGATCCACAGGTACCCTTGACCTGGAGGATCTGTGTAGGTGCTTCTAGTTGCAGAGCCTCCTGCTGCCACAGATGTTGGCCCCTAGCCTTCTTGCTTATGGTACCACCTTGTTCACTTCTGTGGTTCATCTCCCAGTGAGATCGGTTTCACTCCCTGATTATGCATCGCAGAGCATCTTTCAGCAGAAGACTTTACTGATGGTTGCTGCTAGATGCTGCAATTCCTTCTTTTGTCTTCTGCATTGCTGGCTTGTAGAGCACAGTGTGGTTCTGGGCCTTGTACCTAGTGTCTTTTTGTGCCCCCAGGAAGTCTGGGCTTTCCATCCCACTGCTCACCAAGGCCACACAGTCACGTTTGTCCTCTCCCAGAAGTTCTGCCCGTTGCCCATTTGCAGAGATTGACCAGCAGAATCCACTGCTCTTCTCAAGGCTTTTTGCCAAAATTTCTCCAAGCCAATAAGCCTTTGACCCTATTAACCTTCTTTGTGTGCTCTTTTCCCCCAATTCTCACTGAATTTGTTTGGTTTTCTAGGCATTGGGCCAACTTAGGCAATAGGGGGCTTGAATAAGTTCAGCAGGGAAGCATCACATCTCGTTCTTGACGCACTGCCACATACCAGTGTGTTCCCCACATTTTCACTTAGGGTTTGACAGATCAGGCATTTTGTCCTAAAGATGAGGCATTTACTCCTAGATTTCTAAATGTAAATGTCTGGTGCTAGAGAAAGACGGCATAACCTGTACTTCTCAGAGGCAGGCAGGGGGAGGGTACTCTGTGTGCCGGGGGCGGGGGGGAGGTTAGCAGGGGCTCAGGAGTCGCGCCAGGGGCAGGCAGCAGAACCGCCCCAGGCCAAGGCCAGAGGTTGAGTTCTGCCTTCTGTTGTTTAGCCTGCCTTACAAATCACTTAGCTTCTCACTTCTTTATAAAATGAGGGTAGCACCTCTTATTAAATGAAGTAGTGAAGCCGAAATGGAATAATGGAGAATGTTAAAACTGTGACACTTGGTACAAACAAGAACTATGTCTGTAGTGGAGGCTGAGTTTCAGAGCATGGTTACATGAATTACGGCTCAGTCCTTTTGATCCTCAAATCACTAGTAAGTAGGTTGGGGTGCTTTAGAGATTATATACGGAAACTGAGGTTCACTGTAGTCATTGTCCCAGGTCACACACCTAGTAAGGGAGTCAAAGCTCCTTGTCAGTATTCTTTAGAGACAGTAGTCCTCTCTCCTTTATGTGATGATGGCATCAGGGAGAGAATTAGGGAGTTAAGAATGACCCATTGAATCTGGCATAGCTGAGAATTAAGTTAAAAAAAACTTTGCCTTAAAAAACCACCAACGGGTGCCTGGGTGGCTCAGTAGTTTGAGTGGCCACCTCTTGATTTCCTCTCTGGTCACAATCTCAGGGTCGTGGGATTAGGCCCCAAGTCAGACTCCATGCTCAGCATAGAGTCTGCTTGAGGATTCTGTCTCCCTCTCCCTCTGCTCTGTCACCACCCAGCCCCATGTCTCTCTCTAAAAATAAATATTTTTTAAAAAATATCAATCATAGTCCTAGAAGAACTCTTGCTGCTTATCCTAGTAATAGGGTCTCACAACGCAGTGGGAATTCCGCACGCGCGCACATATGCGCACACACATCTTCTGCCAACTCAGAGACGAGCAGGAGCACACATTGAGGGTCCGTCTCAGGCTAACCTCTGCTTTATCCTTGCATGACAGATAGAATATGTGTTTTCAACTTAAGCACTGTGGTATTGTTATATATGTTGCATATGATGGAATTGCCTCTTAAGAATTTGAAACTCAATATTCTGATGTCTAAAGCTAAAGGAAAAATGTAATATCCAGTCCACGTAAAGTAGGAATAGTAGCCTTCAAGTTGATTTGTGTATTAATTCTAGCACAATACTAGTTTACTTTGTCAATGTTGATAGCAAAAATTCAAGCAAAAGCATTTTTAAATGGACTTTTATTGATGAAAATAAATATGTAACTAGACTTAACAGAATATGTGATTTTGTGTGTGTGCCCTGTTTTTCTTCCGCCATGCTTCTCCCTGCCCCCCAACCTGTTACTCCTGATTTCATGAGAAGAAAATGCTGAGCCAGACCTGGATGACAATGAGGATGAGGAGGAACCTGCTGTGGAAATTGAACCCGAGCCAGAGCCTCAGCCTGTGACCCCAGCCCCACCACCTGCCAAGAAGCGGAGAGGACGCCCTCCTGGCAGAACCAACCAGCCCAAACAGACCCAGCGTAAGTTACTTGTCTCCACTTAGTAGGCTGGAGGCTGGCATCCGCTCCCAGCACGTGGAGGAGCCAGACGGGACCTTGTTTCGGGGGATGATGGGAACTAAGCCATGAGAACAAGTTAAGGTCACACCAGGAACAAACTGTCAGGAAGCGATTACTTAGTTTTTACTGGGAAACACATGAGGAAGACCCTAGAAGCCTGTTACGCTTCAGTGAGAAGTCCAGAGTAGAAGGGTACTCACGTTCTACAAGGTGGGTACTTTTAATGTGGGAGGGTTCCGCGAAACAAAATCCCAGTCAGCTGGCAGAACTGATATGGTAATTAATGTAAAAGAGCCAAATTTTAAAGGATAAAGGGTAAAGCAATTTCTGTGCTGAGATTGTTCCTCCTAAGAAATCCAGGCCTGTGGATTCAAGTGTTGGCCTTCTGATTTAGGAGTGGACGCAGAAGAGGTGTTCGCCCTCTCCCTCATGCCACAAATGGCAGTGGGCAGCAGTCCTGTCTTGGACACGGCCCTTGTGACAGCAGGCTCTGGGGACTCGAGTCTCTTTCTGTTCTCTGTGGCTGTGGATGTCCTGAAAGCTGGCAGGCAGAGTTTTTTCTTTAACAAATGCAAGATTTAGTCTTTTTTATTTTAATGTACTGCCGGAGCCCCACTTGACTGTAGACCCTGGGAGACATTTAGCCTACACACACTTGAATGAAAACACTGGTGGAGGGCCCTGGGTGTGGGAGGCTTCAGGATCAGAAATGGATGTTCTTGCTATAGGTGGCTCACCTCCAGCGTGGCCCTGCATGACACGCAGCGTGACGTTTCTCAGTCATGTGCTGTCTGCGTCTTTGGCCCGTCTCATACTAGTGCAAAGCTCAACTTTAGGACATAAAGGAAAACTAAGGCTTTTACTATGGCATTTGGGAAGCATATGAACATGAATGTCAGCATTTTGTTCTTTGATAGAGTGTTGGGGCTTCACGAATGGCCGTATTTTAGCTCAGTAAGTCTGTTTTTTATGACTTTCTCTGTGTCCTTGCTGAGGCTTTCCTGCATTGCTGACGTCCATGTAGTGTTGAGTCTGACAGGACCTTTGTGATCCTCAGGGGCTTTAATGGAGCATTTGTTTTGTTCATGCTCTTTCTTGCCAGCAACAGCCATCATCCAGGTGGAAGACCAGAATACAGGTGCAATTGAGAACATTATAGTTGAAGTCAAAAAAGAGCCAGACGCGGAGCCCGTGGAGGGAGAGGAAGAGGAGGCCCAACCAGCTGCCACAGACGCCCCCAACGGAGACCTCACGCCCGAGATGATCCTCAGCATGATGGACCGGTGATGGCGGGGCCTTGCTCGTCGCCAGGACTGCTCTGGGCTGTGTTTAAACGGCCCGCATCTTAATTTTTCTCCCTTCTTTCTTTTTTTGGCTTTGGGAAAAGCATCATTTTACACCATTTTACCAAACATACTGAGAACTAAAACTTCAAGGATGATGTTAGAAAAATGTGATTTTACTAGAACTTGCTGTCTGATGTTAGCAAATCATGGAATGTTCTGAGTCTCTGAGGGTTTACTGTGAAGTGCTGAGGACAGTGTTGATGCCTAACTGGTTTTCTTAGATGGAAACAGAGACATTGAACCCTCTCTCTTGCAATGGTAAACCACTCCAGAATGGCCACCGGGTTTCCCAGAGTTCTAGGTCTTCTTCCCAGGAGAGTTTTTAATTGTAAATGCAGACTTGGGAAGGACTTACACTTTTAAACTGGTTTTTGCTTCTGCTTCTCCCTGACTCCCTTTGCTCGGAGCCAGCTGCACACCAGTAGTACGGCATGCTGCGGTCGGTGTCTGTCCTGAAGGCTTTGCCTCTTTCTTGGCAAAGTTTCTGTATGGTCAAGCTTGTAAATAACTTTTTTTACATTTTAATCTTTTCCATTAATTAAGAGGTTGAAAAGAAGTGCAGTGTAAGAAAACCCAGCATTTTAATTACTTGCAAATTAAGTTACCACAGACTGTCGTGTGTGAATGTGGACAAGGAATTGGATCCCAATCATGTAGCAGAATGGCACCGAGACTGCTGCCCGCTAGCGACGGACGCCCGCACGGAAGATCGCGATTTCCAGCCCGTGGAGCCAGCATTTGAACCTTGCACAATTAACTTTCAGTTATGATTTCCCATCTACATTTTCTTTGCTCTGTTTGTAGCTGAATTTTGTGTTTTATAACTCCTCTGTTCAAGCAGAAGGGTGATTATGAGTGGGTCACAGCAGCCCTTAAAAGCTGGGCCAGAAAATTTCACTAGGTCAGTAATTTAAACTTCGGATCTGCAAAACAAAATAATAATAATGTGAAACAAAACCAACTAAAAAGTGATTCTTGCACATGAACTGTCACACGTTTGAAATGTGTTTTTTAGAGAGCCTCAGTCTTGCTGATTTCAAACACTTTTTTCTTCTGTGTATTGCTTTTAAAAGAGCCATCAGTTAGCTATCAGACTCTAGGTTGATGCATTTTGTACTTAGCTGTACTGTGTGATATTTTTCATTATTTTAGGACGCCAACATGAGACCTGTAATAAAATATGTAATGGGGTTGAAAGCTGGGGAGGAGGATCTACTGCTGTACAGCTAATAAATCATAACGGATTAACAAGTGCTCCAGACACTCCGTCACGTGTAATCTCTGCCTCCCGGGGGCCCGCAGGCCCTCGAGCATGGCCTCAGGTGGTGCAGGCCTGGTGGCCATTCAGAGGCAAACTCGAGTCCCAGGACGGCCACTTCCTCTCCAGCACTTCCAAGATGATCTTGGCAAATGGCGGGACTAGTGAGTGAATCCTGCCACAAGTTTTAACTCCCCAAAGGTGTGTGTGAGTAGCAGGGTATGGACGGACAGCTGCCAGCCTCCGTGATCCACCTGAGGAGTGGGTCCCTGTGGTAGAGGGGTGACCACAGAGGTTAGAAAAGAAGGGGGCTCCTGGGAAGTTCTATCCTTTGGATCTCAGCTCAGTGAGGGCTGAGTACCTTGAGTTCTGCCAAGTGCAGGACAACAGAAGCTGGGCCCAGTTTGCCCTAGAGAAGGTCATTTGGGAGGGGGAGACAGGAGGAGTCAGTCACCAGGCTGCGGGGAGAGATCCTGGGTGGCATCGCTTGTTAGCGCTGCAGGGGGGCCGTGGAAAGGGAGTTGGACTAGGAAGTTGATGCATTAGTGAAACGTCATCTTGCTGCTGCTGGCCATTTCTGGGCAGATAGCTTTGGCAAACCCATTTTAGGTAAAGGCTTCAACCACTAATTCTAGGGCTTTTTAACCAGAATTCCGAATTAGTGGCTTTCAGTGAGAAGTAACAAAAGATGAGGTGTATGTGACCTTCGGCTGCTTGTACTGTCCACGTAGTCATGTCTCCCAGGAAAACAGGTATCTGAGGCCCCAAAACTCACAACCTGGCAGTCAGCTCCTTGGACCCAATGTTAGTGGCCTGAGGCTGTCAAGAATGTGGGGTCTTTGTCTCAGGCATGGGCCAGCCCCTACAGGGGCCAGAGTACCCCCACCATGGTGTTTCAGTGGCCATATAATTTTCTAAATTTTTTTGTGTTTATACTAGAAGATCTCTGCAGAACAGTGAGATCTTTATCTTAAGCATAGCCTTTTCTCTCTCATTGTGTACATGTAAGTTGTTTGAAAGTTTAAAAGATCAGTTCTGGATGGAGAGGGGGCAAGAAAAGTCACATTCTAATGGAGTAGAAACTTAGAAGGGATCCCGCATTGCATAGCCCATGATGCACCCTGTGTGACTCCATTATATATTAAAACATAGATTTTATACATATAAACATTAAAGTACAGAAGCCACTCCTCACTCCACACCGGAGAACTTGGGATGGGTAGTTCCCTGACCCGTCTGCTCTTCCCCATTGTTAAGCCATAGTAGGTAGTGGAGTAAAATATTCCCTTTCCACACCTGGGCTGGCACCACCCTGTCCCCTGCTGCCCAGCAAACCCCCGAGCCCTTCCCTTGCCTGCGGTCTGCATCCAGTCTTCTACAACCATCTGAAGGAGCAGCCTGGCCCCTCCTCCTGTGCTGCTTCGGCAGGCGGAGCTTACGCCTCAGGATGAGCTTTGAGCATTTCCTGCGCGCCGACGGAGTGTCACGCCATCTAGAGCACAGCCGAGCTGAAGGCCTCTCCCCCTCGCACTGAGTCACTCAGCATGTTAGGAGTGGAGTCCCATGTGTTCACTTGGTCTCTGAGAGAGCTGTGGTAGTTCGGTCACTGCCGCCCTGCCCACCAGCAGTTTCGGAGGTACGGGGCTTTAGCCTGGTCACCCTGCCCTGCTTTCCGTGGCGATTCTGGTTTGCTCTCAGCAGCCTGTGCCCACCCGCACAGCTCTCATCAGGGGCAGATGCCAGCAGTGTGTTGCTCGCCTCGAGAGTCCGCTCTGGCACTCCTCCCCTCTTGTCGTTCTCATCCTAATCATTCTCAACAGAAAAGCCCTGGCGAGGTGGGTTTTCTCTCGGTGCGCTGAGCCCCGGGATCGCCGAGGCACACGTGGCGGCTGTGAGTATTCCCAGAGTGCCGGGCACTGCTGTGAGCACTTCAGCAGCATTTCAGATGCTCACAGCAGTACTTTGACGGACGTTAATGGCTCCCGCTTACGAAGTGGGAACTGGAAGCCCAAAAACATAAGTCACTTCTGGAGTGTGGAACACCTGGTAAGAGGCGGACTCAGGACGCACATTCAGGCAGTCGGCCTTTAGAACCAGCGCTCTCCACCGACCGCTTCGCAAGCTGTGAGCACGACAGACCTATTGAGTTCTCACCCTAAAAGCAGCTTGTAGATTCTCTGTGGCCTTAAAAGGAGTCCAAAATCTTAACCCAAACTCTTCTTTCAAACTGGGAGACATCAGAGAAGGACTGTCTCGTGCCTTCGTTTGAGTCCTCCCATCAGGCCTAGTCAGTCCTCAGCTTTCACACCACTGGCCTTTTGCTTGAGGGGAGGCTTTGCTCAAGCTGCTACTGCTCGGTTTCTACCGCCACTTTGTCTCCGTCTTTGCTGGAGATGAGAAATTTTGTTGTTAGGGGTGGGAATGATCACCTGACTGGAGGATGTTCCCACTTCTCTCCACGCCCTGAGATGGGGAGGGGTAGCTAGATGGGAAGCAAGCCAAGGGACCCTGCTCACCATCTCTCGTCTACTCTCAAGGTTATTTCACCTTTACCTGCCTAAGCTGTGGCCAGGGCAGAGGGCTGTTCCTAATAAGTGGAGTTTAATTGGATTGTAGTGGTAGAAAAAAATAATTCTTCTCCTGTGAACCCTCCAGATTCTGAGGCCCTGGTCTTTAATAGGGCAGCATGCTTCTGGTTAGCAACCCCACCCCATGACCTACTGACACCCCCCCCCAGCCAGCAGAGGTTAGGTCCTGTGGAAGGGAGAGGATGCAGACACACGGAGGACCACCATGTACCCGGCCTTTGCTCACCCCTCCCTGAAGCCCTTGGGGTTTAGGCCTTAGCCCAGGGCTGCCCCCTGAGGGTACTTCCCACCTTCCAGCCTTCATCCAGCCTGCACCTGATGAATGCTGGCTGAGGAAGCGAGTTGCAGAGATGGGCACCTGAGCCCATCTGGCATTTTTTCTGCCTTTTCAAAAGCTGGTGGATTTCCGGGACGCCTGGCTGGCTCAGTTGGTACAGCATGCGACTCTTGAGCTTGGGACCATGAGTTCCAGTACCCGTAGAGATAACGTAAAAGGTAGTAAGGAGGGCACGTATTGCATGGTGCACTGGGTGTTATACACAACTAATGAATCATCGAGCCTTACATCGAAAACCGGGGATGTACTGTATGGTGACTAACATAATAAAAAATCATTATTAAAAAAAAAAAAAAAGTTGGTGGATCTCCGACAGGGTCACAGACTCCAGATTAAGGAGCAACAGATTAGGTCCTTCAGGTTAGGACCCGGGTGTTGGGAGAGATTCTGGGAGAGATCCGATGCTCCTTGAATAGACGCCCCTCCCGGCCGGCCCCCAGTCCACCTCCCCAGCTGGGTTTTGGAGTGGACGAACGCGGGTGGGCCGCAGGGATCCCCGAGCGGGCAGCGCCCCCTGGTGCTCCCTGCAGGGACTGCGGCGCGGGGTGGAAGTAGGGGGCTAGGAACCGCAAGAGGCGTGCGCCACACGCGAGACCCTCCCGGCCACCCAACCCCTACCCCTTGTCTGCCCTGCCAGAGTAGCTCCTGCGCTACAGGGCGGGCGGACAGCTGGGACTCTGCCCCCCTCCTACGTCTCCTGGCCCCCGGAGGCCGGGGCGGGGAGGAGCCGGGCTGGGGGCGGCCTGGCAGGAAGCAGCGCGTACCTTCCGCTGCAGGAGGAGCAGGTGGCTGCAGTGCGGGCCAGGGCCCCCAGGCTTCCTGTGTGCGCGCTCGCCGGCAACTGTTTCTCCTCTGAGCTCCTTGGGCCACCCGGCGGCCCGATCCGGCCCCATGGCCCAGACCCCCGACGGCATATCGTGTGAGCTGAAAGGTAAGCGCTGGCCCTTCCCGCCGACTCGGCTCCAAAGTCGGAGCACACCCAGCGTCCGCGGGCACCTGCAAGCAGTTGTCTCTGCTCCTGGGAAGAGCTTGGCGCCCCCACATCCACTCCACTCTTTCCTTGCTGGCTCATAGATGAGCCCAGGCCACAGGCCTGGTACAGCCCATGGGCATGAGTTGACCTCCGCTGGAGGACCAAATCACCCAGCAGGCTGCCGTTCCACAGGCGAGATCACCAGGTTCCTGTGGCCCAAGGAGGCCGAGCTGCTGCTGAAAACCTGGCTACCAGAGCGGGAGGGTGCTGAGCGAGGTCATGTCCTGGTATGGCAGGGGGCAGAGCCTGGGAGGGCCACTGGGGCCCAGGCAAAAAGAGCCTCTTGGCCTGCCCAGGGCGTCAGACACTCTCTCCCCCCAGGCATTGCTGCGATGGAGAGCCTACCTGCTCCACACCTGCCTCCCCCTGAGGGTGAGTGCCAGGGGCTGACTGCCACCCCCACCTTGCCCTCCAGCAGCTTCCTTGGCGATGGTTGTGCCGGCCAAGTTGTCTGTGTTGTCCTGTGGGCTCTGCCCTTCCAACAGCACTGGGCTCCGGAGCTGGTAGGGCTGGCTTTGAGCTCCCAGCTGCACAGAGGACTGGGATCCCAGGAAGGTGAGGAGAGGGCCTTGGTTCCAGCTGATTCTGGCTCTCCATAGGTGGACTGCACATTCAGCTACCTGGAAGTCCAGGCCATGGCGCTGCAGGAGACACCCCCTCAGGTGAGACAGCTAGTACCCCACCTCCATGGCCTGCAGACAGCTAGTACGCCACCCCCTCCCCTGAGCCCACACATGGAGCCCAACCCAGCAGCCCTCCTTCCCCAGGTGACTTTTGAGCTAGAGTCCCTGCCTGAGCTGGTCCTGGAGTTTCCTGGTGTGGCTGCCCTGGAACAGCTGGCCCAGCACATTGCCGCAGCCATCAAGAAGGTCTTCCCTCGCTCCAGCCTTGGGTGAGGCCCAGCAACAAGGGACCAGCAGGAAAGGAGGGCAGCAGGGGTGTGCTCTGGATGACACAAGTGGGTTGCCTCCCATCCCAGGGGCTACAAGTCTCTTGTCCCCTTCTCCCCCTCCCCAGGAAGCTATTCCGGAGGCCCACATCCCCCACCATGCTGGCTCGGCTGGAGAGAAGCAGCCCCTCTGAGGACAGTGCGCCCAGCAGCCCCTGTGGTGAGGGCCAAGAAAAGGCCACACAGGGCTTCCAGCCTACCCCCATCCTGCAGCCCCAGATTCCTGAATTGGGGATCTCCCAAACTGAACAGAGTCACTCAAAGCACAGCCACCACGCAGCTCGGGTCCAATCTTCCTCCCTCTCTGACCTGTCTCTCTCCTCCTCACCCCATTATACCCCTGGCACCTCCCCCCAGGTGGCTTCTTGGAGACATATGAGGCTCTGTGTGACTACAATGGCTTCCCTTTCCGAGAAGAGATTCAGTGGGTGAGAGTAGGGCCCTCCTTGGGGGGCTCTGGAGACATCTGATCCCCCATGTGCATCGGGTCCCCTTTCCCCTTGTGACCCCAAGCCAGTTGGAGACATCTTCTTCCCATCCAGGATGTGGACACCATCTACCATCGTCAGGGCTGCCGCCACTTCAGCCTATGTGACTTCAGCCATTTGGGCAGTCGGTCTGTGGCCTGCCAGGAGTGGGAAGGGAGGGAGATCCCATGACCCACATTCCTGAGCCTTGGCCTCTCCATGGAGGGGGATGCTGGGCCTAGGATCTGTCTGGAGGGCCCTGAACTCTGCCCCTGCCCCTTTTCCCACCCAGGGACCTGGCCTTGAGTGTGGCCGCCCTGTCCTACAACCTGTGGTTCCAGTGCCTCTCCTGCGTGGACATGAAGCTGGTGAGAGTATAGGGGCAGGGAGGGGCTGAGGGTGCGGGGACCAGGATGCAATCTAATGAGCCCCTACTCTGGTTCTCAGAGCCTTGAGGTCTCAGAACAGATTCTGCACATGATGAGTCAGTCGTCCCACCTGGAGGAGCTAGTGCTGGAGAACTGTGGCCTGAGGGGGTAAGGGGGACAGGGTAGGGCTTGGGGACAGGAGTCTGGGAGCTTGGGAATGGGAGGTTTGTGGCCTGGGGAGGAGATGGGAATCCAGGGTCAGAGTCTCACACCTGCAGTCTGGTCCCCAGAGACTTTGTCCGGCGACTGGCCCAGGCACTGGCAGGGCACTCAAGCTCTGCCCTCCGGGAGCTTAGCCTAACGGGGAACCTGCTGGATGACCGAGGTACGGCTGAACCTAGGGAACCGCAGGGGGCTGGTGCTGGAGGAGGTGAGAGGCACACAGCTGCGCCCTTCCGTAGGCATGACTGCTCTCAGCAGACACCTAGAGCATCGTCCAGGAGCCCTAAGGAGACTCAGCCTAGCGCAGACAGGGTTGACACCTCGAGGTAAGTGGGG
Organism: Ursus maritimus; assembly: GCF_017311325.1. Lineage (NCBI taxonomy): Eukaryota > Metazoa > Chordata > Mammalia > Carnivora > Ursidae > Ursus > Ursus maritimus. The sequence goes on from NW_024424341.1 coordinate 22,799,455, forward strand.
TAGGCAGGGGGCAGGGTGGGGGTGGATCTGCCTGATTGCTGAGCCACTCCCTCCTCTGCCACCAGGAATGAGGTCTCTGGGCCGGGCACTGGCTTCCAATGTGGCCTTTGACACTGTCCTGACCCACTTGGACCTTTCCGGGAACCCTGGGGCGCTGGGGGCCTCGGAGGACAATGGGGTGAGTGGTTGTCTTTAGAGGCAATGACTGGGGGCAGTGGGATGTCAGGGAGCTCTTGGCGAGGTGATCCCTGACTGCCTCCCATCCTCATCCTCCCATCAGGGCCTCTATAGTTTCCTGAGCCGTCCTAATGTTCTGACGTTCCTGAATCTCGCGGGCACCGACACCGCCTTGGACACTGTGAGAGGGTGGTCCGCGGGGGGATCATCTGTAGGGCAGGTGGCCGGGCCCAAGGCCTGAGGATAGACCGGGGGCGGGGCTCGGTCCTCGGTCGGCGTAGCCCACACCTTCCTCCCGCAGCTCTTCGCAGCGCTGGCGCGCGGCTGCT
>NW_024424341.1:22799985-22804711 GCF_017311325.1 Ursus maritimus
GCACCAGTCTCAGCCACCTGACGCCTCGAGGAACGCTCTTCTCCCGCACGTAAGGGGGCGGGTCCGGGCGGGGAGCTCTGCCGGAGCCGCCGCTCGCCGGGAGCGCTCCCCGCGCCCGGAAGCCCACTTCCTCCGCGCCCACCCCAGGAAGTCTCCGCGCTGCGACCGGCCGCGCTGCAATCTTCCTCAGCCGGGCGGGGACGCCGCACCTGGGCCTGGCGGGCTGCAAGCTGCCGCCCGACGCGCCAGGTCAGTGTCTCTGCCCACGGCCACGCCCCACGGCCACGCGTGCGGCCACCACCCAGGCATGGCCCCCCAGAGCCTCACCCTGCTCCTATCGCCCCCACGACCTCCCGGCATCCTGGCCCTTCCTTCTGGTATTCGCTCGCGCCCTGGGCCCCCTTTCCCAGCTCCCACCACCCCTGTGACAACCCCTCCCAGGGCCCTTTTGGAAGGCCTCGCACTCAACACGCACACGGGCGACTCTGCACCTGGACTCAGCGCTATGCAGGTGAGCGCCCGGCCCGAGACGTGAGCAGGCAGTGGGCCCATACGCGGCGTGGCTGCGAGGCGGGAGCGCGGCCTCGGGCGCCTGAGCCTCCGCACCTGTGGCTCGTTGCTCTGAACGTGCCCCACCTTCCACCTTCAGCTGCGCCAGCGGGCGCTCAGGTGATACAGGACTTAGTGTGTGACGCTGGCGCAGTGAGCTCCCTGGATCTGGCGGATAATGGTGAGGCCTTCCCGAAACCCACCCTCCCACTGCCCACCCAGTTCCCACCCCATCCCCACCCCCTCAGCCTCCCTGATGCTTGACCCGAGCCACCCTTAGCTTCGGCTCAGACATGGTGACGGCTGGTGCGGCCATCGGGAGGAGTCGGTCCTCACGACATGTGGCACTTGGAAGGAACTTCAACGTCCGGTGCAGAGCCCCTCATCCCACTCGCTCCGGACCTCCCAGACAGCACCCCATCACCCTGCCCAGGTCCTTCCAAACCGTGGCCCCTACCTCACAGGAGACCCTGGACGACGTCCTGCACCGGATTGTCCAGTCTCATGCAGGATGACGACTGTGTGAGTTCTTGGGACCATGCGGAACCTCAGCAATGGACCGACCCCTGTGACTCCTGCTCCTCAGACCCTGCAACCTGCCCCTCCTTGCTGACCGCTGATTCCAAACCCAAATGGTTTTTGTTTTGTTTTGTTTTTTAAAAACTCCAGCCCTTGCAGTCTCTGTCCGTGGCTGAGTCGGGAAGCTGGCCTCCAGCGCTCCTGCTCCGGCCCTGCACAAATCCTAACCTGGACGGCGCTGGATATCAGCGGTAACGCCATGGGAGACACCGGCGCCAAAATGCTGGCTAAAGCACTCGTGTCAACACAAGGCCCGTGGGCGGGTCAGAGGAGGAGGGCGGCGGGGGCTTCCTGGGCTAAGGGGCGGGGCTGAATGTGGAGGGGCAAATGCTGGGGACTGGGACGCGAGATGAATGGACAAGGCCAGCGGGTTGGGTGGAGCCTTGTGGAGCTCCACCTGACTGAAGCCAGGCCTGGCCCAGGTCTGTGGTCTGGACCGAATCCACACATCTGCTCTGGGCCTGTTGGACGTGGGCAGAGGCCCTGAGCAGAACCGCAGCCTAAGGGCCATGCCTGCCACTGAACGACGCGGCTCAGGCACATCGCAGCCGCCCGGAACTGACCGCACGTGCAGTGCATCAGGCTGGGTTCCTCTCCTCCTCCCTCCCCCGCGCCGTGGCCCCGCTCCTCCTACCGCTTCTCAATATCCCTTATGCCCAGATCCAAGCCTGCTTTTGAGGAATAACCGGCGGACTCATGCCTCTTCTGACCGCACCTCCCGTCCACAGCCACCTGGTCTGGTCTCAGACCTCCGGAGCAGGTTAGTGTCCCTCCTCAACCTTGAGTAGGTACAGAAGATAGGGGGTGGGAAGAGCTGTGGTGCCTGGAATCCTCCATGAGTTTGAGATCTGACTCTTCTTGGGGCTAGGGTGTGCCTGAATTATGCTCTCCAGGACAAGTCCTCTCTTGGTAGTCTCCCAAATAACACCCCTGGATGCATTTTAAGGTTATTTAAATAGACTCACCTGTTCGAGATGGGAGGTATTTAAAAATCCTCCCTAATTCTCCCCTCACCCCCAGCTGATTGTAGCCCCATCTGTGACTTCCCTTTCTGAGGCTCTCTTCACTCCACGACTCTGCCTCGGCCAATCCCAACCCTTTTTCTGGCTTCGATCTCCTCCACTACCTTGGTTTTGTGAGATGTTCCCACCTATCCATTCCTAAATCCCATTTCTTTTCAGGTTTTAAAGCCAAGGCATCTTGACCCAGTAGACATCCTGTGGGGGGCTTCCACATTCTCTATACACCTTCAAGTGACCTCATCACTTCCCCACAAACTCCCTCTCTCTACCCTGAACCCATTCTCATTAGTGCTCACACCTGCACCAAGTGTTGTGGACAGAGGTTTGGTCCAGGTCTCTTCTCTGGCCACATTATGTAGCCCCCACAGAGCTCCTCTTGGTCCCATCTCCCGCTAACTCTCAAACACACTGCTCACTTCCACCCCAAATATCTCTTGCTTCCCTGCCTCTTGTCTGTGGCTCCTCAGTCCCATTTTGAGTCACCTCAGTCTGTCTTCTATGTGGCTAGTGAGCAGACTGGAGTTTCTAAACATAGAAAAGACTGGACACTAGGAAGTATATATAAAGTTCCTAAATGATCCGAAAGGGGACACTGCTTGCCCCCTCGAAGAGAAGGGTTCCTGAGTGGCTGGCCTGATAGTACTGGCTTCAGAACCTCACTCACCATGTTGGAGACCCTGGGAAGGAAGCAGTCAGAGTCCTGGAGGCTGGAGGGAGCTAGGGATGCAGCACCGATGCCTCTTGATGCGCTTCTCCCCCCCAGGAAGTGAATGAACTGTGTCAGTCAGTGCAGGAGCATGTGGAGCTACTGGGCTGTGGGGCTGGCCTCAGGGTGAAGCTGCTGTGCACCAGGCGGAGGATGCCTGCTGGCAAAATGCCAACTTCTCTCTCAGTGTGAGCACCTCTTTTCACCACTGCTGCAAGGACCCTTCCCCTTAATCAGGTGTCAACTTGCAACTCCTCCCTTTCCTTGGCCTCCAGATTCTCCCAATTCTCTATGAGGCAGGGAGCTCCCCAAGTCATCAGTGGCAGCATGCAGAAGCCAGAGGGCCTCCTAAGACAGGTGGGCTGAGGTCTGCCGCAAGGGATATTCAGGTAGGATGGTACCAGAATCCTTGCCCCAGCCCATACCCATATATAGGCTTGATCCCTATCTCATAGGTTCACTGTGATATCCCTTGTGTCGGGAGTGTTCTGTGGGGGTTGGAGCCCTCAGGCCACATCTCTCCATGCTCTGATCTTGCCCAGGACTCACCAGGACACTGGACACAACAAGGGCTCTCTTGCCCACAGATGCTACAGGGACCCAGGTGGAGGGAGTGAGCAGAGGGTCCTGGTGGGCTCAAGGGCCTCCCAGAGCTGCTCCCTAGAGCACCCTGAGCAAGATGCCTCTACTAGGCTCAGGTACACTGGATGCGCCTGGCTGGACTGGACAGACTGGGCAGAGATAGCTGCATTAACCCTGCTCTCTCTCTGTCTCAGGAGAATGCGGCTGTCAGTCACAGGACCTTGGCAGAGAGCATTGTGGCTCAGGGCTCTAGAGGGGCTGAATGCAGCCTCGGATCGGCTGGTGAGGGAGAATTGTGCACATGTGACAGACAGCGTAGCGCACACGCACACACAAACAGTGACCTGGCCATTACCTTGCAGGGTTCTATAATGTCTTTTGGGGATCATTGGCCCAGGGTATTTCAGGGTCCCTTTAGGACTGAATGGGACTATGGCTGAGGCCCAGTGCCCCTCTCGGGTGCCTGGTGTTGCAGGTGGAGAGTCTGGCTCAGGCAGGCAACAGTGGCAATGCCTCTTGCCATACTCACACAATTGGATGGAGGTGAGCCCAGCCCCTTGATCCTGGGGAATTGAAGGTCTTTTCTTCCTGAGGAGGTGAAGGAAGAGGAGGAGGACAAAGAGGAGAAGGTACATGGTCCTGCGAACTCTAGATCTTCCCATCTTGTTATGAAGTGTAGAAGGTGGGCACAGATTCCTTGTGTCCCAGGCTGAGTTTCTGCCCTCCCCACTAGGGATGACAGTCCTCCACAGAAATGGCCTGGAATCCAGCCAAAGTCTTTACCTGGTTCCCCTCCACTACAGTAAGCTCAGGGTCTGGGGGAGACCACCACCCAGGCATGGCCCCCAGAGCCTCACCCTGCTCCTATCGCCCCCACGACCTCCCGGCATCCTGGCCCTTCCTTCTTGGTATTCGTTCGCGCCCTGGGGCCCCCTTTCCCAGCTCCCACCACCCCCTGTGACAACCCCTCCCAGGGCCCTTTTGGAAGGCCTCGCACTCAACACGCACACGGGCGACCTGCACCTGGACCTCAGCGCTTGCGAGGTGAGCGCCCGGCCCGAGACGTGAGCAGGCAGTGGGCCCATACGCGGCGTGGGGCTGCGAGGCGGGAGCGCGGGCCCTCGGGCGCCTGAGCCTCCGCACCTGTGGCTCGTTGCTCTGAACGTGCCCCACCTTCCACCTTCAGCTGCGCTCAGCGGGCGCTCAGGTGATACAGGACTTAGTGTGTGACGCTGGCGCAGTGAGCTCCCTGGATCTGGCGGATAATGGTGAGGCCTTCCCGAAACCC
>NW_024424341.1:22804721-22810020 GCF_017311325.1 Ursus maritimus
CCTAGGGAACCGCAGGGGGCTGGTGCTGGAGGAGGTGAGAGGCACACAGCTGCGCCCTTCCGTAGGCATGACTGCTCTCAGCAGACACCTAGAGCATCGTCCAGGAGCCCTAAGGAGACTCAGCCTAGCGCAGACAGGGTTGACACCTCGAGGTAAGTGGGGTAGGCAGGGGGCAGGGTGGGGGTGGATCTGCCTGATTGCTGAGCCACTCCCTCCTCTGCCACCAGGAATGAGGTCTCTGGGCCGGGCACTGGCTTCCAATGTGGCCTTTGACACTGTCCTGACCCACTTGGACCTTTCCGGGAACCCTGGGGCGCTGGGGGCCTCGGAGGACAATGGGGTGAGTGGTTGTCTTTAGAGGCAATGACTGGGGGCAGTGGGATGTCAGGGAGCTCTTGGCGAGGTGATCCCTGACTGCCTCCCATCCTCATCCTCCCATCAGGGCCTCTATAGTTTCCTGAGCCGTCCTAATGTTCTGACGTTCCTGAATCTCGCGGGCACCGACACCGCCTTGGACACTGTGAGAGGGTGGTCCGCGGGGGGATCATCTGTAGGGCAGGTGGCCGGGCCCAAGGCCTGAGGATAGACCGGGGGCGGGGCTCGGTCCTCGGTCGGCGTAGCCCACACCTTCCTCCCGCAGCTCTTCGCAGCGCTGGCGCGCGGCTGCTGCACCAGTCTCAGCCACCTGGACGCCTCGAGGAACGTCTTCTCCCGCACGTAAGGGGGCGGGTCCGGGCGGGGGGAGCCTGCCGGGAGCCGCCTGCCGGGAGCCGCCTCCCCGCGCCCGGAAGCCCACTCCTCCCGCTCGCCCACCCCAGGAAGTCCCGCGCTGCGCCGGCCGCGCTGCAACTCTTCCTCAGCCGGGCGGGGACGCTTCGGCACCTGGGCCTGGCGGGCTGCAAGCTGCCGCCCGACGCGCTCAGGTCAGTGTCTCTGCCCACGGCTACGCCCCCACGGCTACGCGTGCGGCCACCACCCAGGCATGGCCCCCAGAGCCTCACCCTGCTCCTATCGCCCCCACGACCTCCCGGCATCCTGGCCCTTCCTTCTTGGTATTCGTTCGCGCCCTGGGGCCCCCTTTCCCAGCTCCCACCACCCCCTGTGACAACCCCTCCCAGGGCCCTTTTGGAAGGCCTCGCACTCAACACGCACACGGGCGACCTGCACCTGGACCTCAGCGCTTGCGAGGTGAGCGCCCGGCCCGAGACGTGAGCAGGCAGTGGGCCCATACGCGGCGTGGGGCTGCGAGGCGGGAGCGCGGGCCCTCGGGCGCCTGAGCCTCCGCACCTGTGGCTCGTTGCTCTGAACGTGCCCCACCTTCCACCTTCAGCTGCGCTCAGCGGGCGCTCAGGTGATACAGGACTTAGTGTGTGACGCTGGCGCAGTGAGCTCCCTGGATCTGGCGGATAATGGTGAGGCCTTCCCGAAACCCACCCTCCCACTGCCCACCCAGTTCCCACCCCATCCCCACCCCCTCAGCCTCTCCTGATGCTTGACCCGAGCCACCCTTAGGCTTCGGCTCAGACATGGTGACGCTGGTGCTGGCCATCGGGAGGAGTCGGTCCCTACGACATGTGGCACTTGGAAGGAACTTCAACGTCCGGTGCAAGTGAGCCCCCATCCCACTCGCTCCCGGACCTCCCAGACAGCACCCCATCACCCTGCCCAGGTCCTTCCAAACCGTGGCCCCTACCTCACAGGGAGACCCTGGACGACGTCCTGCACCGGATTGTCCAGCTCATGCAGGATGACGACTGTGTGAGTTCTTGGGACCATGCGGGAACCTCAGCAATGGACCGACCCCTGTGACTCCTGCTCCCTCAGACCCTGCAACCTGCCCTCCTTGCTGACCGCTGATTCCAAACCCAAATGGTTTTTGTTTTGTTTTGTTTTTTAAAAAACTCCAGCCCTTGCAGTCTCTGTCCGTGGCTGAGTCGCGTCTGAAGCTGGCCTCCAGCGTCCTGCTCCGGGCCCTGGGCACCAATCCTAACCTGACGGCGCTGGATATCAGCGGCAACGCCATGGGAGACACCGGCGCCAAAATGCTGGCTAAAGCACTTCGTGTCAACACAAGGCTCCGGTGGGCGGGGTCAGAGGGGAGGAGGGCGTGGCGGGGGGGGCTTCCTGGGCTAAGGGGCGGGGCTGAATGTGGAGGGGCAAATGCTGGGGACTGGGACGCGAGATGAATGGACAAGGCCAGCGGGGTTGGGTGGAGCCTTGTGGAGCTCCACCCTGACTGAAGCCAGGCCTGGCCCAGGTCTGTGGTCTGGGACCGGAACCACACATCTGCTCTGGGCCTGCTGGACGTGGCAGAGGCCCTGGAGCAGAACCGCAGCCTAAGGGCCATGCCTCTGCCACTGAACGACGTGGCCCAGGCACATCGCAGCCGCCCGGAACTGACCGCACGTGCAGTGCATCAGGTTGGGTTCCTCTCTCCTCCCCTCCCCTCCCCTGCGCCGTGGCCCCGCCTCCCTCCTACCGCTTCTCAATATCCCTTATGCCCAGATCCAAGCCTGTCTTTTGAGGAATAACCGTGCGGACCATGCCTCTTCTGACCGCACCTCCCGTCCACAGCCACCTGGTCTGGTCTCAGACCCCTCGGAGCAGGTTAGTGTCCCCTCCCTCAACCTTGAGTAGGTACAGAAGATAGGGGGTGGGAAGAGCTGTGGTGCCTGGAATCCTCCATGAGTTTGAGCATCTGACTTTCTTGGGGCTAGGGTGCCTGAATTATGCTCTCCAGGACAAGTCCCTCTTTTTGGTAGCTCCCCCAAATAACACCCCTGGATGCATTTTAAAAGCATTTAAATAGACTCACCTGTTCGAGATGGGAGGTATTTTAAAAATCCTCCCTTAATTCTCCCCTCACCCCCAGCTGATTGTAGCCCCATCTGTGACTTCCCTTTCGCAGGGCTCTCTTCTCCACCGACCTCTGCTCGGGCCAATCCCAGCAACCCTTTTTCTGGCTTCATCTCCCTCCACTACCTTGGTTTTGTGAGATGTTCCCACCTATCCATTCCTAAATCCCATTTCTTTCTCAGGCTTTAAAGCCAAGGCATCTTGACCCAGACATCCTGTGGGGGCTTCACATTCTATACACCTTCAAGTGACCTCATCACTTCCCACAAACTCCTCTCTCTACCCTAGAACCCATTCTCATTAGTGCTCACACTCACCAAGTGTTGTGGACAGAGGTTTGGTCCAGGTCTCTCCTGGCCACATTATAGCCCCCACAGAGCTCCTTGGTCCTATCTCTGCTAATTCTCAAACACACTGCTCACTTCCACCCCAAATATCTCTTGCTTCCCTGGGCCTTTGTCTGTGGCTCCTCAGTCCCATTTCTGCCCACCTCAGTCTGTCTTCTATGTGGCTAGTGAGCAGACTGAGTTTCTAAAACATAGAAAAGACTGGACACTTAGGAAGTATATATAAAGTTCCTAAAATGATCCAAAGGGGACACTGCTTGCCCCCCTCGAAGAGATAGGGTTCCTGAGTGGCTGGCCTGATAGTACTGGCTTCAGAACCTCACTCACCATGTTGGAGACCCTGGGAAGGAAGCAGTCAGAGTCCGGGAGGCTGGAGGGAGCTAGGATGGCACCGATTCTTGATGCGCGCCTCCCCCCCCCCCCCCCCCCCCCCAGGAAGTGAATGAACTGTGTCAGTCAGTGCAGGAGCATGTGGAGCTACTGGGCTGTGGGGCTGGGCCTCAGGGTGAAGCTGCTGTGCACCAGGCGGAGGATGCCATCCAAAATGCCAACTTCTCTCTCAGTGTGAGCACCCTTTCCCCACCACTGCTGCAAGGACCCTTCCCCTCTTAATCAGGTGTCAACTTGCAACTCCTTCTTTTCCTTGGCCTCCAGATTCTCCCAATTCTCTATGAGGCAGGGAGCTCCCCAAGTCATCAGTGGCAGCTGCGGCAGAAGCTAGAGGGCCTCCTAAGACAGGTGGGCGAGGTCTGCCGCAAGGATATTCAGGTAGGATGGTACCCTTGCCCCAGCCACATACCCATATATAGGCTTGATCCCTATCTCATAGGTTCGACTGTGATATCCCTTGTGTCAGTGTTCTGTGGGGGTTGGAGCCTCAGGCCACACTCTCCATGCTCTGATCTTTGCCCAGGACTTCACTCAGGCGACACTGGACACAACAAGGAGCCTCTGCCCACAGATGCTACAGGGACCCAGGTGGAGGGAGCAGCTAGAGGGGGTCCTGGTGGGCTCAAGGGGCCTCCCAGAGCTGCTCCCAGAGCACCTGCTGCAAGATGCCTTCACTAGGCTCAGGTACACTGGATGCGCCTGGGCTGGACTGGACAGGACTGGGCAGAGATAGCGCATTAACCCTTGCTCTCTCTTGCTCTCAGGGATATGCGGCTGTCAGTCACAGGGACCTTGGCAGAGAGCATTGTGGCTCAGGCTCTAGAGGGGCTGAATGCAGCCCGGGATCGGCTGGTGAGGGAGAATTGTGCACATGCATGCATGTGCGTGTGCGCACACGCACACACAAACAGTGACCTGGCCATTGCCTTACAGGGGTTCTATAATGTCTTTTGGGATCATGTGGCCCAGGGGTATTTCAGGGTCCCTTTAGGACTGAAGGGACTATGGCTGAGGCCCAGTTGCCCCTCTTCGGGGTGCCTGGTGTTGCAGGTGGAGAGTCTGGCTCAGCAGGCAACAGTGGCAATGCCTCTTGCCATACCAGCACTGGATGGAGGTGAGCCCAGCCCCCTTGGACCTGGGGAATTGGAAGGTCTTTTCTTCCCTGAGGAGGTGAAGGAAGAGGAGGAGGACAAAGAGGAGAAGGTACATGGTCCCAGAACTCTAGATCTTCCCATCTTGTTATGAAGTGTAGAAGGCTGGGACACAGATTCCTTGTGTCCCAGGCTGAGTTTCTGCCCTCCCCACTAGGATGACAGTCCTCCACAGAAATGGCCTGAATCCAGCCAAAGTCTTTACCTGGTTCCCTCCACTCACAGTAAGTCAGGGTCTGGGGACAAAGGGAGTTAACTAGGTTGGGCTGAAAGTTCTCCATTAGATCCAGGGACCTGTACACATTCATTCAGTCTTGTCCTAGGAACTCCCTGACCCTTGAGTGAGCCAGCTCAGGCCCTCTGTGCAATTTGCAGGTTGGGGTCTGCTATGGTCTGCATGAAGCAAGACTTGAGCAGACCAGGATCCGGACACTGTCTCCATTTGCCTCCCCCGCCCCTTTTCCTACCCCCAGGATGCGCATGCTTGGTGGCAGCGCAGAGCCGCGCCGCTCGGGGCCGCGCTCAGCACCACGGACAGCGGCGGCGGGGGGGGGG
>NW_024424341.1:22810030-22850404 GCF_017311325.1 Ursus maritimus
GGGGGGGGGGAGGGGCCGGGGGCGGGTGGTGCAGCCGGGCCCCTCCCCGCGCCCTGGGCGGGTCCCCCGCCGCCCAAGCTCCGCTGCCACCACCTCCTCGGGTTTGCTGCTCGGTGCTCCTCTGGTGCTCTCCCCTTAGGTGCTGCTGAGGAACCGGAGCCCGAGCTGGCGGCTCCGGGGGAAGATGCGGAGCCGCAGGCGGGGCCTTCTGCGCGTGGCTCTCCGAGCCCCGCCACCCCTGGGCCTCAGGCCGGCCCGTTGCCTCGCATGGACCTGCCACCCGCTGGACAGCCCCTGCGCCATCCGACCCGGGCCCGGCCGCGGCCACGGCGCCAGCACCACCACCGGCCGCCGCCGGGGGGCCCCCAGGTGAGTGCCCTTCCCCCACTCTAGAGCTCGTGGAATTGGGGGTTATGGGTGGCTTTTCCGCTCCTCAGGAGTGATGGCGGCTAGGGATGTGGATTTTAGGGGTACAGGGCCACCTGGTCGTACTGCCACGACTTGGCTTATTCTTGGCCACCCCTTCCCCAGGGTTACCATGCAGGGTCATGAGTATGTGGATTTCATTGGGGGTACATCTCAGTTTAGGACTGCATCTTGGGTTGGCCCTCTGCATGGAAGGATGTGCGAGGGAGGGTGTCCATCTTATCCTCCCTCTCCCAGGGTTACTGAAAGATGCTGGGCCTCAGGCTGTGGGGACAGTCCTGCATCTACCGCAGGTCCATTGGGTGTTTATGTCGGGAGGTGTATGTGTGCGCTGGGTACTGGTGGGGGCAGTGGACACGGCAGCAGGCAGAGAGTCCGCTTGAGGCCCCCAGAGGGTCTGACGCAGCAGCAGGCGCCGCTGAGCTGCCAGCAGGCCGGGTGGGGTGGGGGTGGAGGGTTCTGCGGGGAACTGTTTGGAGCAGAAGGGGTGGCAAACGGGAATGTGTGACCCAGGGGGCCTGTGGGCTCTAGCCTGATGGTTGAGGGTGTGTAGGGTACTCCATGGGACAAGAACAGGTGTGGGCTGGGTGTAGGTGTCCAGGGCCAACTACTGGTGAAGGGGATATGTGAAACCAGCATCTCTGCCCGCCAGCTGGACAGCACGAATGTTTGTCAGTAGCTCCTTAGGGTCACTCCAGCTCCCAGGTCTTAGGGTTGTCCAGGCTAGGGTGCTGGACAAGGGGTGGAAAGAATTCATGGTTGGGCTCAGCCCTGACCCTGTGGTGTCCCCCAGGTCCCCCCAGCCCTGCCGCAGGAAGGGAATGGGCTCAGTGCCCGTGTGGACGAGGGCGTGGAGGAATTCTTCTCCAAAAGGCTGATCCAGCATGATCGCCTGTGAGTGAGGGGCAGTTGTAGGGGGTGGGAGAGGGTGGGGTGTTCCATGGGCCTTCCCACTCACTGCTGGCTGTTCCCACAGCTGGGTCCCTGAAGAGGACCCAGCCAACGAGGGGGGTGCCACCCCTGTTCCTCGTACACTGCGGAAGAAGCTGGGTACCCTCTTTGCCTTCAAGAAGCCTCGTTCAACACGGGGACCACGGCCTGATCTAGAGACCAGCCCTGGGGCAGCTCCCCGCACTCGAAAGACCACACTTGGAGACCTGTTGCGGCCACCAGCCCGTCCTGGCCGTGGTGAGGAGCCTGGTGGGGCTGAGGGGGGCACCGGCAGCCCTGATCCTGCCCGCAGGAGCCGGCCTCGTTACACTCGGGAAAGCAAAGCCTATTCAATGATACTACTACCTGCTGAGGAGGAGGAGGAGGAATCTCTGGGTGCCAGACCTGACAAGGTAGGCCTGGTGACAAGGGATGAGGGCTCTGCTAGGACTGAGGCAGTGGGCTCTTTCCCCATTTGGGCTTCTCTGTCCTCAGCGACGGCCCCTGGAGCGGGGAGACACAGAGCTGGCCCCATCCTTTGAACAGCGGGTACAAGTGATGCTGCAAAGGATCGGTGTGAGCAGAGGCAGCGGGAGTGCTGAAGGCAAGAGGAAGCAAGTAAGTTGGGAGGGACACAAGTGCAAAGTGAGGGGGCAGGTGATATGTGGCAGTCTGTGGGTGACATATGTGACCAGAAGGAGACTCATGACACACAGACGGCTCTATCAGTTCTACTCCCTCCTTCTCAAAATAGCAGCTTCAGCCTTTCTTCCTTCATGGCTTCTGCCCTGGCCACTGCTACCTCCTCCTTGGAGCTGGGATGGTCCTTCCTCTGTAGATCGAACAGAACCCTGACCTTGCCACCTGCATTTGAAACAGCAAATCCTCCAGGGACTTCCTCTCAAGATACTGCCCTGCCTCCTAACCCTGCCCCAGCGCCTCAGCCCTGGTCCCTTCTTTCATCTCACTGTGTTCCACCCGGTGCATCTCAGTGCCTTGTAACGTGTTCCTCTGTCGGGAGCTACTTCCAGCCTCTCATCACCACCCATGGGTTACGTCAGCTTCCTCTTCACCCATCCCTGGCATCTCCTGGTGGGCATTTACTGGTAGTTATAAGAATGAAGAAAGAACAAGGCGAGGACAACTGAGCTTGACTTCCCTGTTTCCTACAGAGCAAGGATGGAGAGATCAAGAAGGCTGGCTCGGATGGTAAGTCGGACCCTGTGCTAGGGCAGTACAGCTTTGGTGAGGGAGTTGTCCTTAGAGATAGTCTCCAAGGCTTTGGCACTCCTGGGGAAAAGGGAAAGAGGCCAGGTTTTTCTTCCCCTCCCTCCCAAGGGCTGGTGCCTGAACCCCCAGTCCCGTCTTGCAGGTGACATTATGGACAGTTCTGCAGAGGCCCCTCCCATCTCGATCAAGTCCCGCACCCACTCTGTGTCTGCTGGTAAGTAAGGGCCACCGTCTGTGTTGGGGGACATGCAAGGGTAGGCAGGAGGGGGGGTCAGACCATTGGTTAGGATCATACCATTCTCTCTGCAGACCCCTCGTGCAGACCTGGTCCGGGGAGTCAAGGGCCTGAGTCTACCAGCTGGAAGACACTGGGGCAGCAGCTGAATGCAGAGCTCAGGGGTCGTGGTTGGGGCCAACAGGATGGTCCCGGCCCCCCCTCCCCTTGTCCCAGCCCCAGCCCACGAAGAGCCAGCCCCTCTCCAGACAGCCTGGGCCTCCCGGAGGACCCTTGTTTGGGCCCCAGGAATGAAGGTAAGCGGGCATCCTAGCCTCCACTCCAATATGGGGAAGGGGATCCTGACGAGGGAGGCAAGGGTTGGGGTGGGGATAGCTGTCCAGACCATACCCTGATACCCTGGCCTCCCCCAGATGGCCAGCTGAGGCCGAGGCCTCTCTCAGCAGGGCGACGAGCAGTGTCTGTGCATGAGGACCAGCTCCAGGCCCCTGTTGGTGAGGGGGGAGACCTCCCTGTGTGCTTGAGTGCAGGAGGAGATGGGGGAGGGTAGACGCCAGGGCTCCCTTTGTGACTCTGGTCCTTGGAGGGGGCCAACAGTGATGGAAGGGATTGAGAAGTCAAGGAGCCAGAAGGCTTGGAGGAAGGGGCTGACAAACCCTTCCTACTAGCCCTGACTCCACCTCCAGAAGAGCAACCTCTGCCCGGGGTGGGAGGACACAGGGGGAGGGGGAGGCGCTGAAGTGGACAGTGTGTGCTCAGGAATACACACACAGGAGGTGAGGGAGAAGGGGTGGCAACAGGCACCAAGCCCCGAGCAAAACTGCCCCCCACCTGCCAAGTCTTTGTGTCTCTCAGAACGGCCCCTGAGGCTGCAGCGCTCCCCCGTCCTCAAGCGGAGACCAAAGCTTGAGGCACCTTCCTCTCCAAGCCTAGGTAAGAGGGGGCTGGGACCAGTGGGGAGGGGGGCAGGACTGCTTGGTCCAGTCCTCACCCCTCCTCTCTCTCCTTCCCTTGCAGGATCTGGCCTTGGAGCCCAACCTCTGCCCCCACAGCCTACAGAGCTCTCCAGCCCTGAGCCAAACCCACCCTCCCCAGCCACAGACCAAAGAGGCGGCGGCCCCAACCCCTGACCCTCTCCTTTTCCTGCCGCATGAGATTATTTTATTAAAAAACTCAAACGAGCAGAGTATGGAGCACTGTCTATCCCAGGCATGGATCTGTGTGCATACATCCTCCCCCATGATCCCTCACACCTGGGTTAGCTCAGACTCTGGCTGTGGTTCCATCAGAAAGTGCAAGGCCCAGGCCACGAGCTGGGGAGGGAGCCTGGGAAGAGAACCATGGCTGTAGGTCAGTGGGGACAGGGACTGGCAACTGAAAGCATAGGGGCAGCCTTAGGCACTCACCTGACAGCTTGGACCTGGGCACAGAGGGAGGTGCAGGGTGGCTCGTACTCATATTGGAAGGCAGAACCATCACGATGCCTCTTTGGAGGGTCCTGAAGGTGGTGTGGTATCCAGAGAGGGAATAATAAGGACCCCTACCCCCATCCAAGGTTACCCCTCCACCCAACTCCACCCAAGGCCTACCCCATTCTATTATCCATGTATGCTCACCCAAACAGGGCCAGACTCCAGGGCTCCTGTGGTGGTTTTTGTCCTTGGAGAGTGCTGCCAGTTCTTGGGGGGCAACCCTAGCTCCTTGAACTCCAGGCTAGGTTTCTGGGCCCTGGTCACAACGGCCTGATGTGGACTGGGTACATGGCCAAGGGGTGAGAGACTTGGGGTGCAGCTCAGGGGGGAACTGGGTACATAGCTAGGGTGTGGGGAGCTGGGGGGCAGGGGGCCAGGGGCTGAACAGATGGCTGGTACAGCTTGGGAGCTGCCTTTCTGCACAGGGTCTGCAGCAGCCAAGGACAGGGCAGGCAGAAGGCTGATGCTGGCACCGCTTTCCTCTGAGGACATGTGGCTGGATAAAGCTGGGGTTCCTGGGAAGGAGAGGAGTGACTGTGGGCAAAGCCCTCTCAGCTCAGTGTCCTGTGAGTTTAGGCAGGCCTACAGGCACTGTGTTCATCCCCCCACGTGGGTGTGCAACCTTTTGCAGCAGCCTGGGAACATGGCTGGTAGCAGTGAATGCCTGTGGCCTGAGCACCACCTTACCTGAGGAAGTAGGTGAGGAAGGAGAGATGAGGGTCAGCGATACGTCCTGCAAAGCTGGGTCTGGTGGTGGCAGCTCAGGGCCTGAGGGTCAGGGGGAGCTAATTAGCACTGTGGGCACTGGACCCCCAGGTACTCCCCACTTCCCCTCTCCAGTTCTCCTTACCCTGTGCCCTCGGACCTGGGCCCAGAGAGCTCAGAATTCGCTGGTCATTCTCAGAGATGTGCAGCCATGAGCTGGGGACAGTGTACACAGCTTCTCCCTGTGGGGCATAAACTCTTAGCCCTTGCCCAACTCCTCACCCTGACATTCCCCAAGGGAAGCCCCAGACTGACCGTTGCCCTAGGGCAGGAGGAGGCCCAGCGGGTGAGAGGGGGTACTGTGCAAGGGCCTGCCAGCATCAGACAGCTCTCAGCCAGGTGCACTAGCGCCCCCCGATGCTCCTGGTCCTCCTGCACCTCATCCAGAAGTTGGGACAGTGAAAGGCCTGAGGACAGGGGACCAGAGGATGGGCCAAAACTTAGAGGAGAAAGGCAAGGGTGGGTAAGGAGAAGAGCTTACTAAGGAAGCAAGAGACAATGACTGGGGAGGTCACTCTACGGGGGGTTAAGGGCACTGGCCAACCCCTGTAAGTACCTGCGCTGGGGGAGATGGATTCTGAAAGGTGCTCCCTATAGAAACAGAGAAGACAAGCCTCAGGAACAATCCTGAGCCCTGTCTACACAGATCTGCCATCCCCTGACACAGCCGCACTTGGCTGAAGAGCCCAATTCCATACTCACTCCAGACAGTCAAAGAGCTTTTTCTGCACATCCGGGTCCTGGTTGCTGGGGGAAAAAAAGAGAATAGTAGGCAATGTTGTTACTAGGGGCCTAAGCCCTTCCACCCAAAAGACCTATATCAGCCAAGCCTGGGTAGGGAGAACAGCTGGTGGGAGGAGGCATCACTTACCAACTAATGACCCGTTCCCGGGTCTGCTCTGTGGGAAGCAGGCTGAAGCGGTCCACCTGGAGGTAGAACTCTGCGGGCTAAAGGATTGAGTTCAGGGGCGGGTGTTAGGAATTGTCACGGAATCAGGCTCATTAACTCACCCAAGCCAGCCTCACCACTCACCGCGCCGCCTTCGGCCACTTGGACGCGGACTCCACAGTCCTGCAGCAGCAGCAGCCGGCCTTCTGCCCCTCGGAAGCCGAACTCCTTCTCCTCCCTGCCGCAAGCACGACCGTCACGGCCTTAGCCTGCTCGAACACTGCCCCGCCCGCTTGCGGCCCGCGCACCTCCGGCTCAAGCCTCGCGTTCTCCCGGTAGACTCCGATTTCCCCAGGCCCCGCGGCGCCTCTCTCACCAGTCCGAGGCGTTCAGGGCCTCCCGCGTCACTAGGCACCGGACACTGTGGGTCCCGTCAGACACGAGCAGCGCGGCCGCGACGTCAGACGTGTCAGGGGCGCGGGACGGGCCCGGAGCCTCTGCCTCCTGCAGCACCTGACGGCGTCGACTGGCGTCAATCCCACCGCCCTCGGGCCCTGCCCTGGTCTCCGAGCCCTGAGAAGCGGCGGCGGGGGAGGGGGGCTCACCTCAAGCAGCTGCCCCGCCTGCGGACTTGAGAGTGCATCTGACCCCAGGACCAGTTCTCGAATCCAAGGCCGCAGTACCAAGCTCCCCAAGCCTGCCATTCCCGCAGCTGCTCCCAGCAAAGAACCACCAGCCCGGGTTTCCCGCGGACGCCGGGGCCCCGCCTCTCGCCGGAAGAGGAAGCGCACAGTGGCTGGGCGGGACCTAAGGTCGAGGCCCCGCCCATACGCATGCCGGCGCGTGCGCACGAGCCCGTGTTGTTCGGGAACTTGCGTGCAGACTCTGGTTGGGTAGAACGGATGGATGCCAACCTGCTTGGTTTTACCCCGGTGTCTCCAAGCAGCGGCCCAGCGTTTGGCCGTTCGTTAAGACTCCCGGGCAGGATGGGGCCAAGGGCTGGCTGGGATGGAGAGGGAGGGATCTGGGGCTTGAGGCTGCGGCCAGGAGTGGTCAGGCAAGTTGGTTCAAAGCCACTTCAACACCGTATGAACCCGCGGAGCTCGGCAAATACTTATGGCTCAGTTGCCTCATCTAAAACGTGCAATCTCGTAATGTTGTAAGGCCAATGGAAATAACAGCACACAGACAACACTCAATAAATGTCACCTCCCTCACCCTCCCCTTGGATTGGTCAAACCTCTCCCCCAGACTCGAGATACTTGCGCGCCGTAGCGTAATGACGTAAGAGCACGCGGAAACGCCTCCACCCCATCTCCGTTTCCTAGGAAACGTGGACTCCGCGTTCCACTCTCTGTCGCTGCCCCCTTGACGTCATGGTCCGGATGGGAGGGCGGGGCGAGTGCTACCGCCAGGGGCGGGGCGGCACGAGCCGGCCTGCCGGGGCTGTGCACCTGCGCCTCGGCGGGCCGCCTGGGGCACCGTCCCTGGCCCGGCCGGCCCCACCATGGCCAGGCCGCAGAGGACTCCCGCGCGCAGTCCCGACAACATCGTCGAGGTGAAGAGCAAAGTAAGGGCCCCTCTGGCCCCGGCTCCGGCCTCGGCCCTAGGCGCTTCCAATTCCCTTATTCTCCCCTTTCCTAGCTTCTTAGTCCCCACCACCTTTTTTCTCGCCTCCATCATTCATGTCCCATTCTCTGGCCTTTCCTCTCGCTTTCCCCCATCCATCCTCCTTCCACGGACGGCCTCTAGAGTCTCTCCGTGGCCTTGGTACCTGGAGGGCGGGGAGAAGACCTTGGACAGCGTCCCTTGTACTGGAGCTGAGGTCTGGGCGCAAGGCTGCAGCCGTAGCGACAGCATTTTCTGACCTCTTAACACCCTCGGACCTGTGGTGGGAAAGGGCACGGGCTCCGTCCTGACCCCTCCTCTCACCCACCCCCTGCCTCCAGTTTGATGCTGAGTTCCGACGATTCGCACTGCCCCGCGCTTCGGTGAGTGGCTTCCAAGAGTTTTCGCGGTTGCTGCGTGCAGTGCACCAGATCCCAGGCCTGGACGTGCTGCTTGGCTATACAGACGCTCACGGCGACCACCGGGCCCTGGCCAGCGGGCCCCCACCGCTGCGCCTGCTAGTACAGAAGCGGGGTGAGGAGGATGGGGTACAGTGGGCAGCCTATGTGGGGTAGGATGGCAGGGCAGGTCTACAAGGGTTAGTCCATGCCCAGGGCGTCCAGGCTTCACCCTCTGCAGTCCCTGCCCTTGGCCTGACCTCCAAGTGGTAGGAAATAGCTACAGTGCCCCCCCCCCCAGGCCTGGGCCTGAGGGAAAAGGGCCCTCGCGGGAGAGCAGGGTCTCTGATCTCAGCACCCCCCTCTCCTGCAGCAGAAGCTGACTCCAGTGGCCTGGCCTTTGCCTCCAACTCTCTGCAGCGGCGCAAGAAAGGGCTTCTACTTCGGCCAGTGGCACCCCTGCGCACCCGGCCACCCCTGCTAATCAGCCTGCCCCAAGATTTCCGCCAGGTTTCTTCAGTCATAGATGTGGACCTACTGCCTGAGACCCACCGACGGGTGCGCCTACACAAGCACGGCTCTGACCGCCCCCTGGGTTTCTACATCCGAGATGGCATGAGTGTACGTGTAGCTCCCCAGGGCCTGGAACGGGTTCCAGGCATCTTCATCTCCCGCCTGGTACGAGGGGGCCTGGCTGAGAGTACGGGGCTGCTGGCAGTCAGTGACGAGATCCTCGAGGTCAATGGTATTGAGGTGGCTGGGAAGACCTTGGACCAAGTGACAGACATGATGGTCGCCAACAGCCACAACCTCATTGTCACTGTCAAGCCAGCCAATCAGCGCAATAATGTGGTGCGTGGGGCATCTGGGCGTCTGCCAGGGCCTCCCTCTGCTGGGCCTGGGCCTACTGAGGCTGAAAGCGATGATGACAGCAGTGATCTGGTCATTGAGAACCGCCAGCCTCCCTGTTCCAATGGGCTGTCTCAGGGGCCTCCATGCTGGGACCTGCGCCAGGGCCATCTACTTCCTGGTGCCCGTAGCTCTCTGCCCTCTCTGGATGATCAGGAGCGGGCCAGCTCTGGATGGGGGAGTAGCATGCGAGGAGATGGTAGTGGCTTTAGCCTCTGATAGGCAAGGATGCAGCCCCTTGCCACTCCAGGCTGCTGGGACATGGCAGGGACTTCCTCGGTGGGGGTTTTTAGATTGCTCACAGGGCCCTCACAGTCTGGGGAACATTAAAGGTTTTCTACAAATGCAGTCATGGTCTTTCTGTGTCCCAGCCTTAATATCCTCCATGGTCTCACAATTTTGCCTTCTGCCCTGGACACGAGGCAAGAGTGATAAGGACAAGAGAGAGACCTTCCTGCTGTCAAGCAGCACGAGAGCACCAGGCTTGGCATTTCTAGGGTAAGAAAAGCTCTTATGGAAACAAACCTCACTGTGTACAAAAGGTTTAATTTTGACAAAGGGGTTAAGAGGCTGGGCTGACCCTTCTACAGCCACCAGTGGCAGGGAAGAGTGCTCTGGGGATACTGCCCACCCTATTGCCCCTGTCTTCAGACTCCATTCTATGATGGGGCCTCATCCTGTCCTTTGCAACCATGTGGCAATCCTCAGTGAGGACCCCCATAACTATCCCCCATAAAAGGGCTCAGGCATCCATCTTTACAAAGACCTTGGGGCGGGAAAAGATCTTGATGGCTTCCTCTACCTGCACCAGCTTCCGGTCCAGCTCGGCACGGTGGCCCTGGGCCCTGAGTGAATCTGCCCCAGCAGGCAGCAGCACCAGCTCACGTAGCAACTGGCTCTGGCCTACAAGGGACCCGGGAACAGTGGGTGCTAGGCAGAGGTACATGGTCTCCACTGGGTTCCCCATCCACTGCCCCCTACCCGTTGCCCACAAACTCACTCTGGAGCAGATTGCTCAGTGTCTCCAGCCGCTGGTTCTCAGGCATGCGAGTGTGGCCAGGCGGGCCTCAGCCTCCCGCCGCCACAGATCCCTGCGTTCCAACAAGCTGCAGATGCACAGGCTCAGAGTTGATGGTCCTAGCTGTGCAGAGGTTGTCTCCCACCCTCCAAAGGTACCCCTCACCCTGGCCGTTGGGCAGTGGGACCTACTAACGGGGCACGTGGCCCTTCTGCGTGGCATTGTAGTGCTCTTGGGCTTGCCGTTGCTGCTCCAGCACTTGTGCCAGGACCTGCAGTGAGCGAGAATGCCTCCGGGGGGCCCTCTTGGCAGTGCAGACATTGTGGCTAATGAAGTCCACACCTAGGCCTGGCCCCTGCAGGACATGGTAAGCATGATGGGGCAGACAGCACTGTGATGTGCTCCTGAACCCCTCAAGATCTCTGCCCCCTCTCAGCCCCCACACATCCTCTCACCTTAGCATTGGGGCCTGGTGGGGTTAGCTGAGGACTGGGGACACGGGGTGGCGGGAGCCCAGGGCCGCAGCGGGAGTGTGCCCGCAGGAAGTGGACAGGCTCTGTTCCAGAGGCAGGGCTGGTCTCCTGGAGGGCAGGGCATAGTAGAGGAATCAGTCAGGCTGAAGTCAGGGTCTAAAGACAGCCATACGTGTGAGCTTCTGTTCCTTCTGCCTGTGAGGATATTTCTCTATCTCCAGCCCTATGGGCCTCTTCCCTCTTGAAGGAACACTTCTATCCATGAGCATTTAAATATGTGGGTCTCTCACATCTTTAGGAAAACAACAAACCACCCCTCCTTCTACCTCAGTCTGGCTGGCTCTGGCTCTGGCTACCATTCCCTTTTTCTCTCCTTCCTGGCCAAGCTTCCTGGCTCTGTCCCCACCAAGGTCGTTCACAGCTGGCCTCCAAGCCCTCAAATCCAGGGTCACTTCCCTGGTCTCACTGTCGTCAGCCTAATCCTCAATAATTCCTGGGTCTCACTCTTCAGATCCAGACCTGACTCTCCATCTGTTTCCTGGACACACTCCCAACCCCCTGGGAGTCCCACAAATGCTTCAGTTTCAACAAATTTGCATATGACCTTATTGTCTTTTCTCTCAATCCTGCTCCTCCTTCTGAAGACTGTGGATAGAGAAATGGTACTACTGTCTACCGAAGAATCCCACCACGTACCCCTGCCCTTCTCACTGCCCTTGAAAAGTGGATTATGTGATCCTGTATGATGTGGGTCCAGCTGACTTCTTAGCCTAGCCCTTTTCTCCTGTACACAACATCCCACTGCACACACTCCCTCTGGTCTTAGGACTTCTATCTGTGAGGTTCCATCTGAAAAGAATGTTCTCTTCCATTCTCTCCTTGCCTATTCCTACTTGCCCCTCAGGGTCACCCTGCCATCGCCACTTCTGAGGAAACCCCCAGCCCGACTGTGCAGCAGCAGCAGCTATTTCTTAGCCTGTTACCCTAGTCCCCTATGATTTGCATCCCTCCCCATAACTCAGATCTGAGTATAATTGCCTGTCAGTCAACAATATGAACAATGCTTCTGGCTCTCCAAGGCAGGTACCTGCAGCTGGGCCTTGACCCGGGACTCCACTTTGTCATATTTGGGCGAGCGCCACAGAGCCTTCAGGGGCCTGGGCTCGCCCTGCTCCCGGCTGCGCTCCTGCTCACGGAAGCGCCTCTGGATCTCCCTGATCCGCTTCAGGTTCTCCTTCTCATGGTCTTTAGGGTCCTTCCCTGGGGAAAAGATGTTGCCAGACTCTACCCTACATACAGCCCAGGAGATCCAACTCCCACCAGTTCACACACAGGCCCACACCCTCCCTCCTACAGAAAGATCTCCCTGACCTCTCCATCTAAGACAGTATACACATCACTACATTCCCTTCCTGGCATAGTAATTATCTTCTTCTGTCCTTGATTATTCTCTACATTTTTATTGTGAGGCACACCATTAGTCATTTTGTATATTATATCCATCGCTTCACTTGTTTATTGTTTTTCTAGCACCTACTGGGCGGGCACGCTGTAGGCACTCAACACACCATGTTTCGCTGACACACGAATTCATTAAGCTGAGCTAGGGTTCATGGGAACTACTTCATTCAGTCCTCTCCTGTGAGGAAGTAATGCATTTCTCCCACTCAGGCAAAGCCTGAGGCCAGATCTGGGAAGGAGAAGCAACGCTTTTGATCTCAGCGTTTGACCTCATACTCGCTTCATTACCCCTCTGTCCGAACTTACTCTTGGGAGAGGCCCCTGGGCCTAGGGAGATGCCCCCGAGTTGCAGCAGCACTCCCCCGACGCCACGCCGGCCACGCTCCAGGATCTCTCTGGCTCCAGGACCTATGCGGGGGCCGCGCGGAGGGGTGGTGTCCAAGTCGAGGTCCGAAGTCAGCAGGTCCAGCTTCAGCTCGTTTCCCTCAAGCCGTCCTTGAGCTGACAAGCCAGACGGGGCGGAGTGCGCAGCTCAGTGGTGGAGCAGAGCCAGAACCTCCCTCGGGCCTCGCCCCGCCGCGCCGCACCCCTCCAACTCACCCGAGGCCGGCCGCCGGTAGTAGTCAGGGCAGACCGTAGGGTCTGGGGGGATGGGCCCCGAGATGCGGGACGGGCCCTCGCACATGCCGCCGTCGCTGCCCTGCAACGGTGCACCAGTCCTGCTGGGCTGCGAATTTCCGGCCCCTTCCTCAGCCCAGTGCCTCCTCCCGGGTCCTGGACCCGGACCCTGACCCCGGAGCCCTCCATTCCCGGCCCCCGCCCCGGCAGCCCGACCCCGCCAGCGCTCGCCGCCTCCGCTCTTAACTCACTTCCCTGCCCGGTTCGCGACCCCTTCCTCGAAACACTCGGGCAAGGAGCTCACCGGAGCAATTTTGCCGCCGGCTGCTGCAACCCCACGGGCTTGCTGTTGCCAGGCAACAATAGTTTCCGTCCCTGAGGTCAGGGGGCCAAGGCCCCCTGGCGCAAAGCCTTCTGGGGCTTGTAGTTCCAGCTGAGGGAGGAGCAGAGCCACCGTCTGGTTCCCTTCCCACCCGCCTGCCCTTGCCAGCGGGAGCCTGGGGTCAGCGCCAGCTCCACAAGTCCGGCCCCTCGCCCTCCTCCCCGCAAGCAACCTTCAAGGAGACGCTGACCATGGCCTCAGCAGGGGTCGAGAGACGGCCAGGGGCCCAGGAGAGGACCGCCGCGGGGCCGCCACAGCTCGCGGAGTCGTCCGGTGGCCACGTTCAGAGCTGTGAGGTGACCGTCAGGCTGTGTAGCCTTCAAATACTTGTCCGCGGCGCTCTAGGAGGCCAAACTCTGTGCGACGCCCCCCTAACTGCCAGGACAAGCTCCACGGGCAGGGAGGGGCACGGGCTGGGTGCCCTGCATCTGCATTTGATGTTTGTCCGGTGTCTCATGACTGATCCCCTGTATCTTTTGCCTGGTGACCAGTTACCTATATGTCACCTCTAGTGTCCAGTGATGGCAGACCTGTGCCTGGTACCAGCCTATGAGGCCTGCTGGACCTCGGGTGAAGACAAGTGCCCAACAGGACCAGTCTCAGAGCCAGAGCTCCAGGAAGAACAACTCAAGCTGGAGGAAGAGAGGCTCAAGCTAGAGGCGGAGTCACTAGAGGAGAGAGGCCCCAGGCCTACAGCCTCCATTGTGAGGACCAGTCACTGTCTGAAGAGGAAGCCGGTCAAGTGAGGGAGCTGTCAGAGGGAAGGAGCTGTAGCGCTGGGGGAGGGGGTTGGGTGGGCTCACGCTCCTATGGAGTGCATCCTTATCCCCTGTCACCATCACTCCTCACTCCCTTGTTCCTGAAGAGCCCTGGGCATTGGGGGCAGGGGCGGGGGCATCCAGAGGAGGAGGCTCAAGGCCTTGTAGGGTACTGAGCTCACATGAGCTCTAGTCCCCTGTCCAGCCCAGAGCCTCACTGACCAGGAAGGGGACAAGAATCTAGGCCCCAGGTGGTGGACAGGCAGGGCTATTCCCTATGGTCAGGGCACAGGAGCCAAAGCTGGAGGCTGGCTCCTTAGGGCTCCTGTCCCCCAGCCTCCCAGGGCCTAGCCACCAAGCCCATCCTAGGGCTGAAGCAGAGATGCCACAGGGGCTGCCACTGCAGAAGGAGGAGTCAGAGAGCAGCCAGAGTGAGCCCTTACCATCTGCCAAACAGCACAAAAAAGCCAAGAAGCGCAAGAGTCTGGGGGCTCCAGTACTCCCTGCTATGGCCAGCACAGTGTCCGCACCTTCAGAGACCCTGGGGCTGGAGCGTGAGTGGCAGCCCCTGGGCCTTCCCTTTTCCTCCTGCCTGATGGAACGCTGACATGGCACAGCTTGGTGTTCCAGCCCCTGCCCTGCCCCGGGTCTTTGCAGGAAAGGTGCAGCGCCTGCGGCCCCTGTACCAGTACATCAACTATTGCAATCCTGAGCTGAATCAGGAGGGGGAGGGGGACGGGGAGGCTGAGGCAGAGATGGAGCCTGAGTTGGAGCTGGCCCTGGTCCGCGAAGAAGCAGGTGTGGAGCAACTGCAGGCCCTGCTGCCCGTGGCAGGTGAGGTGGCCTCGGGCCTCACTTTGCCTTGCCCCAATTCATTTGTATCCTCCACCCATGCTCTGGTTTCCCTGGGAGAGGAGGTGGGAGAGGAGCCTGGATGTTTGCCCAGGTTGGGGGTCAGCGGCCGCCTCAAGGCTGAGGTGGATAAGTCAACCCAGGTGGACATCGACAAGATGCTGAGTGTTTGCGCCGCCCCACTTGTACCTCCACTCTCTCCTCAGTACAAGTGACTTTCCTGCTCCCCCGGCCCACTGGTGGCTCCCCTTCTCCCAAGTCTGAACCAGAGTAGCAGCCTAGGCCCTGGGGTGGAGGAGAAAATTTGGGCCCTCTCCCTACTTGGGACCTTGGACTTGCTGAAAATAAACATTTTTCCTTTTCTCAGACTTTGTGATTTTGCAAATCAGACAACTGAAGAGAGGCTGGGAAGGCGGGGGCAAGGCTTGAAGTCTGACTGGTCATCTGGATCACCCAAGAATATGACCAAAGTACAGGTTCTTGGGCACAACCCCAGACCTAACCAAATCAGAATCTGCAGGGATGGGGCCTAGTTTTGTGCATTTAAAGGCTCCTCAGATGAACCTGAAGGTCAGACAGGATAACAGTGGGGATGCAGAGGGAGGTGATAAGGAGAAACTTGGGGCAGAGAAAGGGAAGGGATGGCCAGGTCACAGCAAGCAGGTTCTGGGCCTGCATTTGGTCTGACCTCGAGGGCCCAACACTTCGGATCTCCCATTGAGGTGTCAGAGTTCGTTTGCCTGCCCCAAGAGTGGCATCTTTGGAATGTTTCCCACTTACTGGAGACCACATCTGGACCAGACTTGGCCCCCAAGGTGGCCCTGCTAACAGAGGCATCGCTGCCTTTTTCCTGGCAGCCAGGGGGTGGTGGTGAATGTGAATGTTCTCCCTGGAGCCTTGCAGCTAAGCCACTGGATAACCACAAATAGGCGAAAGCTTAAGAGGCAGCCAGGGCTGGCCGTCTTGGAAACCCTCATATCCTGCTGCCTCCTGGTCCTCCTGCATGGCCCTCATATACCTTAAACATAGGGATTTCCAAATTAAACGAATAACTTCTCCCTCCAATCTGCTTTTCTTCCCGTGTCTCATCTGCACAGCTGTTGAAGCCAAAATCCTGGGTGTCACCCCAGACCCCATCTTGTTCTTTGCTCATTCTTTACTCCTACAAGCTAATCAGGCATCAAGTGCATGTACCCTCTAGGCTGAGAGCCTCTCAGATCCCATGGTCAGCACCCCTGCCCTGGCACACTGTTATCCTCAGGTGACAGCGCACTGTTCTCCCTGCTTGTGGTCCCTTGCCCAACCAATCCACCCAGTGATCCTGCTACCCACACACCTGAACCCGATCTTGTCGCTTCCCTTCTAGCATCTTGCGCCTCTTGCCCCAGCTGCCTTAAAACTTTTCAGTGGCTTCCTGTTAAGTCCCTGACCAGCCACATCTTTCTTACTTTTACTCTCTGCACGTGGGGCTTCCCCTGCCTAAAATGCTTTTATGCCTTTACCCCTCCACCTGGCTATTGCACTCTTAGCTCGAAGACTCGGGGGACTTTGCTTCTACCACCCAGTGTTGCCCTGTGTCGTAGCATTTACATACCACTGCTGTTGTGGGTTTTAACTGTTTTTGGGACTAGGCTGTGAACTGCCAAAGGGCGTTTGTCACTGCACTGCACCCACCTAACAGAGGGCCCCCATAAAAGGCACAAAGATAAGGAGACTAAGGTGGGTTGCTGAGGAAGCTGCAGACGATAGGTCAGGATCTGAAAGGCTGAGGCCATCCAAAGTCCAGAACCATCTGTGGAGCCCTTCGAATAATGGCCTGGCAAGATCACTGGGTTCCCTGCTCAGCGGGGAGTCCGCTTCTCCCTCTCCCTCTGCCCCTGTTGTGCTTTCTTTTTTGCTCTGCTCTCTCTCAAATAAATAAATTCCTAAAAAAAAAAAAAAAAAAAAAAAAAGTTAACTGAGCTTGACTGCCTCACTTTATGGTTGAGGAAGCAGAGGCCTTGAGTGAAGTGGCTTTGCAGGAGATCATACCCTGGACACCAGGGAGACACTGCCCTTTCCTGAACCCTGCAGATCTGGACCTGAGGACTCTGGCTAAGGCCTGACCCAAGAAGGCCGAGCGTCTACTTTCTGTGTGGTCTCCAGGACTGGAGGTGTGAGCCAGGCCAGCACTGACAAGGAAGCTCTGTTCCGCTCTTCCAACAGGTGATGTAGGAAATACTCAGTAATCACCAAAGAAAGAACTGATCTACATTTGCAGGTCTATTTCCTGACACACTTATCTAAGCTGGGTGGGTGAGAGTAGTCACAGAAAGGAACAAGTCACTACTATTGTTCCTAAAAGCTCACTCTAGGGGCACCTGGGTGGCTCAGTCAGTTGAGCATCTGCCTTAGGGTCAGGTTATGATTCCAGGGTCCTGGGATTGAGCCCTGCATCACGCTCCCTGTTAGCAGGGAGTCTGCCTCCCCCTCAGCTCATGCTCTAACAAATAAAATCTTAAAAAAAAAAAAATTAAAAGCTCACTCTAAGGGGGAAATGCTGAGTGTAATGCAAGGAGATAGGTGCCACAGAAGAGGAGAGGACCAAGGCTGTGGGACCTCAGTTGGGGAGGAAGAGCTGCCATTTTGCCTGGGGAAGCAAAGAGGCAGTCCTCCAGCTGACTCCTGAAGGAGAGTTGGGTGGTGTTCCAAGCAGAGGACACGCCAGGGAAAAGCCTTGTTTATGCTGAAGGTGTCAGCCCCATGCAGGAGGGCCATTTAGCATTGCTGAAGCAGAGGCATGGCCACCAGGAGACCAGGGTGGGCAGTTCTGGAGTGATGAGAAGAGGTGTAGGCAAGGAGGGATCTTGGCCCGGCATTCTGGAGAGGTCACTTGGGCAGGAGTAAGAAGGACAAAATGAGGAAGGGAAACTGGGGACAGGGAGGTAAGGAGACTGCTACGTTGATTACTGATTTGAGTATGAGACCTACATTTGGTTGGGAGTTGAGAAATAAGCAATAGGTATTTTGGAAGTTCTTTTCTGGTTGCTCTTAGAGAGAGGAAAAGTGAACTGCATTTGCAGTGGCCTGGAAAACCTTAACCTACTCTGCCCCAAGGAAGATCCTGACATTCAGGCACGTGGTCCTGGGAGCTGATGCTGCCTTCCTCCAGGAGGGGGCGCTGCAGGACAAGCCTGGATCCGCAAGCAGGCACAGTCACCCCCGAGGACCAGAACCCTGCTGGCTCCCTTGGCCACAGGCATTCAGGCTACTTCAAGGTGCATCTCCTCCCTGAGACCAACCCAAGAAATATATGATGGTAAAGATGTCTGAGGGGTAGCCATGGACGTAGGCTCTGGGGAGTATCAACAGAGGACCCCAGGGTCCTCACAAAAGTAGCTCTGCACCAAGCCCACTGCCACTTGCCCTAGGACTTCTGGATACCTGTCTTTGTAAACAAGGGATTTGCTGTAGAGCCCCATGAAGCCTCAGAAGTGCCACTGTGGGTAACCTGGCTCTTTCTTAAGTAGGACCACCTGAGTCATGTACAATGGACACTTGTGCTTTCTTAGTAAATCCCCCAATTTAGGAAGGACCCCATCATCCTATTAACACACAGAGAGACTGACCTGGAGCTGAGCTGATCACTCCAGGAAGAGAGCAGCCTCTTCCTTAAATTTTTTTTTTTTTTTTTTTTTTTTTAAAGTAGGCTCCTCACAAAACATGGAGCCCAGTGTGGGGCTTAGAACTCACGACTCTAAGATCAAGACCTGAGCTGAGATCAAGTGTCCAACACTCAACTGACTGAGCCACCCAGGCGCCCCAAGCAGCCTCTTTCGAAACTTTACCAGCATCCTGCCTTGCGGGCTCTCTCTGCAGTCCACCTCCTAGCTGAGGCCTGATGCAGAGAGAAGGCAGTAACCTGGGTGGGGGCCTGAGTGGGAAGGGGCAGTGCCTCACTCTCTGAGATCTGCAAGTGCTGGGGAAAGAGTTGCTCATCCCTCTCTGTAGTGGGATGACCCTGACCAGGCTCCTTCCTGGCTCTATCACTTGTAACTTATAGGAGGCAAGGAACTTTGCCTCTCTCTGCCTCACTTTTCTGATCTCTATAATGAGAATATTAATAGTGGTACTATTGGCATGCAAGCAGCACACTCCCCAACACTAGCCACTGCTATTTTATCTCACAAGGACAAGGTCTAAAACCAGGACAACACACAGGAAAATCGGCCTGATGACTTCTAGAAAGGGTGCCAAGAGGAAGAGGGAGACTTCCCTGAGCCTGCCTTTCTCTGGCAAGGAGCCCAGGGCAAGGAAGAGAGAGGGAAGTTTAAAGAAGGGAAGAGCTGGGTCTAGGCCTAATCTGGGCGGGCTGGCAGAGGAAACAAATGGGGGGGGGGTGTGTCCTTTCCCCCCACCCACCTCACCTCTGACATGCTTAAAAGGCAGGTCCCAGTGTAGAACAGTGAATAAAAGCAAGGCTGGTGACTGGCTGTCTGGGCCAGGCAGTGTTGGGCTGCACCCACTCAATGAGGCAATACGTGGAGCCTTCCTCTAGTTCATTCCATCCAGGTTCTCTGAGACCACTCCTCACTTCCCCTCTAAGGATCCCCAGAGCCAAATCCATGGTTGCAAGAACAGAACTCTTCCTGACCTCTAGCCCAGGAAGATCCCAAACTCTCCCTATCTCCCTGGGACAGCAGGCATGACAGGCACAAATTAGGAAGTCTTGAGTCCTGTTGTCTGAGAAAAGACTTTTCCTTGGAGGGCTCCTGGGATTCAGTCTAAAGGGGATACACTCACTAGATCGTGATGGATCCAAAGCAGGCCAGAGCTGCCGTGGAGCCATAAGGAAAGAGAAAAATATAAATAGTCTACAACAATAAACAAGCCTTTCATTATTAAAGAAACCCAACTTACCAAACAACCGACAACCACATGAGATAGTGTCAGACATTCTGATTTATTTATTAACATTTATCAGATATTCCAGAACCCTCCCTATCTCCTCTCTGCCAAGTCAGGGGCCCTCTGCCCCAGGTCAACAGCCCCTGACAGCTTACCTAATGAAGAAGCCCTCCTCCCTGCCAGGGAAGGGGCAGCCTAGAGGCTGGAAGGGCCTGGTCATATGGGAAGGAGGGCAGGTACGGATCCCTGAGGGATGACTCAATGCCCTCACCATTCCTGAGATGCCCTAGCCCAGGAAGGGCATGAAAACAAGGCTTCTTGTCATTTTTCCTCAGGCTGAGGAATCAGCCAAGCTGGGTCCTTGCTGTGCCTCCTCACCTAGTTAGGACCACAAATAGGCGAAAGCAGCCTCCAAGTCAAGCTCTGGCTGGCTCTGCTCATCAGCATGACTGCAGAGGCCGGGGGACAGTGGCACCCCGG
Source organism: Ursus maritimus (assembly GCF_017311325.1). NCBI lineage: Eukaryota > Metazoa > Chordata > Mammalia > Carnivora > Ursidae > Ursus > Ursus maritimus. Next base: position 22,829,822 of record NW_024424341.1, read on the forward strand.
GTACACTGTGCTAGCCCTCAGCTACATCACTACCCCACAAGTCTGAGGAGTAAATAAGCACTGCAGGGGGCGTTTTCCCAGGGCCACCCTGGGCTTCACCTGGACCTGCCCAAGTTGACTGGTGAAGTGAAAGACACTGTCTATGCTACGGCCAAGCCCTCCCGTCTCAGCTTCTGGTCCCTCCCCAGCCCCTCTGCCCCATGGCAGGGAGCCCACGTGCGGGCTCACAGGTTATTCCGCTGGAGCGCCTCACAGAGGTTCTGGTTGGTGTCGGGTTCTTCCGTCAGCACCTCCACAGCCTCCCACTCCCCGGATCTGCTCGACTTTTTGATGGCATCCACCACACTCTGCATGTACAGCCCATCCTCAAACGAGGCGGCCATCGAGACAGGGGTGTGGTCCCATGTGCGGCGGTCCCCCTGCCCCTGGAAGGACTGGCGCAGGGCCTGCACCATGTAGACCATGCCCTTCAGGTAGAGCAGCGGGACATCCTGGGGCCCCTGCTCGGGCAGCCCTGCTCCCACAGCCAGCGAATCCCTCAGGAGCAGTTCCTCTTGCGTGGCAGAGTTCTTCTGCCCGTAGAGGTCCGCTCCTCGGGCAACGAGGCGTCCTGCAGAGCCCACCACCATGACCTCATGCACAAAGGCACCTGGCATGTTGAAGTTAAGTGTTACTGTGCTGCATACGCCCCCACCCATGAGCATCTGGAAGAAGCAGAAGTCATCACTGGTGACGTGCCGGATGCCACGGATGGCTGCATTCTGCCTCACAAAGGTCTTGAGCAGCCCATGCACCTTTTCAGCTCTGCGGCCGGTCAGGTGGGTCAGCAGGTCCACAATGTAGGTGCCCATGGTGTGCAGGCCCCCGCCACCCATGAGCTCATCACAGATCCAGCCGTAGTTGGGGCTGAGCAGGCTGCCTGAGTAGATGCGGGCATCGCAGATCATGACTGCGCCCACGTAGTGCTCCGCGATCAGCTGCTTCATGCGCACAAAGGCCGGCAGGAAGCGCAGCACGTTCCCCACCAGGCTCATCAGCTGCGGGTAGTAGCGTGAGGCAGTCACCATCCGGAAGGCATCCACTGAGGTTGCCGCTTTCTCACAAACCACATTCTTCCCAATACCTAAGGACAAAACACACCAGAAAAATCTCAAAGTTCCAAGAGATTTACACTGGGGGAAAATCTTTTCCTGAAGGCACATGAACTCTGGAAAGCCTATTATCAGATGGGGGCCTGGGACAAGAGGGAAGGCGATGGCTTGGATAAAATGGTACACCATGACTCGGACTGGAGAACAAGTTATAGGCTGGAGAAAGACAAGTAAATTCTTAAGGGAAAACGAAAGTTCTTAAGGGAAAATGAAAGGAGTAGAGGCAGAAGGTACAAACCAGGAACGGGAAGTAAACGGAGGTATGATGGATAATTTAATGTGCCAACCTGGCTAGGCCGTGGTGTCCATCAAATACCAGTATGGACACTGCTGGGAAGGTATTTTTTTTTAGGTGTGATTAGCATGTAAACCAGTAGATTTTGAGTACATCAGATCACCCTCCACAATCTGGGTGGGCCTCATCCAATCAGTTAAAGGTCTTAGGTCTTAAGCTAAAAGACTGAGGCTCCATGGAGAGGAAGGAATTCTGCCTCCAGACTCAAGTCTGCAACATCAACTCTTGCTGGAATTTCCATCTTGTTGTCCTGCCCTGCAGATTTCAGATAAATCACATGAGCTGATTCCTTAAAATAAATTTCTCCCTCTATGTATCTTCATTGGTTTTGTTTCTCTGGAGAACACTGCCTAATACACGTGGGCTGGAGTACATGGGCATGCCTATGTAGTTTCATACATTTATTAGATCATCAGCTTGGGGCAAAAGTGTCTAATCTATATTCTAGCAGATGGGCTTTGCACTTGCAGTTGTAACTACAGAAAGGGCTCTACAATTTCCCAAAGACTGTTCTCTAAAAACACTGGTCCAACAAGTTAGTGTAGTCAAAAAGGTCAGAAAATGTTTTGTTAGGCTCTAGAAGGAGGGGAAAGGGAACAAAAATATTCCTTCTGCCCTCATGACTGTTCTGAGTATACTGCAGCTGGGATGTACTGAGAGAGCAAAACAAGGCTAGAAAAAGCCCTGAAGAGAGTGAGCTAGAAGACTGAGCAGCTTCCATATTAGGAAGCAGAAAGGATAAATACTCTTCCATGTTTTAAGATGAAAGCTCATGAGGGTATGGACAGTCACAAGACACCAACACCGGGATATTCCTGTGAGCTTGGGGTGGTTTGAATGGAAGTCCTATGTTAATACCTCCACAGATGTAGAGGTGGGGGCAAAGCAAGGGCAGAGGTCCTTGCACTCAGGTCTGGCAGGAAGCAGCCCCGCAAGGAGAGGAGTACCTGACTGTTTTCATGATCTGCTCTTGGACAGTCTCCAATATTTCCCTACACACGTGGATTTTAGGATTAGGGACTGGAGAATCACAATACTGGGTGACCATTTGGCCACCTGGCTGCAGAACATTTATGGCTGCGGGAATAATGAGGAATATTAGGGAAATATTGGGGGAAATATTTCCCCCAATAGGGAAATAATAAGGAAATTAGATTCTCAGACATAAATACCCCATCTGAGGGCTGTAGCTCTGACCAACCCAGAAACTACCTGCTGTAACTATTCACTGCAGGGATTGGGTAAGACACTGCAGCATGGGGCAGAGGAGATGGGGTAGGGGGGAAAGAACTTTTGTGGCTGCTGGGAGTTTAGTGATGATAAAACCAGGATAAGGAATCTCTGTTCCATGCCAAGAGAGGTCAGGGAAGGCAGAGAGACCTCCCTTCTTGAGCCCAAACAATAGGAATGCTTTTGAACTTAGGAACCGGTAGTATTATCTGTATGGGAGCTAAAGGCTATCTTGAGTTAAACAGGCTCCTGCAGGCCCACTGCACATGGCCTTTAACTTTAGAAACCTTGGGTTGCCCTGAAAGACATACTTATTTAAGTTATCTAGCATTCTTGCTAGGATGTCAAAGGAGAGATCAGAGAAGCTAGGAACTGCTTTTTGTTAAAAGGGAGTTGGAAAAGCATGGATGCTGAATGCTTATTAGCTCAGATTTTTTGAAGTATGAACGAATTTCAAGCTACAATCCTTTCACCAGCTCATACTCCCCAGATTTCCCAGGAGTGACGTGCCCTTGAACACCAGAGGCCCAGAGAGGCTGCCCCAGAATACCTCTGTTCTCTGTTAACAGAGCACCGCTTCAGAGCTCCAGGACCACGACACCCTTGTCAGCCAATCTAGAGGCATGAGACTAGAGAAAGGAGACTTGGAACAGTAGGCAGAGAAGCAGCTCAGGAAGAGCACCGCTTTTGTGTTTTACAAAACCCAGGAAATCTACTTTGGGGGCAGGGTACAAAAAAGGTTCTGCCACTAGAAAAATAAGTTTGAAAGCCACAAGACTGAATGACTCTTGCCTACCCTTTCTTGGGTCACTGGTCCTTGTGAGCCCCCTGGGTCACACCACCAGACTGGGCGTGCATGAGTAGAATCTGTGTGCCAGGCCCTGTGCTGAGCACTGGGGATATAACACTGGGTTCGGTCTTCACTTTCAGAGAACTTAAGAGTTTAGTGGGAGAGATAGCCACTAATCAAATTACCATATAAATACACATAGAACCGTACTTGTGATCAATGCAACGAAGATTACATAAATGGTAAAATGAGAGCATCTACCAAGAAACTGACCTTGACTGGAGGGTCAGAGACGATGTCCCAGAGATTAAATTATTTGGGCTAGACTCTTTGAGGAATAATCTCTTGTTATTTCACAAGCCCATGGGAAAGGGTTGGCAAATGCAGTGTTTTTCTAATGAAGCACACTACTGCCAAGAACTGGGCAAAGAAACCTACCTTTTAGTGACAGATTTAAGAAAACATTCAATTGTGGCAAAAATGTTGGGGCATTTTGCACGCTAGAATATATTTTTCTGAACCACTTCTAAACTGAGAAATAAAACATGTTAGGGTCCCTCCCTCTCCTTTAAGGAACTCATGGAAAAGCTTTAAGGATGGCACTGGAGGCAAAAGAAGATGGGAAAAAAAAAGTTCAAACAAAAGTAGAAAATAAGATGCCACAAAAAGCTGTGATGTGAAGAGGACAACTCTGGAGGCTAAGTCCAAGAATGAATTTTAGGAAACCACCAATAAGAGTGAGGGCAAGAAATAGTCTTTATGGGGACACCTGGTGGCTCAGTCAGCTAAGCATCTGCCTTAGGCTCAGGTCATGATCCCAGGGTCCTGGGATTGAGCCCCGAGTCGGGCTCCCTGCTCAGTGGGAGTCTGCTTCTCCCTCTCCCTCTGCGGCTCCCCCTTGGCTTGTGCTCTCTCGCTCACTCTCTCTCTCAAATAAATAGATAAGATCTTAAAAAAAAGAAAAGAAAGAATCTTTATGGCCTCACAGGTGAGGTAGCATCTAAAGATGTAATAAGCTGAGGAATATGTATTCCTACAGCAGTGAGACTTAATGAGATGTAACGCTAATGTTCCTGGGCCTTGGTTTCTTTCACTGAAAAGGAAGACCTGGATTAGATCAGTGGTTCTCAGTCCCTGGTGTGTGTCAGAATCACTTAGAAGGTTTCTTTGAACACAGACTGCCAGGCCTCACCCAGAGATTCAGAAGGTCTGGGCCGGGTCCTGAGAATCTGGATTTATAACAAGTTCCCACATGATGCTGATGCTGCTGGTCTGAGAATCACACTCTGAGTACCGCTGGACTGGAGGCTCTCTCCACAGAGCCCGTAGGCCTGACATTTCTATGATTTTATGCATGTGAATGCCAGGAGAAAACACAGTACTACTAACCAGTATGAAAAATTTTAGGAGAAGAATATATAATCTGTCATATATGTTGTTTTTTTTTCCTAATGTAATCTCTACATTCAGCATGGAGCTCCAACTCACAACCCCGAGATTTAAGAGTCGCATGCTCTGACTGAGCCAGCCACGCACCCCACTGTCATAGATGTCTTCACAGCTGCAAATCTCTATCAGTATTTCTCAGTCTCTAAGATTTATCTTTTATAATGCTTAGCACAGCATAATGCAAGGAGGATCCTTAACTAGGGGCGCCTGGGTGGCACAGCGGTTAAGTGTCTGCCTTCGGCTCAGGGCGTGATCCCGGCGTTATGGGATCGAGCCCCACATCAGGCTCCTCCGCTATGAGCCTGCTTCTTCCTCTCCCACTCCCCCTGCTTGTGTTCCCTCTCTCGCTGGCTGTCTCTATCTCTGTCGAATAAATAAAATCTTTTTTTTTTTTTTTTTTAAAGGAGGATCCTTAACTAAACAGAGTCTTCAGATGATTGTGATAAATTTCTCACAGGTTCAAGATCTGATCTGATCAAAGCTGATCTAGAATTAAGAGTATGTCAATAGCTATATATCTAAGTAATTATATCTTTTTTTCTCCTAGCTCTTTAGAAAGACTTGAGGATCATTCTGTCTGTCTTCTCTGCACTGGGAGCAACTCTCCTGCCACAGCCCCTCAACCCCTGAAAATGTATGCTTGTGCAAGGGTGTCTCCAACTCCTTCTTGGTCAGGAGCACCTCTCAGGTGTTGAGCCGATCACTGTCTGCAATGGAACTAACCACCAGAAACAAAGACAGATGAGAGCCTCAGCAGCTTGGCAGCCCCACATCTCCTGACCTTATTCCTAGCCACAGCTTCTGAACCACCGCCACTTCAAGGGATATTGACATAGCAGCCAAATCCATTGGGGCTGCCAAGGTAGGGGTGGCTGGCTCTGAGGCTGGAACTGGCACTATGCTTGGGAGCCTCATCATTCGTTATGCTGGGAACCACTCTCTGAAGCAACAGCTCTTCTCCAATGCCACTCTGGGTTTGCCCTCTTGGGGGCCTTAGGGCTCTTTTGCCAGATGGTGGCCTTTCTCATCCTCTTCACCATGTGAGGAGCCTTCTCCACCTCCCATAGGTCTTTCTCCTGTGTCTCATCTGCACTGTAAGCTCCTTTTCCTATACCTACTCAGCCAGTCTGGGGAAAGTGGTTGGCTTAGGGTTTGACAGAGGGAAGACAAATACTGTATTAGTAAGAAAAACTTAAAAAATAATAATAAAAAAAGGATTTATTTATTTGAGAGAGAAAGAAAAAGCACGCACGTGAGCAGGGGTGGGTGGCTGGGCAGAGGGAGAGAGAATCTGGACCAGACCCCCTGCTGAGTGCAGAACCTTGATCTCACTACCAGTTAATGACCTGAGCCAAACCAGGAGTCAGATTCTCAACAACTGAGCCACCCAGGTGCCCTGAAAAAATGAAAAATTTTTAAAAATTAAAAAAAAAAGAAAAAAGAAAAAAAGACTGAGGATCTAGCCTGTATCCTTAATGAAAAACAAGAGACACAGACCTAGTAACAGGGAGGCAAAAAAAAAAGGGGAGAGACTATATGGGAAAAACAGAAAAATATACTTTCATGCATATATAGAGAGACTCATACATGGGAATACCCTGTTAGGGGAAATGGCAGTGAGAGTCTTTTGGGATATTGATTCTGAGGACTTTTAAATATGCTGCATTTTTGCAATTATCAATCCGTGTGCCGGTCCTGTTTCCCATCTAACCTGTGTACAAGAACCAAATACTTCCAGAGTTTTACAGGTGGGAAGAAAGGGCCCTGCTTTCAAGGCATTAATTTAAACATGGTTCATGAACCTACAAAAAAGTTTTTCGTATCTGAGATGGCTCACAATGCTTAGTTTCATTTGTAGGCTACATTCAACTCAGCGAACATTTATCTAATGAATATCCAGAGGAGAATCCTACTATTTTAAAAATGAATTTAACTTAAGGGCAACTGACCGGCTCAGTTGGAAGAGCATACAACTCTTGATCTTGGGGTTATGAGTTCGAGCCCCACACTGGGTATAGAAATTACTTAAAAATAAAATCTTAATAAAATAAAATGAAATGAAATAAATTTAACATAAACAAATCTGCTCTTCTGCTTCAGACAACAGGAAATCCCTTGTGTTGTGAGGCCAATGTCTTTCTTGGTCAGCACTTGGAGGTAGTCATGGATCATATTGGAAAGGCCAAAAGGGGCAGGAATTGAGACCCCTATTTAATAGGAGCCCAGAGAGTTTGAAAGGAATAGAAATAAGATCACAAGTGGGGTCTGATCTCAGGCACCTGGCTGGCTCAGTGGGTGGAGCGTGCCACTCTTGATATCTGGGTTGTGAGTTTGAGCCCCACAATGGGTGTAGAGATTACTTAAAAAAAAAAAAAAAAATCTTATAAAAAAAGAAGGGTCTGATGGAAAGTTCAGTATGCTGTTCTGCCTATAGCAGTTCCTATACTCACACCCAGTACTTTGTTTGGGAAAACTGGAGGAGTTCTCCTGGCCATTTCCACATGTGCTTAAGTCAAGTGAGAATTCTCAATCAAAAAAAAAAAAAAAAAAGAGGGGTGCCTGGGTGACGCAGTCGGTTAAACATGGGACTCTTGATTTCAGCTCCAGTTATGATCTCATGGGTTATGAGATCGAGCCCCGCGTAGAGCTCCATGCTCAGCAGGGAGTCTGTTTGGGATTCTCTTTCCCCCTGCCCCTCCCCCCCACACCTGTGCTCTTGCTCCGTCTCTCTAAAATAAATGAACAAATCTTAAAAAAAAAAGTGGAAGGTCACAGGGAGTGAACTTCATGGTCACAATATGCTCAGCAACTCCTTTGGGGTTTGAGTGGGCAGTACCTGAAGGCAGGTCCAGCTGACATGAGCTCTCCCAGACCTACCAACCTGGCCCTGGGGCTGTATGCCTACAACAGACCAAAGACTCTCATTCACACACTCTACCTCCTGACAACAGAGATGCAGAGAGAAGACAGATGACCCTGCTTCACCAAGGGCTGAGACATAAGATCCCAGAAGTCTCTGGTCATCCCTGTCCTTCCTGTTTATATGAAAAGCAAGTCCAGCATTTTCCTGTACCAGGAACCAGAAAACAGCAGGCTTTTAGCCAAAGAACCCTGGGGTTTTCTCTTTCTTCCTACATAGCTTAGTAATGCTTTCTGTGGGAACCCTAAAATCCAAGAAGACTGAGAGTCTCTAGAACTCTGCCTCTGGATATACTTGTTCTCACCAGCCTGCATTCAGGCCACAGGGATGGCAAGAAATCAAATGACCATGGTAGCTGGATCCCTGTACACTAGCCCTCTGTCAAAGTATTGGCTTAGGCCTACTTCTAAACTAAATCTGAAAGCCGTTACCTACCCTCCAAAGAATCTAGTGACTAGTGAATAGTTCCAGTGTCACACATCTTTAGACACTGCTCTCTGAAAAAGACAAACCAACTACAATACTTGGCCAAAATGCACATGCCCCCAAATCAACCACCAGCCTCATGTTCTTGCTCACTCCAATGAACATTTATCTTTACCAACACACTGGGCCAGAGGTGACAGACATCCTTTTCTCCTCAGAACAAGGGAGACAAGTAGCAGAGGCTTGGACTCTACACCATGGTAGTGGCCAGGAGGAGTGGTCAAGCCTGATGGCATACCAGTTCCTGGGCCCAGAGATCTCTGACTGCATCAGAGAAGTATGTTGCTCCTATCACCTTACATAAAACAACTTCTCTGTCAATTAATTATATGCTCCCTGAATTGTTACCAAGGTCTTTTCTCATCTACTTTGTAATGTGTGTGACCTCTAGTCTCTTCAATTGAACTGTGAAATCTGAAGGCAGGCAGGGCTCTGATCCAACACTGCTTTGAATGTACAGAAAGACATCAGGACAGTACCTGGCACAGAGAAGGCATTAAAAAAAAAAGTAACTGCTGGATGAATATTTACTGGCTTGTCTTCCTATTCAGTTAGATTCTGATTTACATAAGAAAAAGAGAAAAAAGGCACCTACAGTTGACAGGAAAGAGAAGCCCAAAAGAAATTGCAGGACAACAACTCAGTAAGGCCTGCCCAGTCTACTGCTTCCCAAGCGGGCCAAGATGTGAGCAGGCAGTCCTGTGGACCCTGTCAGAGAGCCTTCCTGCCTTCCGGCATACAAGATGGCAAAATTTGGCGGCAAGGGTGTGCACTCAATCTGGCAAAAGACTGACAGAACAGGGGAAACGGCAGCCTTGCTACACACCCTCCTCTCCTCTCTGAGGTGCTGCATGCCTCAGAAATGGGAGAACAAACACATCAGCCACCATCAATTTCCTACTGCCCAAGTCTTTGAACTCTGACTTCAAACAGGCCAACTTTACACTGTGTAAAATGTCCGTGTGCTGCCAAAGCGAGTACCACATTGCACGACATATAATAATCTCTAGCCCCTGTGACAGGACAACCCTTAAGGCGTTTGCTTCATTTTTGCTCAGAGAGTTAGTTATGGAGGTGAGGAAGGCTGGAGCATTTCCTCCCACAGCTGTAACATGCCCCCAGTGTGCCCTCCCCAGCACAGAGGAGAGCAGTGACACGCAAGGACCACCCAGAGGGAGACACAACCTGCCCTTGCTATGGCCTGACTGTCCATACCTAGTGCCTTCACAGATATTTGCCGGGTCAGTGGAGGGGGGATATTGATGCACACAAGATCCACGTCTTGATGCAGCAAGACATCATCGGTCCGGCTGGTGTAGAAGGTGATGTTCATCTCCTCGGCAAGCTGCTTTGCCTCCTCCTCAGTCTTCCCCCACAGGGCCTCCACGGTGAACCCTTCTGCCCTCAGCAGTGGGACCAGAACCCGGGCGGAGCTGCCGGTCCCAAACACGCCCACTCCTGGGAGCATCTTCATGCCGGTTTCTCTGTTCACCAACTCATCTCCTCACAAGAGCCTCCAGCATGAATACGACCTTCCCACAGTCCTGGTCAAATATGGCTCCTGGAACAGCAAGCATTATACTGGCTATTAGTGGACGGCACACTCAGCTGAGGCTACCTCCTGGACTTATTGGGAAGCAACAAGTTCTCTGCCACAAAAGCACAAATGAAATACTGCTCCAAAATGAAAAGCTGCAAAAATTTCCCCATGGAGACTTAAGGATATTAGCAATATTCATTTACTGTTAGGAGGAAGAATGAAAACCAAGTAAAGCTGAGTTCAAATCTCTGTTCTGTTCCTTAATGTTTTGTGTGACTCTGGTCCAACCATTTAACCATCAGGGCCATAACTGTGTAAGTTCATGATTCTATGATATTATATTGGAAAAAGGAAAAGATTGGAAACAAAAACCAGTACAAGCTGGAAGAGAACTACCTAGGTTCTATGCAGATTATAAATTAAAAATTTATGGTAGCAAGCATAGGAAAGTATTCATTATAAACAAAAAATAACCAAAAAAATGTTTTCAACTACCAAACTGGCAAGAGTAACAGGAAGTTTAAAATGTTATTTTTTGTATTAAGATATTCACTCCAACATTAACTATGATAAGTGAAAAACTGGGAAACAATCTATACGTTCAATAACAGTAATGGGTAAGGTAAATAACACTGTGAAGCCACAGCAAACTGAGGAGGGGGGCTAGAATGCCCTCAATGACCTGAAAGATATCACCATATAGTCATTGAAAAGGGCGAAAACAAAACAATAGGTGAAGTATGAGATCTATTTTTTTAAAGCACAAAAGAAGTATATATGAATGACAATATACAAGGATATCGATAATATTATTTGTAAACATATTTCACACATGACATTAGAAGGACCAGAATACACCTGAATTTCATAATGATTACTCAAGTTGATGGGATTATGGATGATTTTTGTTTTCAAACTTTGCCAAATTTTCTACAATGAATATGTCTTATTGTGGAATTTTTACTTATCACAAAGGTTATCAAATGAAATAAAGGGGCCCCTGGGTGGCTCAGCTGGTTAAGCAACTGCCTTTGGCTCATGTCATGATCTCGGGGTCCTAGGATCGAGCCCTGAGTCGGGCTCCCTACTCAGTGAGAGTCTGCCTCTCCCTCTCCCTTTGCCCCTCTCCCTAGCTTGTGCTCTCTCTCTCAAATGAATAAATAAAATCTTTAAAAAAATAAATGAAATAGAGAATGAAACTAACTAAAGTCTGGACATTGAGGAGGCCATGTGATGTAATGAGCACTGGGTATTATATAAGACTGATGAATCACAGGCCTGTACCTCTGAAACCAATAACACATTATATGTTAATTAACTTAATTTAAATGAAAAAAGTTTTAAAAACTTAACAAAAACAAAACAAACTAAACAACAACAACAATAAAACTAACAAAAGTCATTCTGGAAACTAAGATGAGATTTAGGTATGTTCAGGGTAATCCGGTTTCCCTATTCAGCAGCCCATCTGCTGAACCAGTGGCCCCCACTCTGGCTGTGTGTTAGGTACTGGTAACTCCAGACCCACTGAATCAGATTATAGGGATGAGGCTGTGTCACTATCATTTTCTTTTCAAGTTAAATTCTTTTTTGGCGGGTAAAATACCCACAAAATTTACCATCTTAACCATTTTTATGTGTACAGGTTCAGTGACATGAAGTACAGTCATATTGTGCAACCGTTACTACCGTCTACCTCCAAAGCAGTTCATCTTGCAAAACTGAAATTCTGTACCCATTAAACACTAATTCCTCATCCCAACCCCTCTCGCCAGCCCCTGGCAACCACCATTCTACTTTCTTGTTGTTGTTGTTGTTTTTTAATATATGTATATTTTAAGTAATCTCTACACCCAGCATGGGGCTGGAACTCAGGACCCCCAGATCAAGTCACAGGCTCTGACTGAGCCAGCCAGGAGCCCCTCCGTTCTATTTTCTGTTGATATGAATCTGACTACTCTAGGTACTTTGCAGAAGGGGAAGCATACGGTATTTGCCTTTTTGTGATTGCCTTATTTCACTTAGCATAATGTCCTCAAAGTTCATCTACGTTGAGGCATGTACCAGAATTTCCTCCCCTTTTAAGGTCAACTAATAGTCCATTCCATGTATATACCATATTTTGCTTATCCATTCATTTGTACACACACAGTTGGGTTGCTTCCATTTTTTAGCTATTGTAAATAATGCTATGAACATGGGTGTTCAAATATCTCTTCAACACCCCCCCCCCTTTTAAGACTCTGCTTTCAATTCCTTTGGGTTTATACCTGGAAGTAGAATTACTAGATCATATGGTAGATTTTTAAAAATATTTTATTTTTTTGTCAGAGATAGAGCACAAGCAGCGGAGTGGCAGGCAGAGGGAGAAGCAGGCTCCCTGCTGAGCAAGGAGCCCGATGTGGGACTTGATTCCAGGACCCCGGGATCATGACCTGAGCCGAAGGCAGATGCTTAACTGACTGAGCCACCCAGGCGTCCCCATATGGTAGATTTTTAATTTTTTGAGGAACCACCATACTGTTTTCCACTGGGTCTGTACCATTTAAAATAATAATTTTATAAATATTTTATAATCCCTTAGTCTTCCAATTATCTTTAAAAAATCCTGGGTGGCTCAGTTGGTTAAGTATCTTCCTTCCCCACTTTCTTCAATGCTGAAGTTCTTGAGGTGTCGTCTTCTCTTCTTGCTCTACATGCTCTCTTTTCTACTCATGTCCAAGGCTTTATCAGTATACCAGTGACTCCCAAATCTGCAGCAGAAGCCCAGATCCCCCTCCACAGCTTCACACCCATATTTTCTACTCTTGAATATACACCGATGTTCTATAGTCTCCACAACCCACAAAACCGAACAGAAGCAGTAAAGTGAGGGGCGCCTGGGTGGCTCAGCCGTTAAGCATCTGCCTTCGGCTCAGGTCATGATCCCAGAGTCCTGGGATTGAGCCCCGCATCGGGCTCCCTGCTCGGCAAGAAGCCTGCTTCTCCTTCTCCCACTCCCCCTGCTTGTGTTCCCTCTCTCGCTGTGTCTCTGTCAAATAAATAAAATCTTAAAACAAAAACAAAAACAACCCCCCCCCCACATACTTAGATAACCCACTAAGAAGAATGCTCTGCAAAATGATCAGTTATAAATCAATTAAAAATTCGGGGGAGAGTCACTCAAAATAACAATAATGGTTTCAGAGTAAATGGTGATGAGTGTGTTTTTTTCTTTCTGGGCATATGAAATAGTGGGGAACAACTTTTACTGAGACCCTTTTAGATCATATTAATAATATATACTCTTATAAAATCTTGCACATGGATGTTCACAGGAGAATCATTCATAATACCCAGAAAGTGGAAACCCAAATGTCCATCAACTGCTGAACGGGTAAACAAAAATGTGGCATATCCTGGGTGCCTGGGTGGCTCAATCAGTTAAGTGTCCAACTCTTGAACTCACCTCAGGTCTGGACCTCAGGGTCGTGAGTTCAAGCCCCACGTTAGGCTCCATGCCTGTGGAGCCTACTAAAAAAAAAAAAAGTGGTATACCCAAACAACATTCAGCCACAAAAAGTAATGAAGTACTGACATAAACTACAACATGGGTGAACCTTGAAAACAGTACCCTAAGTGAAAGATGCTAGTCACAGAAAGCCATATATATTATATGATTCGATTTATATAAAATGTTCAGAACAGGCAAATCCAAGGAAATAGAAAGTAAATTAGTGGAAGGGGATAGCGGAGATGAAGAAATTGGGAGGTAGGAGCGTCTAACTTCATTCTTCCCCATGTGGTTATTCAGCACCATTTGTTGAAGAGTTTGTTCTTTCCCCTGAAAGATAACTCCTTTGTTGAAAATCAGCTGACCATAAGTGTATGGATTTATTTAGAGACTCTCAATTTTATTTCATTGCTGTATATGTCTATCCATATGCTATATACCATGCCGTCTTGATTACTTTAGCTTTACAGTAAGTTCTGAAGTCAATGTGAGTCTTCCAACTTCATTATTTTTCAATATTGTTTTGGCTATTCTGGGTCCCTTGCATTTTCCTATGAATTTTAGGTTCAGTTTATCAATCTGGGGTTTTGATAGAGATTGCTTTAAATCTGTAGATCAATTTGGGGAATACCGTCATTTTAACAACATTAGGTTTTCTGATCCACAAACATGGGATGCCTTTCCATTTACTTAGGTCTTCTTTAATTTATTTTAACAATGTTTTGTAGTTTTCAGAGAGTAAGTTACACACTTTTTTGTTAAATTTATTTCTAAGTATTTGTTTGATGCTGTTTTTTTTTAACATTTTTTTAGATTTTATTTGAGAAAGATAGAGATAGCGAGAGGAGAGCATGAGCGAGTGGGGAGGAAAGGGAAAGGCAGGTTCCCCACTGAGCAGGGAGCCTGATGTGGGGTTGGATCCCAGGACCCTGGATCATGATCTGAGCTGAAGGCAAACGCTTAAGTGACTAAGTCACCCAGGTGCCCTGGTTTGATGCTATTGTAAATGGAATTTTTTTTTTTTAAAGACTTATTCATTTATTTGAGAGACAGAAAGTGCACGCAGGAGAAAGGGCAGAGGGAGAGAGGGGGAGAGAGGCATACTCACCACTGAGAGGGGTACCTGATGCAAGGCTTGATCCCACAACTCTGAGGTCATGACCTGAGCTGAAATCAAGAGTTAGATGCTCAACCGACTGAGCCACCCAGGTACCCCTGGAATTGTTTCCTTAATTTCATTTTCAGATTGAGCATCTCTTTTGCTTCTAGTGTAGATACAAATGTACTATGTAAACTACATGTCTATCTTAGGGGTTGGTTTGCCAGTATAGCCTGATTGGCCCTACCTGAAGGACACCTGGGCCTTTGTGAACCACTGAAATAAACATGACTTGGGCTGCTTCCAACTCCAGACCCCTATAAGCTTCCTGCCCTCCTGTCTCTATTCTCTGGGACTGTGGATCTTGGCTTGCTGCCTGCACTCTACCATTGGGTTTTATCTTAATCATCATACCTTAATTATCATTCTTTCTAATAATGATGAATAATGTCTATGGTCTCTCAGCTATGTCTTTTTCCTCTTTGCTGATAATTCTGCCCTTACAGACTTCCTTTCTAGTTAGAAACAGGTCAGTCACATAGTATCTTCTATAATTATCATGTCCTGAACTTCTCCCCTTCAGCTATTTTGGTCACCTTCTGCATTTGCAGTTTTGTTTTTGTTTTGTTGTTATTTTGGCTACTTACATATCATTGACACTCTGGGAGCTTGAGAGCGTCAAACTTGTAGCGCTAGACAAGTAAGCTTCTGTGTAAATTTTGTGGCTCATTAATTACCAACAGCTATAAGGGCCAGAGGAGTGACACAGCCACTATAAATAATGACATCCATGTTCTCTCTAAATTTATGCCCAGGGCACACTTCCTCCTCTCTCCCACCTCATTTCTTCATGCTCTAGTTATATTTGGCTGTATGTTTGCATTGGTGGCTTAAAATAACAGAATGGATTAGAAGACATTTTAATAACCTCTGTGTTACTGACAGTGACTTAAAGGGCAGCTTCATCAACACCCATAAAGGGGCATCAGCTGGCCTCTGAGGAAGCCAGATGGCATGAAGCTAGGCAGGCTTGATCACTAGGTATTTCCAGTTCAAGCAGGCAGAGCTGGTTTCCCTTATTTCAGACACTACCCTTTCTAACCCCTAAAATTTCCCTACTCCCTGCCCTTAATATCCTTGTATCTATACCTTTCACATCCTCCAAAGATCTCCATAAAGTCAGCCCTGCCTCGTTCACATGCACTCTAATCACCACATGCCAGTCAGGAATGAAGGGTGGCAAATGCTCTGACAGGACTTTGCAAGGCTATGGGGAAGACAGCACAGAGGTTAGAGGCACGGAACCTGCAGCCACTTTGCCTGGCTCAAGTGCTGGCTCTACTACTTACCAGTTAGGTAACTTCAGGTAAGTTTTTAAATCACTGTGCTTCTGCTTCCTCATCCGTAAAATGGGGATAGTTGTATCTACTGGACAGGGGAGTTAAAGATTAAATGAGTTAATATTCGTAAAGCATTTATAACAGGGCCTGGCCCATAGTAAGTCACGGCATACATCACTTTAGAAAAGATTTCTCCAACTGACTTAGAGGTCTCCTCTTCAAAAGCTGTGTAGGAATATAAAGAATATTCTGAGCTAAAATGCAGTGACGTGCAACAGGCCAAACATGTTTACTGTAACATACAATACATCTAAGTCCACACAATCGTGTTCTCCAGATGAGGATATGGAAGCTCAGAGAGGCTAGGTAACTTTTCCAGGGTTCTGCAGCTGGCTGTGTATGACAGAGCTGCCATGACCAGTTGTGAAACCCTGGGCAGGTTACTTAGCTTCCCGGAGCCTCTGTAAAAACAGAGGTTTTGTATGTGTGGAACAACTCTTCTTTCATTCTTCTGTGCTAAGTATGAGCCAGGAAAAGTTCATTCTGTTGTCTGGCTTGGCAAGTGCTTGCCTCAGATCCACCACTCAAACCAGTGTTGATCCGTTCAGACATCATGCCTCTATTGAGGGCCTAACAGGAAAGCTGTGGAGACAAAAGGATGAAAAAAAACACAGCCCAAATTTCGGGAGCAATAAGTCAGAAAGGTGTGCAGGAGCCAGAGCTGGTGGCACCAAATGCTACCCTAAGGAATGTGGGCTTTGATAGGCAGCTATGCTTATATGCTCGGTGTGCCCCACCTTCCCCACCTGATCCCCTCTTGGCCCCGCTCTCTCAGGAATCACACCAATCTCTAAGGCTCCAGGCTACGGGTTCAGCCAATGGGAAACACCAGGAGGAGATCAGAGAGCAGGAAGGGAGAAAAAGGGATGGAAGGATGAATTTATTCTCTGCCTTCTCTCTACCAGGATGTGGTTATGGCAGGGCCTCTGCTCCTTGACAGGGTCATAGTATCTACTGAAGACCCCTCTCCTATGGCCATAGCTTTAACTGGGTTCTGGTATCCCCACCCTTTTCCTACCATGCCTGAGATGGTAACATTGACTACTAGGGGTAGCCAGTCCCTGGGTGCTCCATCAGCCCTTGTAGGTTTGCTTCCTTTATTGCTCACACTGTTGTAAATAATCCCTTCGTTAAAGACTTTTTAATGAACCCTTTTAGTGTGCTGGCTGTTTTCTGCCTGGACCCTAATGCAGTAAGCAGTGAGAACCATTAAAATTTTTTTGTGAATTAGGTGGAAAAGTATTTAAGAGACTGTAGACAAAGAACCAGTTAGGATAGCAAGTAAAAGATAAGGAGGGTTTGATGGAGGGAATGAAATGAAGCAGACAGCTATCAAAAGGATTTGGGACAATGAGGAGGAAGGGAAGAGCCAAAAACAATACTGAACTACAGAACTACAGACCAACATCTTTCATAAACACAGGCATAAAATCCTCAACAAAATATTAGCAAGCAGAATCCAACAATGTGTTAAAAGAACAAAACATCATGACTAAGAGAATTTAATCCCAGGAATGTAAGGCTGGTTCAACATTCTAAAATCAATTACTATAATCTGCCATATTAACACTCATTAGTTATTAGACTTCATTAACTATAAATGCAAACTAAAACTTATTTAATATAACTATACACCTATTAAAATGTCTGAAATTCGGAAAACCTGGTTATCAAATACTGGCAAGGCTATAAACCAACGGTTCATTGTTGGTGAAAATGAAAAATGGTACAGCCACTTTGGAAAACAGTTTGTCATCTTATGAAGTTAAATATATACGTATCATATAACCTTGCAGCCCCACTTCTGGGTATTTACCAAGAGAAACGAAAACTTATGTTCACAAAAAAACCTGTATGTGGGGGCGCCTGGGTGGCACAGTCGTTAGGCGTCTGCCTTCGGCTCAGGGCGTGATCCCGGCATTATGGGATCGAGCCCCACATCAGGCTCCTCCGCTATGAGCCTGCTTTTTCCTCTCCCACTCCCCCTGCTTGTGTTCCCTCTCTCGCTGGCTGTCTCTATCTCTGTCAAATAAATAAATAAAATCTTAAAAAAAAAAAAAAACCTATATGTGAATGTCTATTTTCTAATGTCTAATACTGGTTTTATTTGTAATTGTCAAAACTTGGAACCAACACAAATGTCCTCCAACTGGTGGTGAATGGAGAAACAAATAGTATATCAATGCATAGGAATCTCCATAGTAATGCAAAAGAACAAACTACTGATGCACTCAATGACAAAATGAATCTCCAGGGCAGTATGCTAACTGAAAGATGCAAGGCTCGAAAGGCTCCAAATGGTGATTCCGTTTACATGACATAATAGAAGAGAAAAACAACAGGGACAGAAAATAGTGACTGCCAAGGGTTGGAACTGGGGGCACGCATCAACTGCAATGGGATATAGGGAATTTGGGGGGGTGGGTGGTAAAGGAACTGTTCTGTATCTTGATTATGGTGTTAATTACATGACTGTGTGCATTTGTCAAAACCTGCAGAACTGTACACTAAAATGTGACCCCCTAACAATGACACCGAAGTTCCAAGCACAAAATGACAAGTTGTAGTGTCATTAAGAGAAACGGGGAACCCAAAAGGCCTGACTTATCTAGACAAGGGCAGAAGATGGGATTTGGGGATCCTGCTCTTCCCAGACTGGCGGAATATTATCTTACCTTCAGTATGCCTAGTCCAAGGAGCCACAGCTTCTTCAAAACCATAAGAAGAGACCCACTCCCCACCACGGAGGGCAAATCCAGTCTGACCCTCATTTTTGTAAGTTCTGGAACACAGTCACATCCATTCCTTTATCTATGGCTACTTTTGTAATACAACAGCAAAGTAGGTGACACATTGACCACATGGCCCACAAAAATAAAAAATATTTACCATCTGGCCCTTTACAGAAAACGTTTGCTGATCCCTGCCCTATCCCATGGGTTATGAAGCTAGGAGCTCCAAGTGACAGGATATAGTCATGAAGGTAGCCAGGATTATGATAAAAAACACCCTACCTCATTGTGTGTGTGAGGAGTCACAGATTCTGGGAATTCTGCTGTTAGTGCATAATGTCGCAGAGGTCATTTATTCCCTAGGCAGCTTGAGTAGGAGTCAGACCCTGGGCAGAAGGTGCCTATGAATCCTTTCCTACCAGATGCCAACACACAGAACTAAAACCTGTTATTTCTCAATGTCTCCTGCAAAAAAGATGCATCTTAAAAAGATAAATACAGAAAGAAGGTACTGTTTGGTAGAGCTTCTGGTCATGTTCTTTAAAGGAGGTAATCTCCATTGACAGGCACCTTTTCCCCTCCTTCTCCCTTCTTTCTGTCTGAAATGCAGACAGTATGGTTGGAGTTGCCATAATCAAATGACCACCAGGAGGCAACCTGAGGATGGAACACAATTTCCTGCAGACATTGGCACTGAAATGGTGAATCACCCTCAAAGAACTCCATTTCATGGACCAGATAGCCATCTAAACATATCTGTTATTCAGTACAGGTAGAGCAACAGAAATCTGTGTGTGGCATAGAGAACAGCCATCATCAACAGGGACACAGATGGTGTGCAAGCAGGAAAGGCTTCCTGGAAGATAGGATATAACAAGTCCAAGTTGATCAGAAAGATAAGAGGTCACACAACCTTTCCAACACATCCAATGACAAGACCCTCCCTTTATTGGTGGCTTGCTTCTGTTCTGGGGCCATTTCAGTCAGAAAACTCTTCTGTAGATGGAATTCAAGTCCTTGGTCTTCTACATTGTGGACCTACTTGTGATGATTCCTTTTTCCTTTTCTTTTTTTTTAGAGACTTATTTATTTCAGAGAGAGCAAGCACGAGCAGGAGGGGCAGAGGGAGAGGGAGAGAATCTTAAGCAGACTCCACACTTGGCACAGAGCCTGACTCGGGGCTCAATTTGATGACCATGAGATCACGACCTGAGCCGAAATCAACAGTTAGTACACTTAACTGACTGAGTGACCCAGGTGCTTCTGTGCTGTTTCTAATGAAACTTTTGTTTCCTTTAAACTTCCTAGGTGGTGGTAGGTTGTTTGCACAATGGCTACAATAACTCCCTCTTTTGTTTTCACGCCATCAGATAGTGAATCACCTCCTACAATGACTCTGGACTTAACTATGTCACTTGCTCCAGCCAATGGCACAAGAGCAAAATAACCCAAGAGGTTTCAAAACTACTTGTGCGTGAAGGCTTGTTCTCTGACTGCTCTTGGGTTCTCTTGGGCTCATGTGAATGAGCTTAGGCCATCCTGCTGGCTCACAAGAGACATGTGACCAAAGTCATCCTCACTGCCCCACCTGACACAAAGCCAACTGCCAGTTATATGAGTGAGCCCACCGCAGGCCATCCAGTTCCAGCTGAGTCCACCCAGACCAGAACAACCACCCAGGTCTCCCAAAGAATCATGAGAAAAATCAAATCAATACATTGTAAACCTTTAACTTACACAAGGTTATATGTCAATTATATCCCAATAAACCTGGGGGAAAAAGAAAGAATCATAAAAAATAATATTTGTTTTAAGCTACTGAAGTGTGATGTTTGTTGTAACTGTTTGTTATACAGCAAAGCTTACTGATACACTCTTTTACAGACAGAACTCCTTAATTCCCTCAGGCCTTCCTCATTCTATCAGAAGAGTAGCCAAGGTCAAGGCTGCTCTGGTTTGCCCACTCTCTGGTTTATTAACACCCCCCCCCCCACAAAA